>NC_136274.1:27905036-28512536 GCF_964187855.1 Myxine glutinosa
ATTTTATTATCATTATTATTAATAATAATAAAAGATTCCATTATCTGCAGTCGTTAACAAATCAGAATTGTCCTTTTACCGCGTTAAATGGTTTTAAATGGTTTTACATTTTACTATCGACCCAAATATCCTGTTGTTCTTCGGCTGAAACTTGTATCACCTGTTGTTGTTCTACCTACTGGGTTGTATTGGCCACAACACAATTGCATGTTGTATCACGTGACTGATCACATTACTCACTGATCACATTCCTGCTTTGCAATAATACAACTGTTAGTTTTAACTTGAATGATTTGGGAATGTGAGCTTCCCTCGTGATGAGAATAAATTATATATAATATGACCCTGTAGTTATAATTGTGTACCTGTAGTTTAATAATTGTGTACAATTCCAAGTCTAACGATGTCTGTATATGCATGTCGTACAGCATGCTGTGCGATAGACCAAGTCTGACCTTACCTGCTGGAGGCCATAACACAGAGGTGAGTTGTCTAAGTGTGTTTGTCCACCTGTATGTCCATCCTTCACTATCTCTGTTTGTACATGCCTGATAATGCCCCTCTCCAATGAACCACAAGGTCTTCTCACGGTCTAATCTGAGACTGTGTTATAGATCCGGTTATGGACCCCATCATGCGAGGTCCACCCTCACGTCCCTCCTACATCCAGCTTGAGCTCCATGCCAGTCCTGCAAGAAGACTCCTTATATGGTGAGGATATGTATATTATAACATCAAAACAAACTGGTATTGTTGCTAATTTAAGTTTATATCAATCAAACGCAGAATATCCAATACTTACCAAACATGCGGCATATCCCTTACATAATGAACATCTGGAATATCCCTCACATACCAAACATGTGGAATATCCCTCACATACCAAACATGCGGCATATCCCTCAGATAATGAACATCTGGAATATCCCTCACATACCAAACATGTGGAATATCCCTCACATACCAAACATGCGGCATATCCCTTACATAATGAACATCTGGAATATCCCTCACATACCAAACATGTGGCATATCCCTTACATAATGAACATGTGGAATATCCCTCACATACCAAACATGTGGCATATCCCTTACATAATGAACATGTGGAATATCCCTCACATACCAAACATGTGGCATATCCCTTACATAATGAACATGTGGAATATTCCTCACATACCAAACATCTGGAATATCCCTCACATACCAAACATGTGGCATATCCCTTACATAATGAACATGTGGAATATCCCTTACATCATGAACATGTGGCATAACCATCACATACCAAACATCTGGAATATCCCTCACATACCAAACATGTGGCATATCCCTTACATAATGAACATGTGGAATATCCCTCACATACCAAACATGTGGAATATCCCTCACATACCAAACATGCGGCATATCCCTTACATAATGAACATCTGGAATATCCCTCACATACCAAACATGTGGCATATCCCTTACATAATGAACATGTGGAATATCCCTCACATACCAAACATGTGGCATATCCCTTACATAATGAACATGTGGAACATCCCTCACATACCAAACATGTGGCATATCCCTTACATAATGAACATGTGGAATATTCCTCACATACCAAACATCTGGAATATCCCTCACATACCAAACATGTGGCATATCCCTTACATAATGAACATGCGGAATATCCCTTACATCATGAACATGTGGCATAACCATCACATACCAAACATCTGGAATATCCCTCACATACCAAACATGCGGCATATCCCTTACATAATGAACATGTCGAATATCCCTCACATACCAAACATGTGGCATATCCCTTACATAATGAACATGTGGAATATACCTCACATGCCAAACATGCGGAATATCCCTTACATAATGAACATGTGGAATATCCGTCACATACCAAACATGTGGAATATCCCTTACATAATGAACATGTGGAATATTCCTCACACACCAAACATGCGGCATATCCCTCACATACCAAGCATCTGGAATATCCCTCACATACCAAACATCTGGAATATCCCTCACATAATGAACATGTGGAATATCCGTCACATACCAAACATGTGGAATATCCCTTACATAATGAACATGTGGAATATCCCTCACATGCCAAACATGCGGCATATCCCTCACATACCAAGCATCTGGAATATCCCTCACATGCCAAACATGCGGAATATCCCTTACATAATGAACATGTGGAATATCCGTCACATACCAAACATGTGGAATATCCCTTACATAATGAACATGTGGAATATCCCTCACATGCCAAACATGCGGAATATCCCTCACATACCAAACATCTGGAATATCCCTCACATACCAAACATCTGGAATATCCCTCACATAATGAACATGTGGAATATCCCTCACATGCCAAATATCTGGAATATCCCTCACATACCAAACATCTGGAATATCCCTCACATACCAAACATGTGGCATAACCCTCACAGACCAAACATCTGGAATATCCCTCACATACCAAACATGTGGCATAACCCTCATATACCAAACATCTGGAATATCCCTCACATACCAAACATCTGGAATATCCCTCACATACCAAACATGTGGCATAACCCTCACATACCAAACATCTGGAATATCCCTCACATACCAAACATGTGACATAACCCTCACATACCAAACATCTGGAATATCCCTCACATACCAAACATCTGCAATATCCCTCACATACCAAACATGTGGCATAACCCTCACATACCAAACATCTGGAATATCCCTCACATACCAAACATGCGGCATATCCCTTACATACCAAACATGCAGCATATCCCTTACATAATGAACATGTGGAATATCCCTCACATACAAAACATTTGGAATATCCCTTACATCATGAACATGTGGCATATCCCTCACATACCAAACATGTGGAATATCCCTCACATTCCAAACATGTGGAATATCCCTCACATACCAAACATGTGGAATATCCCTCACATACCAAACATTTGGAATATCCCTCACATACCAAACATGCGGCATATCCCTTACATAATGAACATCTGGAATATCCCTCACATACCAAACATGTGGCATATCCCTTACATAATGAACATGTGGAATATCCCTCACATACCAAACATGTGGCATATCCCTTACATAATGAACATGTGGAACATCCCTCACATACCAAACATGTGGCATATCCCTTACATAATGAACATGTGGAATATTCCTCACATACCAAACATCTGGAATATCCCTCACATACCAAACATGTGGCATATCCCTTACATAATGAACATGCGGAATATCCCTTACATCATGAACATGTGGCATAACCATCACATACCAAACATCTGGAATATCCCTCACATACCAAACATGCGGCATATCCCTTACATAATGAACATGTCGAATATCCCTCACATACCAAACATGTGGCATATCCCTTACATAATGAACATGTGGAATATACCTCACATGCCAAACATGCGGAATATCCCTTACATAATGAACATGTGGAATATCCGTCACATACCAAACATGTGGAATATCCCTTACATAATGAACATGTGGAATATTCCTCACACACCAAACATGCGGCATATCCCTCACATACCAAGCATCTGGAATATCCCTCACATACCAAACATCTGGAATATCCCTCACATAATGAACATGTGGAATATCCATCACATACCAAACATGTGGAATATCCCTTACATAATGAACATGTGGAATATCCCTCACATGCCAAACATGCGGCATATCCCTCACATACCAAGCATCTGGAATATCCCTCACATGCCAAACATGCGGAATATCCCTTACATAATGAACATGTGGAATATCCGTCACATACCAAACATGTGGAATATCCCTTACATAATGAACATGTGGAATATCCCTCACATGCCAAACATGCGGAATATCCCTCACATACCAAACATCTGGAATATCCCTCACATACCAAACATCTGGAATATCCCTCACATAATGAACATGTGGAATATCCCTCACATGCCAAACATCTGGAATATCCCTCACATACCAAACATCTGGAATATCCCTCACATACCAAACATGTGGCATAACCCTCACAGACCAAACATCTGGAATATCCCTCACATACCAAACATGTGGCATAACCCTCATATACCAAACATCTGGAATATCCCTCACATAATGAACATGTGGAATATCCCTCACATGCCAAACATCTGGAATATCCCTCACATACCAAACATCTGGAATATCCCTCACATACCAAACATGTGGCATAACCCTCACATACCAAACATCTGGAATATCCCTCACATACCAAACATGTGACATAACCCTCACATACCAAACATCTGGAATATCCCTCACATACCAAACATCTGCAATATCCCTCACATACCAAACATGTGGCATAACCCTCACATACCAAACATCTGGAATATCCCTCACATACCAAACATGCGGCATATCCCTTACATACCAAACATGCAGCATATCCCTTACATAATGAACATGTGGAATATCCCTCACATACAAAACATTTGGAATATCCCTTACATCATGAACATGTGGCATATCCCTCACATACCAAACATGTGGAATATCCCTCACATTCCAAACATGTGGAATATCCCTCACATACCAAACATGTGGAATATCCCTCACATACCAAACATTTGGAATATCCCTCACATACCAAACATGTGGCATATCCCTTACATCATGAACATGTGGCATATCCCTCACATACCAAACATGTGGCATATCTCTTACATCATGAACAAGTGGCATATCCCTCACATACCAAACATGTGGAATATCCCTCACATACCAAACATCTGGAATATCCCTCACATACCAAACATGTGGAATATCCCTCACATACGAAACATGTGGAATATCCCTCACATACCAAACATGTGAAATATCCCTCACATACCAAACATGTGGAATATCCCTCACATACCAAACATGTGAAATATCCCTCACATACCAAACATGTGGAATATCCCTCACATACCAAACATGTGGAATATCCCTCACATACCAAACATGTGGCATATCCCTTACATCATGAACATGTGGCATATCCCTCACATACCAAACATGTGGCATATCTCTTACATCATGAACATGTGGCATATCCCTCACATACCAAACATGTCGAATATTCCTTACATCATGAACATGTGGAATATCCCTCACATACCAAACATGTCGAATATCCCTTACATCATGAACATGTGGAATATCTCTCGCATACCAAACATGTGGAATATCCCTTACATCATGAACTTGTGGCATATCCCTTACATACCAAACATGTGGCATATGCCTTACATCATGAACATGTGGCATATCCCTCACATACCAAACATGTGGCATATCTCTTACATCATGAACATGTGGCATATCCCTCACATACCAAACATGTCGAATATCCCTTACATCATGAACATGTGGAATATCTCTTACATACCAAACATGTGGAATATCTCTTACATACCAAACATGTGGCATATCCCTTACATCATGAACTTGTGGCATATGCCTTACATCATGAACATGTGGAATATCTCTTACATGCCAAAACTTTTGTTGTGTCTTGTCAGAACTGCACGTTGGGGAAAAAGCTCTTCTTTTAACCTCATTATTTTCTCTGATTTGTTTGCTTTTGTGTTTAAAATTAAAATGAATGAAAAAATATCAATCAGTCAAATAAAAAAATACACATAAACGGTGGTTATGGAAACACCTGTCTGATGTGGCCATGTTTCCCTAGCTGTAGTCGTTGTTTTCCAAACAATGGGAATGTTTGTTCTTGTTTTTTCAGTGATTGTACCTTCAGTTCCACTTTTTCTCTTTGGAGCAGGAATGCCAATGAATTAATTGCTGAATTAAGATGTAAAAATAAGGACGACAAGATTCAAGAACAGCCCAATGTCATATCTTATCCGCATAATGAATGGACCTCGTGAATGTTAAATGTTGAACTCTGATTTCATGTATGTATTTGAATAATTTGTAGTTTATCAATTTATTTTGTTTTAAGATGCTATTTTTACTCTCCTTTTGCTATTTCTTTGTATGTATATTTTATTTGTAAGATTACTGTTTGTAAAGCTTACCTTAATTTGGCCTTTGGCCATGAAGGAAGTTGGTTTGAAATAAACCTTGGATTATTAGTATTATTGGATATTTTGTAACAATGTGTGCAAGTCATTCCTGATTGGGCCCGTTGTATCCATGTTATATCCATGTTGTACCCTCATCCATGAACTACGTCAAATCGGTTTCAATGTAAAACAACAAGCACGAACAAAGGGAGACATGTGTGACACATACCATAGACACTGTATAACAGTCTGATTGAACCTTGTTTCACCGTTCTGTATTCATATTCTCATGGTAAAAGAAAGTTTAAAATACCATTGTTTATCTTTTTAAAACAATCGTTGTTTATCGCCTCGATTTAAAAAAAACAACATTATTATTTATATTTTTAAAGTGATGCTAAATATGCGTATTTGTTAGAAAAACAAAAAACTCACAAACCTATCTTTATCTTTTAATAAAATACACAGCATTTAACTTCTAAAATAACATCTTAGGTTCTGTAAAAACACATTATTGCATATATATATATATATATACAGTATATATATATAGCTTGTTCTCGAAACGTCAGGTAAATAATTTATTAGTCTGCTTAAGGTTTGCTCTCCGTCTGTCTGTCTGTTCCACTGTGGTTTTCTGCACCTTTTTCCCATACCCTTTAATATAATCGACTGAAACTTGGTACGTGGCTTTATTATGATAAGTTACAGAACAAATTTGAGTTTTGGGGCGTTTTCTCAATTTTTCATGGAGTTATGCCCTTTTTGTACTGAGAAAATATCACATATTGTACATGGCTCAGTTTTCTTGGCTCTTTTCCTGAACCCTTTAACATATTGAACTGAAACTTGGTACAAATGGGTCATAAATGGGTCATAGATCATGTGCATGCAATTTCAGATTTTTAGGATGAGGAACTCAATTAAAACATTTTTGGCTGGTATACCACTTCACCTATGATGTCATCATTATCATGCTTTTGTTCCCCATTGGGAGTACTTGACAATGTGCCAAGTTTAAAATTTTGCCATTCAGCGGTTTCCGAGAAATATATTTTTTAATAATTTGCGTTTAAGCCAAGATGGCTGCCATATCATGTGACTTATGACATCACAATTATCATAAAAACATTCTGCATGGGTGTCACTCCTACCCTGAAAGTTTCCTCTCAATCAGACATGTGGTTGCTGAGAAAAACGAGGTTTAGCCTGTACAAGCTAAACATAATGCCACCTTCGGGGTCGGAGGCATAAAAACATTTATTGGCAACGGAAGGGGACATGTATTGCGAAGCAATTACCACTGTTGTGTTTTTGTTTTTTTTACTACTCAGTGTGCTACCTTTTACTAATATATATATATATATTTTACTAATAATAATATTTTACTAATATATATATATATTTTACTAATAATAATATTTTACTAATATATATATATATTTTACTAATAATAATATTTTACTAATATATATATATATTTTACTAATAATAATATTTTACTAATATATATATATATTTTACTAATAATAATATTTTACTAATATATATATATATTTTACTAATAATAATATTTTACTAATATATATATATATTTTACTAATAATAATATTTTACTAATATATATATATATTTTACTAATAATAATATTTTACTAATATATATATATATTTTACTAATAATAATATTTTACTAATATATATATATATTTTACTAATAATAATATTTTACTAATATATATATATATTTTACTAATAATAATATTTTACTAATATATATATATATTTTACTAATAATAATATTTTACTAATATATATATATATTTTACTAATAATAATATTTTACTAATATATATATATATTTTACTAATAATAATATTTTACTAATATATATATATATTTTACTAATAATAATATTTTACTAATATATATATATATTTTACTAATAATAATATTTTACTAATATATATATATATTTTACTAATAATAATATTTTACTAATATATATATATATTTTACTAATAATAATATTTTACTAATATATATATATATTTTACTAATAATAATATTTTACTAATATATATATATATTTTACTAATAATAATATTTTACTAATATATATATATATTTTACTAATAATAATATTTTACTAATATATATATATATTTTACTAATAATAATATTTTACTAATATATATATATATTTTACTAATAATAATATTTTACTAATATATATATATATTTTACTAATAATAATATTTTACTAATATATATATATATTTTACTAATAATAATATTTTACTAATATATATATATATTTTACTAATAATAATATTTTACTAATATATATATATATTTTACTAATAATAATATTTTACTAATATATATATATATTTTACTAATAATAATATTTTACTAATATATATATATATATTTTACTAATAATAATATTTTACTAATATATATATATATTTTACTAATAATAATATTTTACTAATATAATATATATTTTACTAATAATAATATTTTACTAATATATATATATATTTTACTAATAATAATATTTTACTAATATATATATATATTTTACTAATAATAATATTTTACTAATATAATATATATTTTACTAATAATAATATTTTACTAATATATATATATATTTTACTAATAATAATATTTTACTAATATATATATATATTTTACTAATAATAATATTTTACTAATATATATATATATTTTACTAATAATAATATTTTACTAATATATATATATTCTGCAAGCCTCGAGACTTGTGCATAATATAACCCACGGCCAACGATACCTAAATATAATATAACCCATGAGGCTCAATTGTTATTTACCTTGATTTAATGTGTGCTCTTGATTTAATTGAGCTTCGACCACAATGTTGCTCCATGCAATGCAAACCTGATGATGATCTCACCTTGTACTGAATGAGTATTCCGTTTTTAGTATCGATTTCACTTTCCTGTCCCAATTATTATATCACTTTTCCCTGATGAATATGAACTTGTTTTACTAATTCCATATGTATCACTTGATTTATTTCTTCAATCCACATTAGTTTATTTCATTTCCATTCCCACCTTTCTTACACTTCTCCCTTCTGTTCTCTCATCACCGATTTTACACCCCATTATCACCTGCATGTAAAATCCCAGCAATTTGTCATTCATTTTCCTACATTCTTTGTATGTGGTTCTTCAATAATTGTTGTATTTCTCTTTGAAATTGTCTGCTATTCACAATACCTCCTGAGCCACTGTGTAAGTGTTTGTTTTGTTTATCGCATCTATCTTTGCTGCTAATTCTTCTCTTTGTTCAACTTGAATCACCTTGAAGTACCACATGCTGAGCTATATGATCATTGGTCAGGAAGAATAGGACGAGCTTCATGAGCGTGTATTCCACATGAAAGAACATCACCTGGGATATTCAAAGGCAAAAGGCGCTATGTAAATCCAACTTTGCATACCCTGCACACGAGAAGCGAAAAGTGCGGTTAAGCAATTGGGTCACCTCTGTCTGTCTGTCTACAAACATCGCTTTATAATCGAGGAACAACTTTCTTTATATTGAATGTTGTATTTTGAACACGAACCTGTCGTTTAGCAGCACTTCGGCTCTGAATTCGTCCCAACCACAAAAGTACAGAGGGAGTGGGATAATTTTAAAGCGGTGAAGCCACTTCAATATTTGGCTATTTCCTTCCTTCCATCCGTCAAAAATGAAGAATCTTTCTAATCCACCATTTTTAATTCTAAACTGTAATTATAACAGGTTCCAAAGGATAATTCGAAAGGGTAATTATAACAGGTTCTAAAGGGTAATTCTGGAGAGATCTAAAGGGTAATTCTAAAGGGTAATTCTAATGGGTTCTAAAGGGTAATTCTGGAGAGTTCTAAAGGGTAATTCCAATGGGTTCTAAAGGGCAATTATAAAGGGTTCTAAAGGCTAATTTTGATGGGTAATTTTAATGGGTGATTCTAATGGCTAAATATAATGGGTTATAAAGGATAATTATAATGGGTTCTAAAGGCATTAGCCTTTAGAGGGTAATTCTCTTCAGCTCTCTAAAGGGTAATTCTAATGGGTTCTAAAGGGTAATTCTAATGGGTTCTAAAGGCATTAGCCTTTAGAGGGTAATTCTCTTCAGCTCTGTAAAGGATAATTCTAATGGGTTCTAAAGGCATTAGCCTTTAGAGGGTAATTCTCTTCAGCTCTCTAAAGGGTAATTCTCATGAGTTCTAAAGGGTAATTCTAATGGGTTCTAAAGGCTAATTCGAAAGGGTAATTCTAATGGGTAATTATAATGGGCTCTAAAGGGTAATTCTCATGGGTTCTAAAGGCATTAGCCTTCCGAGGGTAATTCTCTCCAACTCTCCAAAGGGTAATTCTAATGGGTTCTAAAGGCTAATTCGAAAGGGTAATTCTAAAGGGTAATTCTAATGGGTTCTAAAGGGTAATTCTCATGGGTTCTAAAGGCATTAGCCTTCAGAGGGTAATTCTCTCCAACTCTCCAAAGGGTAATTGTAAAGGGTAATTCTAAAGGGTAATTCTAATGGGTTCTAAAGGGTAATTCTAATGGGTTCTAAAGGTTAACTCTAATGGGTTCTAAAGGCATTAGCCTTCAGAGGGTAATTCTCTCCAACTCTCCAAAGGGTAATTCTCATGGGTTCTAAAGGGTAATTCTAAAGGGTAATTCTAATGGGTTCTAAAGGGTAATTCTAATGGGTTCTAAAGGCATTAGCCTTCAGAGGGTAATTCTCTCCAACTCTCCAAAGGGTAATTCTAAAGGGTAATTCTAAAGGGTAATTCTAATGGGTTCTAAAGGTTAACTCTAATGGGTTCTAAAGGCATTAGCCTTCAGAGGGTAATTCTCTCCAACTCTCCAAAGGGTAATTCTAAAGGGTAATTCTAATGGGTAATTCTAATGGGTTCTAAAGGTTAACTCTAATGGGTTCTAAAGGCATTAGCCTTCAGAGGGTAATTCTCTCCAACTCTCCAAAGGGTAATTCTCATGGGTTCTAAAGGGTAATTCTAAAGGGTAATTCTAATGGGTTCTAAAGGGTAATTCTAATGGGTTCTAAAGGCATTAGCCTTCAGAGGGTAATTCTCTCCAACTCTCCAAAGGGTAATTCTAAAGGGTAATTCTAAAGGGTAATTCTAATGGGTTCTAAAGGGTAATTCTAATGGGTTCTAAAGGCATTAGCCTTCAGAGGGTAATTCTCTCCAACTCTCCAAAGGGTAATTCTCATGGGTTCTAAAGGGTAATTCTAAAGGGTAATTCTAATGGGTTCTAAAGGGTAATTCTCATGGGTTCTAAAGGCATTAGCCTTCAGAGGGTAATTCTCTCCAACTCTCCAAAGGGTAATTCTCATGGGTTCTAAAGGGTAATTCTAAAGGGTAATTCTAATGGGTTCTAAAGGGTAATTCTAAAGGGTAATTCTAAAGGGTAATTATAATGGGTAATTCTAATGGGTAATTCTAATGGGTTCTAAAGGCTAATTCTAATGGGTAATTCTAATGGGTAATTCTAATGGGCTCTTAAGGTTAACTCTAATGGGTTCTAAAGGCATTAGCCTTTAGAGGGTAATTCTCTTCAACTCTCCAAAGGGTAATTCTCATGGGTTCTAAAGAGTAATTCTAATGGGTAATTCTAAATGGTAATTCTAATGGGTAATTCTAAAGGGTCATTCTAAAGGGTAATTCTCATGGGTTCTAACTAGTAATTCTAAAAGGTAATTCTCATGGGTTCTAAAGGGTAATTATAAAGGGTAATTCTAATGGGTTCTAAAGGTAGATTCTAAAGGGTAATTCTTATGGGTTCTAAAGGTAGATTCTAAAGGGTAATTCTCATGGGTTCTAAAGGTAGATTCTAAAGGGTAATTCTTATGGGTTCTAAAGGTAGATTCTAAAGGGTAATTCTCATGGGTTATAAAGGGTAATTAAAAAGGGTAATTTTAATGGGTTATAAAGGTAGATTCTAAAGGGGAATTCTTATGGGTTCTAAAGAGTAATTCTAAAGGGTAATTCTCATGGGTTCTAAATAGTAATTCTAAAGGGTAATTCTCATGGGTTCTAAAGGATAATTATAAAGGGTAATTCTAATGGGTTCTAAAGGGTAATTATAAAGGGTAATTCTAATGGGTTCTAAAGGTAGATTCTAAAGGGTATTTCTAATGGGTTCTAAAGGGTAATTCTCATGGGTTCTAAAGGCTAATTATAAAGGGTAATTCTAATGGGTTGTAAAGGTTGATTCAAAAGGGTAATTCTAATGGGTTCTCAAGGGTAATTCTCATCGGTTCTAAAGGGTAATTCTAAAGGGTAATTCTCATGGGTTCCAAAGGGTAATTATAAAGGGTAATTCTAATGGGCTCTAAAGGTAGAAAGGGTCATTCTAATGGGTTCTAAAGGGTAATTATAAAGGGTAATTCTAATGGGTTCTAAAGGTAGATTCTAAAGGGTAATTCTTATGGGTTCTAAAGAGTAATTCTAAAGGGTAATTCTCATGGGTTCTAAAGGGTAATTATAAAGGGTAATTATAATGGGTTCTAAAGGTAGATTCTAAAGGGTAATTCTCATGGGTTCTAAAGGGTAATTATAAAGGGTAATTATAATGGGTTCTAAAGGTAGATTCTAAAGGGGAATTCTTATGGGTTCTAAAGAGTAATTCTAAAGGGTAATTCTCATGGGTTCTAAATAGTAATTCTAAAGGGTAATTCTCATGGGTTCTAAAGGGTAATTATAAGGGGTAATTCTAATGGGTTATAAAGGTAGATTCTAAAGGGTAATTCTAATGGGTTCTAAAGGGTAATTCTCATGGGTTCTAAAGGCTAATTATAAAGGGTAATTCTAATGGGTTCTAAAGGTTGATTCAAAAGGGTATTTCTAATGGGTTCTCAAGGGTAATTCTCATGGGTTCTAAAGGGTAATTCTAATGGGTTCTAAAGGCTAATTCTAAAGGGTAATTCTAATGGGTTCTAAAGGTTAATTATAATGGGTTCTAAAGGTTAATTCTAATTGGTTCTGAAGGCATTAGCCTTCTGAGGGTAATTCTCTCCAACTCTCCAAAGGGTAATTCCCATGGGTTATAAAATATAAATAACCACCTTTAGAGGGCATTTTTCCCGCAAAGCGGGGTTGGCCTTTTTCGGGGACCGTGGTTGTTGTTGTTTTTCGGTCCCCTTTTTGAAGCAATGTTTTACGGCCGGATGCCCTTCCTGACGCCAACCCTTTTTGCCGCCTTTAACGACAAGCAGGGAATTACCAGTGTACTGGTACTCAATTTGCCGACCTCGGAAGGATGACAGGCTGAGTCAACCCCCCTGGCGTTAATTCAGCGATCGACCGGGATTCGAACCCAGGATCCTAGGATCCTAAGCCGGCACCCTAACCGCTAGCCCAACACCAGGGTTTTACACGTTACACGTTGAAATGACCGCGGGAGATCGCGTTATAGTGATGACGTCCTGGATGGACATCTTCTTCTTCAATGCCACATTACTTTGAGTGAAATACGATCGAGTTAAAAATAGTCAGAATTTGAGCAAATCTGTTTCATTCGTTTGTTAATATGCCTCATCTATTGACAAATCTGCAATTCTAAAGGGTTCTAAAGGGTAATTCTAAAGGGTAATTCTAATGGGTTCTAAAGGGTAATTCTAAAGGTAATTCTCATGGGTTCTAAAGGGTAATTCTAAAGGGTAATTCTAATGGGTTCTAAAGGGTAATTCTAAAGGTAATTCTCATGGGTTCTAAAGGGTAATTCTAAAGGGTAATTTTAATGGGTTCTAAAACATTACATTGTTGAAGTTTTGAAGTTGAAGTTTAAACGTTGAAGTTTACAGTTTACAGTCTTATAAACCACCTTATTTTACACGTTACATTCGTTTTATGTGCCTGTTTGTATCCTTTATGATGTCCTTAAAAACAGTACATTTCCTGTTTGGAATGATTTTCAATTTTGTTTGACTGCCAGACAGACAGAGTAAATAAATAAATAAAATCGCACCCGTGTCTGAAGGAAGCGGTTCAGTTTGGCGTTTTTAATATAAAATAGACGAAACCTATTAGAACCCTTTTGAATTAACCTTTAGAATTGGCCTTTAGAACCCATTATAATTACCCTTTAGAATTACCCTTTAGAATCCATGAGAATTACCCTTTGGAGAGCTGGAGAGAATTACCCTCTAAAGGCTAATGCCTTTAGAACCCATGAGAATTACCCTTTAGAATTACCCTTTAGAATTACCCTTTAGAATTACCCTTTAGAATTACCCTTCAGAATTACCCTTTAGAATTACCCTTTAGACCCCATGAGAATTACCTGTTAGAACCCATGAGAATTACCCTTTAGAGCCCATGAGAATTACCCTTTGGAGCCCATGAGAATTACCCTTTAGAATTACCCTTTATAATTACCCTTTATAATTACCCTTTAGAACCCATGAGAATTACCCTTTACAATTACCCTTTAGAATTACCCTTTATAATTACCCTTTAGAACCCATGAGAATTACCCTTTAGAATTACCCTTTAGAATTACCCTTTAGAATTACCCTTTAGAATTACCCTTTAGAATTACCCTTTAGAACCCATGAGAATTACCCTTTAAAATTACCTTTTTTTCTTTTTTCTTTTTTTTTGTATACTGAATCGAGGCTCGTGAAAGAGCTAACATTTATTTCACAAACAAATCAACCAGACAAACAAAATATACAAAAAGAGGGAGCGGAAGACAAGATGGGGAGAGAAGGGGAAGCACACAACCACAACATTTGAGAGCAGGGAGAAGTGTGGGAGGGAGAGGGCTTGGGGGGAGGAGGCGTGGGAAGGGGGGTGGGGGGGAGAGGTATAAAACACAAGGGGACCGAAATTAGCGGGGGTAGAAAAGATCAAGGTTTTGGATTGGGGAGGATAAGAGATGGTGGTGAACAGCTGTTTTAAAGACCTGGAGGGTGGAGTGGGATTGAAGAGAGTGAGGGAGTTTGTTCCAGAGGCGGGGGAAAAGAGGAATGAAGGAGTGAAGGTGAGCAGAAAGTCTTGATTTTGGCAGTTTAACCATAAGAGGTTTGCAGGCAGATCTTGTGCGACCTGTAGGAATATTTGGGGGACAGAGCCCAGAGAGAGCTGGGGGGGCAAGGCCAGAGAGGAGTCGGTAGAAGACGGAAAGACCACCAACCTGCCTGCGGTGAGTGAGTGAAAGGCCCTTGGAGTTAGCTTCATCGCGGGAGATTCCAATGATTCTGAACGCTTTGGTTTCAACAGCGTGAAGACGAGCTAGGTGTGAGGCAGGAGCACCAGACCAGAGGGGAGAGCAGTATTCCATAGAGCTGCAGATGAAAGCCTTGTATGTGGTGAGGAGCTCAGGTGTGCCAAGGAAGGACTTCGCACGACGGAGGATGCCCAGTCGGCGACTGGCTTTGGAGGCCAGATTTGAAATGTGGTTTTCCCAGGAAAGATCATGGCAAATAGTGAGACCCAAAAGCTTGAGTGACAGAACTTCTTGGAGAGAATTACCCTTTAGAATTACCCTTTAGAATTACCCTTTAGACCCCATGAGAATTACCCTTTAGAACCCATGAGAATTACCCTTTAGAGCCCATGAGAATTACCCTTTAGAGCCCATGAGAATTACCCTTTAGAATTACCCTTTAGAATTACCCTTTAGAATTACCCTTTATAATTACCCTTTAGAACCCATGAGAATTACCCTTTAGAATTACCCTTTAGAATTACCCCTTAGAATTACCCTTTAGAATCCATGAGAATTTCCCTTTGGAGGGTCGGAGAGAATTACCCTCTAAAGGCTAATGCCTTTAGAACCCATGAGAATTACACTTTAGAGCCCATGAGAATTACCCTTTAGAGCCCATGAGAATTACCCTTTAGAATTACCCTTTAGAACCCATGAGAATTACCCTTTAGAACCCATTAGAATTACCCTTTAGAATTACCCTTTAGAACCCATTAGAATTACCCTTTAGACCCCTCTAGAATTACACTTTTGAATTATCCTTCATAACCCTTTCGAAATCCTCTTTAGAACCCTTTAGAACCCTTTAGAAATATCCTTTATACTCCTTTATAATTATTTTTTTGGAACCCTTTAACTTTATAATTATTTTTTTGAAACTTTGGAACCCTTTAGAACCCATGAGAATTACCCTTTAGAATTACCATTTAGAACCCATTAGAATTACCTATTAGAATTACCCTTTAAAATTGGCCTTTAGAACCCATTAAAATTACCCTTTATAATTATCCTTCATAACCCTTTAGAATTACTCTTTGGAACCCTTTAGAATTACCCTTTAGAAACATCAACGGCTGTAAATTTGCAGAATTTTTAGAGGACAACCCTTCAAACCTCAATTTTATTTCAATTGAATTATATGCTTGAATACTGTCGAATACAAATCACCCGTTTGGCACTTTTAAAACCCTTCCGTTTAGCAGTACTTACACAAAATATTACGGAATTTAACGTCATCATGACCAATCAAATTTGCCGCTCGTCGACCCCGCCAATGTCTTTGTTTGTCATATTGCAGGGTAAGGAGTTCTATAAACTCTCTAGTTCCACTTGTCCACCACTCTGCCTGTGGAAGTATTTCCTGACATCCAGATGAGAGAGTAGCTCTTTTAGTTTTCGTGAATAAGCCCTCGCATACTCTCTTAAAGAGTAACTCTTCATGTGTAGTGTTTACCTGGTGGAAGATTACGCAAGTTTTGTAGGTGGTCTCGGCATCGTCTTCTAGTTACCTCCACCACCAAAGGTGGATGGAGGTTATGTTTTCACCCCTGTCTGTCCATTTGTCCGTTTGTTTGTGAGCAAGATATCTCAAAAAGTTTTGTACGGATTCGGACGAAATTTGGCAGAGGCGTAGTGTATGTGACAAGGACGAAAGGATTAGATTTTGGTGAAGATCCGGATTCGGATCCGGCTAGTAAAATTTTAAAGTGATTTTTAAGTGGGAGATGGGCCAAAAACGATACATAGCAGGATATCTCAAAAAGTTATGGATGGATATGGACGAAACTTTGTGGACAGTTGTGTGTGTGACGAGGAAGAATCGATTCAATTTTGGTGAAGATCTGAATATGATTCGGATATGAGAATTATTTAATTTTTTAAGTGATTCTGCACCATCGGGAGATCGGGCCAAAAACGATACATAGCAGGATATCTCAAAAAGTTATGGATGGATATGGACGAAACTTTGTGGACAGGTTGTGTGTGTGACGAGGAAGAATCGATTCAATTTTGGTGAAGATCTGAATATGATTCGGATATGAGAATTATTTAATTTATTAAGTGATTCTGCACCATCCGGAGATCGGGCCAAAAACGATACATAGCAGGATATCTCAAAAAGTTATGGATGGATTTGGACGAAACTTGGTGGACAGGTTGGGTGTTTGACAAGGACGAATCGATTCAATTTTGGTGAATATCCGGATCCGGCTAGTAGAATTTTTAAAGTGATTCTTCACCATTGAGTGATATAGACAACCAGGCGGAGGTATGTTCTAAACTGAGTGCCCTCTAGTTTCCAATGTTGTCAGGTGCAATCTTCTCGGTGTACCTTCATATGGTAGTGTTCTGATACTTGGGATTTGTATTGTGGCTCTCAGTTATACTTTGTCCAGTACCCTTTTATCCTTCTTGAGATGAGGACTCCAAACTTGCATGCAATATCAAGGTATGCACGAACAAGGGACTAATGCAGCTGCATTGCATCTTCTTCTTTTTTCTCCATGAAAAGTCTATTTGTGTCATACCTTGGACTCTTTTGGCTTTCTTGGCTGTTGAGGTACATTGAGAGGAGGTCTTAAGAAACTTGTGAATTAATACTCCCATATCCTTTTCCTCTTCAGTCTTCTTGAGCTGAATATTTCCCATCTCGGAGATGTGGTGAGGATTATGGCGTCATACGTCCATTACTCTACATTTGTTTAAGTTGAAGTTAATTTGCCATTTTTCTGCTCCAAGTCTGGAGGTGGTTTATGTCTCATTGCGGGTTTCAAATTCTTCCTTCCTCCTCGTATGATCCTTTGGCGTCGTCCGCAAAGTTGCTGATCACAGTCTCCTTGTGCAAAATTTCATCGAAGCCATTCATACAGATCAGGAAGCACAACGGCCCAAGTGCTGATCCTTGTACTAGAGAGCTTGTAGCATCTACCCACTTTAATTTGTACCTTGAGTGATTACTCTGTCTCCGACCTGATAACCATGCCCTGATCTTCTGTAGAACTTTGTCATCTACGCTGACATTTCGGGCAATGAGCGGTTTGCTTTGTCCATATCCATGTATACTATATCACCTGGGATACCTTCGCGAATTCGTTTATTATTTGTTTTCTCGATGTTCCAAGATATTTGTGGTGCACGATGTCCCTTTTCTAAAGCCAAGCTGTGTCTCACGGGTGAGCTTGTGTCTATCAAGGTGATCTGTTATTTGACGTCAATATGATGTCTTGGAATACCTTTTTCCCAGCAACTGCAGTCAGGCTGATGGGTCTGTAATTCTCTGGTCTGCAAAGATGAGGTTAACATGAGCTGATCTAGCTCCCTTCTTAAAGATGAGGTTAACACGAGCTGATCTAGCTCCCTTCTTAAAGATGAGGTTAACATGAGCTGATCTAGCTCCCTTCTTAAAGATGAGGTTAACATGAGCTGATCACCAGTTCTCTGGTACAACACCCTGGTCATTGTTCTTACACAGTTTATTCTTTCTTTCTCTCATTCTTTCCACGTTTAGCCTGGTGTTGGCTTTGCGGTTAGGGTGCGGCTTGGGATCCTAGGATCCTGGGGTCGAATTCCGGTCGATCGCTGAATTAACACCAGGGGGGTTGACTCAGCCTGTCATCCTTCCGAGGTCGGCAAATTGAGTACCAGTTCACTGGTAATTCCCTGTGTCGCAAGAGGCGACTAAAAGGGTTGGTGGCAGGAAGGGCATTCGGCCATAAAACGTTGCTTCAAAAAGGGGACCACGGTGCCCGAAAAAGGCCAACCCCTGCTCTGCGAGAAAAATGGCCTCTAAAGGTGGTTCCATTCTTTCCAAGTTTGTGGGGCCCTAAGGGCCAAGCGATGCTACGCAAACAGGAGCAAGTCCATTTTACAACACTGAGAAGCACATTTCACCTTCTCTCCATCTTCCCCTCCTGGAAATGACGCAAAATGGTTTGGTTCACAGTGTGACGTCATAGTGAGGCAGAAACTCCTGCGATTGTTTGTGCAAGAGGAAGCTTGCTCAACACTGTGGGAATCTGACAAACCTTGGTGAGCTTGAGGGTTTGAACACGCAGTCTGTCATTCAGGTGATTGTGAATCACGAGCTCCTCTTATGGTCTCACGAAGGATCCACCTCAGTTTCGGTAATTCCATGATTCATGGACCAAGTTGAGAAGTTTTCTTGTTCTCAGTTTTGTTCCGAAAGCTCTTTTAAAGATCATCGCTGAGCGCTCCGGACAACTTCCAACTACAGTTCATTTGTATAAGTATTCCCAGGGATGGTTTTTAAGATACCTGTAAAATTCTTCTTCATCATTCCTGTTGCTTCAATTAATCGCTGATACAATTTTGCCGCTCTTCAGATTCCAGTATCTTTTCACTACATTTTTTATTCCTGGTTTATTGTCATTCTATTGATTTTTTTTTTGCGTTGTTTTCTGCCAAAATCGCTGGGAACTGATGCCTCAATTAGCAATTCCGTTTTTTTAGCTCACCCGGAACAAAAATTGTTCAGGTGAGGTATTAGCATCGCACGGTGTCCGTCAGTCAGGCTGTTGGTAAACACTCGGATCTTCTTCTCCGAAACTACACACACGATTTTGATGAAACTTGACCACAACTTTCATCATCCATGATGGACTCAAATTTGTTCAGGGTCTGAGGATGTTTATGGTGGAGGTCCAGGTTTGACCCCCTAAAATAGGTATTTGCTTTCTTCTCTTAGTCCTACCTAGCCTGGTGTTGGCTTAGCGGTTAGGGAGCGGCTTGGGATCCTAGGATCCTGGGTTTGAATCCTGGTCATCGCTGAAATTTACACCAGGGGGGTTGACTCAGCCTGTCATCCTTCTGAGGTCGGCAAATTGAGTGTCGCTGGTAATTCCCCGTGTGTCACAAGAGGCAACTAACAGGGTTGGCGGCAGGAAGGGCATCCGGTTGTAAAACATTGCTTTAAAAAGGGGACCAAGGTGCCCGAAAAAGGCCAACCCCTTATCTGCGGGGGGAAATGACCTCTAAAGGTGGTTCTTTCTTAGCCCTACCTGCAAAGGCTTAGCTCTACCTTGAAAGTGCAGGAATGACAGTTTACAAGCAGGTAGGAATCTATCCTGGACTAGATATCTCAAAGGTAAGTACAATACCTCTGAGCTATCATGCCAGCCCATTTGATGTGATGAACAACCAACAAAACCATTTGAAATACCGACTTCTTTCCTGGAAGTTCTAGCAGTGTCCATGTGTTTTTACCTCTCCCACCCCCAGCCCTCTCCCTCCCACAGATCTCCCGATGTCCCTGTTATCTACTGTTGTACTTGTGTGCTTCCCTCTCTCTCTCCCCCCATCTTGTCCCCCACTCCCTTTATTGTATGTTTTGCGTGTCCGTTTTGTTGTTTTTTTGTGATTGATGTTCGCTCTTACACGAGCCTCGATCTTGTATACAAAAACAAAAACAAAAAAACCCATGATTGCTTCTTCTTTTTCTTACCCCACAGGCTTCACGGCTGGGCCCATTGAACCGACCCTTTTGTCTCAGTCCTTCCAGACCCTTCATGATGTCATATGGGACGATTTGCTCGTTCCACCAGTCACCATGCAAGCTCCTCCACCTCGTCTCCGAGACTGGGACACTCAAGCCCTGGTCCCTTTCGAGTCCACCATGTCTCCAGTTAGTCCGGGCAATCTTCGGGCCTACTCGAGTTTCGGAGGGACCGAGGCCCCAACTTATGAACCGGACCCGGGATGGCATAAATTCGAAGAATTTGTTTCAGGTAAAAAATTCCTTCGGCCCCATAAAACCCCTAAATGATGATTAAGGAAAAACAAGTATGGTTGTGACAAATGGTGAATGGGTGGTGTGCAGAGAACATAAAGGGCATGAAACAATAGGGCACAGTCAGAGAGCGTTTATTTTATACATATGGACAATGTTTCAGGAAGTTTTGGTCACAGTTTGGCTTTCACCCAGAACTACGCAGGACACCTGCACTTTCTCAAGAGGTGGGGATGCTCAGGTGTACGACACGCCACAAACCCCACAATCTCATTTTCCATCATTGCCTCTCCCATTCTCTACATATTAATCAATTTAAAAAAAAACCCCAATATATTATATAATACAAGGCCAAAGGTAATGATCAGTCACAGTTACTCATTGAGGAGCCTGTGACCGTTATTCCCAATTATTGTAGAAATCTGTCCCATCTAAACCCTCAGCATGTGATAATTGCTTGTTCTTTATGGTATATTGAAGAACCATTCGCAAAGATCTTGATTGGATACACTGAGATGTGGTGGACCACCAACACGCATTAATGGGGAACTCAGGGACCACTACTTGGCCATAATCCATGTAAAGTAGCCCAAGGTTCAAAGTAAATGGCAAAAGTATGGATGATCCGTCATCTCAAATTTCGAGCTCACCTCTGGAACGAAGTTCAGGGGAGCTTATGCGATGACTCGTCCGTCAGTCTGTCAGTCTGTCCGTCATTCCGTCCATCCGTCCGTAAACACTTTCTCTGAAACCGCTGATGGGATTGCGACCAAATTTGGCAGAAAAATGATATTTGTTGTGTTGTCACTAAAGTTTGCGGCATTTAAAAAATCGGGGTCTAAGAGGGTTTACCAGGGGTCAAAGTGGATCCAGGTTTGCCAACCCCAAAATAGGAATTTGCATTTTTCTCTGAAACTACACACAATATTTCGATGAAACTTGACCACAACCTTCATCACCCATTATGTACCGAAGTTTGTTCACGGCATTAAAAAATATCGGGCCGTGAGAGGTCTACTGGGGGGTTGCCCCCCAAAATAGGTATTTTCTCTTTTCTCTGAAACTACATACACAATTTTGATGAAACTTCACCACAACCTTCATCACCCGTGATGTACCAATGTTTGTTCAAGGTATTAGAAAAATTGGGATCTGAGGAGGTATACCAGATTGGAGGGGGTGGGGGTAGGAGTTGCCCCCAAAATATGTATTTTTTTATTTGTTTGTTTAAAGTATTATGATTATGTTAATATGATTATACATGCTGCCCTGTCTTCTAGCAACCATTGAAATTGGTTTAAAATACCTTTATTCAGTGTAGTATACTGTTTATTCTCCCAGGTGAGCACCAGGGGTATTGCCCCGATGTTTATTAATTCTGTTTGTACGATAATTGTTTATTTATTTATCCCTAAATATAAATATGGCGTTATGTGGGAATACAGGCTTTCAAAATGATGTAATCTGCTCCAGAATGCTCGACGCACATGCGCTGCAATGGTAATTACCCTGCGTTCGCGAAGCGAAAAGCGGGGTTAAGCATTCGGCTGTATACGTGCGCCGTATGTGTGCCGTACGTGTGCCGTGTCTGCATTTTAAAAATTCATTTTCTCGGCAACCGTTAGTCCGATTGACATGAAATTTTCACCATTGGAGCGCCTCTGCCTGTAGAAAATTTGTATTAATAATTATGATGTCATAGGTCACGTGGTACGGACGCCATCTTGGAAAAACGTTGCATCTCTTTATCTCCCAAACCACT
Source organism: Myxine glutinosa (assembly GCF_964187855.1). Classification (NCBI taxonomy): domain Eukaryota; kingdom Metazoa; phylum Chordata; class Myxini; order Myxiniformes; family Myxinidae; genus Myxine; species Myxine glutinosa. The sequence continues at coordinate 27,927,934 of NC_136274.1, forward strand.
CAATGGAAAAAATTGAAACGTGGCTCATTGCAAATAACTCCATATGCGGAATAGGTGTTGTTAACGATGACGTCATTGGTGCCATAATTATGTCGTCATAATTCGACTGGGACAACGCTTAGTCTGATCAGTTTGAAATTTATTGAGCATGATCTATGCAACAATTATATTAGAGAATATATATTTATGATGTAATCGCTCACGTGGTCTGGCAGCCATATTTGGTCAAAAAAAAAAGCAACCTACAAAAACAGAAGAGTTGGCCCACACCAAGTTGACTGCGCAGGGTAAGTATTCGATGAATACCATCTAGTTGTGGCAGGGAACATATACCGTGTGAGCCAGATAAGGGCTGTTACCTATAATGGCTCGGTAAGGTCCCAAAATAAGCCAAAAATTACTTGCAAATGTACCTGAGAGAAAGGGGTGTGCCTCTACACAACAAAAGATTTGGAGAATTTCCTGATAAACTCGCCCAAAAAGTTGATGTCTTGCAGCCCATACTGCAAAAACTCCTGACAATGTGTGCCCGTGCAAAGCCTGTGGATGGGCACGTTCTACCCGACCTCCCCTGCCAGTGCCCAGGCTTTGAACCTTGTGGGATTATCTCGTGTGAACATGGCGGACTTGGTGATTCATTAAATTTAATAGAGTGCAATTGGAAAGATGATGCCGACATTACCAACATTCAGGCAGACTCCCCAGAGAGAGACACCACCATATCTGGTTTGGGAAGGTCATATGTGGGGCTTGCAAATGCGCAGGAGAGGTTTGAAATATTTCGTATCAATCTTGTTCTTGTTGCTGTTGTTGTTGTATATAATCCTCTCCTCTATAATAATCCTCTCCTCTCCTCTATAATAATCCTCTGTAGATAATCCTCTCCAAGAAGTTCTGTCACTCAAGCTTTTGGGTCTCACTATCTGCCATGATCTTTCCTGGGAAAACCACATTTCCAAGCTGGCCTCCAAAGCCAGTCGCCGACTGGGCATCCTCCGTCGTGCGAAGTCCTTCCTTGGCACACCTGAGCTCCTCACCACATACAAGGCTTTCATCCACAGCTCAATGGAATACTGCTCTCCCCTCTGGGCTGGTGCTCCTGCCTCACACCTAGCTCGTCTTCACGCTGTTGAAACCAAAGCGTTCAGAATCATTGGAATCTCCCGCGATGACGCTATCTCCGAGGGCCTTTCACTCACTCACCGCAGGCAGGTTGGTGGTCTTTCCGTCTTCTACCGACTCCTCTCCGGCCTTGCTCCCCCAGCTCTCTCTGGGCTCTGTCCCCCAAATATTCCTGCAGGTCGCACAAGATCTGCCTGCAACCCTCTTATGGTTAAACTACCAAAATCAAGACTCTCTGCTCACCTTCACTCCTTCATTCCTCTTTTCTCCCGCCTCTGGAACAAACTCCCTCACTCTCTTCAATCCCACTCCTCCCTCCAGGTCTTTAAAACGGCTGTTCACCACCATCTCTTATCTTCCCCAATCCAAAACCTTGATCTTTTCTACCCCCGCTAATTTCACCCCAAACCCACTTTTTTGAGGTGACTTTTGTCTTCTTTCCTGGAAGTCCTTGGTGTCCTTGCGTTTTATACCTATCCTGCCTCCCCCCAGGCCCTCTGCCTCCCACACATCTCCCGATGTCCCTGCCCTCAAATGTTGTGTTTGTGTGCTTCCTCCCCTTCTCTCCCCATCTTGTCGACCGCTCCCCTTTTTATATACTTTGTTTGCTTGTTTGTTTGATAAATGTTAGCTCTTTCACGAGCCTCGACTCTGTATACAAAAAAAGAAAAGAAAAAAGCCCTGGAGAGTTCACTCGAACAAGCCCGCTGCACGGAGACAGCCGATCAATCTCACAGGAGCGAGCCACAGATCTCCCACATCCAGGATGGTGTACCCCCGCCTTGACAAAGTCATGGCCATGAGAGAGAGAGAGAGCGAGAGAGAGAACGAGAACGAGAGCGAGAGTGAGAGCGAGAAAGAGAAAGAGAAAGAGAAAGACAAAAGACAAAAGACAGACAAGAGGGAAAAGGCCGATCCATAGGGACCGATCAACTGTGACCGCACATACTAACATTCCACTCTGACCATGACCGCACTACTCCGACGAATCCGGGCAGCAGGGAAGAATGGGGAAGATTTGGTGCCCGACTTGCATTTGGGGGTACAATCACCACGAAGAGGCATCCCCGATAGTTACCTATTAATCATGTTTGGGAGTGGGAATTGGATCAGCTGCGATTTCCATTATAAATATGTATATTTTTGTTTGGTTCCGAGGCCATGAGAAATTATACTCGATTTTTGCATCTATTGGTAAAAAGAGAAACGTCTCTTCGTGTGTCTGTGTTATATATCCACGACCGCCATTCACCTGTACTAACAGCAAATGATTCAAACCTGACACCTCTAATCCACGGATATTTCTGGTGTAGCCTATATTTCCGTGAGTCCGATTTGCATTCAGGAACAGAACAATTATGATTAACCATTTTGAAATTGCCACTCTTTTGTCTAATTGCTGAAAATTATGTTTGAAATACTATTTGAAATACAGATTCTGTGCTAGCATCAGCAGGTTGAAAGTGCCCGGTGAGCACATTCTAACATTCCTTCCCTTTTCCTACCCTCTCATTTGTCATTGATCATCCAGACCAAACACTTTCTTATGGACCACCGGATGCTGTGGGCACAATGACCCTGCCAGACCCCTTGAGATTGTGGCAACAACCATGCAACCTGCAACGTGTCCCGTCGTGCAGCAACTTTGAGTCCGACTCGTATCCTCTCCCTCACGCCTTCACGACTTTCGATGAATTCTACAGCGACGTCGACACCCGTTTTGCAACCACGTCCGGTTCGAAGTCCCAAGATGGAGCTCTTGAGCATCAGAGTACACCCCTGCCGACCACTGCCTCTACTTTCCAAGCAAAGAGTTCCTGGGTTTCTCAACCAAAAGTGACTACTGCTGAACGAGGAGAGAGCAGTGGTGCTTCTGCTACTCCTGCTGCAGCTACCTGTGGTGGTTGCGATGGTGACGACGGTGTTGGTTCAAGTCTTTGTTCCACGGCACTTGTGGGTTATGTCGGTAAGCTCTGGTGTCCGGTTATGATCAGCGTTGTGGTCAATGGTTCTAGATTACTTGGACCAGACCTGCAGGCCGAGTGGACAGATTAACTGCATCCTGATGGGCATAAGCGAGCTGGCTGGGATTTTTGCGGACAACCCCATCGAAGCATGACAATTCTTCTGAGACCACCTCTGCTTCTGAAAGCTTAGAATCTAAATCCTTCAAGGAAATGTTGAACACTATTTAACTCACAATTATTTATTTATTTAACAAAATACTAATCTGGAACATATCATTATCTCTTTATGTGTAATAACTACCTGGATATTGCTTTAATCGATGGAAAATGTCACTCGGAGTTGAACTTCCTCGTTATTGGAGCTTGTTGCAGCCTCATGTAACAGCGAGTTATGTGCGAGCAATTACACATATGGCTGCCCAATAGAGTGAGGACCTTACGCCTATTGCACCTGTCGTGAGAAGCCGAAACATAAGCGTTTTCTTTGGTGTTGCAGGTGGAGGCCCCATCCAGTTGTGGCAATTTCTACTCGAACTCTTACTTGATTCGTCCTGTCAGTCCTACATTTGCTGGACTGGAGACGGTTGGGAATTTCGTCTCTCTGACCCTGACGAGGTGAGCCAACTTGTCCATCAAACACAAACATCCCACGAGTCGCCTTGTCGTCCTTTCGAAGAGTTGTGCACCCAATCAAATTTGAAATTGGTTATTGGCCATCTCAGATGCTTACACAATCGGCCATGCTTTTTTTTCTTTAAGTGAAGCAAAATTAAAATATCAGTAAACTGAGAATCGCTTCATCTTTTATTGAATCCTCCATGGAGTTCTTCATCTTGTATGGGAAAAAATTCACACCAAATGAGTGAATTTCCCATTCATTTTTGTGTTTGGAGCCACGTGCAGTCCGCGATTGACCAAAACACGTTTGTGGCGTCAGACGTGTTTCCCAGCGAATCATTTTGCTTTAAATCTCAGTCAGTCATTCGCTGAGGCAGCTAGCCAATCAGGTCACTCGGTGGTGCACATTTATATCGGGTTCCACAGGTATATGTTTGTGTATTTGTGTTTATTCACCTGGCTCTGCTTTGACATATTCTGTGGTGCTGAGTTAACCTGTGTGCTGGGTTATATATGGGAAGTTGAGTGGTGCTGAGTTAACATGTGTGCTGTGTTATACATGGCAAGTAGAGTGGTGCTGAGTTAACCTGAGTGCAGTGTTATATATGCCAAGTTGAGTGGTGCTGAGTTAACCTGAGTGCAGTGTTATATATGGCAAGTTGAGTGGTGCTGAGTTAACATGTGTGCTGTGTTATACATGGCAAGTTGAGTGGTGCTGAGTTAACATGTGTGCTGTGTTATACATGGCAAGTTGAGTGGTGCTGAGTTAACCTGTGTGCTGTGTTATACATGGCAAGTTGAGTGGTGCTGAGTTAACCTGAGTGCAGTGTTATATATGGCAAGTTGAGTGGTGCTGAGTTAACCTGAGTGCAGTGTTATATATGGGAAGTTGAGTGGTGCTGAGTTAACATGTGTGCTGTGTTATACATGGCAAGTAGAGTGGTGCTGAGTTAACCTGAGTGCAGTGTTATATATGGCAAGTTGAGTGGTGCTGAGTTAACCTGAGTGCAGTGTTATATATGGCAAGTTGAGTGGTGCTGAGTTAACATGTGTGCTGTGTTATACATGGCAAGTTAAGTGGTGCTGAGTTAACATGTGTGCTGTGTTATACATGGCAAGTTGAGTGGTGCTGAGTTAACCTGAGTGCAGTGTTATATATGGCAAGTTGAGTGCTGCTGAGTTAACATGTGTGCTGTGTTATACATGGCAAGTTGAGTGGTGCTGAGTTAACATGTGTGCAGTGTTATACATGGCAAGTAGAGTGGTGCTGAGTTAACCTGAGTGCAGTGTTATATATGGCAAGTTGAGTGGTGCTGAGTTAACCTGAGTGCAGTGTTATATATGGCAAGTTGAGTGGTGCTGAGTTAACATGTGTGCTGTGTTATACATGGCAAGTTGAGTGGTGCTGAGTTAACCTGTGTGCTGTGTTATACATGGCAAGTTGAGTGGTGCTGAGTTAACCTGAGTGCAGTGTTATACATGGCAAGTTGAGTGGTGCTGAGTTAACCTGTGTGCAGTGTTATATATGGCAAGTTGAGTGGTGCTGAGTTAACCTGAGTGCTGTGTTATACATGGCAAGTTGAGTGGTGCTGAGTTAACCTGGGTGTATGTACGTTTTGGAAGGTTGAGTGATGCTTATCTCACCTGAGTGCTGTACCTTTGGCAGATTGTGTAGTACTGAGCGAACCCAAGTGCCGTACCTTTGTAAGGTTGAGTGATGCTGAGCTCACCTGAGTGCTGTGTTGTACAAGGCAAGTTGAGTGATGCTGAGCTCACCTGAGTGCTGCACATTTGGCAGGTCGCACGGCGTTGGGGTCGTCGCAAAAACAAACCAAAGATGAACTACGAGAAGCTCAGTCGTGCACTCCGCTACTACTACCACAAGAATCTTCTTCACAAGTCCTCAGGGAAGCGTTACGTGTACCGCTTCGCGTGCGACCTGCGCACCATGCTCGGACTGTCAGCTCCCGAGCTCCACACCAGGCTTGGCGTTGGAAAGGCCTGAGACCCTCTTGAGTGAAGTGAAACACCTGGACATGTACCTATAAGTTCTACTATGCCAAGTTGAGTGGTTATACTCAGGTAGCCTTCCAGAGTGACCGTCCCAGGTTTGTGAAACTTCCTGATTGGTCGTTTGGACCAAAACACTAATTTTCTTCTGTAACCCGATAACTCTAAGTTTGTATTATTTTTCTACACTTTAATAATTAATGTATTACAGCTGGAATGTATAAGCTCTGATGCTGGCATCATTGTATGGTTTTATAATTGAAATACTGTAATGTAATTGTGATGATGTCTACGCAATAAATTTTTGATTACGCAACAAGGTGATACCTGAGTCTAAGACGCTCAAGGTCATTAATGATGGTCCAAGTGATGGTCTCCCAGAAGCCTCCATCACTTAAGGAGTGTGTGCCCCCATGTGTGCGCACCTCGACTCCTGAAGGAGGACCACAAATCTTGGAGCAGAGAAAGGGTTACAATGTTTAAAAATCACTAAACATAGGTAACCAGGTGAAACTGGTCCACAACAAGGTCACCTGAGGAAAGCAAAGAATTGAAATGCAGGCCTTGTGGGTTTTTTATTTATTAAAATAATATCCCATTTGGAGAGGAACGGTGAACAATGACGTAAAAATATCATTCCCAACGCCTTTCCTCAGGAAATTCTGGAGCAAGACCTTTGACTTGTTCATTCAATTCCACATCCTCATTCGCTCCTCCTCTCCCCTCGATAAATCCCCCTCCTCCAACATCCCTCAATTTTACCATACTTAATCCTGCACCATCCCATCACCATATTTTACTCTACTCTTCCTTTTTACCATCCATCGGCCATTCTATTACTCTTGTGGTAAATCTAACACTTAGTTATCTCACGCCATCCTCACCTCCCTTCCCACATCTCCCCCTTTCCCTGTCCCAATATTCTCCCTTCTCCATTTTCCCATCCGCTCCCGACATTATCCCCGCACCCCTCCCCAACCTCCACCAAGGCCTCGCTCCGAGCCATCCACCGGGAGCTGGGCGAGAAGTGGGTGAGGTACATCTGGCTTTTGCCTCCCACACATTTCCGTTTGCTGCCAAACATACGGTTCCCAGGCATCCAACCAGCCAAACATTCACCCAGCCAGACTACCAGGCAGCCATTCAAACAAACTGGCACCCAGTCAGCACATTCAACAACCAAGCAGCCAACTAGTCGGTCACAGGACCAGCTAGGCCCACAATCAGTCTGCAAAAGGACCAGCTAGGCCCCCAGCCAGTATGTAAAAGGCTCAGACCCCCAGCCAGTATGTAAAAGGATCAGGCCCCCAGCCAGTATGTAAAAGGACCAGCTATGCCCCCAGCAAGTATGTAAAAGGACCAGCAAGGCCCCCAGCCAGTATGTAAAAGGACCAGCAAGGCCCCCAGCCAGTATGTAAAAGGACCAGCTAGGCCCCCAGCAAGTATGTAAAAGGACCAGCAAGGCCCCCAGCAAGTATGTAAAAGGACCAGCAAGGCCCCCAGCCAGTATGTAAAAGGACCAGCAAGGCCCCCAGCCAGTATGTAAAAGGACTAGCTAGGCCCCCAGCAAGTATGTAAAAGGACCAGCAAGGCCCCCAGCCAGTTTGTAAAAGGACCAGCAAGGCCCCCAGCCAGTCTGTAAAAGGACCAGCAAAGCCCCCAGCCAGTTTGTAAAAGGATCAGACCCCCAGCCAGGATGTAAAAGGATCAGGCCCCCAGCCAGTATGTAAAAGGACCAGCCAGGCCCCCAGCAAGTATGTAAAAGGACCAGCAAGGCCCCCACACAGTATGTAAAACGACCAGGTATGCCCCCAGCCAGTATGTAAAAGGACCAGCAAGGCCCCCAGCCAGTATGTAAAAGGTTCAGACCCCCACCCAGTATGTAAAAGGACCAGCTAGGCCCCCAGCCAGTATGTAAAAGGACCAGCAAGGCCCCCAGCCAGTATGTAAAAGGATCAGACCCCCACCCAGTATGTAAAAGGATCAGACCCCCACCTAATATGTAAAAGGACCAGCAAGGCCCCCAGCCAGTATGTAAAAGGACCAGCAAGGTGACCAGCCAATATGTAAAAGGATCAGACCCCCACCCAGTATGTAAAAGGACCAGCTAGGCCCCCAGCCAGTATGTAAAAGGATCAGACCCCCCAGCCAGTATGTAAAAGGCTCACACCCCCAGCCAGTATGTAAAAGGATCAGACCCCCAGCCAGTATGTAAAAGGATCAGACCCCCAGCCAGTATGTAAAAGGATCAGACCCCACCCCCCCCCCCCCAGCAAGTATGTAAAAGGCTCACACCCCCAACCAGTATGTAAAAGGTTCAGACCCCCAGCCAGTATGTAAAAGGATCAGACCCCCAGCCAGTATGTAAAAGGATCAGACCCCCAGCCAGTATGTAAAAGGATCAGACCCCCAGCCAGTATGGAAAAGGATCAGACCCCCAGCCTGTATGTAAAAGGATCAGACCCCCAGCCAGTATGTAAAAGGATCAGACCCCCAGCCAGTATGTGAAAGGATCAGACCCCCAGCCAGTATGTAAAAGGATCAGACCCCCAGTCAGTATGTAAAAGGATCAGACCCCCAGCCAGTATGTAAAAGGATCAGACCCCCAGCCAGTATGTAAAAGTATCAGACCCCCAGCCAGTCTGTAAAAGGATCAGACCCCCAGCCAGTATGTAAAAGTATCAGACCCCCAGCCAGTCTGTAAAAGGATCAGACCCCCAGCCTGTCTGTAAAAGGATCAGACCCCCAGCCAGTATGTAAAAGGATCAGACCCCCAGCCAGTCTGTAAAAGTATCAGACCCCCAGCCAGTCCGTAAAAGGATCAGACCCTCAGCCAGTATGTAAAAGTATCAGACCCCCAGCCAGTATGTAAAAGGATCAGACCCCCAGCCAGTATGTAAAAGGATCAGACCCCCCCCCCCCCAGCCAGTAGTGTAAAAGGCTCACACCCCCAACCAGTATGTAAAAGGTTCAGACCCCCAGCCAGTATGTAAAAGGATCAGACCCCCAGCCAGTATGTAAAAGGATCAGACCCCCAGCCAGTATGTAAAAGGATCAGACCCCCAGCCAGTATGGAAAAGGATCAGACCCCCAGCCTGTATGTAAAAGGATCAGACCCCCAGCCAGTATGTAAAAGGATCAGACCCCCAGCCAGTATGTGAAAGGATCAGACCCCCAGCCAGTATGTAAAAGGATCAGACCCCCAGTCAGTATGTAAAAGGATCAGACCCCCAGCCAGTATGTAAAAGGATCAGACCCCCAGCCAGTATGTAAAAGTATCAGACCCCCAGCCAGTCTGTAAAAGGATCAGACCCCCAGCCAGTATGTAAAAGTATCAGACCCCCAGCCAGTCTGTAAAAGGATCAGACCCCCAGCCTGTCTGTAAAAGGATCAGACCCCCAGCCAGTATGTAAAAGGATCAGACCCCCAGCCAGTCTGTAAAAGTATCAGACCCCCAGCCAGTCTGTAAAAGGATCAGACCCTCAGCCAGTATGTAAAAGTATCAGACCCCCAGCCAGTATGTAAAAGGATCAGACCCCCAGCCAGTATGTAAAAGGATCAGACCCCCAGCCAGTATGTAAAAGTATCAGACCCCCAGCCTGTCTGTAAAAGGATCAGACCCCCAGCCAGTATGTAAAAGGATCAGACCCCCAGCCAGTATGTAAAAGTATCAGACCCCCAGCCTGTCTGTAAAAGGATCAGACCCCCAGCCAGTATGTAAAAGTATCAGACCCCCAGCCAGTATGTAAAAGTATCAGACCCCCAGCCAGTATGTAAAAGTATCAGACCCCCAGCCAGTATGTAAAAGGATCAGACCCCCAGCCAGTATGTAAAAGTATCAGACCCCCAGCCAGTATGTAAAAGTATCAGACCCCCAGCCTGTCTGTAAAAGGATCAGACCCCCAGCCAGTATGTAAAAGGATCAGACCCCCAGCCAGTATGTAAAAGTATCAGACCCCCAGCCAGTCTGTAAAAGGATCAGACCCCCAGCCAGTATGTAAAAGTATCAGACCCCCAGCCAGTATGTAAAAGGATCAGACCCCCAGCCAGTATGTAAAAGGATCAGAACCCCAGCCAGTATGTAAAAGGATCAGACCCCCAGCCAGTATGTAAAAGGATCAGACCCCCAGCCAGTATGTAAAAGTATCAGACCCCCAGCCAGTCTGTAAAAGGATCAGACCCCCAGCCAGTATGTAAAAGGATCAGACCCCCAGCCAGTATGTAAAAGGATCAGACCCCCAGCCTGTCTGTAAAAGGATCAGACCCCCAGCCAGTATGTAAAAGTATCAGACCCCCAGCCAGTCTGTAAAAGGATCAGACCCCCAGCCAGTATGTAAAAGGATCAGACCCCCAGCCAGTATGTAAAAGGATCAGACCCCCAGCCTGTCTGTAAAAGGATCAGACCCCCAGCCAGTATGTAAAAGGATCAGACCCCCAGCCAGTATGTAAAAGTATCAGACCCCCAGCCAGTATGTAAAAGGATCAGACCCCCAGCCAGTCCGTAAAAGTATCAGACCCCCAGCCAGTATGTAAAAGGATCAGACCCCCAGCCAGTCCGTAAAAGGATCAGACCCCCAGCCAGTATGTAAAAGGATCAGACCCCCAGCCAGTATGTAAAAGGATCTGACCCCCAGCCAGTATGTAAAAGGATCAGACCCCCAGCCAGTCTGTAAAAGGATCAGACCCCCAGCCAGTATGTAAAAGTATCAGACCCCCAGCCAGTATGTAAAAGGATCAGACCCCCAGCCAGTCCGTAAAAGTATCAGACCCCCAGCCAGTATGTAAAAGGATCAGACCCCCAGCCAGTCCGTAAAAGGATCAGACCCCCAGCCAGTATGTAAAAGGATCAGACCCCCAGCCAGTATGTAAAAGGATCAGACCCCCAGCCAGTATGTAAAAGGATCAGACCCCCAGCCAGTATGTAAAAGGATCAGACCCCCAGCCAGTCTGTAAAAGGCTCACACCCCCAGCCTGTCTGTAAAAGGACCAGGTCACCTGCGAGTTGGTTTAATAACCAGGTATCCAATCAGTTTTCAGTATTTAACAAATGTTTGCAGGTGAGGACCTCACAAGTTAGCCATGACTTGGGGAGAACCTGCTGGCCCAGTTCCCAGTGCATGAAACAATGGACGATATTCGGGTGAGGGAGAAAGTGAACCATTCTTTCGGGTTATCCCGAAGGTTGTGCCTTCTGTTGCATTTCTTTTTGAATACAAAGTCGAGTCTCGTGAAAGAGCTTGAACACATAACGGAGCAGAACATTGGAGAAGTGAAAAAGAGGAGAGACAAACTATCAGAGGGACACTTGGGGGAATAATGAGATCACAGGGAGGGGTAGGAGGACATGGGGTGAACAACTTGGATAAAAACTCATGCACAGCAACAAGAGGAAGAAGAAACTGAGGATGGAACACAATAACCTGGAGAGGAAGCTGGGTCGGTTTGGGTCGACTCAATGAAAAGAAAAGACAACGGGTATGACCTGAAGTGGTGGTGAAGCCATCTTGAAGGTCTGGAGGGAAGGGTAACATTTCATGTCTTTCAAAAATATTTGAGCATAAAATGGATGAACACCTGCACGTCGTTTCCCGACGGGGTGAATGTTCCATTTAAAATTGTCATTCTAGAGGTTTCCCAGAAGAGGGCGCTGCGTCTCGGAGCATGCCGGCCTTTCTTTTCAGGGTCGTCTATTGGTCGGTGGTGCCACCTGTACTTACGTTGTGGTAATGCTATTGAGTTTACCAGTTTGAGATTACCAACTTAATCTTGAAGGTAACTCGTGCTGGGGTGAGTTGTATTGTTGGAACCCATCTGTGGATCGGTCCCATCGGCCGATGGGTCTGACCCGTTTGGCGACCCATCTGTGGATGCATGAGAAATGACAATGCAGACCCATCGGCCGATGGGTCTGCGCCATCTGCGGATGTGTTGTTCACCTTGAAGGAATGTGTTGACAGAATGGTGCTCTTCAATCATTATTATTCAATCTTTTTTTATTCAATCTTCAATTAGGGTTAGGGTTAGGGTTAGGCTTAGGGTTGTTAGGGTTAGGGTTAGGGTTGTTAGGGTTAGGGTTGTTAGGGTTAGGGTTAGGTTAACTCATCCACCATTGATGCATACACATTCCTTCAAGGTGAACAACACATCCGCAGATGGCGCAGACCCATCGGCCGATGGGTCTGCATTGTCATTTCTCGTGCATCCACAGATGGGTCGCCAAACGGGTCAGACCCATCGGCCGATGGGACCGATCCACAGATGGGTTCCAACAGTATAATTAATTAGCACATTAAGCGAGGTCTCTCCATGCATTACCGTGGACCACGACCCAAAGTGGGTGAGTTTGTTGGTTGTAGGAAATGGTCGCGTCGCTTTCAAAAAGTTACAAACACTTAAGGTAAACAAATATAAACGCTGTCGTTCTGACATGATATAACCAATGATAAAGGGTGGATACGAAACATTGTACAGATCGAAAATTAAAATCATAATTTCATTGAGAAATTTGTGAACATTCCCACCCACCTGAGGATACTCGCTGGGACCCCAAAAGGCTCCACTGGTTTGGCGGAGCTCCCCAAAACTGAGGGAGTAGTTTGGGGACGGACAGACGGACACTCGTGTTTCATGATAAAACACATTGTTACGGCCACGGGTTTTGGGTGCATTAAGTGGGGGAATCCCTGCTTCTCCTTAAACTTACCGGGCCTGAGACTCCCGAGCACGAATAACTATATATCACGGCAGATTGCCAACATGCGAATGCCATTTGGTCCACCACGGTCCCAGAGTTCTCCGTCTGACCACCGTTTACCTGCACCATGCGGTTTTTCAAAGAGGGGACGTGCCCTCGACTTTGCACTAATCTTATCTTAATTGGATCTTAATTAGGGCGGCCGAGCTTTAACGCTGATGCGTGCCGAACTGAATGAGCCAATCAATTTGGGTACGATAACCTCCCAGTCTAAGTGTGAACAGCGCTGGATCAATGGAGGAAATGACGGCCTCTTGCTTACCGGACGAAAGCAGTCGTGCTTCCGCGACCCAAACACTAAAGGAGCGGGTATGGAGGGAAGCAATACTTTTGGTGTCCAGGTTGCGTGACCATAGAGAGTGCAGGGTGTCGTGCGTGCCATGTGTGTGGTGCAAGAGAACCTGTGAAGGTGTGTTATCACTTTATCAGTGGTGGTCATTTCAGAGGAGTTGGGCTGCGACAATGCCACCAATCATTGATGCCCTCTTTATTGATGGTGAGTCTGCATTCAAGGGCGAACGATAAAATAAAAATAGCTGAGAAAAGAATGCAAGAGATAAATTATAATCTACTGTGTAAGAGCCTAAACGATATGTGTAAGCATGGCTTGGCTTCAGCCCTTACCAATGCGCAGGACCAAAGCCAAGAACCAATGCGCAGGACCAAAGCCAAGAACCAATGCACAGGACCAAAGCCAAGAACCAACGTGCAGGACCAAAGTCAAGAACCAATGCGCAGGACCAAAGCCAAGAACCAAGCGCAGAACCAAAGCCAAGAACCAATGTGCAGGACCAAATCCAAGAAACAACGTGCAGGACCAAAGCCAAGAACCAATGCGCAGGACCAAAGCCAAGAACCAACGCCAAGAACCAATGCGCAGGACCAAATCCAAGAACCAACATGCAGGACCAAAGTCACGAACCAACTGGCAGCACCAAAGTCAAGAACCAATGCACAGGACCAAAGTCAAGAACCAATGTGCAGGACCAAAGCCAAGAACCAATGCGCAGTACAAAAGCCAAGAACCAATGCACAGGACCAAAGTCGAGAACCAACGTGCAGGACCAAAGCTAAGAACCAACGTGCAGGACCAAAGCAAAAAGGACCCGCATTGTTCGCTTCACGAGAACAACCCAACGATGTGTGGAATTTGGAAGAATTCCCGTTGAGCCTTTATCAAATACCGCTGAACTCAAGAATTCTCTATACTAGCGTGATTCGGCGTGCTCCGCGCGCCTCACCACACGTCGTTTCAGAGGGGTAGGCATCTTTGACTGTTTCGGTGTCTTTTGGGTCTTCATGGTGTTTTGGGTCTTCAGTGCCATTTGGGTCTTCAGGGTATTTTGGGTATTCAGGGTCTTTTTGAGCCTCAGGGCCTTGAAAGGTATTTTGGGTCTTTGGGGTGTTTTTGGTCTTTGGGATCTTTGGGGGTCTTCAGAGTGTTTTGGGTCTTCAGGGGCCTTGGTGGTCTGAAGGGTCTTTGGGGAATTAAAGGGTCGTCAAAGGCCTGAGGGGTCTCAGCAGTCTTAACGCAATTAAGAGGGTTAATTAAAAGGGTGGTCATTTTATTTGAAGAAGACGAAGACGTCTTCGTCGCATGTAAACATAGCGACAAACATAGCGACATAACGACATAACCATATACGTTTGCTCTATTATAATAAGATGCCGCTAGACCGCTGAAGAAGGACCTCTTCTATTGGTTATGAAATGTAACGAATAAGAACTGACTATGAGAGAGTCACGTGATATCTGGACTGGAAAGGCGCCAAATTGTTGAAAGCAACTCACAATAAGTTGTGAAATAATAATGTTGAAAGCAACTAATCATTGCTTGAGTTTTGCTTGAATAGAAAATGGCAACGGAAGTACAATATAGATTTTAATTTTTACTATTTCAATATTACACTTCCACAATGAGGTCTGCTGCGGTAATTGTATGTCTAAACTGTATTGATGGCTCTTTGTGCACAATTGTTCAAGATTTAAATTTTGTTTGACTCTTATGCACAAAAAGGTTGCCGACCACTTAGCCTTTGTCGAACGTCAGGTCTGGCCATCCGGTTCGTGAAATATTTGGACCAAGATCCCCCGGTCAACTCCACAACTCCACAAAAACTAAGATGGCGTCGAGCCCAGGGCTTTAACATGGCGTCAAGCCCTGCGCTTTAACATGGTGTCGAGCCCGGGGCTTTAAGGTGGCGTTGAGCCCGGGGCTTTAACATGGCGTCGAGCACGGTGCTTTAAGATGGCATCGAGCCCGGGGCTTTAACATGGTTTCAAACCCGGGGCATTAAGATGGCGTCAAGCCCGGGGCTTTAACATGGCTTCGAACCCGGGGCTTTAAGGTGGTGTCGAGCTCAGGGCTTTAACATGGCGTCGATCCCAGGGCTTTAATGGTGTTGATCCCAAGGTTTTAAGATAGCGTTGACCCCGGGGCTTTAACATGACGTCGAGCCCGGGGCTTTAAGATGGTGTCGAGCGCATGGCTTTAAGGTGGTGTCGAGCCGAGGCTTTAAGGTGGTGTCGAGCCGGGGCTTTAACGTCGCATCGAGCCCGGGGCTTTAAGAAGGCGTCGAGCCTGGGGCTTTAACATGGCGTCGATCCTGGGGCGTTAAGGTGGTGTTGAGCCCATGGCTTTAAAGTGGTGTCGAGCCGGGGCTTTAAGGTGGTGTCGAGCCGGGGCTTTAACGTCGAGCCCGGGGCTTTAAGAAAGCATCGAGCCTGGGGCTTTAACATGGCGTCGATCCCGGGGCTTTAAGGTGGTGTCGGGCCCATGGCTTTAAGGTGGTGTTGAGCCCGGGGCTTTAACATGGTGTCGAGCCCGGGGCTTTAACATGGTGTCGAGCGCATGGCTTTAAGGTGGTGTCGAGCCGAGGCTTTAAGGTGGTGTCGAGCCGGGGCTTTAACGTCGCATCGAGCCGGGGCTTTAACGTCGCATCGAGCCCGGGGCTTTAAGAAGGCGTCAAGCCTGGGCCTTTAACATGGCGTCGATCCTGGGGCGTTAAGGTGGTGTTGAGCCCATGGCTTTAAGGTGGTGTCGAGCCGGGGCTTTAAGGTGGTGTCGAGCCGGGGCTTTAACGTCGATCCCGGGGCTTTAAGAAAGCATCGAGCCTGGGGCTTTAACATGGCGTCGATCCCGGGGCTTTAAGGTGGTGTCGAGCCCATGGCTTTAAGGTGGTGTTGAGCCCGGGGCTTTAACATGGTGTCGAGCCCGGGGCTTTAAGATGGCGTCGAGCCCGGGGCTTTAAGGTGGTGTCGAGCCCGGGGCTTTAACATGGCGTCGATCCTGGGGCTTTAAGATGGTGTCGATCCCGGGGCTTTAACATGGCGTCGAGCCCATGGCTTTAAGGTGGTGTCGATCCCGGGGCTTTAACATGGCGTCGAGCCCATGGCTTTAACATGGCGTCGATCCTGGGGCTTTAAGGTGGTGTCGATCCCGGGGCTTTAACATGGCGTCGAGCCCATGGCTTTAAGGTGGTGTCGATCCCGGGGCTTTAACATGGCGTCGAGCCCATGGCTTTAACATGGCGTCGATCCTGGGGCTTTAAGGTGGTGTCGAGCCCGGGGCTTTAACATGCCGTCGAGCCCAGGGCGTTAAGGTGGTGTCGAGCCCGGGGCTTTAACATGCCGTCGAGCCCGGGGCTTTAACATGCCGTCGAGCCTGGGGCTTTAAGATGCCGTCGAATACAAAAAGAAGAGAATGTTCGTTCGTTGTCGTCACGATTGTTCAGCCAAACAAACCGAAATCCACTTCACTCAATGAATGGTCTTGGTGGTGCAGAACAAAAGTCACTATTAAATGTTGACGTGTTGAGCGACTTGGGAATAAAATGAAAAAATCTTGCAGGGAAAAGCGTGCGAGCTCCTAATCTTATCATCAGATGAGTTCTCCGTGTCTCTGGATCTGCCACGCCGATTGGCTATCTGAAAGGACCCCACTGATTGGCTAATAATGTTCCCACGTTTGCTTTCTCACAGCTATTATCAAAATGTAAAGAAAAAATTATGAGTCACGATACAATGACGAAGAGTCACTATAATTAGTGACTACAATCACAATGAGTCACAATAATTGATGAGTCACTAGACTCACTAGAATTAATGAGTGATCATTATTACAGCTGTTCACCACCATCTCAGATTGTCCCAATCCAAAACCATGATCTTTTCTACCCTCATTAACCCCCACCCCAAACTAACCTCCTTCCAAATTTCCAGTTTTTCCTTCCTGAGAGTTTCTTTCTGCATCCATTTTGTCCACCCAATGTGTCCTTTCCTTCTCCTCACAATCCTCCCCACACCCATTGTTCGTCCAACTTTCCCTCCATCATGGCCTTCAACTCTGCTGTTGGTGTTTCATTTCCTGTCTGCAGCTCCTTTTGTGCTGTCACATCCAGATCCGCTTAGTGTAGATACTAGGTCTTCCATGAGCCTCGACTATGACTATGTAAACAAAAAACCTGGTAATAATTGTAGCCGTTGAAGAGCAGTAGAAGAAGAAGACGACGAAAATGGAGGATGAAGAATATGGGTATAAGGAGGAAGAAGAGCAGTAGTGGTGCTTGTGTAGGTATCACAATGTAAACAAAAAAACCTGGTACGGGTAATAATTGTAGCCGTTGAAGCGCAGTAGAAGAAGAAGAAGACGAAAATGGAGGATGAAGAATATGGGTATAAGGAGGAAGAAGAGCAGTAGTGGTGCTTGTGTAGGTATCACAATGTAAACAAAAAACACCTGGTACGGGTAATAATTGTAGCCGTTAAAGAGCAGGAGAAGAAGAAGAAGACGAAAATGGAGGATGAAGAATATGGGTATAAGGAGGAAGAAGAGCAGTAGAGGTGCTTGTGTAGGTATCTATATATATAAAGCAGTAAAGTATGTTTGTTTGTTTGTTTGTCCTCTTATAACTCGAGAACTACTCATCGCAGGGCAAAACCAAAGGCATATTCGGAATCAGTACGTCTCAGAGCAACTACAGCACACCTTAAAATTTAAAAAACTTCGCGTTTTAAAATTATGACGTCATCAGCGTATTTCGGAACGTTAATTTTTCAACTTCATATTCGGAATCAGTACGTCCCAGAGAAACTTCGTAACGTTAATTTTTCAACTTCATCCGATTGACATGGGACCAACGGCATGTGACAGAGAGTGAAACATACATGCTACATTTACCCGCCCTTCTGTTAATTTCCACACCAGACCGAAGTATAATACATTAAGGATTTAACATTTGTGCGTCACGACGCACATCGGGGGCCACTCCCTGCTCTCAAATGTTGTGTTTGTGTCCTTCCCCCTCTCTCCCCATCTTGTCTACCGCTCCCGATGTTATATGTTTTATGTGTCGGTTTGTCTTTCTGTGTGATTAATGTTCGCTCTTTCACGAGCCTCGATCTTGTATACAAAAAAAAACAACAAACAAACAAAAAAAAAAACATGGGAAATGATGACGATCATTGCCCTTTTTCCTTCACTGTCCTTCATTGCCCTTATTATTTATTTTACGACAATGACTTCCGACTTCCGGGTTCGGAATGAGGGACCAATGCCATTTGACAGGGAATAAAAAATAAATGCGACATTCAATTGACGACAATGACTTTCGACTTGACTCCCCCCTCCCCCTCCCCTCCCCCCCTCCCCTCTCCCCTCCCCCTCCCCCTCCCCCTCCCATCCTTCCCCCTCCCCCCCTCTTCTCCCCTCCCCCCCTCTTCTCTCCTCCCCATCCTCTCCTCCCCTCCCCCCCGTTCCCCTCCCCTTCCCCCTCCCCTCCCTTCCCCCGCCCGGCAATGCCGGGTACTTCTGCTAGTCACCATATAAACAAAAAAACCTGGTACGGGTAATAATTGTAGCCGTTAAAGAGCAGGAGAAGAAGAAGAAGATGAAAATGGAGGATGAAGAATATGGGTATAAGGAGGAAGAAGAGTAGTAGCGGTGCTTGTGTGGGTATGTAGCAACCCATGGGTCCCCCAAAGCTCGAGACCAGCAACAGAATCTCCTGGCCCAAGCCGGTGACGTAACCGGCGGCCAAACCGCGGCGCCGAGGTTATAATCCTTTGCACCTGTCGGTCACATGACCACCAAAGCGTGCCTCGCCTGAGAGGCGTGGCTTTGGTTCTGATGTATGCTTTTTGGTTTGGATATATATATGCGAACCCGATAAACGGGCTTTCAGAGTTCCCGAGATGATTATACAATAAACATCTTCTCGGACGAGTTTGTGTCTTGTCCGTCACTTCGTCCGTCTCAAGCAGGAGCGCTGCTCCTTCACTGGTGACCGAGTTTACGACACGCGATGGACACGGCAGTGTCCCTCAAACTGCCCACTTTCTGGGAAGCACATGCCGCCGTCTGGTTCGCTCAGGCGGACTCCCAGTTCGCCCTGCGTGGCATTACGGAGGACACCACGAAATACCATTACGTGGTCGCCGCGCTCGGCTCCGTGACCGCCGCCCGCTGCCTGAGCCTCCTCCAGAGCCCGCCCGCTGACGGCAAGTACGACGCCATCAAGGCACTTCTTCTGGGTGCTTTCGCCCTCTCCCCAGCTGAACGCGCACGACGCCTGCTCGACCCTCCTGAGCTCGGCGATACGCGCCCGTCCGAACGTATGGACTACATGCTCGCGTTGCTCGGCAAGCATCCCTCGGATTTCCTTTTCCAAGAGCTTTTTCTCCGCCAGCTCCCGGCCCAGGTCCGGGTCGCCCTGGCAAGCACGACCATCACGAACCCCCGCGACCTCGCCAGGGAGAAGCCAGCTCGTCGGAGCGGCGAGCCAGCTCGTCGGGGTGGCTGCCGGGAGCCCGCCCCGCCGCCCAGTCGGCGCCCGCGGCGCAGTTTCCCGCCCACCCGCCCGCGACGCAGCTTCCTTCCCGGAGGCCGCCGGGCCGGCGCGACTGGCAGCGGCGACGCCGCGTCGCCCGGTCCCGACGCGTCGACCGGAGCCCCCGCCAGACCCGGCCTGGTGTTATTTCCATGCCAGGTTCGGGCGGCAGGCCCGATCATGTCGACCCCCGTGCACGTTCGGCAAGTCAGGAAATGGTCGGGCCGGCACTCACTACCAGCCATGAGCACCGGCCGTTCCGGAAACCTGCTATTCATCGCGGACCAAGCGTCGGGGCGGCGTTTTCTCTGCGACACCGGCGCTCAGCTGAGCGTCATTCCCGCTTCGGCGGAGGACAGGCGGGCCGCCATTTGCGGCCCCTCCTTAATCGCGGCCAACGGCTCCGCCATCCGCACCTTCGGCCCACGCACCATCGCCCTCCGCTTCGGCAGCCAGCTATTTCGCTGGGAGTTCGTGACGGCGGACGTCCCCATGGCTTTGCTCGGGGCTGATTTCCTTTGCGCCCATGGGCTGCTGGTCGACGTTAAACGTCGGCGTCTCGTCAACGCCGAAACTTTCAGCTCGCTGGCGTGCGCCTTGAGCCGTTCCACGCCCACCGAGCTTTCCTGCGTCCTCCCGTTGGCAGACGACTTCGCGCGTCTCCTCGCGGAGTTCCCGGCCCTCACGCGACCGACGTTTTCGGCCGTCGCGGTGCATCACGGCATCGAGCATCACATTCCCACTACGGGCCCGCCGGTGTACGCCCGAGCTCGCCGTCTCGACCCAGCCAAACTCGCCGTCGCCAAGGCCGAGTTCGCCGCGCTGGAGCGCCTCGGCATCGTGCGGCGCTCCGACAGCGCCTGGGCCTCGCCGCTGCACATCGTCCCGAAGCCGGGGGGCGGATGGCGGCCATGCGGCGACTACCGCCGCCTCAACGACGCCACTACCCCCGACAGGTACCCCGTCCCGCACATCCAGGATTTTTCCGCCCGGTTGGCAGGGCGGACTATTTTTTCAAAAGTGGACCTGATTCGGGGGTACCACCAGGTGCCCGTCCGCCCGGCCGACATCCCGAAGACGGCCGTTATTACACCTTTCGGCCTCTTCGAATTCCTCCGGATGCCCTTCGGCCTCAAAAACGCGGCACAGGCGTTCCAGCGCCTGATGGACGGCGTGCTGCGCGACTTGCCGTTCCTCTTTACCTACCTGGACGACATCCTCGTCGCCAGCACATCCAGAGCCGAGCACCTCCTCCACCTCTGGACGCTGTTCGGCCGCCTCAGCGAGCACGGCTTGATCGTCAACCCGGCCAAATGTCACTTTGGTGCGGCGACGATCGACTTTTTGGGCCACCACATCACCCGGAACGGCGCCGTACCGCTACCGGCCAAAGTCGAGGCCATCGCCGCTTTCCCGCGCCCCCGCTCCGTCAAGGCGCTGCAGGAGTTCCTCGGGATGGTGAACTTTTACCACCGCTTCGTGCCCCGAGCTGCGCAACTCATGCGGCCCTTGTACACCGCCCTCCGCGGCCAGCCGGCGAAGTGCGACGTCGTCTGGTCCACGGACATGGACGCTGCTTTCACCGGCGCGAAACGGGCCCTCGCCAATGCCACGCTGCTGGCCCACCCGGTACCCCATGCTCCCATCGCCTTCACCACGGATGCCTCCGACTACGCCGTGGGCGCGGTTCATGAGCAATGGGTAAACGGGGCCTGGCAGCTGCTCGCGTTCTTCAGCCGGCAACTCCTGCCCAACGAGTTGAAGTACAGCACTTTCGACCGCGAGCTCCTCGGGCTGTACCTGGCCGTCCGCCATTTTCGCCACCTCCTGGAGGGCCGCCCATTCACGGCCTTTGTCGACCACAAGCCATTGATTTTCGCCATGGCCAAGGTCACGGAGCCGTGGTCGGCCCGCCAGCAGCGCCACCTCTCCGCCGTGTCGGAATACACCACGAACATCCGGCACGTCGCCGGAAAGGACAACGCCGTGGCCGACTGCCCTTCTCGAGCCGGCGCCAACGCCGTCCACCTCGGCGTCGATTTCGCCCTGATGGCGACGGACCAGGCCACCGACGGCACGGTGCAGGCGCTCCGGGTGGCAGACACGGGCCTCCGCTTGGCTGACGTCCCCTTCGCGGACACGGTCCTGCTTTGTGACGTCTCCCAAGGCCGACCTCGCCCTGTTGTGCCGGTCACCTGGCGGCGTCGCATTTTTGCTTCGCTCCACGGCCTCTCACACCCGGGCCGGAAGGCGTCCCAGAGGCTGGTGTCGGCACGTTTCGTCTGGCACGGGTTGCAACGGGACGTCCGCGACTGGGCCAACGCCTGCACACCCTGCCAGCGGGCCAAGGTCCACCGTCACACCCAGGCTCCGCTGGCTCCTTTCACCATGCCCGAGCGACGTTTCGACCACGTCCACGTGGACCTGGTGGGTCTCCTGCCCCCATCGCAGGGGTTCACTCACCTGCTTACCATGGTGGACAGGACCACCAGGTGGCCAGAGGCCGTGCCCTTCGCCTCCACCACCACCGCCGACGTGGCCCAGGCGTTCATCGCCACCTGGGTCGCGCGTTTCGGCGCATCGGCGGACATCTCGTCGGACCGCGGCCCACAGTTCACGTCCGAACTGTGGGGCGCGGTCGCCGGCACGTTGGGCGTTACCCTGCACCGCACCACGGCCTACCACCCCCAGGCCAACGGGTTGTGCGAGCGGTTCCACCGCTCCATGAAGGCCGCACTCATGGCCGGCCTCTAGGACGACGGCTGGGTCGACCGGCTCCCGTGGGTCCTTTTGGGCCTCCGCACGGCTCCAAAGGAGGACCTCCAGGCGTCCACCGCCGAGCTGGTGTACGGCCAGGCCCTCCGCGTCCCGGGCGAGTTCGTGCCCGACGCCACCAGCCCCTGGTCCACCGTGTGCCAGCGCATGGCCTTCCAGGAGGCCGCCCAACGTTTCGCCCCGGTGCCCACGTCCCGCCACGGCGACCCCCAATCCTACGTCCCCCCAGCACTCCGCACGGTGGAGTACGTCTTTGTGCGCCACGACGCGCACCGGGGGCCGCTTCGGCCACCATACGACGACCCTTCCGGGTCCTACGACGGGACAACAAGTCCTTCGTCGTCAGCATCGGCGGCCGGGCGGACCGGATTTTGGTGGACCGCCTCAAGCCGGCCCACATGGACGTCGGCCAGCCGCCACGGCTGGCTCTCCCACCGCGGCGCGGCTGCCCCCCGTCCACTGCACTCCCCGTCCGGCCACCCGCCACCACACCGGACCCCCCCGCGACCAGCCAGGGGTCGTTTCGGTCGGGTCATCCGGATCCCCCTCAGGTTGACCTTCCTGGACCAAGTCGATTCTGGGGGGGCGTGTGTAGCGACCCATGGGTCCCCCAAAGCTCGAGACCAGCAACAGAATCTCCTGGCCCAAGCCGGTGACGTAACCGGCGGCCAAACCGCGGCGCCGAGGTTATAATCCTTTGCACCTGTCGGTCACATGACCACCAAAGCGTGCCTCGCCTGAGAGGCGTGGCTTTGGTTCTGATGTATGCTTTTTGGTTTGGATATATATATGCGAACCCGATAAACGGGCTTTCAGAGTTCCCGAGATGATTATACAATAAACATCTTCTCGGACGAGTTTGTGTCTTGTCCGTCACTTCGTCCGTCTCAAGCAGGAGCGCTGCTCCTTCAGGTATCACTATGTAAACAAAAACACCTGGTAATAATTGTAGCCGTTAAAGAGCATGAGGAGAAGAAGAAGACGAAATGGAGGATGAAGAATATGGGTATAAGGAGGAAGAAGAGTAGTAACGGTGCTTGTGTGGGTATCACTATGTAAACAAAAAACCTGGTAATAATTGTAGCCGTTGAAGGACTGTAGAAGAAGAAGACGGAATTAGAGGAAGAAGAAGACGGAAATAGAGGAAGAGGAAGAAGAAGAATGGTACTGTATATGGATGAAGAAGCGCAGCAGAGGTGCTTGTGTATAACTTCAAGGTTTAAATTATAACTATAAAAGGTCAAATGACCTTATATCCATCGTCCCAAGAGATCTCAGCTGGCGATGTTGTTCTGGACACAATGATCTAGTATTTTATACTTTATTTCAAACCGCAGCACGTGCCTTAAAGTTAAAATGTTTCATAAAACATGGCTGCGATTCAGGGATTATCCGGTTTTGTACCTTTGATTTCTTCATTGTAACATTAAATTTTATCGTAATTATCCTTGTGATATATTATTTCTCTTTTACATCGAGGCTTTTGTTTTACAGAGGCGTTATAAAAGCTCTACCAGTTAACATTCTTCCGGCGGTGTATGGAGTTAAGAGCACTGTTTCCTCATTCGACACATTATTGTTTTAAAAACTCTATATTAAAATAATTTCAATTAAATGATCAAAGCCTTTATACAGCAACTATAAATGTGAGAAAGCGAACTAAATCAAGCTGGTAAAGTAGGATATAAGGCAATCACCGGAAGTAATAAAGGTGCGGAATCCATAGCAACGGTGTTTGTGTTTGAGAGTGCGGATATTTTTATGTTGTGTGTGGTAACGCTGACGCTGTATTTGTGAGTAACGCCAATCCGAGCCAACAGGAGAACCTCGTATCATATGAGGCGTGCGACATCAGACATAGAGGTTGCGGGGTTTCGTTTCCATGTGTTTACGTTACGTTTGTAGCCCGAATGATGAGGATCACGTGATCTTCCCCTGATTCGTGATCGTAAATATACATTTTTACCTCAGCAACGAAAGGGAGGGAGGGGGGGTTATGTTTTTACCCCTGCTGCTCCTCATGTTTTTACCCCTGCTGCTCCTCATGTTTTTACCCCTGCTGCTCCTCATGTTTTTGAATGTAGGATTTTGTGTTCGTGCCTTCTACAGATTGTCTCTCCGACCATGGACTGCTTCGAGAGGCTGCGGACAGTCGGCTCGGGCTCTTTCGGACGGGCGCTGCTTGTCCGCAAGCGGCGAGATGGACAACTCTATGTCATTAAGCAGATAGACTTGTCTCAGGTCTGGAGGGTCAAAAAGGAGGCGGTTACGAGGGGATATGATACAGATGTTTTAAGATAATGAAGGGTAAAGACGAAATAAGTGCAGAATAATTATTCGGCACAAATAGACAGTGATGGGACCTGGGGACACAACCTGGGAATGAAGAAGTAGAAGAGGAGACTCCACATGGTAGTATTAGTAGTAAGGCAGTTCTCTCGGCAACCGTTGGTCCGATTGACACGAAATTTTACCATGGGATCGCCTCCCCCTGTAGATTTTTGTACACCGCTCCTTTCCTATGCCATCTCCAGGCGCTGCTTGACGTCATTGCCGGGCACCGAAGTTACAAATTAATTATTTAATTATATTACAACAAACAACAACAACAGGCATTTAAAGGCCATTTCCCCTGCTAGAGCGGGGGTTAGCCTTGTGGTCCCCATGACAATCTTCTCCATTTTGCCCTATTTTCTGAATCTCCCCTTGTTAACCCCCTTGCCCGCATTTCTTCCTCCACCATATTTAGCCAAGTCTTTCTCGGTCTTCCCCATCCTTTTTTTTAATTTTTTTGATCTGATCAGTGTGAAAAAAAAAAATTCCTCTGCAACTGTTAATCCGATGGACACAAGTTTTTCACATTATGAGCGGCTCCTTCTGTATAATTTTTAAAATTATGACGTCGTAGGTCATGTGGTACGGGCGCCATCTTGGAAAAAACGGAAAAAGTTGCACCTCCATCTATATCTTCAAAATCACTCCAGGGGAAAAATTGAAACGTGGCTCATTGTAAAGAACTCCACATTGGGATTTGGTGGTGTTAATGATGTCATTGGTGCCCCTAATTATGACGTCATAATTCGACAGGGACAATGCTTAGTCTTCTGATCAGTTTGAAATTTATTGAGCATTATCTCTGCAACAATTATATTAGAGAATATAAACTGATGTCATTGCTCACGTGGTCTGGTCGCCATATTGGATCAAAGAAAAAAAAAAAATGTTCAAAAACAGAAGAGTTGGCTCACACCAAGTTGATTGTGCATGGTAAGTATTCGATGAATACCATCTAGTTAATGCATTGAATGGTCTCCCTGGAAAGGTAGTAGTAGCAGCAGAACCAGTAGATATTTTTAAATTGGAATTGGATAGGTACCTGGAAGCATTGGAGATGGAAGGGTACAGGTATATTGGCAGGACCTTTATGTAATTTTACAATTGATGGGCGATTGTGTGATGTAAGAGGAATAATAGGGTGCCACCCATACCTGTACATCTCCGAGAAGAGCACAAAACCATTTCCTTAATATCACGACGATCGGAGTGTTGCACTAAGGACGCCCTCATTGCTTTTCCAGGTGTGTGGACGTGTACGCTCTGAAGCTCTGAGTGAAGCGCGGGTTCTGTCCACTCTCAGACATCCTCATGTTGTCTCCTACCACGGCTCTTTCCAAGGTTTTTAATTGCGTGCTTTTGATACCGTAATGCGTTTGTGTTTATTAAAATTTAATCAAACAAATTTAATCAAATGTCAGATTTGAGATAACGAAATGTTTGCTTGTTCTACAGTTTCAAAATTAACGTTTGTATGTTTGAAAGGTACGGCGGTAGTTCGTTTGCGTTTTTGTTTTGTGTGTTTACAGAAAATGAAACTTTATGCATCGTTATGGATTATTGTGAAGGAGGAGACCTTTTCCAGCGGATCAATACTCAGAAGGGAATACCGTTTTCTGAAGAGCAGGTAATGAGGAACTTGATATTGTTTGATGCCGTATACATATTACATAAGTGTTACGAAGTCCTCTACAATCTCCTGGTCTCGGTAACCCCCGAACCCCGAGAGGAGCCCCGGCAGAAAAATATGTTACCCTGTTTTGAAAATCAATAGTGAAACCACACCAATGATTATAACTGAACAAAATTGTATTAGAAATCACACACAGGTATAACGGTACCACAAATGGCCTTTAAGAGTGCACGCTATATATATCTTATATAAAGTCAAGTAACTCACTGCTCTGCCAGCAAATGAACGGACACTCCTCAATGTCTCTATAACTTTTCCCAAGGCGAATGGGATTCGCTCCAGCGTTCGATAGAACGAAATCCAGTCGAAGCCCGAATCTCGCTCTCCAGTCGATATCCGAAGCGTGTACAGTGGGCAAGGGTGCTCACCCTGCCAAACTGTACAACGGCGCCCTCCAGAGGCGCACCTTCACCGCTCACTCAGCAAACCGCAACGTAATTGGAGACGAAGCGGTCACACACACACATCCCCGACAGATGGTAGGATGTTGGGGTGAAGATGACACGAAGCAAACCTTCACAGGTGTCCGAAGCACGGGGTTCAAAATGGCCGACGGCTCTGGCTTGAGCCGATGTGACGAGGCGAGGATTCGTCGGAATCTCAGCGCCCCAAATCTGTCTACGCAGATTTCTCCACTCCAGCGAATATTCTTATCGCCGGATGTCCTTTCCAGGAACTCAAAATCCCCTCGCGGCTGTCGGTAAACCTTGCTCGTTACGGAGCGCTGACGTCACGCGTCCTCTCCGACTTTGCTCGCGCTGCTTCTTCTCCTTCACCTTCTCGTCTTTCCGGTTCGGTGTCCTGTATCATTTAAAGTTAGCCTTTTTAACTTTAAATAACCGTTCCTGAATAATAAGCCTTTTGAAGATAATAATAGTACATAATATCAGAACTACATCAAGTGGGTGAAAACCCCAATAACGGAAGTTACGAATCCGTAACAATAAGCAAAAATTGTGGAAATTTAACCCCCACCCTTCTCTTGTGTTGGAACATTTTCATCCCTGTGCCAGTTAAATGACAGGAATGTTTGGCTTGTGTGCAGATTAGTGGAAAACATGTGAATGTGATGTTTATTCACCGCACTCTACATTTATTGACTGCAGCCCTTGTTTTGTTTGTTTTTCTGTGCTTCATTAATTATGCAATGGTTCCACAGGTAGTGCACTGGCTTGCTCAGCTTTGCCTTGCACTGAAGTACATCCACGAGCGAAAGATTCTTCATCGCGACATCAAATCACAGGTGTGCTTACCAGGGCGAAGATTGGACGTTTGATATTGACAATCTGCTGATGCTCAGAGGAGGCTGGGCCACGTGTTGTGAAGGGTGCGGTTCACCTGTCCCAATGGGTTTCGCGTATGAGTGGGTCACGTGCCTGCGTTCTCTGGGTCCCACGTTTGGATTTTATTGACATGTTGGGGCGACCTGTTGGGCTGCAGACAATACATTTTTTGGAGTGATTTAAGACATGTCTAATATGTAGGCAGTCCGGGTGGTGTAATTCAGGACCAAGTGCATGCGCTACCTTTGGGCTGTTGCATTTGGTGTGGAGGATGATGCCTTCAGACTTTGTTTTGAAGTTTGATAATGACAGTTTTGAGACCATTTACTTGTTTTGTATTTCTTTTTATCAGAACATTTTTCTCAACAAAGGTATGGTGAAGCTCGGAGACTTCGGAATTGCTCGAGTGCTAAACAGGTACGATCGCTGAAATGTGGGTAAAGAACTGATGTTTCAGCCCAGCCTTGCTTCTGATATTTACTCCCGCCAGGGAGGTGTGTGTGTGTGTGTGTGTGTGTGTGTGTGTGTGTGTGTGTGTGTGTGTGTGTGTGTGTGTGTGTGTGTGTGTGTGTGTGTGTGTGTGTGTGTGTGTGTGTGTGTGTGTGTGTGTGTGTGTGTGTGTGTGTGTGTGTGTGTGTGTGTGTGTGTGTGTGTTCGTGAACAAGATATCTGGAAAAGTTCTGAACGGATTTGGATGAAAGTTGGTGGGATGATTGCCCTTGGGATAAGGAAGAATTGATTAGTTTTTGGTGAAGCTCAGGATATTATTCCCGATCCAGGAATTTTTTGAAGGATTTTTTTACCATTGGAAGATAGGGCTCATTTTTTTTAACATTATCTTCTATATATAATGCGCTACATGCGTTATTCATGCTATATAATCATGCTATATAATGCTATATGCTATGTCATGTTATAATGTCATGTCATGTCATGTTACATGTCATGTTATAATGCTAATGCTATGTCATGCTATATAATGCGTTATTCTATATATAATGCGCTAATGCGCTATATATAATGCGCTATTATTCTATATATAATGCGTTAGAGTGGGCTAACCCCCGCTCTGGCAGGGAAAATGGCCTTAAAATGCATGTTGTTGTTGTTTCTTCTATATATTCTATATTTAACATTGTGATATGAAAATAGTTTTCATATTTGTTGTAAATGTAGTTTAAACTCGTGGTTATGCGTTAGAGCGGTGTATTTTTTTAGCAGCGTCGTCTTCAATGTTCATTTTTTTTTCTTTCTAATAAAGACATATTCTGTCATTTTAAAACCACCAAAGTGTGTATTAGGTTTCCCCGTTTCATAAAATGTATCGTTTGATACGTATAATGCTTTAAAATTGTTTGTTTTTTTTTGTTTTGTTTTTTTACCTCAGAAGAGATATCAACATTTAGCTCAGCGAATGTCATTTGCGGTGTCAGTATTTGATGAACTTCTAAAGACTTAGTTCCAGATTTGTCAATGGCTGAGGTATATTAACAAACGCATAAAACAGATTTGGCAAAATTCCAACTTTTTTAAAAAAAGATCGCATATTCACCCAGGGTTGTGAGAAGCTGAAGAAGAAGAAACCTCGCATGGGCTTCCCAGACCAAATAAATAATTCTGGTTCTGGCTCTACGATTTTCAGGTTTATTACTCCCGCCAGGGAGTAACGCATTCGATCGTGTCCGTCCGTGTGTGTGTGTTCGTATGTTCGTGTGTTTGTGAACAAGATATCTGGAAAAGTTCTGAACGGATTTGGATGAAAGTTGGTGGGATGATTGCCCTTGGGATAAGGAAGAATTGATTAGTTTTTGGTGAAGCTCAGGATATTATTCCAGATCCAGGAAAAAATTTTGGGAATTTTTTGGAGAAAGATTTTTTCTGTTTTACTGCATTAAAGCTTTTATTCTTATTCTAAAATGATGTTTTTCTCCTCTAATTCCGAGATATATCAAAAATAAATTATCTGACAGTTAGGGCCTACTTTGTTTTTCATTTATTGTTTTGGGTAGAGGGGATGTTAAACAAAACGTATTATTCCAACTAAACCCACGGCGGGAGTATGCGCCCTACTGAGTGGCGTTCTCGTTGAACTTTATATTTGTAGCTCAGGAAGTTTAGTGGTGATTTTGAACCCCAATTCATTTCCCGGCAGTACCACGGAGCTGGCACGTACATGTATCGGAACACCGTACTACTTTTCGCCAGAGATCTGTGAGAACAAACCTTACAACCACAAGAGGTATTTCAATTACGTTTGTATTTGAGATTTATTCTCAGTCTCTTCATTCCCTACTGCACTCCGCTGCCCCCTACTGTGCCCTATCAGGAAGTTGAGTGCCTGACTAAAACCCTGTTGTGCCTGACTGAAACCTAGGCCGTGCAGTGCTGCACCTCACAATCGGATTCTCATTTTGTTTTGTTTTTGATTTCCCTCCCCTCCCTTTTCCCTACAACTTTTCTTCTTTTTTTTTTTCAATATTTTATCTCTCTAATCTACATGTCTCCCTCTCTCTGTTTGAACAATCATTGTTTTGGTGTACAATGGAGTCTGAAAACATTCTGAAATTTTTTATCGCCTTCTCTCCAGCGACATGTGGGCTCTGGGATGTGTCATTTATGAGCTCTGCACCTTGCGCCATGCTGTAAGTGTAAATGCCGATTGTACATTCCATTGGTAAGTTTGTAAAAGATGATTTATGTTATCATTAAACGGTCTGTTCGGATTCATTTCAGATATTGTTTACTTTGATGCAACGTTATTAATATGAGTTAAAATCTATATAATACGCTTGTTGGTCTCGTCGTCCATCACATATCACGAGATGGCGGATGTCTTGTGAGATTGTGAATGAAATGTTGCTTTGTCTTTATTTAATTTTCATGTCGTGCGTATGCATCATGAAGGTGATTAATTTGGGATCCTGAATGATGTATCTCGTGAGATCCTGAATGAGATTTGAGACAGAGAGAAGGCCAGAAGGGTGAAAGGAGAAGTTACGAAGGTGGGAAAGCAGGTTATGAGGAGGTAGGAGATTGGGAGGTATATAATGGCCTGATAATAATAATGTGGATGGGAAAAAGAGTTAAATATTCCACCATTTTAATGAGGTAATGAAGAAACGATTTATGATTATGCAAGAATGCCTGCCCTCTTGTTTTGAGGAATGGGAAAAAGGGGGAGGGGAGGAAAGAGTTAGGGTGGAGGCAGTGCGTTGGGATAGGGGGGCAGAGAGGACACAGAGAGGGTTGAGGACTTGGGGTGGGGAGAGGTTTGAAGACTTGGTGAGGTTTTTTTTTATTTTTTATGTATACTGAATCGAGGCTCGTGAAAGAGCTAACATTTATTTCACAAACAAATCAACCAGACAAACAAAATATATAAAAAGAGGGAGCGGAAGACAAGATGGGGAGGGAAGGGGAAGCACACAAACATAACATTTGAGAGCAGGGAGATGTGTGGGAGGGAGAGGGCTTGGGGGGAGGAGGCATGGGAAGGGGGTGGGGGGAGGGGGGGTGGGAGGAGTATAAAACACAAGGACACCAAGGACTTCCAGGACGGGTGGGGTATTGAGGACTCGGAGTTGGGGGTTTATTCAATCCAGCAACATCTTCCAGGAGGACATAGCTAAGATAGAACGGGACTGGGTAGAGCATACCTCCGCCAAGCTGAGCAGTCTATGTTTTGTATCCCACTCTATCTCCCAATGGTGAAGAATCGCTTTTAAAAAAAAATTATTATACGAGCCGGATCCGAATCCGGATCTTCACCAAAATCTAATCTTTTCGTCCTTGTCACATATGCTACTCTCCGCCAAATTTCGTCCGAATCCGTCCACAACTTTTTGAGATGTCCCGTTCACAGACAAACAGATACAGGGGTGAAACCATAACCTCCATCCACCTCCGGTAGCGGAAGTAACAATACTCATTTCCCATGATATATTTAACTGTTCCTTGCATGGTGTTGTTGAAGTCTCATTTCCATTACATGGTATTTCCGCATGTACCTGGAGGTTGATTATATTTTCTGTCAGTTTGTTCACTCTCGTATTGCAGTTTATATTCATATGAATAAGATTTTCAGGTTGTAATTAAACAATTGTGTATAACGGCTGGGAGACCTTGTTCCATCACTCCATTGGTTTTGGGAAGTTTGTTCACAGTGAACATCTCTTTTTAATTGATTTCTACCTGGCGGTCACGAGGGTTTATCAGGGAATTGCCAGCTTGACAAATGAAAGCACAATGATGTTCAGGAGGAAGGAAAAGGATGTTTCCTGTCATTTGGTGTGAGTTATTGAACAAGTTCAGACATGTCCTAACTGTACACTGGTCAGTGAAAGACAGACTGGTGAAAAATTCACAATCGTTGTGTGAACTTTGACCGATTTCCCTCATACTGTTCAGATGAAGCGGTCCCTCAGTAAGCACGTTGCTGTCCCTCCTGCCTCGATGTACCCCAGTTTGAGGCGGGTAACATGAAGAATCTGGTGCTAAAGATCGTACGTGGTGCCTATCCTCCGGTATCCACTTCCTTTTCCCCGGGTCTGCGAGTTCTGATTGGTCGGTTCTTGGCCCGCAGTCCACGACTCCGCCCATCTGCCGCTCAGGTGCTGCAGAGCAGTCTACTTCAAGCCTGTCTGCCCAAGTTTCTTTCTCCACAGGTATTGTAACAATAATAATTAGCAATTGGTGAAAAAAAGTAAAAATAGAAGGAATACATCACTGAAGTAGGAGCACTTGAATGCACGTATCAGCGATAGTTGTTTGCAGTTGTACTTTCCTTTGAGGAATTGACATCAAGGTAAACTTTCATTTAAACACCATCATTGTTGTTTACCACATTGCCTGGAGTACGAGGAGGTTAACGCTCCCCTAAAGAGATTATTATTTATTCATCAGCAAAATCATGATTTGTTTTTTTTCACGATTTTTTTTTTTTTTTTTTGCACCCCCTCCTAACCGAATTTTTTTTTCTTTTTTGCACCCCCTCCTAACCTTTTTTTTTTTTGCACCCCCTCCTAACAGAATTTTTTTTTTTTTGCACCCCCTCCTAACCTTTTTTTTTTTTGCACCCCCTCCTAACAAATTTTTTTTTTTTTTTTAATCAGCAAAATCATGAGAGGAACCAGGCATGGATCTGATTTTAGGTTAGGAGGGGGTGCATAAAACCTGCATTACATTGAACTAGAACGACACTCTTCGACGTCACGACGTTGATCGATATGCCTCCGCCCACATAATTACATCATTGCAATACTTCTACAAAGTTTTATTTAAATCCATTCAGTTGTTCTCAAGTATAAAATTTTTACCTGACCCATGACCACCAATGTCACAAAATCACCTCACTTCTCACCTTTGATGCCAAAATATAACCAGTTTATTTTTGCATCATAATATATACTTTTACCAAGTTTGTTCAAAATCCTATCACTTGTTCTCAGGTTGGCGTGGCAACATTATTTTTACTTAACATGACCTCTGACCTTTGACCTCCTGACCCCAAAATTAAATCGGTTCATGTTTAGATCATTATATATGATCATGTTTAAATCCAACCTGTACCAAGTTTTGTTTAAATCCCTTAAGCTGTTCTCAAGTTATCACATTTTTACCTGACATGACCTCTGACCTTTGATTTGTTGATGCCATAATCCAATCAGTTTATCTTTGCCTTATTTATAAATACCTGTACAAAGTTTGAATTGGATCCCTTCAGCCGTTCTCAAGTTATAGACCTATTACTGATTTTGACTTTTGACCTTTGATCTCTTGACCCCAAAGCCAAAAGTTCATCTTTGCATCATAATACATACGTGCACCAACTTTGGTCAGAATCCCATCACTGGTTCACAAGTTATCGTGGTAACAGGATTTTTTTAACCTAACTTGACCTTTGGCCTTTGACCTCATGACCCCAAAATCTAATCAGTTCATCTTTACCTTATTTATACATACCTGCACCAAGTTTAACTAAGATCCCTTCAGCTGTTCTCAAGTTATTGCGGTAACGAAAACGTATCATTGATGGATGGACGGATTGACGGATGGACGGATGGGTTGGCGGACGGACCGATTGGCGGACGGACGGACTGGCAACCTGAAAACATAATGCCTCCGGCGACTTCAGCGCAGGCATAAAAATACAATTTCGTGAGGGGAATATTTTTTGTGCGTGTTTTGTTTTTGTCATAAATTTTATAAAGACCATTCTAAATACAGAGTTGACAAAGAACTCTAATACGCTTGAAAAGAAGTACTCTAACTTTTGTTCAAATCTCAACATTTATTACTTGCAAAATCGAAGCTTTTCCAACCGTATTGGTCGGTCGACTTTGTTATTCTGTCTTTGTTTCTGCTTGTCACTCGCCTACAGGTCACAATTCTAAACCAATCGGCATGAAACTTTAACAAGTTGCAGAGGTAGTCACAATTGAGATGCCTATTGATTTTGAGGTCAAGTTTCTAAAATCTTTATTTTTCGTCCGATTGACTTGAAAATCGAACAGGATTTGCATATTGTTACTAAATTGGGAAACCAACTGTTTTGAGGTTAAAAGGTGAATGGTCAACTCAAGGTCAAACTTCTAAAATCATCAACCTTCATCTGAAAAATCATCACTTTCATCCAATTGACCCAAACTATGATTTTTTTTTTTTGATTTTTTTTTTTTTGTATACAAGATCGAGGCTCGTGAAAGAGCGAACATTAATCACACAGAAAGACAAACCGACACATAAAACATATAACATCGGGAGCGGTAGACAAGATGGGGAGAGAGGGGGAAGGACACAAACACAACATTTGAGAGCAGGGCCCGAGAGACATCGAGAGATCTGTGAGAGGGAGAGGGCATTGGAGGGGGGGCATAGGAATGGGGGGGGCGGTGGGAGAGGTATAAAACATATGGACACTGCCAGGAATTCCAGGAAAGAAGTTGGAATTTCAAACAAGGTGGATCTGGGGTGAATTAGTGGGGGTAGAAAAGATCAAGGTTTTGGATGGGGGAAGATAAGAGATGGTGGTGAACAGCTGTTTTAAAGACCTGGAGGGAGGAGTGGGATTGAAGGGAGTGAGGGAGTTTGTTCCAGAGGCGGGAGAAAAGAGGAATGAAAGAGTGAAGGTGAGCAGAGAGCCGAGATTTCGGCAGTTTAACCATCAGAGGCTTGCTGGCAGATCTTGTGCGACCTGTAGGAATATTTGGGGGACAGAGCCCAGAGAGAGCTGGGGGTGCAAGGCCGGAGAGGAGTCGGTAGAAGACAGAAAGACCACCTACCTGCCTGCGGTGAGTGAGTGAAAGGCCCTCAGAGATAGCTTCATCGCGGGAGATTCCAATAATTCTGAAAGCTTTGGTTTCAACAGCATGAAGATGAGCTAGGTGTGAGGCAGGAGTACCAGCCCATAGGGGAGAGCAGTATTCCATTGAGCTGCGGATGAAAGCCTTGTATGTGGTGAGTAGCTCAGGTGTGCCGAGGAAGGACTTCGCACGACGGAGGATGCCCAGTCGGCGACTGGCTTTGGAGGCCAGCTTGGAAATGATTAAGATTGTCAATTTTAATCTTAATAAAATGGGCAATTTTATGTCTCCATGGAAACGTTTTTTTGAAGGGCGTGGGGGTGGATATTGCAAGTATCGTGCTTTGCACTACATATTTCTTGTTTTAATTATTGTCATGTCGTAAAAATGCAATTGAATGAAAAGTTGACAGACATTGCATATAAAGAAACAAATGACATGATGAACTAGAACGGAGCTCGATGGAGTGCATACCTCCGTCACGCTGAACAGTTTACCTTTTGTATCCCACTGATAGGCCGGATCTGGATCTGGATCTCAACCTGAACCAAAATCTAATCGGTTTATTCTTGTCGACTAACCAACTCATCCATTGATTTTTGTCATAAGTCATCCACAACTATTTGAAATATCATGCTGTATATCGTTGTTGGGCCCTTTCTTGTACTCAATGGTGAAGGATCACTTTAAAAAATGATCGTATTCGAATGTTCACCAAAATCGATTCATCCTTGTCACGCACTCGATCTCTCCTTGTCACACAATCAATCTCTCCTTGTCACACAATCAATCTCTCCTTGTCACACAATCAATCTCTCCTTGTCACGCACTCGATCTCTCCTTGTCACACAATCAATCTCTCCTTGTCACACAATCAATCTCTCCTTGTCACACAATCAATCTCTCCTTGTCACACACTCAATCTCTCCTTGTCACACAATCAATCTCTCCTTGTCACACACTCAATCTCTCCTTGTCACACAATCAATCTCTCCTTGTCACACACTCAATCTCTCCTTGTCACACAATCAATCTCTCCTTGTCACACACTCAATCTCTCCTTGTCACACAATCAATCTCTCCTTGTCACACACTCAATCTCTCCTTGTCACACACTCAATCTCTCCTTGTCACACACTCAATCTCTCCTTGTCACACACTCAATCTCTCCTTGTCACACAATCAATCTCCCCTTGTCACACACTCAATCTCTCCTTGTCACACACTCAATCTCTCCTTGTCACGCACTCAATCTCCCCTTGTCACACACTCAATCTCTCCTTGTCACACACTCAATCTCTCCTTGTCACGCACTCAATCTCTCCTTGTCACGCACTCAATCTCCCCTTGTCACACACTCAATCTCTCCTTGTCACACACTCAATCTCTCCTTGTCACACACTCAATCTCCCATTGTCACGCACTCAATCTCTCCTTGTCACACACTCGATCTCTCCTTGTCACACTCTCGATCTCTCCTTGTCACACACTCGATCTCTCCTTGTCACACATTCAATCTCTCCTTGTCACACACTCAATCTCTCCTTGTCACACACTCAATCTCTCCTTGTCACACACTCAATCTCTCCTTGTCACACATTCAATCTCTCCTTGTCACACATTCAATCTCTCCTTGTCACACACTCAATCTCTCCTTGTCACACACTCAATCTCTCCTTGTCACACACTCAATCTCTCCTTGTCACACATTCAATCTCTCCTTGTCACACATTCAATCTCTCCTTGTCACACATTCAATCTCTCCTTGTCACACATTCAATCTCTCCTTGTCACACACTCAATCTCTCCTTGTCACACACTCAATCTCTCCTTGTCACACATTCAATCTCTCCTTGTCACACACTCAATCTCTCCTTGTCACACACTCAATCTCTCCTTGTCACACACTCAATCTCTCCTTGTCACACACTCAATCTCTCCTTGTCACACACTCAATCTCTCCTTGTCACACACTCAATCTCTCCTTGTCACACACTCATTTTTATGCTTCCACTGACAAAGTCGCCAGAGGCATTATGTTTTTAGGTTATCCGTCCGTCAGTTTGTCCATCCGTGATAGGTTTCCGTTACCGCGATAACTTAAGAACGGTTAAAGGGATCCAAGTTCAACTTGGTACAAGTATGTATAATGATGTAAAGATGAACTGATTAAATAATGGGGTCAAGAGGTCAAAGGTTCCGTTCGGTAAAAATTCTGTTACCGAGCTAACTTGTAAACCAGTGATGGGATTTTCACCAAACTTCGGACAAGTGCATTTTGGTCAGGTCACTCTTTTGGGCCTGCAACTGGTAATATATACCCCAGTGCTACCTGCCACATGGTCAGGTTGTCGGCGACTAAACCAACACCCCTCACTGGCTTTTCTAGCGGGGAGGGTGACTGCCAGGACCATAAACAACACCTGGCAAAGGGCGGATGAGCTCCCGTAAGGAGCCAACGGCCATCCAGTGAGGAGATGGTGTCTCCTAAAAAACACCCATCCGGTTTGGACCAGTTCAAGTCATACCAAAGACTGTGTGTGTGTGTGTGTGTGTGTGTGTGTGTGTGTGTGTGTGTGTGTGTGTGTGTGTGTGTGTGTGTGTGTGTGTGTGTGTGTGTGTGTGTGTGTGTGTGTGTGTGTGTGTGTGTGTGTGTGTGTGTGTCAGTCAGCTCTATTACGAGCCTTAGCCCATGTATTAAAAACATAAATAAATAAATGGCCATGCTATGATGCAAAGACGAGGTGATTCAATTTTGGCTTCAAAGGTCAGAGGTCACGTCAGGTAAAAATTGGATACTGAAGATGAGAACAGGTGAAGGGATTTAAATCAAACTTGGTTCAAGTAATATATAATTATGTAATAACGTGGGCAGAGGCATATCGGTTGATGTCACAACGTCGAGGAGTGTTCTAGTTATTAAATAAAAGATTTCCTTATCCATTAATTG
The DNA here is from genome assembly GCF_964187855.1 of Myxine glutinosa. Classification (NCBI taxonomy): domain Eukaryota; kingdom Metazoa; phylum Chordata; class Myxini; order Myxiniformes; family Myxinidae; genus Myxine; species Myxine glutinosa. The sequence goes on from NC_136274.1 coordinate 27,965,568, forward strand.
TCTATTATATACTCTTATTAAAGAATGAATATAACAATTCAGCATTTCTTAGATAATTGTGAGTTCCTCGTTTATCTTGTGATTGTGTCAGGATCTGCTGCAAGAGTTTGGGATGGGGTTGAAAAGACCTCCACCTGCAGGAGGTCATGCAGAGCCCTCAGGTCAGCCCCACGTGCAATAGATCCTGAAGATCCAGATTGATAAACTTCTCTACATTTTGAGGAATAGTGATTACTAGCCGAAACCCGTGGAACATCCACGGAAGGGAGGATGTGGTGTATGGATAGAGTGTACCATTATAGATGGCATCGGGGAGCGCTCATGGAATCTTCTTCTTCCGTTTAGCTCCAATTTTTTCTCTTTAAGTTGTCCAATCAGTCGTCTCTGCTCGAAGTGCTCAGGCCATGCCTTCCCGCTCTCATACTTTTATTTCCGTTCGGTGTAGAAAGAGATTGACATATCGTTCGCCTGTTTTCAGCTCGTTATCTTTAAGCTGCCTTACGTCTCGCCACCTGCTACACCTCTCTGAGTTACGAGGATTTATGCAACGCACCCCGAGTATCGCAACGTCACTCCATTTAACTTTATTAAAATGACGATAAAGACGTTTCCTTATATATCCTAATTTAAAATGTTCAAGGGAATAAAAAGACCATTTGGTTCACACCACCCATGTTCACACCACTCGACTGTCCAATCAGCGGACGGCTCGCTTCGCCTTCGCCCAGCAGACGCCAATACGATGGCGTCGTAAGATGGCGTCGTATCGGCAGTTAATCGGATGCTTTTGGGCCCCAACGTTGGCTAATTCAGATTTTTCGAGTATGTCTGTACGTGATAAACAAAGAGCGCGGTTTGTAGATCGTAAATCCATTAGTGCCGTGGGCATCGGGTCACTGGGTGCGGCGTAAAAGGGATAACAAAGTCGAGTCCTTACGCTATTATTATATAGATTTTGTAGTTGTGGTGCAGGGAGCTTTATAAATAATATAAAGTTGGACTTGTTATATCACTTTTTCCTTTTGTTTTACTTTTCTCTCTTTTCAATTACCACAAAAGCCAAGAAACCTACAACTCGCACTCCTGGATCTCGTGTCACTGGACCAGCAGCCAAGTACGGCGTGCCCGTTGTGAAGCGCCCGATCAAAAAAGCCATCCGGAACCCATCAGTAAGAGCTTGTTTGGAATCCTAACTCCAAACCACCTCATCTTCTCTCTTGATATAGTCCAAGCATCAATAACATTATGCGTTATCTTGTGATTACCGAACAGGTCGGACTACGTGAGGAGCACAAGAGAAGGCTTGAGGAGCAAAAGGTCAGAACTTGCATAAATCCTCATTGCAACACAGATGTGCCAAACCCCCGGACGTCTCGATCTGTAACGTCGTCACCAGTACCTGAAGTATTTTTAAATCGGTGAATCATTGACTTGTTACTCGAAGGAGTTGTCACCCGATGTCCAAGCGTTGCCTTTGATTGACACTCTGTTTGTTGTTGGTTGGACTCTCTGACAGCAATCTTTCATAAACCAAGCTCGATTGGAGGGATGGCGTTTGGTACTGGGACTCGGTGATAAAGCAGGTGGTGTGAAGCCCAAGATTGGGGTGCACGCCGCGAATCCTGCAGCATGTGATGATCCTGAGCGGAAACACAAGTGAGAGCATCCTGTGGAATCTATTTTGGATTGTCGTCTAAATTTTGAGCCCTCTGTCGGCCTAATTTGACTAGTTTATTTGATTGAAGTGCATCTATACGTTTCCCATTTCCCTTCATAACATTGCATCCTCTATGAACAGTTAATAATTTATACTGATAAATGTTCCAAGTGTGTTATATACTCGACAGCACTTGAATCTATCGCTTTTAATCTATATGTTGGGTTTCACTATTCCAATCGTTATGGATTCGGAGGGAATTTGCAGAGTGGAGGTGTCTGCTCCCTGGAGAAACATTATTGTACAAGAGTCACAATTTCAAACTAGAACGCCACTCTTTAGAGTGCATACTCCCGCCGTGGGTCAAGTTGGAATAGTACGATTTCACAAAAGTTTGAGGGAGTAGTTCAGTGACGACACAAGATAAGACAAGACAACATAAGACAGACACTGCACAGATATATATTTAGAATATATAGAAGATAATGTTAAAAAAAAAACAAGGCAATTTCACTTACATTTTCGGATTCAGCGTTCAATTCCATATAAGTGAGTGTATTTTGAGGCATGTGTGACTTCAAATATAATTGTAAGCCAGGAAAACGTTCGTTTCATTCCTTAGGGATACAACATGTAAAACTGGCCCAAACGTCAAAACAAAACTCGCTCATTTTAAGTCGTACAAGCTAATGCGACCACTCATTCTTCTGGGAAGAATCCCGTGCACATGCTGGTCACACTTATAAGTCACCTAAGTCTTTATAAGTTCATCAAATACTGACACCGCGATTGACATTCGTTGAGGTAAATGTTGATATCTCTTCTGAGGTATAAAAATAAAAAACGGTTTTAAAGCATTATACGTATCAAACGATACATTTTATGAAACGGGGAAACCGAATACACACTTTGGTGGTTTTAAAATGACAGAATATGTCTTTATTAGAAAGAAAAAAAAGAACCTTGAAGACGACGCTGCTAATAAAATACACCGCTCTAATGCATAACCACGAGTTTAAACTACATTTACAACAAATATGAAAACTATTTTCATATCACAATGTTAAATATAGAATATATAGAAGATAATGTTAAAAACAAATGAGCGCTATCTTCCAATGGTAAACAAATCCTTCAAATAATTCCTGGATCCGGAATAATATCCTGAGCTTCACCAAAAACTAATCAAATTCTTCCTCATCCCAAGGGCAATCATCCCACCAACTTTCATCCAAATCCGTTCAGAACTTTTCCAGATATCTTGTTCACAAACACACGAACACACACACACACACACACAGACACGAGCGAATGCATTACTCCCTGGCGGGAGTAATGAGGGATGCAGAAATAACAGGTCCGTTAGTACATGCGAGATGGAAGTATGTAAAAAGGAAATGATAACAGTTCTTAAAGGCGAGTTTATTTATCCTATGATTTGGCCTCTAATCCTGCAGAGTGTATGGCTTCATCTTAAAGGTGGACCAAAGATGCAGACGAGTATCTGTGATAAGACTTTGCCTTGAAATGTTTCTTCTCTGAGGATTCGCTCCATATTATGAGCCATTTATGGGCAAATTGATTGTGAAGTCTGATTTTTCTCAAATCCTGCTCAGGGTTGTTCCACAAATCCCAGTATCGACACCGCAAACGTTTTACCGGGGAGACCGGGCCCAGGACAAGGCTGATGCGTCGATTCGACGGGAGGATGAAGGCCTTGGAAAGCTTACAGCCTTGAAAGGCCGAAGATCTGAAATGCTGGCATTCCGGAAATTGAGGCAGGAAGCCTTGCAAAATAAGGCTCGTGTTGAAGGCCACATAGTGAAGGTGAGTGCATGTAAACGTTTACGAGTGGGGATATGGTAGGCCAGTCTGAGATCGGGTAAAGGGATGAAACTTGGTGTTTGAGTGAGTTTGTGCCGTTCATGTTCAATTGGTACAATTTCAATGTCACCATATCCTGAGGAACAACCTATATGCCATGTGTTGTCCTGAAAGATGGATATAACCGTTTGAGAAATCTCATCTCATATTATCTAAAATTGCCTCTGTTATGGTCTTGTTCTCTGGTGTTGGTTGGGCTAGCGGTGTTGGGCTAGCGGCTAGGGTGCCGCCTTAGGATCCTAGGATCCTGGGTTCGAATCCCGGTCGATCGCTGAATTAACGCCAGGGGGGTTGACTCAGCCTGTACATCCTTCCGAGGTCGGCTAATTGAGTACCAGCTCACTGGTAATTCCCTGTTTGTCGTTAAAGGCGGTAAAAAGGGTTAGCGTCAGGAAGGGCATCCGGCCGTAAAACATTGCTTCAAAAAGGGGACCGAAAAACAACAACAACCACGGTTCCCGAAAAAGGCCAACCCCCGCTTTGCGGGGAAAAATGGCCTCTAAAGGTGTTTTTTTTTTTTTTAATGGTCTTGTTCTCTGCTTTTGATGTTATAATTTCCCAGCCTGATGGCACTTAGCATCTGCTACATCAGAACTCTCAAACCGGGTTTGTGTGTAACCAGGCCCTGAATTCCATTGCTATCTGCCCTCATGCGAGCTTTGAGTGAAGCTTACAGATCATGTGACCATGACATGCTGCACCTGCTAATGCAGTCACGATGCAATGGTCAAACATGTTGTCATTCACAATTATCCAGCCACGTCTTTTATGGTAACGGTAATGATGTTGTGACATGGGCTGCAAAGCCTGGCAGGATAGTCTCGAGGTATTGCGTACTCACCTCTGAGCTGTGTAGTCTGGGTTTGAATCCTCGTTCAGCTCTAAACTGTCATCCTGGTGTTTCACAGGTAGGGCGAGGCATCATTGTGTGTGCCGTCCCTTGGATGGAGGTTTAACTGGGTGTCCCACCTGCCAGCATTATTGGTGGACGTTAAAGATCCCACAGTGTCCTTTGCAAAGAGTGGGCCAGTTGTCGCCGGCCCCATGTACAAATTACTAATTCCTGCCATGACTTCCTGTATCGGAGTGGTGACCCATCCAGGATTGTAACCCTAGTCAACGAACGTCTTCGGCAGGAGCATCACTCTGTATAGACAGTGGTACATGATGATGATGATGGGCTACACAGGCATACGTAACTGCAGTCATCTTATTTGAAGTTAATAAATCATTTTTTTTAAATTAAAATATGTTCGTTCTACATACCAAATGAAGACTATTGTCAAAATTAAGATGCACATTATTTAATTATTTTGAATTCCATTAGTACGTTTGACTACTGCGGCACCCACACCTGCATTTATGTTGGAGACTATTGCGAACTTGCAGCTCAACGACAAGGTCCCAAACTCTACCCACTATCCTGTGTTACCCACAGCAGTACAACGCAGATGGCGATGATCAGAATCGTACTCGAGCAGAGGTGCCGAGTTTTGGAGGTGCGCAAAAGGTGGGGGGTAAATGCGCTGTGGCGAAGGACAAAATACGAGAGAGAAAGAAGTGGGGCGAAGCCAAGAATGTGCCATTATCGCTCGCTGTACCTCTGGCGGATGTTGACGAGGAAGAAGAGGAAACGTATTTAGGTAAATGTTGTTTACTTTTTTCCTCCCCTCTTCCCTCCTGACCCCCCCCCCCCCTTTTTTAAGGCCATTTTCCCTGCTAGAGCAGGGGTTAGCCTTGCAGGCCCCATGACAATCATTAAATGGTTCCATTTTTGAGGCAATGTTTTTATGGCCTAGATGCCCTTCCTGACCCCCACCCTTTTGTCGCCTCTTACGACACACAGGGATGCGGTGTACCTTTTGTAAACTGGGGCACACTGGTTTTGGTTTTGGTTTTATGTTATGGTTTTGTTATGGTTTTGCTTTTGAAACCCTTTTTTCCCCATCTCGTGGCTCTATTCCCCAAGCCATTCAATCCAAACCTTCCCTTGCTGTCCAATCCATGATCAAAGTTATTGCATACATCCGCCATTCGGTAGAGTGCACACCTTCGCCAGGCTGAAAAGTTTGCGTTTGTTTCCCACTGATAGCCGGGATCTCCCACTGATAGCCTGAACCAAAATCTAATCGGCTTGTTCTTGCCACCTAGCCAACTCATCCACCTAGTTTAGTCATAACTTTTCCACAACTTTTTTAAATGTCATGCTGTACTGTGTATCGTTTTAGGCCCCATTTTTCAATGGTGAAAAATCACTTCAAAAGAAATAATGCCAGTTATTAGTCCCCTACCGGTGTACACCGGAGGGGACTATAGGTTTGCACTCCGTCCCTCCGTCCGTCAGTCCGTCACGCAAAGAACAGCTTTCCGGACTTTTTTTCTAAACTCTTAATGCTAATGATTTCAAACTTGGTACATGGTTTCCTTATGATAAGTTACAGATCAAGTTCGAACTTCACGACGTTTCGATCATTTTTGACAAAGTTATGGCACTTTGAACTTTGGTAATTTCCCCAACAGTTTTCCGGACGACAGACTGCCGGTAGGGGACATGTATTGCAGCGCAATACTCAGAATGCTTGTTTAATCTGGAACTTCATCAAAATCTAATCAATTCGTCCTTGTCCCACACAGAACATGTCCAAGTTTTGTCTGAATCTGTCCATAACGGTTTGAGATGGTGTTTACAGACAGATACAGACAAATACGTGTGAAAACACAACCTCCGTCCACCTTTGGTGGCAGAAGTTAAAAAAAAAAAAAGAAATCGTCACGAGAGGGACATTTGTTTTTTGGTTTTGTTTTTTGTATTTTATTTTGTTGTTGTAGTTTTTTGGGAGTATGAAGATGGTTGTCGGGTGAGGACTTGACAAACATAGACAACGCATTCACCCTTTGAGGAGACCCTCTCACAGATCGCACAATGCACACAAGTATGCAATCACCACTCCATACCCAACCACCTACCATACCTGGCAATGCCCATGTACCCTTCTATCCCCAATGCTGCCACTATCTTTCCAGGGAGACCTTAACTACTCTGAGGGAATCACCCTTCCCTTCCTCCCATCCAAACTCTCCTCTTCTTTACCCTCAGGCGGGCCTCTGGTCCTATCAATAATAATTAATAACAGTGTTAAACTTGTTTCTTGAGGTATATACACGGTGTTTCAATAGTCCAGAATTATCGTTTCCCTGGACTTTGATACCAGTTTGCCGACACAGCTCTGTGTAATCATTACTTTCCTGAACCAAAAAGTTTTTCTGTTCATTATTATAATTACCCTTTTCTTTTGCAGAGATTGAAAAACGGAAACAGTGGGTCCTGCAGCCGCCACCAACCGTACTACAGATTCTTGACTATGCCCCCCTACTCACCCAGACACTTGGTTCTCCACCTCCACTTCCCTCCCTCACAGCAACTCAGAAAGAAAGAGATGAGATATTAGAGAGAGTTAAAGGAGAAAGTGAAGCTCAAGGATTGGGAACTCACAAACCAGGATTAAATATAAAGGATCAATTGGATGAAGTGGGAGACTTGTGGAGAGCAAAAACTCCAGAAAGAGACAAAAGAACCATTGAGGATTTCCATATTGTGAACAAACAAATTTGTCAGGATGTTTGGAGAAAATGCGTGGATATTCAGTTGATGTCAGAGGTTATTTGTGAGGGGAAAGGAGTTTTGGAGATCGACATCGCACCTGAGGATGTAGATAAATGGGAATATGTGGAGAAAACATGTGAGGTTGTTGAAAAAAAACACAGCATGGAGATTGGAAATCAGGGGGAGGTTGAGACAGAGGAGCAGAGAAAAGTTGATGCGGCAAGGGAGGTTGAGGTGGCAGTGCAGGGGGAGGTTGAAGCAGGGGTGGAGGGGGGAGTTGAGGAGGGGGGCCAGGTGGAGAGGGAGGTGGAGGTGGAGGAGGAGGTTGAGGTAGGGGGAAAAGTGCAAGGGGAGGTGGAAGCGGCGGTTCAGGGGAATGTGGAGGTTGAAGCGGGAAGAGGGAGGTTGAATGAGAAGGGGGAGGTTGAAGCGGGGGACAATGGGAAGGGGGAGGTTGAAGCGGGGGACATGGGGAAGGAGGACGTTGAAGTGGCGGACCAGGGGGACGTTGAAGCAGGGGACCAAGGGAAGGGAGTGGTTGAAGCAGGGCACCAGGGGAAAGGGAAGGTTGAAGCGGGGGACCAGGGGAACGGAGACGTTGAAGTGGGAGACATGGGGAAGGGGGACGTTGAAGCGGGGGAACAGGGGAAGCGGGAGGTTGAAGCAGGGGAACAGGGGAAGTGGGAGGTTGAAGTGGGGGAACAGGGGAAGGGGGAGGTTGAAGCGGGGGAACAGTGGAAGGGGAAGGTTAAAGCGGGGGAACAGGGGAAGGGGGAGGTTAAAGTGGGGGAACAGGGGAAGCGGGAGGTTGAAGCAGGGGACGAGGGGAAGGGGGAGGTTGAAGCAGGGGACGAGGGGAAGGGGGAGGTTGAAGCAGGGGACGAGGAGAAGGGGGAGGTTGAAGCAGGGGACGAGGAGAAGGGGGAGGTTGAAGCAGGGGACGAGGAGAAGGGGGAGGTTGAAGCGGGGTGGAAGGGGGAGGTTGAAGCGGGGGAACAGGGGAAGGGGGGGGTTGAAGCGGGGGAACAGGGGAAGGGGGAGGTTGAAGCGGGGGAACAGGGGAAGGGGGAGGTTGAAGCGGGGTGGAAGGGGGAGGTTGAATTGGGGGAACAGGGGAAGGGGGAGGTTGAAGTAGGGGACGAGGGGAAGGGGGAGGTTGAAGTAGGGGAGGTTGAGGTGGGGGACCAGGGGAAGGGAGACGTTGAAGCAGGGGAACAGGAGAAGAGGGAGGTAGGGGAACAAGGGGACATGGAGGCGGAGGATCAATCAGACAAGGCAGGAAAGGAAATTGAAGGTGACAGGATTGAAAACCATGAGTGTACAGAAATTGGGAGGGTGAATGGGAATCTGGAAACTGAGCTGGTTAAGGGAAATTTGAAGAGTCTGAAAACGTATACCAGGACAGACGAGCAGATTCAAGGAAATATTGATGATTTGGAAGAGCTAAAGCAGGATGAAGAAAAAAATGTCCCTGAAAATGAAAAATTACTGAAGCCATTTGCCTGTTGGGCAAGGAAGCTGGATAATGTTGAACAAAAACAGTGCAACGATTCCGAAAAGGGAGATGTGGCGGGAACAGGAGATGGAAGTATTGTCAGACACATGACCAAATATTCTACCAATGTGAGCTGTGATGAGCGTAATGTTTGGGATGAGTGTATTGGTAAGGCCGAGTACGAACAAATCGATTTGGAAGGTCTTCACTCATCCCAAGATAAACTCCTATATGAAAAGGACAGGTGAGCGTTTCCTGCTCTCTTTCCTTTTATCCTTATTCATGAGAAGGAATTGTTGCACAAGATCAGGTTTAAATGGAAGCGCTTTGGGATCTGACTTCTTATTGGAGTGTCGTGGGGCCACAATGGATATATTGATAAGAATAGTAATGAAAGATAATTGTTTCATTGATACCATTTATCAGTATTGAAGGGAATTCTCCAGTTCTTTGACGTCATTAACTTTGGTTAACAATTTTGATGACTGTATTATTTATTTTATACAGCACAGTTATGGTGGATAGTAGTTTTTCGGAATAGTTTTTCAACATCTGATTGTGTAATGATAGTAATTTAATGCAATTAATTATTCATTATGTTTTTGTTGTTGACAGTGATTTTGAAACTGACATTATCAACAGCAAACATGCAAATGATTTGGCACCAATGAAGAAGATCCCCGTCGGTGAATTTGAGAACAGGGAAATGCATAGACGTAGCACTCTGGCGATGAAACAGAATCGGATGGAAAATAATATCTATGTACATCGTGTGCATTTGAAAACCATTTTTGAGGAAGAACATGGAGGACAGGAAGATGAAGAGGAGGACAATTTTAGTGTGGAAGAGGAAGAAGATGAAAAAGGGAGCATCTTCAGTCGGCTCGAGAGCTTGCGGGATCAGCTCGAGTGCGAGATGGGTTTTCACCTTCTTCACAGAGTTTACCTTGCCATAAAGGTGCGTATTGTGTTGATATCTCTTGATTACACCATCTATCCTCAGCTGCGGTACTCCCTCACTTCTCAAGCTGAGGTAACCATGGGCACCTGTCGCAGGCCGGGTTGATGGGGGTCGTATCTTCATTGGGGGAGACTGTGGGTCAGTGTCACCAGCTGGGGTGATGTCGCACCACATCCATCGCCGGGGTAGTTGCAAAGGCCCGTGGCGCAGGTGCATTTAACTGGTTTTATTCTTTGTCCTAGGCCAGCCATGAGGATGAAGATGCCCCAATGTTGGAGGGAAGCACAGCAACAAAACGCCTGATTCCTCCCCACTTCCTCCATTTGTATCCTCGGATTTTGCACCTCGTCATGGCTGATGGAGCTTATGAAGAGGGTAACTCGCTGTTGCCCATCTAACCGGTTTGAATAGTCGATGCATTGAAAAGCAATATTCCTTCCACAGATCAATCTCGAATGAATGTAAGCATATCGACCATATCAGATGTATGTATAGATTTTGTGACGAGCACAGCTGTTGACCTTGAGCGGTGTATTTTCCTCCTGCTGTTAACTTGGTCCTTTTCCGTGGAGATTCACATATGTTTCGTTTTACGAAACCTCCGTTGGATTCCATTGAGCGTTGGAATACTAATATGGAGAATGATGTAAATGCGCTGATTGGGATGCGTGTCTTTCGATTGCAAAATGCGATGGATAGCGAGGTTTTAAACGAGGAGCAAAGCACAGTCCAGATGAGGACGGATTAAAGGAGTCTGATGATGTCGCCACCATTTACAACAGCACTTTCATACCCAGCGTTACCTTGCTGATGTCTTTTACACAGTAGTGCACCACAACTACATTGTAGTATCACTCCTTACGTTCTTTAGAAAATGATGTCTAATGGAGGATAACCCTGGAGTTTGAGGAATTCCCCGAGTTGTAAAGCTCTTTCAATGAGGCTGTTTCATACTTATGTCTATAATAAAGTTGTATTTTGTGATAAATTGTTGTTGTTTTGATCCCAAGGTTGCTTGCACTGCGATTGAGTACAATGATAGTAAAACACCCACAATCATCCCACAAATGGGTGAACTGCAGTCCTGGACCGACAACGTCCGACTCTCCTCTCGAAACATTTTCTGCTCTTCATTTGCTCGACCTGATTCGTCGAAGCAAGTCCTAATTAAAGTCTCAACCTCATTGGCTGCTTTCAGAGCTTGATCAAGTCTGCTTTTCTTTTTTCTTTCTTTTTTTTGTATACAAAATCGAGGATCGTGTAGGAGCTAACATTAATCACAAAAAAAAAAACGGACACACAAACATGCAATAAAGGGAGCTGGAGACAAGAAGGGGGGAGAGATGGAAGCACACAAGTACAACAGTAGAGAACATGGACATCGGGAGATCTGTGGGAGGGAGAGGGCTTGGGGGAGGAGGCATGGGAAGAGGGGGAGGGGGGGTGGGTGCGAGAGGTATAAAACACATGGATACCCTCGCGGTCCCTCTGTGCTGTCTTTCCCTCACGGTCCCCCTGTGCTGTCTTTCCCTCGCGGTCCCCCTGTGCTGTCTTTCCCTCGTGGTCCCTCTGTGCTGTCTTTCCCTCGCGGTGCCTCTGTGCTGTCTTTCCCTCGCGGTGCCCCTGTGCTGTCTTTCCCTCGCGGTCCCTTTGCGCTGTCTTTCCCTCGCGGTGCCCCTGTGCTGTCTTTCCCTCGCGGTGCCCCTGTGCTGTCTTTCCCTCACGGTCCCCCTGTGCTGTCTTTCCCTCGTGGTCCCCCGTGCTGTCTTTCCCTCGCGGGCCCCCTGTGCTGTCTTTCCCTCGTGGTCCCTTTGTGCTGTCTTTCCCTCGCGGTCCCACTGTGCTGTCTTTCCCTCGCGGTTCCCCTGTGCTGTCTTTCCCTCGCGGTTCCCCTGTGCTGTCTTTCCCTCGCGGTCCCTCTGTGCTGTCTTTCCCTTGCAGTGCCTCTGTGCTGTCTTTCCCTCGCGGTGCCCCTGTGCTGTCTTTCACTCGCGGTCCCTTTGTGCTGTCTTTCCCTCGCGGTCCCACTGTGCTGTCTTTCCCTCGCGGTTCCCCTGTGCTGTCTTTCCCTCGCGGTCCCTCTGTGCTGTCTTTCCCTCGCGGTCCCTCTGTGCTGTCTTTCCCTCGCGGTCCCTCTGTGCTGTCTTTCCCTCGCGGTCCCTCTGTGCTGTCTTTCCCTCGCGGTCCCCCTGTGCTGTCTTTTCCTCACGGTCCCCCTGTGCTGTCTTTCCCTCGCGATCCCTCTGTGCTGTCTTTCCCTCGCGATCCCTCTGTGCTGTCTTTCCCTCGCGGTCCCTCTGTGCTGTCTTTCCCTCGCGGTCCCTCTGTGCTGTCTTTCCCTCGCGGTCCCCCTGTGCTGTCTTTTCCTCACGGTCCCCCTGTGCTGTCTTTCCCTCGCGATCCCTCTGTGCTGTCTTTCCCTCGCGGTCCCTCTGTGCTGTCTTTCCCTCGCGGTCCCTCTGTGCTGTCTTTCCCTCGCGGTCCCCCTGTGCTGTCTTTCCCTCGCGGTCCCCCGTGCTGTCCTTCCCTCGCGGTCCCCCGTGCTGTCCTTCCCTCGCGGTCCCTCTGTGCTGTCCTTCCCTCGCGGTCCCTCTGTGCTGTCTTTCCCTCGCGGTCCCTCTGTGCTGTCTTTCCCTCGCGGTCCCTCTGTGCTGTCTTTCCCTCGCGGGTCCCCCTGTGCTGTCTTTCCCTCGTGGTCCCCCTGTGCTGTCTTTCCCTCGCGGTCCCCCTGTGCTGTCTTTCCCTCGCGGTCCCTCTGTGCTGTCTTTCCCTCGCGGTCCCTCTGTGCTGTCTTTCCCTCGCGGTCCCTCTGTGCTGTCTTTCCCTCGCGGTCCCTCTGTGCTGTCTTTCCCTCGCGGTCCCTCTGTGCTGTCTTTCCCTCACGGTCCCTCTGTGCTGTCTTTCCCTCGTGGTCCCTCTGTGTGCTGTCTTTCCCTCGCGGTCCCTCTGTGCTGTCTTTCCTTCGTGGTCCCTCTGTGTGCTGTCTTTCCCTCGCGGTCCCCCTGTACTGTCTTTCACGAGCCTCGATTCAGTATAACAAAAAAAAAAAAAAAAAAAAAAAAAAACGACTTCCAGGAAAGAAGTCGTTATTTCAAAAAATGTGGATCTGGGGTGAATTAGCGGGGGTAGAAAAGATCATGGTTTTGGATGGGGGTAGATAAGAGATGGTGGTGAACAGCTGTTTTAAAGACCTGGAGGGAGGCGTGGGATTGAAGAGAGTGAGGGAGTTTGTTGCCGAGGTGGGAGAAAAGAGGAATGAAGGAGTGAAGGTGAATAGTCTTGATTTTGGCTGTTTCACCAGAAGAGGGTTGCTGGCAGATATTGTGTGACCTGTAGGAATATTTGGGGGACAGAGCTGGGGGAGCAAGGCCGGAGAGGAGTCGGTAGAAGACAGAAAGACCACCAACCTGCCTGCGGTGAGTGAGTGAAAGGCCCTCGGAGTTAGCTTCTTCGTGGGATATTCCAATGATTCTGAAAGCTTTGGTTTCAACAGCGTGAAGCCGAGCTAGGTGTGAGGCAGGAGCACCGGCCCAGAGGGGGGAGCAGTATTCCATTGAGCTGCAGATGAAAGCCTTGTATGTGGTGAGGAGCTCAGGTGTGCCAAGGAAGGACTTCGCACGACGGAGGCTGCCCAGTCGGCGACTGGCTTTGGAGGCCAGATTTGAAATGTGGTTTTCCCAGGAAAGATCATGGCAGATAGTGAGACTCAAAAGCTTGAGCGACAACTTCTTGGAGAGGATTGTTGAGAAAGTAGATGGGAGGGTTGTCCAGTCGGTCTTTTCGGAGAGACAAAGTTAGAGTTTGAGGTTTGTCAGGATTGAAGGACATGTTCCACTTGTTTGACCAGTCTGTAATTTTGTCCAGGTCTGCAGAGAGGGAGGAGGCTGCAGACTGCTGATCTGAGGGATCAGGTATGGAGCGGCAGAGAGTGGAGTCATCAGCAAAGAGATAGAGAGGATTTTCCAGAGAGTTGGAGAGATCATTGATGAAGATCAGAAAAAGCACAGGGCCCAGAACACTACCTTGGGGAATTCCAGCCTGAACAGGAAGGGGAGTTGAGAGAAATCCATTCAGGGCCATATGTTGAGTACGACCAGTGAGGAAGTCCGCAAGCCATGCGTGAAGATTTCCCTGGATACCACAGGAGGATAGTTTGGTGATCAGAGCGGGGTGCCAGACCGTATCGAAGGCACGTGATATGTGAAGGGAGACAGCTCTGATTTCCTGTTTGGCATTGAGGACCTCCATCCATTGTTGAGACAGCAGAAGCAGCATGTCCAGAGTAGAGTGACCTGGTAGGAAACCAAATTGATGATCCGAGATCAAGGCATTGGGGAAGAGGAAGGATTTGATATCTGAAGCAATGATGGAATCCATGACTTTGCTGATAATTGGGAGCAGGCTCATTGGTTCTGGGATTTCATGACTTTGCTGATTGGATAATTGGGAGTAGGCTGATTTCCATGAGATTGATTGGGAGCAGGCTTTTGTCACTTTGGTTCTCTAACATAATTTGGAATCTTCCCTTTCACTCAACAACCGGTCAAACGTTTGTCTCTTCCATACGCATCGACAGCTCCTCAGATCGTGTCTTCTTCGTGTTGCTTACCGCAGTGGTGCAGACTTCGATATTCGATCAACGTTCTGTGATAGCGTTGTACCAGTTTATCTGATCCGACCTGAAACTGTCCTGCCCCTTCCTCTGGGCCTTGGTAAGCAGAAGATGATGGCGCTGTCGATGCAACACGTTGCAAAGCCATCGTGTAATACTTCTTACTCAACAAGTCAGAGTTCATACGCGGTCATACCTAAAGTCACGTATCTCCAATATTGCTTTTAACAAGGACTTCAAGCAAACCCGACCCCAAGCATTTTCATACCAAGCCATTCATTTCAGTTTGTCAAGATAGCACCTTTTTGTGGGCCTGTGTGGAATTGATTAATTCGTCGTCAGACACTCTTTAGCTGAAAGGAAGTCATTTCTCTCAAGGTTTCTGAATTTGGAACAAAAAAATCAATTTATGTCCAATTTGTCCATGGTCACCAGACGATGTTGCCTTTTGGAGCACAGCAATGGGGGGAGGGAGGAGAGGTGGGTATTGACGGTATGAGAAGTGAAAGGACATCTACCTTTGGCATGTGAGGGACGTTACACCATGCCGATTTTCAGATCGAGTTGCTCAGTGAGCGCAAAAAGAGTAAGTATAGTAATGGCTTATTGGCAAGTCTATCCCCAAATATAGAGATAGAGACTGCAGAGAGACACAGAGACTGTGTGTGAATGCAGCAAAGGAGGTTACATTAAGGCCAGAAATTTGGTGGACAGGTTGAATGGCTGACAAGGGAGATTCGATTCGATTTTGGTGAAGATCTGAATATGGATTCGGATTTGAGAATTATTTAATTTTTAAGTGATTCTTCACCATTGGGAGAAAAGCCAAAAACTATACATTGCGAGATATCTCAAAACGTTATGGACGAGTTTGGACGAAACTTAGTGGACAGTTTGGGTGTCTGACAAGGAAGAATCGATTAAATTTTGGTGAAGATCTGAATATGGATTCGGATAAAATAATTATTTAATTTTTTAAGTGATTCTTCACCATTGGGAGATGGGGCCAAAAACTATACATAGCAGGATATCTCAAAGTTATGGACGAGTTTGGACGAAACTTGGTGGACAGTTTGGGTGTCTGACAAGGAAGAATCGATGACATTTTGGTGAAGATATGAATATGGATTCGGATATAAGAAATAATTATTTTTTAAAGTGATTCTTCACCATTGGGAGATAGGGCCAAAAATGATACATAGCAGGATATCTCAAAAAGTTATGGACGAGTTTGAACGAAACTTGTTGGACAGTTTGGGTGTCTGACAAGGAAGAATCGATTCAATTTTGGTGAAGATATGAATATGGATTCGGATATGAGAATTGTTTAATTTTTAAGTGATTCTTCACCATTGGGAGATAGGGCCAAATACGATACATAGCAGGATATCTGAAAACGTTATGGATGAGTTTGGACGAAACTTGGTGGACAGTTTGGGTGTCTGACAAGGAAGAATCGATTCAATTTTGGTGAAGATATGAATATGGATTCGGATATGAGAATTGTTTAATTTTTTAACTGATTCTTCACCATTGGGAGATAGGGCCAAATACGATACATAGCAGGATATCTCAAAACGTTATGGATGAGTTTGGACGAAACTTGGTGGACAGTTTGGGTGCCTGACAAGGAAGAATCGATTCAATTTTGGTGAAGATATGAATATGGATTCGGATATGAGAATTGTTTAATTTTTAAGTGATTCTTCACCATTGGGAGATAGGGCCAAATACGATACATGGCGGGATATCTCAAAAAGTTATGGATGGATTTTAGACAAAACTTATTTGACAGGTTTTTTTTTTTTTTTTTTTGGATACTGAATCGAAGCTCGTGAAAGAGCGAACATTTACTTCACAAACAAATCAACCAGACAAACAAAATATATAAAAAGAGGGAGCGGAAAACAAGATGGGGAGAGAAGGGGAAGCACACAAACACAACATTTGAGAGCAGGGAGATGTGTGGAAGGGAGAGGGCTTGGGGGGAGGAGGCGTGGGAAGGGGGGGGGGGGGGAGGGAGAAGTATAAAACACAAGGACTTCCAGGACAGAAGTTGGTATTTCAAAAAAGTGGAATTGGGGTGAAATTAGCAGGGGTAGAAAAGATCAAGGTTTTGGATGGGGGAAGATAAGAGATGGTGGTGAACAGCTGTTTTAAAGACCTGGAGGATGGAGTGGGATTGAAGAGAGTGAGGGAGTTTGTTCCAGAGGCGGCAGAAAAGAGGAATGAAGGAGTGAAGGTGAGCAGAGAGTCTTGATTTTGGCAGTTTGACCATAAGAGGGTTGCAGGCAGATCTTGTGCGACCTGTAGGAATATTTGCGGGACAGAGCCCAGAGAGAGCTGGGGGGGCAAGGCCAGAGAGGAGTCGGTAGAAGACGGAAAGACCACCAACCTGCCTGCGGTGGGTGAGTGAGAGGCCCTTGGAGTTAGCTTCATCGCGGGAGATTCCAATGATTCTGAATGCTTTGGTTTCAACAGCGTGAAGACGAGCTAGGTGTGAGGCAGGAGCACCAGCCCAGAGGGGAGAGCAGTCTTCCATTGAGCTGCGGATGAAAGCCTTGTATGTGGTGAGGACCTCAGGTGTGCCAAGGAAGGACTTCGCATGACGGAAGATGCCCAGTCGGCGACTGGCTTTGGAGGCCAGATTTGAAATGTGGTTTTCCCAGAAAAGATCATGGCAGATAGTGAGACCCAAAAGCTTGAGTGACAGAACTTCTTGGAGAGGATTATTCAGAAAGTGGATGGGAGGGTTGTCCAGTCGGTCTTTTCGGAGAGACATCGTAAGAGTGTGAGATTTGTCAGGATTGAAAGACATGTTCCACTTGTTTGCCCAGTCTGTGATTTTGTCCAGGTCTGCAGAGAGTGAGGAGGCTGCAGACTGCCGATCTGAGGGATGAAGAATGGAGCGACAGAGAGTAGAGTCATCAGCAAAGAGATACAGAGGATTTTCAAGAGAGTCAGAGAGATCATTGATGAAGACCAGAAAAGGCACAGGGCCCAGAACACTGCCTTGTGGAACTCCAGCCTGAACAGGAAGAGGAGATGAGAGAAACCCATTCAGGGCCACACGTTGACTACGACTAGAGAGGAAGTCCGCCAGCCATGCGTGGAGATTTCCATGGATACCAAAAGGGGAGAGTTTGGTGAGCAGAGCGGGGTGCCAGACCGTATCGAAGGCACGTGATATGTCAAGGGAGACTGCTCTAATTTCCTGTTTGGCATTGAGGACCTCCATCCATTGTTGAGAAAGCAGAAGCAGCATGTCCAGAGTAGAGTGTCCAGGTCTGAAACCAAATTGATGATCAGAGATCAAGCCATTGGAGAAGAGGAAAGATTTCATATCTGAAGCAATGATGGAATCCATGACTTTGCTGATAATTGGGAGAAGGCTGATTGGTCTGTAGTTGCTGGGATCTGTTTTTACACCTTTTTGTGCAAAGCGGTGATGTTGGCAGATTTCCAAGCAGATGGAAGATGACCTTGAGCAAAAGAGAGGGTGAAGAGAACAGAGAGAGGGAGTGAAAGAGCGGAAGAACAGGATTTTAGGACCCGTGGGCTGATGCCGTCAGGTCCAGTTGCAGAATCCGAGTCGAGGGTTGACAGAAACGTTTCCACCTTGTCAGGAGGAAAGCACACAGAGTCCAGGAGCAGCTGGGTATGACTGGGTACGGTGGGTACAGATAGGGATGGGTTTGGGACACAAGATTTAGAGGCAAACACAGAGTTGAGGCATTCAGCTTTTTCACGTGCAGAGTCAGCCGTGTGGCCATTTGAGGTGAGGGAGGGGATGGAGGGGGAACAAACACCAGAAACAGATTTGACCAGACGCCACCAGGATTTGGAAGAGGGAGACAGATAAGAGAGTTCGGTCCTGAGAACGGAGAGATATTGTTTCCTGGCTCTCCTGGTTGTTTGACAAGGAAGAATCGATTCAATTTTAGTGAAGATCCGGATCCGGATCCAGCTCGTCGAATAATTTTTTAAGTGATTCTTCACCATTGAGTGATATGGCCAACCAGGTGGAGGTATGCTCTACTGGGTGCTGCTCTAGTTTATTGCTATTTCCAATGCTTTGATCATCATGTCTAGATCGAGATACAACCGGATGCCACTTTGGCACGCTTGGGGAATTTTCTGTGCCTCCGCCGACGAAGTTGCTGGAAGCATTATGTTTTCGGGTTGTGTGTGCGTCCGTCCGTGCATGATAACTTGAGAACACCTGATGGGATATCTCAAAATCAAACTTAAAACAGGTATGTATAATGATGTAAAGATGGACTGATTCGATTTTGGGGTCAGGAGGTCAAAGGTCCCGGTCGGTAAAAATTATGTTACTGCGCTAAGTTGTGAACCAGTGATGCCAGTCAACAGTCATCGATAAATGTACAAAAAATACCAATAATATGTAACTTCTTAATATCCGTACAACATCCATTTGATGCTCAAGAATGCTGAAGAGCTTTTCCATCTATGGCTGGTGATGGAAAAACAAAATACTTATTGTTCTTCATCTTCGGCCACGTTGTTGTGAAGTACCCCAGCAGAGGAAATGACTGTACCGAAACACACCTCCACCTTCCAGTGGAGCATGGAAGATCCTTGGAACATCCATTCTGGAATATTCCCAGAATATCAAGTTGAACTGGATCCACAGTGCTGTGCCGTGTAACTGGTATCAAAGACTTTGCTGCTTCATCACGACTCCCCCCAAAAACTGTTCCATCCACAGCTGGAGGATCAGAGGCCAAAGCAGAGATCCAGGGATTGGTAGTTTGCCCTGTGCACGTGTTCTCTGAAGCATTCAGTAGTTGGACCTGATGTTTTGGGGATTTGCTATCTTTGAAGAGCATATGCCATGCATACCTGGTAGCAGACATGTCACCTGATCGCTTAAACCAAAACAAGCAGCAATAGGTGATGTAGCCTTAAGAGTGATACAATCCATCTTTGTTTCACACCTTCCAAGGTGATCCAAGGTGAGCTTCTCCTTGCCCGATGCCCCATATGCGGGACACAGTGTCACATCTATTTAGCGAATGTGCTGGGAGTAGTTGCTCCGCAATATGATGGTGTTTTGTTACTGTAGTCTTGGTGTTCATAACAGGTCTGTCGACTGCTGGATCAACCATCCGCATGTCACACCTGAGTTTTTCTTGTGAGTAGAAATGCACAAGTAGAACAAAGACATCAGTGTCTTCACTCCCTACTTGAGAACAGTTGAGAACTTGGAACTCCCCACTTGAGAACTTGAAAGAGTTCTGCTTGTTGGCAAAATGACAGCCTGCTGAACCATGGTGACAGCAGCCTCTTCATGTGTTGTTTGCATGTCAGCCAATGTAATTGCCTTGTATAAGGCAATGGCAAACCTCCCAGTATAACCGCAGCAAAGAATCTGCATTGGCAGCACCAACGCTCTGTAATTGCCTCATCAAGCAGTGTTGTTTCATTAGCAGGAAGTGGGAGGGAGAGGGGGAGGGTTGAGATCGAACAGAAGGGTGTGCTGAAGTCTGTCGACACCATAGTGGGTACAAGAAGAAATATTCAAGGGATGTTGCAAAAAAAAAAACCCACGAGTGTGCAAACGATATATGAAAGTGTTTCAAAATGATTCAAAACACTTATCTGGCACCTCCATGGACATGCAATGAGTGAAATAGGGAACAGGAAAATGTTCGAGTTGGAAAGGACATTCTTATAAATTTGAACATTTTTTATATATTTTTTGGAGACCAGTTACTCCAAAAAGGATATTTATAGGAAAGGATAAAGAAGGATTAACCCAAAATCAGAGGCAAGTTTGGTTGTGGAGTCATGAGGTCCTTGTGTGTCCCCGCGGTTCTCTCTCTGGTCCTGATCCTGCTCTTGGATCAAGCACCTACAGCTCGGGCAGATGATTCTTTGTCCAACGAGCAGGTGGAGAATGCAGTTGATGAAGCGTTGGACAAGCTGAACAATCAGCAGGTGTCCACACGTAAACTGGCATTGTCTGAACAACAGGATATCCAGGTGAGTTTCAACGTGTCCATTTCTTCTTTCACAGACACCGACACAAATCCCAACATGGATCAGGGTGATCAAATTGTCTAACTCGTGTTTCTTCCATAGGCAGATGAAACAGACGTTGAAGGACAGACAAACATCAAATTTGACGTGGTTGAGACCGAGTGCAATGCGGACGATCCCACGGACTGGTCCGATTGTCCGATCGCGACGGACTCGACACCGGTAAGACCCGTTTGATCTACTCGAGTCCCAATGTTTGTTTCTGGTCCTGATGGTGATACGTCGATGTGATCCACACCTGAGGTCTACCCTCGAGATTGTGTGTGAGATGTTGGTCATGCAGTGCAGATTGTTGAGTTGGACATTGTGGATATAACTATGAAGTGGATGGTTGTGGACATCACAGTATGATAAGAACCCATGAGGTTATTGCAATGTAGATGGTCATGATGTATCAATTCGTTGTTGTGCTTTGTAGGTCTATGCACAGTGTGAGGTCACCGTGTTGAACACCGAGGACTCCTTGGACGTCGGAGACGCGACTTGCGATTTCAACTCGACGGGCAGAAAGGTGAGGGTTTGAGATCAAACTTCACAGAAACCACAAACTGTCCAGATTAGTAGTGTGTGACTGTCGCGTGGCTACTCCACAAGCTCAAATTGTCCACTAATCTTGGACAATCATTTGAATTGCATGTCCTCGTTAGTATGAGGAGAAAATGGTGGTGACTATTTAGGTATACAAACATGGCCAGAACAACTTTTTATGGCGTAGCCCATCGGGGGCAGAGCCATCCAGACCAATGTTTGTCCGTATGTATGTTTGTATGTCCCCTCAAACGTACACTTCCGGTCAAAAGTTTTAGAACACCTCAATTTTTCCAGTTTTTATTGAAATTTACGCAGTTTAATTTCTCAATGTACTCTAAAATTAAGCATAGAACAAATAAACAATTGGAGATAAAAAAAAGAAATCATAGAATCATTTTGTTTAACAAAATTTAATTTAAATTTTTGACTCAGAAAAGTATCAATGATTTCTCTGACTCTCCATAGCCACCTTTTGCAGATATAACCACCGAACACACTCATGGCATTCTTTCCACAATGCTGTGGTAGCCCTTTTGGTTCAGGGTGCCAGTCACTCTGTGCAATCACCGACTCTGGATCCAGCAAAAGAGCCCCAGACCATCACGCTTCCTCCTCCATGTTTGACAGTTGGTGTCACACACTGAGGAACCAACCTTTCACCTACTCGACGGCGTACAAAAACCCTGCGTGATGAACCAAAGATTTCAAATTTTGATTCATCGGTCCATAAGACCACCTTCCAGTCTTCAGTAGTCCACTGGCGGTGTTCCATGGCCCATGCAAGCCTCTTTTCCTTATTTTGTCATCTGAAGACTGGAAGAAGGTCGTGTCTCGCACCCTGGACCAAAAGGGCCACCACAGCATTTTGCAGCGCCATGCAATACCCTCTGGTATACGCCTAGTTGGTCAGGGGTTCATCGTACAGCAAGATAATGACCCTAAACACACCTCCAGGCTATGTCAAAACTACCTTCGAGGAAAAGAACAAGACGGTAGGCTTCAAATCATGGAATGGCCAGCACAGTCTCCAGACTTAAACCCCATCGAGCTGGTTTGGGATGAACTGGACAGAAGGGTGAAAGCAAAGCAACCTTACAAGTGCAACACATTTGTGGGAACTTCTGCAACCGTGTTGGGAAGAACTTCCCGAACAATATTTGATTTCCATTGTAGAAAGAATGCCACGAGTGTGTTCGGCGGTTATACCTGCTGAGGTGGCGACTTTGCTGAGTCAATAATTTATATTAAATTTTGTTAAACAAAATGATTCTATGATTTCTTTTTTATCTCCAATTGTTTATTTGTTCTATGCTTAATTTCAGAGCACATTGAGACATTAAACTGCGTAAATTTCAATAAAAACTGGAAAAATTGAAGTGTTCTAAAACTTTTGACAGGTAGTGTATACCAATCAGAGCTTATGATCTGGTCACATGATAGGGTGATGTGATTACATCTGATGTCATTACGGCGTATGCGGCTGACTCTCCACACACCGCCATTTTGATTTATATGCCGTTCATGCGGAACATATTGTCGAACCTGTAATACATCACAAGCGCCATGCTCTACGTTTACGTTTTTCATTCTGTGTGAAACACAAACAAACCGATTGTTAAAATGACCATCAAATATCGAAAGCATCGGCGTTACGGCTCTTCCAACAAAATAGTACGTATAGGCCTTAGGCTTCATGCCTCACCTTTGGACCACTTTAGACAAATTATGCCCAGGTTTCTTAATACAATAGTGTATCGTCTCAGTAGTATCGTTTCATAATAATAATAATATAATGAATATAACCATAATACTTTAATCCCAATGTCGGGAATGGCAGGGTAATGAATTGAAGCGGTGTATGGTTCATGATTAGTGATTAGCGTTGTTCGGAACTAATATTAATAACCGAGGAAGTAAGAAATTCGCCTCGGTTTTTTAAAAAGTAATATCATTTTCGAAATAATGATAACGTAACGTTAATATTCGAGTGAATCTAATCGTAACACCAATTCCTTCGTCGTGACTGCAAACTTACTTGAAGTTAAAATATATCATGTTCTACATATTAAAGTAGCGGCAGTTTTGTGTCCATTACGTCTATGATGTCATAACGACGGCTGACTGCACCGACTGACATTTTAATTTACTGGTAGGCCTACACCCGCTCACTATGGGAGCTGCAGGAAGTGTCATTTCTCTTTGGGGTATATAGATTACAGTAGATCTATGGTCGGGTCTCAAGACCATTGGGTGTGTTTATTTACCAAGTTTCTCGTGGAGAGATCGCCAAGTGGTTTAAGCATTTGAGCAAGCACTCCACTCAAAACCCTTAAGGAACGGCTGGCTTGGCAAGCGCTAGCTAGCTGCTTGGTAAATGAGCACACCTCCAACCCTTGTGGGGTATCATCTAGATTACAGTAGATCTTCCCTCAGTTCTGTAAGTAAAACTTACCTCACGGATATCGGGATTCCTCCAAATTTCTTTGTTTAATGTTACAAACAGCATTAGCGACTGTTTGAAAAGCTAATCATATGTGTTTGTGGTTTATAATATTTTACAAGCCCGGCTACGCCGCTGTTAGACTTTTGGTCTTGTTTTTTACACCTGTAATTGCTTTCAAATAAAAGCCCCTGATGATAAAATACAGATTGGATGACACAGCATGAATTATGATTGTAATGAAGATTGGATGACACAGCATGAACTAGAAGGGCACTCAGTAGAGAGCACACACACCTCCATCTGGTTGGCCATATCACTCAATGGTGAAGAATCACTTATAAATTCTACCAGCTGGATCTGGATCCAGATCTTCACCAAAATTGAATCTATTTTCCTTGTCACACACACAACCTGTCCACCAAGTTTCGTCCAAATCCATCAATAACGTTTTGAGATATCCCGCTATGTACCGTTTTTGGCCCGATCTCCCAATGGTGAAAAATCACTTTAAAAATTAAATAATTCTCATATCCGAATCCATATTCAGATCTTCACCAAAATCGAATCTATTTGTCCTTGTCAGACAACCAACCGGTCCACCAAGTTTCGTCTAAATCCGTCCACAATTTTTTTGAGATATCCTGCTGTGTATCGTTTTTGGCCCGATCTCCCAATGGTGAAGAATGACTTTAAAATTTCTAATAGCCGGATCCGAATCCGGATCTTCGCCAAAATCTAATCATTTCGTCCTTGTCACATACGCTACATCTCTGCCAAATTTCGTCCGAATTCGTCCACAACTTTTGTGAGATATTTTGTTCACAAACGGACAGACAGACAAACGGACAGACAGGGGTGAAAACATAACCTCTATCTCTACCTTTGGTGGTGGAGGTAAAAATGAAAGTGTAACTTCTCTCACGGCCACAAATAACGGCCCCTTTCACGAACCGGCTGGCCAGGCCTGACGTTCAATTGGAGCCGATTACGGTAGCAATTCGGTGGGGACATTTGACGTCTACCAGAAAATGCTGGCACGCAGGAAACCTGGCTTACCTTCAATTTGGCGGACGGTGAACATGTCATGATACACCGCCCTGCATGCGAAACTCCAATCGGACAGTTTATAGTGGAATATCAAATCGAATCCACACTGCACAACCTCCACACCATCCTGTCGGACAGAATCACAAAAGGGAAACATAATGTGCAGCTCTGGTGTGCGAGTTAAACACCTTCAATCGGTTGCTATTGCATGGAAAACCTGTTCCATTTCCATGGAAATCAACTACATAAACCTTTTTGTAAAAAATTTTGGTGATGGAATTGGTAATTGGCCATGGAAAACCTTTAGTTTGGTTTCCATGGTAACTGACAATGGAAAAAACCCCTTTTGTTTTGTCCTGGCTCAAAGAAAATGCTCACATTTGCAAAAGCGGAAGCAGAATTTGCGGAACTAGCAACGGTACCTGCCCTACGGGCGGGGCTTCAATTGGGAAGCCCAAATGAAAAGGCGAAATATCAGAAATTGAAGGTTTTTTTTATTTTAAACGATTCATATAAACATCCGTTGAATCATATCACACGCAAATCATCAAAATCCAAACAGTATCTTTAGAATTTCAATAAAAGCCACATCACTGTTCATATCGGTAAATATTATTCCATCGTGTTTCAAATCGTGATCGATACACTATGATCGTGATCGTGAATCGTGATCGATAATAGTGTTCACAATCGCTATGTCGTATGTACTCCCGATACGTGTACCAAATTCCCGATACGTGTAACTGTACCAAATAAACAGTTAAAAGGATTTTGAGCCGATAGCTGTTACGGCCTTGGCAAGGTCGATGGAGACAGCGATCTGTTAGCGATCGATGGAGACATGTTGCTATTAGTCAGGTTCACGATGTTTTTTCGTTCAAAATCATGGTAGATTAGCAAACCTATACATTTTTGGAAACGTTATTACATGGAAAATCTGAAAATCAATGTTTACATTTGCCAATTCCGACCAATTCGATTCGACCAATTCGACCAATCGACCAATTCCATTCGACCAATTCGACCATTCGACCATTCGACCAATCGATTCGATCGACCATTCGACCATTCGACCATTCGACCAATTCGATTTGCCAATCAATTTGACCGACCTTTGCTTGTGTGGAACGGACTGTGAAAACGATGCGGACTATATTGTCGGATACGACACACAGGACAGTGATGACGAACTCTAAATGGCATATTCTGTAATCGTGTATGTTTGATGCCATTGACTGCCTGTGTATATTTTGTCATTGACTGCCTGTGTAGATGTGAAGTTATACTGACTGCATGTGTATATATGATTTTGCTGACTGCCTGTGTATGTTTGGTGATATGAATTATTGTGACATATTTTGATGTTATTAACTGCCTGTACAAAATGATAACATGTATTTGATTATGCAACTTATCGCGAATATAAAGACAGTATTTTGCAATTCAAAACCTTTGATTCGTGTCTTACCATTCCCCATAGCACTAATTTGATACTTTCATTGGATTCCTTGTCCCTGAAAATATAGGTTTAGTATATTTTTAAAAGTTTTTAGGGTAATTAGAGGCAGAAATAGAACAAAATATGTATTTTACAGTGGCCATTTTGAAAATCCAAAATGGCCGCCATACAGGTATCTCTCCAAATGTAAACATTGATTTTTAGTTTCCTTATGCTATAACCTTTCCAAAAATGTATAGGTTTGCTAATCTACCATGATTTTGAACGAAATATAATTTATTGACATAGTGAACCTGACTATTTCCCGGGTGCCGCACAAACGGCTGCACCGATCGCGCGGCACCCGGGAAAGCAACATCGTCACAATGAGAACAATGAACGTTATGTGAACGCGAATGTTATGCGGGAGTCCAAACCTGAGAATTCTGGAGACTAAAGCTGAAATTGGGAAAACTAAATAGCCTATTTTACTCCTGGAGATCCCAGGATTACCCACCCAAAATATCGTTGCGATCGGTTCAGCAGTTTTTACGGTACCTTCGAAACAGACAGACAGACAGACAGACGGACGGACATTTGGTGAATTATAGTAAGATGGTTCCACGGTACCTGAAAATGGCAATGTTGTTCCACAATTTTAATAAAACTGGGATGTGTCGGTAAATATTTTAGCTCTCATATCCACAAATGGAACAAAGTAATTTTCAAATCTGCCGAAAGGAGATCGATAGCCATTAATAAGAAATAGAAAACAATAAAGAAAGTCCAACTCCAACAACCAATCAAATTTAACAATAAACGTACTCCATGATTGGCTCATTATGGAACAGTAACTAGTTTTGGAGTGACGAAAAATAAACAAAATGACATTATTTGGGCTCTTCGTAGCCAGAAAAGTCAAGTGCACACAACAATAGGTGTCTTGGACACCTGCTCGATTTACTTCTCAATCTACCTGTCCTAGTGTCCTATGTGTGCATTAACGAACGCAATGGTGTCCTGTTGCTCTCCCCACATCCTCCCCTTTCTGTGCAGTGGATGAGACCGTGGCGTTTGGTCAAAACAGTGTGGAATACAGTCAAAGAAGGTGCCAAGAATGTCTGGAATACGGTCACGGAACGTGCCAAGAAGGTCTGGAATACGGTCAAGGAACGTGCCAAGAAATTGTGGAATACATTCAAGGAACGTGGGATCCATATTTGGATGTCTGCAATGGGTCACCAAATTAAAGAGCCTCTGTTGCGATGGAATAATGTGGGTAATGGAAGTCTGCAAGCCCAATCCGTAACTCCGGGACAAGGAATGGCTCTGATGACTGGGTCGGTCGAGCCAGGGCTAGAATCGGTGTACGGGAGCGCGCTCGCGATCCGGCGAGTTTCCCGGGACCGTGGGTCTTCCCGCTCGTCGTCCGGTCCGCCGGCGCCTCGCGGAATTTCGTCAGGTATTCCCGTCGGCAGGGTTAGTGCGTTCGGGGCTCGGGTCAATGACGGTCGTCGCCCTCACTTTCGCCCTTGTCGTCCTTGTCGCCCTTGTCGTCCTCCTTTTGGTCGTCGCCCTCTCTCTGGTCTTCGCCCTCACTTTCGTCCTCACTTTCGTCCTCACTTTCGCCCTCACTTTCGCCCTTGTCTTCCTTGTCGCCCTTGTCCAGCGCTCCGCGTGGCGCGCTCAGTCACCCACGCTTAATGTTTGCGTCTCCAGTGCGGTCTCCCCTTTTCGTGGAGACTCGTGGTGGGGGCTCATGGTGAGGACTTGTGATGGGGACTCGTGGTGGGGACTCGTGGTGGGGACTTTTGGTGGGGGCTCGTGGTAGGGACTAGTGGTGGGGGCTCGTGGTGGGAACTCGTGGTGGGGACTCGTGGTGGGAACTCGTGGTGGGGACTCATGGTGGGAACTTGTGATGGGGACTCGTGGTGGGGACTTGTGGTGGGGACTCGTGGTGGGAACTCGTGGTGGGGACTCGTGGTGGGGGCTCATGGTGGGGACTTGTGATGGGGACTCGTGGTGGGGACTTGTGGTGGGGACTCGTGGTGGGAACTCGTGGTGGGGACTCGTGGTGGGGACTTTTGGTGGGGGCTCGTGGTAGGGACTAGTGGTGGGGGCTCGTGGTGGGGACTTATGGTGGGGGCTCGTGGTGGGGGCTCGTGGTGGGGACTAGTGGTGGGGGCTCGTGGTGGGGACTAGTGGTGGGGGCTCGTGGTGGGGACTAGTGGTGGGGGCTCGTGGTGGGGACTAGTCGTGGGGACTCGTGGTGGGAACTAGTGGTGGGGGCTCGTGGTGGGGACTAGTGGTGGGGGCATGACCTAGGCCGAATGGGCCCAGCAGCAGTCCCGGAGCTTGAGAGACTGGTGCGAACATGAGCCGTTACCTCCCTGTAGTGCACCCAAGGTCCACCCGGACCCGCCGCACCCACCCCCTTCTCAAGGCGTTCTCGCACCGCCATGTTGCACCTCAAGTCTACCAGACATCCATTAGGCAAATGCTTGTGATGCAGCCGGCCTTGTCGCCAGACCCACAAAAATGCTGATATTTAGGTTCAGACATATTGTGCGCTTCAAAACGGGCATTTTATAAAAAGGCAAACTGTTTCTTTGCTTTTGCTCATACAGAAATTGCTAATTCGTATCGGCTTTGTTAATGCTTTACTGCATACTCATGTACTGTCAGCCATTATTTGGTTTTGTTTAAGTAAAGGTAAATCGTTTTTTGGAATAAACCCGAAAAACTACACACTCGGGATTTTTCTTCTTCACAAAAAAGGTAGAAAAACGTACTTTGCAAAAACATGTAATTTGTCTGCTTCCAGTTTGACTCACCAAGGAATTTGTTCACCTCCTGTCTCTCTCACTTTATATTGAACATATATAACAAAGTTTATCTCCTTAATAGGATATCAGAGAAGATTTCCACCGGTTTGCCTTAACCTGCCCCACCTGTAATCTCACTGTGAGGAGGCAGATTCCACGTCTGGAAGCCATTGTTCTTCAGAACAACATGGAGTTGCAACATTGAGTACCACGAATGATTACATTTCAGAAGACACAAAATATTGTTTTCACAACTTTCCTGCCTTGTCATATTCAAGGCAGTGTTTCAACATAGCTCACAGCATTCAATATAAAAAGGAATAATCACAGAATTAAACTTCGAACGGCACTTGGAAGAGCACACACCTCCGCCAGGATTATCCCACCGATAGGTCATATCTGGATTCTGACCTGAACCAAAATCGAATTGGCTTGTTTTTGTTGCCTAACAAACTCATCCACCAAGCTTTGTCATAAGTCGTGCACACGTTTTTGAGATGTCCTGCTATGTATCGTTTTTGGCCCTATCTCCCAATGGTGAAGAATCACTAAAAAAATTAAATAATTCTCATATCCGAATCCATATTCAGATCTTCACCAAAATCGAGTAGATTTGTCCTTGCCACACACCCAAGATGTCCACCAGGTTTCGTCTGAATCCGTTGATAACTTTTTGAGATATCGGGATATATGTTGGTTTTAGCCCGATCGCTCATTGGTGAAGAATCACTTTAAAATTATCTGGTCCAATTCAAATATTCACCAAAATCGAATCAGTTCTTCCTTGTCTCACACCCAGCCTGTCCACCAGGTTTCGTCCGAATCCACCCACAACATTTTGAGATATCCTGTTCACAAAAAGACAAACGATGAAGATGTCGTGCAGAGGTACGATACTTGCAAAATCCACCTCCCACCCCTTTTCCCCCAAAACGTTGCCATGGATACATCAAATTGTCCATTTCATTAAGATAACAATTGATCTTGATCAAAGCTCGGGCCAATCGGATGAAAATTGATGATTTTAGAAGTTTGACCTTGAGTTGACCTTCGACCTTTTGACCTCAAAAATAGTTGGTTTCCCAATTTAGTGACTCGATGTGCAAATGCTGTTCAATTTCCAAGTCAATCGGATTAAAATTGACGGTTTTCAGATGAAAATTGATCATTTTGGAAGTTTTACCTTGAGTTGACCTTTGACCTTTTGACCTCAAAAATAGTTGCTTTCCCACTTCAGTGACGCACTATACAAATCCTGTTCAACTTTCAAGTCAATCGAATGAAAAATAACGATTCTCGAAATTCGACCTCAAGATCACCTTTGACATCGAAACCAATCGGCTTCTCAGTTGTGTCTTCAAATATTGCTAAAGGTTCATGACGATTGGTTTAGAAGTGCGACCTGTGGGCGATTGACAAACAGACAGAATAACAAAGTCGACCAACCAATATACTTGATAACCCCTCAACCTGACTCCACCATGTAAGCATTAGTGCACACACTGACAACCCCTCAACCTGACTCCACCATGTAAGCATTGGTGCACACACTGACAACCCCTCAACCTGACTCCACCATGTAAGCATTAGTGCACACACTGACAACCCCTCAACCTGACTCCACCATGTAAGCATTGGTGCACACACTGACAACCCCTCAACCTGACTCCACCATGTAAGCATTAGTGCACACTCTGACAACCCCTCAACCTGACTCCACCATGTAAGCATTAGTGCACACACACATTCACATGGGCTATATATCAGGAAGCATTGGAACAGACTGACCTTGAGGTGGTATTTCAACCCAGTCACTGCATAACCAAACCATCCAGCCGAACCCAAGAGTTGCTCCATTGCCCTTAAATCCTCATAAAAGTTATGCTTGTGGTAAAAGACAAATAGCATGCAGGGGTTGTTTACTTGATTCTGAGCTCAGGTTTCTCACAAGGACATATGACAGGTAGAGCCCACTTGGCCCATCATGCGATATGCTCAGTCAACACCACATTTATCCAATCCATCAGTTTATTAACCTAATTTCAATGGTACAGGGGAAGGAGGTGAGGAGAAGGATAATGGAGCAGATACCAGCACATCACCACGGCTTCAATTGTCGTGTATATACAGACTTGGCATTTAATATGGAATATTTTTTTTGTGGGGGTGAACTTACTTTTCAAGATGACTTAGAACCAAAAGTTCATTGGAATTATGTTGAAACTATTCTAGATTTTGTTAATGTGACCTTTAAAAGAAACAAAAACCACATTTGACATTTCGAAGCAAATAAATTGATCCTTGAAAGTGATGTAAGCTGATATCGAACTCAATTCACGGACAGTACTGTGTTAAACTTCTGTACGTTTTCCAGAAGTATCTCTTTATTTTGCACATTAGGCAAAAAAAAATTCAACAAAAACAAAAGCTAAATTATGCTGGGATTACGGACAGTAAAATTACAGTTCAGTATTTCGTGTAACCCCCACGAGCATTCAGGAGAGCACGTACACGTCGAGGCATGCTGTTCACGAGATTTGCCAAGGTTTGAACAGGAATCGCTTGCCATGCAGTGACAATAGTCTGCTGCAATTCACGCACAGAGGTCGGCTGCTGGTCCAAGTTGTCGATTTGACGCGTTAATTCTGCCCACAAGTTCTCTATCGGATTCATATCCGGGGACATGGCAGGCCACTCCATATGCTCGACACCACGGTCAGCAAGAAAGTCTTGGATCATGCGAGCACGATGAGGCCGTGCATTGTCATCTTGGAAGACAAAGTTTCCTCGAAAGGCTGCATGAGCAAATGGAAGCAATGTTTCTTCCAGAATGACCCTGTACTTGAACTGGTTCAGGTTTCCATTCAGAACAACCAGGTCAGTTATGCCCCCTGCATGAAAAGCAGCCCAAACGGTCACCCCACCACCTCCAGCTTGGACTCTTGGCACTATACAATCTTCGTTGTGGGCTTCATGCACTTGTCTGCGCACTCGGACGTGGCCATCTTGACGATAGACCAGAAATCTAGACTCGTCACTGAAGGTCACGTGATTCCAGTGTCCTGGCTGCCATTGACGGTGCTCTCTGGCCCACTGCAATCGGCGCTGGCTGTGTTGTCTGGTCAGGCGTGGCTTTCTCAGGGGACGCCTGGCACGATAGCCTGCTTGAACCAGTCGTTGGTTGACTAGCCTTCTGGATACAGGCACATTTGTCAGTTGCTGCCACTCAGCCCTAAGCCGATTAGCTGACTTGGTACGGCCATTGCAGACTAACCGGTGCAGCTTGCGATCATCTCTCCTTGTGGTTCTGCGTGGACGTCCTGGCCTCGGTATTGGAGTCGGGACACCCCTCTGAGCATTTCTTTTCAGGATCTTTGAAACCTGACCTTGAGTGATGCCATACTGCCGAGCAATAGCACGCTGTTTCATGCCAGAATTTCGTAAAGCCACCACTCCATGACAAACAGCATTGTCAAGTTGACGGACCATCTCCAGAGGAAGCGGCAATAACTTTTGTAGACGTGCAGCAGTTGTTTTCCACTAATACAGAACGCAACAACCCTTATATACCCGATTGTGAAGCCAATCGTCAAATGTACCTGTCCTTACATTTTGTCACGCCACCTGTGATATAATCCTGTTATTGACTTCTTTCTGCGAAAGACAATCAGTGACATGGTTCTTTCAACAAAGACATCACCGAAGGGTAAAAGAAACTCACCAGATTGATATACTGAGTTCAGAAAGTAAATCCAAGTCAAGGAAAAAAAAATATTCCATATTAAATGCCAAGTCTGTATATACATATATATATATTTTGCTGCTGCTCGGGATTGTGACCAGCCACAAGGTGTATTCTGGTGACCATGCCCAAGGTGTCAGAAAACGCATATCAGTTCGGGCCTGGATTCCAAACTGTTGGAAAGCATCTCAAAATACAAAGCATGTCCACTTTACACTCGAACAGCTAAAAACATAAAAAGTCACTTCTATAACTGTTCCGCCATATTCATTTTTTTATTATTATTGGTTCACGAGTTATCAAACAGAGTGACCACTAGATTCGTCATGGGTGTGTGTCTGTCTGTCTGTCCGCAGCATACCTACCCGATGATATCATCCAATCTTGATGAAACTTGGATGGGAGGTTGATATCATGATCTAGTTGTGTCCTGCCTAGAGTGGGCGTATTGCGCCCATTGTGGGCGGAGCGACGCCCAAAAAAGATGTCTTTTTAGGGGGTAATCGAGTTCAAGCTACATCTTCTCCGAGGGAGTTGGCGGAATCTGACAGGGGTTTCGGTATTTGGTTAGGCCAATGTCATGTGTCTAGCCCCACGGAGCTCGATTTTTCATTTTCGCCCCAAGGTCAAGGTCACAAGGTCACGAAATTTAGAAAAGTCGATTTTTGATGGTTCACTACCGTTTGATGGTTTCATTGTTCGCTTCCTGATCGGGTGAAATGTCGTACATGATCTTATATTATCACATACATCATGAAATACAAGTTTTCCAACAAATTTCAGAATCTTCGGCCTTTGACCTTTGAAGGTCACAAAGGTCAAATTTTCAAAGTTGTCGGAATCGAACCAAATTTTCGGTATTGTGGAGCTAGCTAACCTAATAACGCAGTGCATTGGGGCCCTTTGTAAATAGGCATGTACACCGCATGTCGGGGGCCAACACCTGCCACGTGGGCCCCGACCCCCCCCCCCCCCCCCGTCCAGGCCTGTTTCGGTTATAGTCCGTCCTTTGTCATTGAATACCGCTCGCTCGTGTACCATCGTCGTCTCCTGACTTGTTCATATTATTTCATATTCATATTATCCATATTTTTTTCGCCATATAATAATGATAATAAAGGAGTCTTATATAACCCCATCAAGCAGAGTAAACGACCCTCAAGACGCTTTACATTATCATGCGAACGCACACACACCGCACACACATACACAAACATACACACACACAGACACACATTCACTCTTGCCCTATTACTCTCCCTCCCCATTCAAAACCCACCGATGTGTACTTCCCCTCCTCCTCCCCTCCCTCCCCCGCACATGCACACAGACATACTCTCGAACTCTGTCCCACCTCAAACCAAAGGGGAAACAGGACTTAGAATATTCATTGTTCGTAATAATGCAGAATTTTCCAAAGGTAATCATGCAGAATTTTGTAAAGGTAATAATGCAGAATTTTGTAAAGGTAATAATGCAGAATTTTGTAAAGGTAATAATGCAGAATTTTGTAAAGGTAATAATGCAGAATTTTCCACAGGTAATCATGCAGAATTTTGTAAAGGTAATAATGCAGAATTTTGTAAAGGTAATAATGCAGAATTTTGTAAAGGTAATAATGCAGAATTTTGTAAAGGTAATAATGCAGAATTTTGTGAAGGTAATAATGCAGAATTTTGTAAAGGTAATAATGCAGAATTTTGTAAAGGTAAAAATGCAGAATTTTGTAAAGGTAATAATGCAGAATTTTGTAAAGGTAATAATGCAGAATTTTGTCAAGGTAATAATGCAGAATTTTTTAAAGGGAATAATGCAGAATTTTGTAAAGGTAATAATGCAGAATTTTGTAAAGGTAATAATGCAGAATATTGTAAAGGTAATAATGCAGAATTTTGTAAAGGTAATAATGCAGAATTTTGTAAAGGTAATAATGCAGGATTTTGGAAAGGTAATAATGCAGAATTTTGTAAAGGTAATAATGCAGAATTTTGTAATGGTGATAATGCAGAATTTTGGAAAGGTAATAATGCAGAATTTTGGAAAGGTAATAATGCAGAATTTTAGAAAGGTAATAATGCAGATGTTCGCCATCCCACCTTCGGTGGTGGAGGTTATGTTTCACCCCTATTTGTCTGTGAACAGGATATTGCGGCCAGATTCAGACGAAATTTGGTGGTGAGGTTGCGTATGTGACAAGACCAAAATAATCAGATTTTGGTTCAGGTCTGGATCCAGATACAACCTATCAGTGGGATACAAAACGTAAACTGTTCACCTGGCAGAGGTATGCTCTCTACTGAGTGCCGTTCCAGTTATCCCTGAAGTCAAGGCAATAAGACTATGTGAGCATATCGAGATAGGGCTGGCAGCATGGCGTAGGGGTACACACATTCACCTGTGAGCTGTCCAGCTCGATTACAACTACACCACCATTGTTGTGTCCTCTTACCACCACCATTACCTGCTGATGATCTGACAAATTACAAATTCCTGCTCTAATCAACAGAGGGCATTGCATCAGTGGCACAGCTCCGCCTCCTCAGCCAATATTGCCACTCGGCCATGTGCTGCATATGAAAGAAGAAGAAGAAGCATGTTGAGATGTTGTGTCGAGCTTATAATCTGGAGTCTCCATGCAAGCACACTTGTTCAAATTGATGACGTGAACCTCACCTAATAGAATGTCCCTTCGTCATTGTAAGGAATGCCAGTGCAATGAATGACCTTATAGAAGCTCACAAGCCTGGCAGATTCTCAAAAGCCAAGGAAAGGATGATCCAGAGAGCTGGGATGGTCCTCCTCAAACTGTGGCAATGATGAATTCTGTGATCGAGCCACATGAAAATTTCCTCCAGCCATTTTAGTCCAGGAGCCAGAATCTGCTCAAAATGGTTTCGTGCAACACCCACTACACCGTTGGTTTGTTACTTCCAGGTGATTGGGGAACATCTATAGAACAAATCCAGCCCTGATGTGCAGTTGAATTGTGGCAGCAACAATAAATGGCAGCCACTTTTCTATGAAGGGGGTGGTGTCCGAGGCGTAAATCTGAGATTTTGACGGATTTCATTCATTTATTTTTTCTCTTAGCCCCTTCAGGCAAAGTACATCCAATTTTGTTGTGAAAGTTTCATTCATGAGTATGAGACATCTATATGTGTATGCTATAAAATAGTTTTATATTTCGCATGTCATAGCTGTTCATATAATTATGCAAAAATAATATCGCCTAATTCGAGGAATTCCCGAAATTTCCAAATATTTTGCTTTCAAAACATTTTACACAGTTGTCTATGCGTTGAAATAGTATTGATGTGATGAAATAGTTACACTTGGTTACACTACATATAGTACAAAATAGTTACACTTGGCGACTGTAGCTAGGATGACTTCATACTTCTATTGTATGGACAGAACAAATTACATGTGCCTGCATGTCAACGCAGCCACGTATGTGCCTGCAAAAACAATAACATGCCATGCACAGAAGCCTGCACTTGCATGGGAGGTGAACAATGCAAACACCCAAACAAAGAACCTACCACAAGCGACTCAGAAGATGATGATGAGGAAGATTAATGATGACATTTCCGTGATTTTATACCAATTATGTCTTAGAGGATGATTCAGTAGCAAAATATGTGTTTATTTTAATAAGACAACAAATAACAGTTATATGTTAACATTGTAATGTTCAGTGAATGACTATGATTATGATACGCAGCCAGATTTGTCCTGGTGAGATATTTTTGCTGAGATTACTTGTGGACTTTTGGTCATAACAGGAGTGGGGTTGATGATTTAAGGGGAAATGAAATCTATATTTTTCTGACTTTACTTAAGGATTGTCTAATTTTGTTTCTTGAAAAGATCATAAAGATATATCATATTACAACCATAACCGCATTTGAACATCATAAAGATGATATTGCATAATTACAGTCGAAAAGCAATAACTACATATTTCAGCGATTTTGTGCGTTTTGGGTATAATACAAGGTATAATAATATATTGTTGAGGTTTTGAGAGTGTAAATATAACATCATTAAAGGTTAAAGGTTTGCCCCAATAGTTAGTCCACAAGCAACACGTAGGCCCCTTATAACATTAGTTATGTCATAGTATGTGTGAGGATAAGGCCATTTCCCTAGTATCATCTGCGTTGTGTAAAAGAAATAAGATAGGCCCCGTTCATTTTGCCTCCACCCACCAAATCTACCTCGTTGGGCGGAATCCATCCCGCGCCCCATTTTGGCTATTGCACCTTGCATTAGGATGCTCCCTAGTCAAATGACACGAGGTAGGCCTGAGAGGGAGGAGCGCGGCATCGAGGTTGAAGCGGGGGAGACAGCAGCGGTAAGAGCCATAACCAATCAGGGCTCGGGTGACATGGCGTGACAGGGCGTGGTAAGGGCGTGCCTATAAAAGCCCACGCACAAAGCCCTTGAGCAGGACTTCTGCGGGAGAAGCGCTTTGTAAAGAGGACTTATGCAACAGCGCTCGTATGAAGAGGACTGTCGGAGGACTGAAGCGAAGGACTGCCCTTGTCAGGACTTCTGCGGGAGAGGTGCTTTGCTATTGAACTTGCATTGGGAGCGCCTATGAACCTGTATTGGGAGCACATATAGCGCCTGTCCATCGATTACATACGCAGCCACGCCAGCGTAACCGCCAAGCCCAGCTTACCGTTCACCCCATAATTGTCCGATCCGCGCCAACGACCCGCGGAGAGCTTCTGCCGCCCTGACCATCTTCTTCGCGGTGTGAGTCGGGGACCGGAGCGAACTGTCTGGACGCCATCCCTGGACCATCGCCCGTTCGTCAACAACCCCGTGTGAGTGAGTGTGAGTGTGAAACGGGCCCGTTTGTCCGGGGATAAGATAAGACTGTATATGAGGCTGCACTGTGTGTTCTTCTTCTTCTCATTGTACATAGTGTAATAAACCAACTGTTATTCCTTGTTTCTTCCTGATTCGACCGTATCAGTGATTTCCTTCATTGGGTAAGTGTGGCACGATTAGGAACTGCTCAGATCGGGTTTAGTCATTGATAACGGCTCGGGTCACGGTTCGCTACCGCTCAGCGTTTCCACCTATAACTGTGATTCGGGCGGGGCTTATTTCCTTGCTTCCTGGGCAGTGTTGGTAATTAAGTATTAGTGATCAGTCCTATGACCCATGACCCAACGCTGTCCGGAAGTGACGTCATAGGTCCCGGGTCCCGTCGGCTAGTCAAAGACAAGGGGACTAACCCCCCCTTGGTAAGGGGAAAAGGCTGACGAGGAGATCCGCAACAATATATATTTTTAAACCATACTTGAACAGCTTAACGAAAATTCCCTCATACTTCCCACTACCCTTTTAATTATAATGTTGAAGAATCCCTATTGGAAGAGCTGAAAAAACAAGAATTACAAAAAAAAATATCGTCAATTTCGAGCTTTACGCTACACCCTTAATAGAAAAGTGGCTGCCATTTATTGTTGCTGCCACAATTTAACTGGGCATCAGGGCTGGATTTGTTCTACAGATGTATCCCAAGCACCCTGAAATGACAAACCAACTGTGTAGTGGGTGTTGCACGAAACTCATTTTCTTGGCCTCTCTTGAAAACTGGCTCCTGGACTATTTGGCCAAACACAGACAGGGACATACAAATGAACATACGTGACACAACACAATATGGTCCTGTTAAATGAGACAAACACAGCCATTGAGTTTGGGGTAAGTTCCCAGGGTACTCTGGGTACCAGTGACGTCACAACAATGGTGCCGTCTTTCTCACCGCACTCAGCGGGGCATTTCCTAAGGAGGAATTCCCTTCTCCCTATGGATGCCAACCAATGGTGCATTGTCCGTGCTCTTATCCTTTTAAATGCTGAATGTCAAACAAGGAAGCAGTAAATGTACCTTTCTCAAAGTATTTGGTACGACTGGGTCAGGGTTGGAAGGAATACACCACACGTTATACAGTCACAAATTAAAATCAACAAGAACTAGAGAGTTCATAGAACACGATACCCCACGCAGTGTTCAAGTGCACAAGCAAGTTGCCCACACAGGACTCTAAACGGGGCAGGGATGGAGGCCGTAAAACGCAAATGGTGTCTTCCGTCATCGAGCTGGCAAGCTGGGAGCGACAATTCACATTTATTGCCACATCTGATGCAATACAAATGCTCTAATGGCGGCAAGGTGCTCCATTTGAAACTGTTCGATATATGCAGATGTTTGATGCCTTGAACCATTAAAAAAAAAATTGCATTAGTGTCATAGTCAGTGATCAATTTTAAATTAATATTACTGTATAATACTTAAATTTTGATTAAAATAATAATTTTAAAGATTGTTTTTTTTTAAATCTGGAAGTTTTAGCGGTACTGAAACAGTCTTATACACCACCCTTATACAAGGCAATAAGGCAATGTTGAGTCACGGATTAAGAGATGGAGGCCTTCTTTATTGATCACGATAGACCGCAGCAGCATGGTACATTGCTATAATCGACGGCCTCTTCTTCACCCCGATACCACACCTTCTCACAAGCAATGCCCTCTCCTGTTATATATATATATCGTGGTTCTTGGAAGTATTTTGAAGGGGATTTGTGTTCTGCAGTGTTCAAGTAAATAATTCAATTCAAGTAAAGTTTTAAAGAGGTTAAAAAGTGTATAAATAAATAAATTCTTGGTTTACCCGCCATTTTACCCAGTGTCTATTACATCACCTCACCTTA
The DNA here is from genome assembly GCF_964187855.1 of Myxine glutinosa. Classification (NCBI taxonomy): domain Eukaryota; kingdom Metazoa; phylum Chordata; class Myxini; order Myxiniformes; family Myxinidae; genus Myxine; species Myxine glutinosa. Next base: position 28,004,609 of record NC_136274.1, read on the forward strand.
TCTAACACATTATGCTTGTTTTACCTGCCTGTTGTTTTTGTCCTTAAAAACGGTAAGTTTCACGTTTGGAGTTATTTTCGATTTTGTTTAACTATCAGACAGGATGTACGAGTTCTTCCAGGGTGCAGATTCCTCCCCTCATCTTCTCTTGTTCATTCCCTTATATTGTGCCGAAGAGTTGCTCCACTGCCATACTTCCAGCTCATACCTCCTGTCGCCTTGATCTTCCTTCCATGAGCCTCGATGTAATATAGAAGAAAAACAGATGTTGCAATAAAAAGAGAGAAAACAAAGAAAGGGACAGAACACAAGGGGCTTATGAAGTGGAGTCCAGGAGAAGGACCTCGAATCGAATCTTCAAAATGTGGAGACGAACGAAGAGGTGAACGTGCAACTCTATAGTACGACGAAGTTAAAGTACAAATTATTATAAAATGGATTCGTTAATAAAGATCTGGGAGTGTGGGATAACAGGGAAAAGGTATAAAAGAGAAGTAGTGGTGAGTGTGTGAGGACGGGTAGGGCTTGATAAACGGTGTCCAAATAGTCGTGGTCGTGGTGGAGAGATTTACGTCTTGCAACAACTTACAAAACGTTGGAACCACAAGGTGTTGGAATCTTCGAGCCAAACCGCTTGTGGTTTTGGACAAACCGAGGTGGTGGGCTGGTGGATGGTAGTGAGTGGTGGTGTTGTTGCATATTATGGTCCTGGTGAGAGAAATAAACAAATAAATGATTAGACTTTTATGGATGTATTCCAAGGGAGGGTCTTGTAGGAAAGCTTGGAAAGATGCCCAAACACCTCGGAGCTGTCTAGGGTGGGTTCGAATCCAGACCTTGCTGTAAACTGCCGTCCTGGTGTTTTTCAAGCAGGGTGCGATTCATCGATGTGTGTGCCAGCCTTCCCTCTGTTTGGACCTCACACTGGAGGACTCGTCCGTCTGTCAGCAATGGTCCTTGGTCGACCTTAAAGACCATGCGGTGTCTTTCGCAAAGAGGAGGCGAGTTATCACCGACAACCAAAATAAATTATAAATTCCTACCTGACCCTGACTGACTGCTGGGAAGTGCAACATAACCAAGCAACTCAGCACAACAAAACAACCCACCTCACCAAATTAACCACCCAACTAGTTAACTACTAAACATAATTCCCCATAACGTCAAAGTGGATTTTTTTTGTAGAATTCTTTTACAAAATAATTAATAATTTAAAGCTGAAATATCTTGAGTCAATAGGTATTCAACCCCTTTGCTATGCCATTAAAATTGAGCCCAGGTGCATCCAGTTTCCTTTGATCATCCTTGAGATGTCTCTACACCTTAAATGGAGTCTATCTGTGGCCAATTCAATTGACAGGACATGATATAGAAAGAAACACCTTTCCATATGAGGTCCCACAGTTGACAGTGCATGTCAGAGCAGATACTCTACCATGAAGTCCAAGGAACTGTCCGTAGAGGTCCGACATAGAATTGTGAGGAGGAATAGATCTAGCGAAGGGTATAAAACCATTTCTAGAGTGTTGAAAGTTCCCAAGAGCACAGGAGTTCCATCATTAGGAAATGGAAAGAATATGGGACTACCCAGACTCTTCATAGAGCTGGCTGTCTGACCAAATTGAGCAACCGGGCAAGAAGGACCTTCGTCGGGGAGGTGAGCAAGAACCCAATGACCATTCTGACAGAACTACGGAGTTCCTTGGCTGAGATGGGAGAATCTGCCGGAAGGACAACAGTCTCTGCAGCACTTCACAGATCAAGGCTTTATGTGAGAGTGCCCAGACAGAAGCTATTTCTGAGAAAAAGGCACATGACATCACGCATGGAGTTTTCAAAAAGGCACATGAAAGACTCATAGTAAGGGAAACATATGAAAATCTGTTAACTAAATTGTTACCAAAGAATTTCTTCACCAATATGTTTGTAAAGGTGTGTAATAACATGTGTTAAAATGTTGAAGGTCAACTCCCGTGGGAAACCCAGTAAAAAAGCTGTTTAATTCGGGTACCGAAAAATTATTTTCGAGAATTTTTATTTTTTTTAATCGGCCCTTAAGTAACTTATGAGGGGTCAAATAAGGGTTTTTCATGATTCTGAGTTGATTGTTAACATTTATATTTCACCACAGACACTCCTTTGTGGAAAAATAATTTCTAAATATATCTCATTTTCTACTTTGCAGGACATGGAGTCTAGCAATATGGATGAAGACGTTACTCCACCTGTGCTCAATTGCTTCATCTGTGCACGCTCGGATACACCAGCTGAAAGGCTCATACAGGCAACTCCAAAGGGATACTCAACTTTATTGAAACAAGCAGAAACTGTCGAAAATGTTACTGTTGTGGAACGTATGAAGGAGGCTCAAAAGGAAGGAAAACTGAGGTACCACCAGAAGTGTAAAAATGATCTGTACAACAACTTTGTTGCAACCACCAAGAAGTCAGCTCAAGCATCAAAGGCAGAGAAAGAGTCATCAAAGTTGAAGAGAAGACGCACTACTTGTGAGTTCAGTTCATCAACTGGCTGCAGTTCTAGAAGATCACAGTCAGTTGACCTCCTGTATAAGGATGTATGCATTCTTTGCAACCAACCAGCCCAGCTCTACAAAAATAATCCAGCACAAGCTAGAAAGAAATACAGAGTGCCAGATAATTTGACTGCAGATACACTGAAGGCAAGCTTGCTGAAGACAGCACGGAGTCGCGGGGATGACTGGGGCACTGAAGTCACTGGACGCCTGGAAGGGATCAACGACTTGGTAGCAGAAGAAACACTGTACCATTGCGATGCAAACTTATGTTTGCGAGAGGTGACAGTTTGTCCAAGACTGATGAGGAAGGAAAAAGGAAGAGAGGACAGAGGAGTATTGATGAGGAGCGAGAGGCAGTTTTTATTGAATTCTGCGAATGGTTAGACTCAGAATTAGAGCATGGGGTAATGAACATGGACCAAGTCCATGAAAAGCTGCAGGAGTTTGATCAGTCACGAGAGAAGAGCCTTTCTTATTCAAAGCATTGGCTAAAGATAAAACTTCTAGAGAAATACGAAGACACCTTGTATTTCACAACACAGGAAAGAAGGGCAGATGTACTCTGTCTCAAAGATGGCACCGACAATATTCTGCGAGCGCATCATGCTAATCTTGACCATGGAGATGAGAAGACTCAGATCATAAAGACGGCACTCAAGCTCATATCCAATGATATTGCCTTGATTGATTTAGGTCCAAAGTCATACCCCACCACACACAGTATGACTGACATCGATAGTCAGCTGACACTTGTTCCTGCAAGCCTTCAGATGTTCTTGAGACCGATTGTCAAGACAGACGAAAGAGTTGCCGTTTGGGGGCAGAATTTTATTAAGGCCTGTCGACCTCGGTCTGGAGTATTGCCACACCAAATGGGGCTTGCCATACAACTTGATCATAGATTTGGGTCAAAATGGATGCTCAACAAGTTCCACCGGCTGGGATACACTGAGTCTTACACGGAGACACAAAACTACAAATACTGCTTCCTTAATAGTAGGAGTGGAGATGATGTTCCAGATACTTCTGGCACTCTTGACACCATTGTGGAGGAAACCGATGAACAGATCAATGATGAGGTTGCGGTTGATGCTGCGCTTGAGGATCAATCAGTGATGACAGCCAAAGTGCCAGCCAGTGAAAGTGAATTGTCAAGTAATGATCAGGTGGTCTTTATGGAGGTTGGGGAAACAAACAATGCAGTCACTCGGTTTGTTGGAGACAATATAGATTTAAACATTGTCTCTATTCACGGAAACACTCCCTTTCACTCAATGGGTTGGATCGAAGTCACCTCTCCGGCACCACCTTTGCCAGATCCACAGACAACAGCAGCTTTCCCCCGGGTGAAGTTGAAGGCACTCGACAAAGCTAAGATCCTGAGAGGAACTGAAGTAAAGATTATTCCATTTACGAACAGGAAACAGATAGGAACGAACGCGATCATGTTTCTCCCCCTCGCTGAGCTTTCCTCCTCCCTGGCTCATGATCAGCCACTCCTCACTCCAGGTGACACACTCTGGGCAGCGGGGTGGGTGATCAAAGCCAACGATCCTGAGTTCCCACACTCCAACTGGAATGGCTGGATGAAGAGAATCCATGCTAATGATGCAAAGCAGAGCACACAGATCGAGTTCCTCCCAGTTATTGAAGGAGACCCTAATGACCTCAACACCATCTTCACCACTCTGAAAGAGTGCATACGGCGCGCTGGGGTCGCTATAGTGACCTTTGATCTTCCGATTTGGCTGAAGGCTGTGAATATAATAAAGCAGGCAAATCTACCCGTCATTCCAAGGTTGGGTGGTTTTCACCTGCTGAAGTCTTATCTTGGATCAATGGGTAACATCATGGAAGATTCTGGACTACTAGATGTGATCCAGTTGATCTATCCTGGAAGTACGACAGCCAACCACATCATGGATGGAGGATGTTTTGACAAGGCAATCCGTGTTCACCTCCTCATCGATGCAGCCATCTATCAACACATCATAAAACTTGCCTTCACTGAGGAGGAGCGTGGTGACATGAAGACCTTCATGGAGAAGGTGGCTGATGGGAAGATGGGAGCCAGACACTCAGACCCAGTAGTGCCAGTGTTTGAGCAAAGGTTTGAAGAAACCTTCAAACGACTCGCAAAAGGAGGAAGAACACCTGCACTCTGGGTGAAGTACCACCACATGGTAGATGTGATCAAGGTCTTTATCAGAACCGAGCGACTTGCAGACCACAATGGGCATCTGTCCTGCATTGTTACCAAGATGCTTCACATCTTTGCCGCTGCAGGCCATCATCAGTATGCCAAGGGCGCACGGCTGTACTGTCAACTCATGAAGGAACTAGAAACTTTGCCTGCTTACAAAGACACCTTAGAACGTCTCACTGCCCACGGGAACCACGTTGTCCGTTACTCAAGTCATGAGTGGTCCGGTCCCCAGTGACTATGGATGGACAATAGGTGTGCATGGGTATGAGCCAGTTCCAACACTGGACCCCACGGCTCCTGAGGAGCTATTGCAGTTCACGAGCTGTAATTGTCATGGAGATTGCAGCAACCGGCGATGCAGCTGCAAGAAGAATAGGGTCACGTGCATCTCGGCCTGTGGAGTCTGTAATGGCATTACATGCAGAAACTGCAGTCATGATGTTGTTGAGTCTGAAGAAGACATAGACAATGACTGTTGAAACTTCTGACATTGTGAATGAGAAATAACTCTTGAGTATTATATATGTATGTGAAATAAAAGCTACTTTGTGTGTAAATGTAAAAGCGAAAATATAAATGTTAACAATCAACTCAGAATCATGAAAAACCCTTATTTGACCCCTCATAAGTTACTTAAGGGCCGATTTAAAAAAATTAAAATTCTCGAAAATAATTTTTCGGTACCCGAATTCAACAGCTTTTTTTCTGGGTTTCCCACAGGAGTTGAACTTCAACATTTTAACACATGTTATTACACACCTTTACAAACATATTGGTGAAGAAATTTTTTGGTAACAATTTAGTTAACAGATTTGTGAAATATCTCATAAAATGCCCTTACTATCAGTGGAAGTGACAAAAGATTCCGTGACCTGATAAGATGGAAATTGCACTCTTTAGCCTGAATGCAAAGCACTACATCTGGCTGAAACCGAGCACAGCTCATCACACATCTAACACCATCTCTACCATGAAGCATGTTGGTGGCAGCATCATGCTATGGGGATGTTTTTCAGCAGCAGGGACTGGGAGACTTGTAAGTATAGAGGGAACAATAAATGGCGCAAAACACAGGCAAATCCTTGAGGAGAACCTGCTTCAGAGTGCAAAAGACCGCAGACTACGGCCACGATTTACTTTCCAACAGGACAACGACCCCAAGCATCGAGCCAAAGCAACACTGGAATGGCTTCAGAACAAGAATGTGAAAGTCCTTGAGTGGCCCAGCCAAAGCCCAGACTTGAATTCAATTGAGAATCTGATTTAAAACGTGAAGATTGCTGTTCACTGACGCTCCCCATCCAACTTGACAGAGTTTGAGCAAATCTGCAAGTAGGAATGGGAGAAACTCACCAAATCCAGATGTTGAATGTACCAAACAACCAAACAAACAACAACAAACAAACAACAAACCCAACCAAACAACCCCCAAAAAAATATTTAAAATCCAGATGTGCAAAGCTGATACAGACATACCTAAGAAGCCTCGAAGCTGTAATCACTGCTAAAGGCGCTTCTATGAAGTTTGACTCAGGGGGTTGAATACATACAGCGCCTCAAGAAGGTCTACACCCCCTTTCAAAATGTTCTCCTTTTGTTGCCTTATAGCCTGGAATTAAATTGCATTAAATAAGACTTTTGCCACCTTTATTTGCACATCATAATCCTCACCTTCCAAGTGAAAAAAAATAATTTCTACAAATATTCAAAAAAAAATAAAAAATATTGAATATCTTGTTAAGGTAAGTGTCCAGACCTCCCCCCCCCCCCTCCCCACCCCCCTGAATTAATACTTGGTGGAATCACCTTTGACAGCAATTACAGCTGTGAGTCTGTTGGGAAAGGTCGCTACCAACTTTACACACCTTGATTGGGCAGGTATTGAGCATTTGGCACCATAACACATGGTATTTTGGCACCATAACACATGGTATTTTGGCACCATAACTAACACATGGTATTTTGGCACCATAACTAACACATGGTATTTTGACACCATAACACATGGTATTTTGGCACCATAACACATGGTATTTTGGCACCATAACTAACACATGGTATTTTTGCACCATAACACTTGGTATTTTGGCACCATAACACATGGTATTTTGGCACCATAACACATGGTATTTTGGCACCATAACACATGGTATTTTGGCACCATAACACATGGTATTTTGGCACCATAACACATGGTATTTTGGCACCACAACACATGGTATTGTGGCACCATAACACATGGTATTTTGGCACCATAACACATGGTATTTTGGCACCATAACACATGGTGTTTTGGCACCATAACACATGGTATTTTGGCACCATAACACATGGTATTTTGGCACCATAACACATGGTATTTTGGCACCATAACACATGGTATTTCGGCACCATAACACATGGTATTTCGGCACCATAACACATGGTATTTTGGCACCATAACACATGGTATTTTGGCACCATAACACATGGTATTTTGGCACCTTAACACATGGTATTTTGGCACCATAACACATGGTATTTTGGCACCATAACACATGGTATTGTGGCACCATAACACATGGTATTTTGGCACCATAACACATGGTATTTTGGCACCATAACACATGGTATTTTGGCACCATAACACATGGTATTTTGGCACCATAACACATGGTATTTTGGCACCATAACACATGGTATTTCGGCACCATAACACATGGCATTTTGCATCGGTTTTCACACCGCACGTGGAGAACAATCATCTTGTGCCGTGACAACGGATGACGTCATATGCATGCACTTGATATCGAAGGAGGTTTCATGTTTGGTTGCCTATATTGATACCTGTGTCAATGGCTCTTTCATTCTGTGTATTGAAGCTCCTTGAAAAGAAAGAGGAACAAAATCTCTCTCTGTTTCTTTCTCTCTGTCTACTGGTTGGTCGTATATTGGATGAAGTGTCATGGCGGCTGTGTGGGAGTTCTGCATCTGAGTTGAATCCGCCTTTCTATATTCCCCCTCTCTCTTGCCCCCCTCCCCTCCCCATCTCGTTTTTGTTTCTCTTCCTCTTTTCCTTTTGCACAAAGAGAGAGACACTATCTATTTTGAGACCTTGATAATAGGCCTTTCCTTGTTTTTGGCCTTCGGAAGGTCGAATTGTTCTCCCCTCCTGCCAATCCCTAAATCTCGTCTATAGGCAAAAAGTTTAAAGGTCTGTGGGTATCCTCAGCTCATTGTACTTTGTGTCGGCTTCCTTCAGGACCACCTCAATCTCTTCCGAAAGAGTTAAGGAGGACAAGAGAAGGGGTGAAATGCTTAATGTGTTTATCTTGGCCCTTAACAGTACTCCCTTATTAACTGGGAAGGAGTGGTAGATCAGAGAACCAAGCGTCTTTACAAATCAAAAATCTCCCTTCCATAAATGTGTTTCAGAGGCGGAATATCGATTACAAACACCCGAGTCACCTCCGTCTTGTCGCATAAATGACTATTCTATTATAGCCACCATATGTCTCGCTTAAGGATATTCAACAGATAATGCTTCATTTATTTGGGGAGGCCATCACTGGTTGTGGCCAGACGTACTTTACCTCCCCTTCTCTGATGGTGGCCAAGGGCTGATTCACGTAAAGTGTCGTACGATGACCTTTCGATTAATGTTGATATAATGATTGCTCAATGTGAATCAACTGCCCTGGTTCCCCATAGCACAACGGATACCGAGACAAGCTGGAATGCTCGGCTACGGCCTTGAGAAGTTCTTGATTGAACCCCAAAAAGTTGATGTATCTCACCTCCTGTTTTACCAGGGTCTGTTGAATGCTTGGCAAGCCGTAGTGGTGGGCCGTCAAAAGGAGTCTTCTGATGTTAAAATGTTTGCGGGGGGAACCTTTATTTCTCAACCCGTTTTTTTCCAATCTTCCCAAAAGCTGTTCTTTTTCCCCCAAAACTTCACGTCAGTTGGCATCAAAAATGTTTGGCATCTTCATGACTCATCCAATTTATTGATGGAAATCTCCGAATGGAATTACTGAGATTACTGGTACCAGGTCAATAAGAGCTGGAGCTCAAATACTTGTAGAAGTCATTCGTACATCCTTAACATTTGGGCTGCAGTGAAGTAATGAGGTTAAAATGGATACCCATAATCCTTTGCTTCCAAAACTACTCGTCAGTTTTGCCGGTTCTACTCTCTGCAGTCAGTGATGGCTCTTATTTATTCAGTAATATCGAGGTAAAGACAGTTGTTCACCACCATCTCAGGTTATCCCCCATAACCGAATCCCTCATAACCAAATCAAGACTCTCTGCTCACCTTCACTCCTTCATTCCTTTTTTCTCCCGCCTCTGGAACAAACTCCCTCACTCCCTTCAATCCCACTCCTCCATCCAGGTCTTTAAAACAGCTGTTCACCACCATCTCTTTTCTTCCCCAATCCAAAACCTTGATCTTTTCTACCGCCGCTAATTTCACCCCAGATCAACTTTTTTCAAATAACAACTTCTTTCCTGGAAGTCCTAGCAGTGTCCTTGTGTTTTATACTTCTCCCCTCCCCCCCCCCCCTTCCCACGCCTCCTCCCCCAAGCCTTCTCCCTCCCACAGATCTCCCGATGTCCCTGCTCTCAAATGTTGTGTTTGTTTGCTCTTCCCCCTCTCTCCCCATATTGTCTACCGCTCCCCTTATTATATGTTTTATGTGTCTGTTTGATTTTTTTTTGTGTGACTAATGTTAGCTCTTTCACGAGCCTCGATCTTGTATACAAAAAAACAACAAAACAAACCCCCAAAATCATGATATTTTCTACACCTGTTAAACCACCCGCACCCCTCTCAAAATTTTGTTTATGTATCCACCTTGTCCACCTGTTGCGTTTTCCCCTTCCCCTAATTAATACCTGTATCCCCTAGTTGTCCGTCTCCATCTACCTTCTCCCTCTGCCCTGCTGTTAGTGTTTCCCCTTTCTCCTGCTATTCCATTTGCTATGTTGTGCCCTGATCTGTTCTGTGTCCTTCCTCTTCCACGAGCCTAGATCATATATAAAAACATACAAACAAAAAAACACCCAGCACAACCAAACCACCCAAAATAACCAAACCACTAACCACAAGCACAGCCAAAGCACCCAAAATGACCAAACTACCCAAAATAACCAAACTACTAACCACCGAGCACAACCAAACAACCCAGCATAACGAAACCACCCAAAATAACCAAAGCACTAACCACACACCACAACCAAACAACCCAAAATAACCAAACAACCCAAAATAACCAAACTACTAACCACCGAGCACAACCAAACAACCCAGCATAACGAAACCACCCAAAATAACCAAAGCACTAACCACACACCACAACCAAACAACCCAAAATAACCAAACAACCCAAAATAACCAAACTACTAACCACCGAGCACAACCAAACAACCCAGCATAACGAAACCACCCAAAATAACCAAAGCACTAACCACCCAGCACAGCCAAACAACCCAAAATAACCAAACAACCCAAAATAACTAAACTACTAACCACCCAGCACAATCAAACCACCCGGCATAACCAATCCACCCAAAATAACCAAACTACTAACCACACAGCACAACCAAACAACCCAAAATAACTAAACTACTAACCACCCAGCAAAACCAAACCACCCAGCATAACCAAACCACCCAAAATAACTAAACTACTAACCACTCAGCACAACCAAACCACCCGGCATAACCAATCCACCCAAAATAACCAAACCACTAACCACAAGCACAGCCAAAGCACCCAAAATGACCAAACTACCCAAAATAACCAAACTAATAACCACCTAGCACAACCAAACAACCCAGCATAACGAAACCACCCAAAATAACCAAAGCACTAACCACACACCACAACCAAACAACCCAAAATAACCAAACAACCCAAAATAACTAAACTACTAACCACCCAGCACAATCAAACCACCCAGCATAACCAAACTACTAACCACCCAGCACAACCAAACCACCCAGCATAACCAAACCACCCAAAATAACTAAACTACTAACCACCCAGCACAACCAAACCACCCAGCACAGCCAAACAACCCAAAATAACCAAACAACCCAAAATAACTAAACTACTAACCACCCAGCACAATCAAACCACCCAAAAAAACCAAACCACTAACCACAAGCACAGCCAAAGCACCCAAAATGACCAAACTACCCAAAATATCCAAACTACTAACCACCTCGCACAACCAAACCACCCAGCATAACCAAACCACCCAAAATAACCAAACCACTAACCACAAGCACAGCCAAAGCACCCAAAATGACCAAACTACCCAAAATAACCAAACTACTAACCACTCAGCACAACCAAACCACCCAGCATAACCAAACCACCCAAAATAACCAAAGCACTAACCACAAGCACAGCCAAAGCACCCAAAATGACCAAACTATCCAAAATAACCAAACTACTAACCACACACCACAACCAAACAACCCAAAATAACCAAACAACCCAAAATAACTAAACTACTAACCACCCAGCACAATCAAACCACCAAGCATAACCAAACCACCCAAAATAACCAAAGCACTCACCACCCAGCACAGCCAAACAACCCAAAATAACCAAAGCACTCACCACCCAGCACAGCCAAACAACCCAAAATAACCAAAGCACTCACCACCCAGCACAGCCAAACAACCCAAAATAACCAAACAACCCAAAATAACTAAACTACTAACCACCCAGCACAATCAAACAACCCAGCATAACGAAACCACCCAAAATAACCAAACTACTAACCACCCAGCACAACCAAACCACCCAGCATAACCAAACCACCCAGCATAACCAAACCACCCAGCATAACCAAACCACCAGGCATAACCAAACCACACAAAATAACTAAACTACTAACCACCCAGCACAACCAAACCATCCAGCACAGCCAAACAACCCAAAATAACCAAACAACCCAAAATAACTAAACTACTAACCACCCAGCACAACCAAACCACCCAGCATAACCAAACCACCCAAAATAACCAAACCACCCAGCACAACCAAACCACCCAGCATAACCAAACCACCCAGCATAACCAAACCACCCAAAATAACTAAACTACTAACCACCCAGCACAACCAAACCATCCAGCACAGCCAAACAACCCAAAATAACCAAACAACCCAAAATAACTAAACTACTAACCACCCAGCACAACCAAACCACCCAGCATAACCAAACCACCCAAAATAACTAAACTACTAATAACCCAGCACAACCAAACAACCCAAAATAACTAAACTACTAACCACCCAGCACAACCAAACCACCCAGCATAACCAAACCACCCAAAATAACTAAACTACTAACCACCCAGCACAACCAAACCACCCAGCAAAGCCAAACAACCCAAAATAACCAAACACCCCAAAATAACTAAACTACTAACCACCCAGCACAACCAAACCACCCAGCATAACCAAACCACCCAAAATAACTAAACTACTAATAACCCAGCACAACCAAACAACCCAAAATAACTAAACTACTAATAACCCAGCACAACCAAACAACCCAAAACAACTAAACTACTAAGCACCCAGCACAACCAAACCACCCAGCATAACCAAACCACCCAAAATAACTAAACTACTAACCACCCAACACAACCAAACCACCCAGCAAAGCCAAACAACCCAAAATAACCAAACAACCCAAAATAACTAAACTACTAACCACCCAGCACAATCAAACCACCTGGCATAACCAAACCACCCAAAATAACCAAACTACTAACCACCCAGCACAACCAAACCACAGAGCACAACCAAACTACCCAGCATAACCAAACCCCCAAAATAACCAAACTACTAACCACCCAGCATAACCAAACCCCCAAAATAACCAAACAACCCAAAATAACTAAACTACTAACCACCCAGCACAATCAAACCACCCGGCATAACCAATCCACCCAAAATAACCAAACTACTAACCACCCAGCATAATCAAACCACCAAAAATAACAAAGTACTAACCACACGGCACAACCAAACCACACAGCACAACCAAACAACCCAAAATAACCAAACTACTAACCACCCAGCACAACCAAACCACCCAGCATAACCAAACCACCCAAAATAACCAAACCACTAACCACCAAGCATAACCAAACTACGAAGCACCAAGCATAACCAAACTACTAACAACTAAGCATAACCAAACCACTAACAACCAAGCATAACCAAACCACTAACAACCAAGCATAACTAAACCACTAATCACCAAGAATAACCAAACCACTAACCACCAAGCATAACGAAACTACTAACCACCAAGCATAACCAAACCACTAACTACCAAGCATAACCAAACCACTTTTTTTTTTTTTTTTTTTTTTTTTGTATACAAGATCGAGGCTCGTGAAAGAGCGAACATTAATCACACAGAAAGACAAACCGACACAAAAACATAAAACATGGGGAGCGGTAGACAAGATGGGGAGAGAGGGGGAAGGACACAAACACAACATTTGAGAGCAGGGACCGAGAGACATGGAGACATCGAGAGATCTGAGAGAGGGCGAGGGCTTTGGAGGGGGGCATGGGCAGGGGGGGGGGGGAGAGGTATAAAACATATGGACACGGCCAGGACTTCCAAGAAAGAAGTTGGAATTTCAAACAAGGTGGATCTGGGGTGAATTAGCGGGGGTAGAAAGATCAAGGTTTTGGATGGGGGAAGATAAGAGATGGTGGTGAACAGCTGTTTTAAAGACCTGGAGGGAGGAGTGGGATTGAAGGGAGTGAGGGAGTTTGTTCCAGAGGCGGGAGAAAAGAGGAATGAAAGAGTGAATGTGAGCAGAAAGCCGAGATTTCGGCAGTTTAACCATCAGAGGGTTGCTGGCAGATCTTGTGCGACCTGTAGGAATATTTGGGGGACAGAGCACAGAGAGAGCTGGGGGTGCAAGGCCGGAGAGGAGTCGGTAGAAGACAGAAAGACCACCTACCTGCCTGCGGTGAGTGAGTGAAAGGCCCTCAGAGATAGCTTCATCGCGGGAGATTCCAATAATTATGAAAGCTTTGGTTTCAACAGCGTGAAGCCGAGCTAGACGTGAGGCAGGAGCACCGGCCCATAGGGGAGAACAGTATTCCATTGAGCTGCGGATGAAAGCCTTGTATGTGGTGAGGAGCTCAGGTGTGCCGAGGAATGACTTCGCACGACGGAGGATGCCCAGTCGTCGACTGGCTTTGGAGGCCAGCTTGGAAATGTGATTTTCCCAAGAAAGATCATGGCAGATAGTGAGACCCAAAAGCTTGAGCAACAGAACTTCTTGGAGAGGATTGTTGAGGAAGTAGATGGGAGGGTTGTCCAGTCGATCTTTTCGGAGAGACATAGTAAGAGTGTGAGATTTGTCAGGATTGAAAGACATGTTCCACTTGTTTGACCAGTCTGTGATTTTGTCCAAGTCTTCAGAGAGTGAGGAGGCTGCAGACTGCCGATCTGAGGGAAGAGGAATGGAGCGGCAGAGAGTGGAGTCATCAGCAAAGAGATAGAGAGGATTTTCAAGAGAGTCAGAGAGATCATTGATGAAGACCAGAAAAAGCACGGGGCCCAGAACACTGCCTTGGGGAACTCCAGCCTGAACAGGAAGAGGAGATGAGAGAACCCCATTCAGGGCCACACGTTGACGACGACTAGAGAGGAAGTCAGCCAGCCATGCGTGGAGATTTCCATGGATACCAAAGGAGGAGGGTTTGGTGAGCAGAGCGGGGTGCCAGACCGTATCGAAGGCACGTGATATGTCGAGGGAGACAGCTCTAATTTCCTGTTTGGCATTGAGGACCTCCATCCATTGTTGAGACAGCAGAAGCAGCATGTCCAGAGTAGAGTGACCTGGTCTGAAACCAAATTGATGCTCAGAGATCAAGCCATTGGAGAAGAGGAAAGATTTCATATCCGAAGCAATGATGTATTCCATGACTTTGCTGATAATTGGGAGAAGGCTGATTGGTCTGTAGTTGCTAGGATCTGTTTTTGCACCTTTTTTGTGCAAAGCGGTGATGTTGGCTGATTTCCAAGCAGATGGCAGTTGACCTTGAGCAAAAGAGAGGGTGAAGAGAACAGAGAGAGGGTGAGATAGAGCGGCAGAGCAGGATTTTAGGACCCGTGGGCTGATGCCGTCGGGTCCAGTTGCAGAATCAGTCGAGGGTTGACAGAAACTTTTCCACCTTGTCAGGAGGAAAGGACACGGAGTCCAGGAGCAGCTGGGTATGACTGGGTATGGTGGGTACAGAGAGGGATAGGTTTGGGACACAAGATTTAGAGGCAAACACAGAGTTGAGGCATTCAGCTTTTTCATGTGTGGAGTCAGCTGTGTAGCCGTTTGAGGTAAGGGAGGGGATGGAGGGGGAACAAACACCAGAAACGGATTTGACCAGACGCCACCAGGATTTGGAAGAGGGAGACAGATAAGAAAGTTCGGTCTTGAGAACGGAGAGATATTGTTTCCTGGCTCTCCTGAGGGTGGACACACACTTGTTTCGGGCTTTGTGAAAGGAAATGAGATTTCCTTCCGTTGGATTTGCTTTCCAGGAGACGAAGGCAAGTTGTTTCTGGGCAACAGCCTCACCACAAGATTCCGTGTACCATGGACGGGAGGAAGGGTATGACAACTGAAGACGAGATGGGATAAATCTGTGCATGAGGGAGAGCAATTTACTTTGGAAGAATTCCCAGGATTGAGTTGATATCAGAGGTGGTAGAGATGGGAGACCAGTCCAGATGATTGATGGCTGCTTGAAGACCGTGCCAGTTGGCCTGAGTGAAATGCCAGACTCGTCGACGCTGAGCAGGCTCCCTGAGAATGGTCAGAGAGATGTCCACTTTAACAAGGACATGATCAGATGATCCGATTGGTGCAGAAGAAGAGCAGCAGACATTTTCAGGGAAGTTAGTCATAACCAAGTCCAGAAGAGAAGATGCTCCGTTGACTGAGATCCGGGTCGGGAAATTGACAGATTGTGTCAGTCCCAGTGAGTCGCAGAAGTCCTTTGCTGAGGAGCCATGGCTGGTGAGGGAGGTACCCACACCCAGCCAACTGGCATGATGACAGTTGAAATCACCACATATGAGGAAGAGAGAGTTGGTATGAGTAGATAGAAGTTGGTCCATATTATCAGACAGCGAGATGTAGATGGAGTCATCACTGTTTGGTGGACGGTACAACACACATATGAACAAGAGGTGGGAGCGAAGGGGAAGCCGTAGCCAGAGGTATTCCTGGGGGTGAGGTGGAGAGAGTACAGTGCAGGGCGAGTGAGGAAGAGAGTTTTTGATAAAGATAGCAACCCCACCTCCAGGACGAGGCTCAGGTCTATCATACCGGAGGAGGGAGTAACCCGGGAGAGATACTAAGGAATCAGAGACATCATGAAGGAGGAAAGTTTCTGTTAAGCAGATCACGTCTGGATTGACAGAAGCAACCTGTATGGAGAGATCAGTTAAGTTTGAACGAAGGCCCCGGATGTTTGAGGTCCATACCGTTAATGAAGAGGAAGGGGGAGCATCGGATACAGAACAGGGGGGAGGAGGGGCAGGGTAAGATGTGGAAGAGGTGGAAGAGGTAGGGAGAGCTGTTGAAGGTGTGTCAGAGATTTCAGAATAGCTCGGAGAAAGGGAAGGATGGGGCGGACAAAAGGTTTGATGGTGATTGGGTGAGGCACAATGAGGTGTTATTTGAGGAGGGGGAAGAGCGAGGCAGAAGGTTGGGGGAGATGGAGGTGAGAGTTGGAAGGGGGAAGAAGCGGGGAGGATGCTTTGAGGAGGGGGAGTGAGAGGGGGGAAATTGAGAAGAAATGAGGGTGGGGAGATTTGAAGGGGAGGGGCGAGGGGGGAGTTTGGGAGGGAAGGGACACGGGGAGGGATTTGAAAGGGATGGGATATGGGGGAGATTTGGAGGGGAGGGGTGAGGGAGGAGTCTAGGAGGGGAGGGGCGAGGGGGAGTCTTGGAGGGGAGGGGTGAGGGGTAGTGTAGGAGGGAGGGGGCAAGGGGGGAGATTTGAAAGGGATGGGTGATGGGGAGGATTAGGAGGGGAGGGGGAAGGGGGAAGATTTGAAAGGGATGGGTGATGGGGAAGATTTGGAGGGGAGGGGTTATGGGGAAGATTTGGAGGGGAGGGGTGAGATTTGATTTTAGAAAGTGTACGATAAATGGGAAACGAACATTTATTGCAAAATGAGTTTCTTGTGACCTTGGAGTCAAAAATACGTTTAAGGACGCTGGATGGAGGATGGAGTGCAGGAGAGTTTAGGGAATGTAGAAAAAAGGCACTATAAGAGATGGATTTTTTTTTTGGGATGAATAGATTTGGTGAGCAAGTCGAAAGCAGCCTTTTAAAGAAGAAGAAGAAAAGGGTGTTATAATATATGACGGAATACATAAAGTGAGGGGAAAGTGTAAACATTGAAGGTTAATAACAGTGAAAACTATCTGGGGAAATGGGGGAGAAACACGTGGTCGAAGAACGAACGAACGAATAAGAATGAATAAACGAATGAGAAGTGAGAAGGAAAAAAAGTTTTTTTTTTTTGAGTTGAGATTTACACAAGGAAGTAGGCTTTGGGGTGAAAAGACTGGGAAAACAGAGAACGAAAGTTATTGGATCACAAACGACGGGCCGCTGAGAGAAAAACAAAGCCTCAAGGTTGTACAGTGTACACTGTACAAGGCCTCAAGACACGACACGAATTAACAATTACTTAACTTCGAATTAACACGATTTTCAATACAGGTATGGAAGATTTGCACCGAAAAATCTTCCTCGGGACACAATATACGTACGTCCGCGTAACTAACCACCAAGCATAACGAAACACTAACCACCAAGCATAACCAAACTACTAACTCCCAAGCATAACCAAACTACAACCACCAAGAATAACCAAACACTAACCACCAAGCAGAAGGAAAGTACAACGTTTTCAGTAGTACCTTACTCACTGTAAAATGTCTAGTACTTGGTGATGATAAAAGTATTAGTTTAAATCAGAGGAAACTATTGTGCCCACGTTGTGCAGTACAAGTCTGGGTTGTGGCCCCATCTCTGGACCACTGCACCCACCTTCTACCACATTATTATGGAGAGGACATCGCTGCATTCCCAAGGGAAGGACATCCCTGTATTCCCTGTGGTTCATAGTATACTACACGAGCCTTTTCGTGAGGACTGTGAAGGATTGAAACAAGCATGGATCACTGCCCAAAGGAGACCAGTGTGCAACGCCGGAGTGTGAAATCCCCTCAAGACCACCTTCAACCAATATTTTCTCAATCAATGGTTTGCCAATCTATCTGGAGCATCCACATGGAGTGTGTGGAAACAAGACCAAGAAAATGAGGAAATAAAGAGCAAGGAATGCAGGAGATAGAAGCATGGAGAAAACCTCCAGTTTCCTCATGGCTCAAACTTTTCTCCTATAAATTGAAGCAAAAAGAAAGACGAGGCAAGTTTGGTTGTGGAGTCATGAAGTCATTGTGTGTCCCCGCGGTTCTCTCTCTGGTCCTGATCCTGCTCTTGGATCAAGCACCTACAGCTCGGGCAGATGATTCTTTGTCCAACGAGCAGGTGGAGAATGCAGTTGATGAAGCGTTGGACAAGCTGAACAAACAGCAGGTGTCCACACGTAAACTGGCATTGTCTGAACAACAGGATATCCAGGTGAGTTTCAACGTGTCCATTTCTTCTTTCACAGACACCGACACAAATCCCAACATGGATCAGGGTGATCAAATTGTCTAACTCGTGTTTCTTCCATAGGCAGATGAAACAGACGTTGAAGGACAGACAAACATCAAATTTGACGTGGTTGAGACCGAGTGCAATGCGGACGATCCCAGGGACTGGGCCGATTGTCCGATCGCGACGGACTCGACACCGGTAAGACCCGTTTGATCTACTCGAGTCCCAATGTTTGTTTCTGGTCCTGATAGTGATACATCGATGTGATCCACACCTGAGGTCTACCCTCGAGATTGTGTGTGAGATGTTGGTCATGCAGTGCAGATTGTTGAGTTGGACATTGTGGATATAACTATGAAGTGGATGGATGTGGACATCACAGTATGATAAGAACCCATGAGGTTATTGCAATGTAGATGGTCATGATGTATCAATCCGTTGTTGTGCTTTGTAGGTCGATGGACAGTGTGAGGTCACCGTGTTGAGCACCGAGGACTCCTTGGACGTCGGAGACGCGACTTGCGATTTCAACTCGACGGGCGGAAATGTGAGGGTTTGAGATCAAACAGTAATAAACTACAGTAAAACGGTATTCGGTGGAGCGCATACAGTTTATGGTTTCCATCCCACTGGTAGGCCGAATGTGGATTTCGGACCTGAACCAAAATCGAATTTGTTCTTGTCACACACCCAACTCATCCACCTAGTTTTGTCATCCACCCAACTCATCTACAAATTTTTGAAATATCATGCGATATATCGTTTTTGGCTCCATCTCTCGATGTGAGTGAGAAATCACTTTCCAAAATCTAATCGATTTGTCCTAGTCACACACCCAACCTGTCCACAAAGTTTCATCCAAATCCGTCCATAACCTTTTCAGATATCCTGCTCACCGACAGACAAATAAACAGACAGACAGGGGTGAAGACGTAACCTCCGTCCACCTTCGGTGGTGGACCTAACCTGGCAGTCGGACTAAAAACAATCACACCCGTGTCCGAAGGGAGCGGTTCAGTTTGGCATTTTTAATATGAAATATGCAAAGCCCAGTAACGAACGAAACCCATTAGAATTGCCCTCTAGATTTACCCTTTAGAACCATCTAGAATTACCCTTTAGAACCATCTAGAATTACCCTTTACAGCCCTCTGAAATCACCCTTTAGAACCCTCTGAAATCACCCTTTAGAACCCTCTGGATTTACCCTTTAGAACCCGTTAGAATGACCCATTAGAACCCACGAGAATCACCCTTTACAGCCCTCTGAAATCACCCTTTAGAACCCTCTGAAATCACCCTTTAGAACCCTCTGGATTTACCCTTTAGAACCGACTCAGAAAACCTTTTAGAACCCTTTGGAATTACCCTTTGGAAGCATCTATAATTACCCTTTAGAACCTTCTAGAATGACTCTTCAGAACTCTAGAATATCTTGGCATTCCATTGTTCTGGAAGGGTTCCCCTCATGCTGACGTAGATATAGAAGGTGTGCTGGAAGACGGTTACCTGCTGAAAGAGGTGTTCTGGAATTTCCGGTTTACCTGATGCTCACGTAGATAGAGGAGGTGTGGCTGATGGCAAAAAAAATAGATTTCAGGAAGGTTTTTTTTCAAAGTCAGTAACAAATGAAGCTTCCTGTAAATTTTTATCACTTTTTACCTTGGATCTTTTCACCAAATTTGCGATCAAGCTGAGAATGGCCATTGTCTACTTACGCACCTGTAGACGAGAGATGTGTTTTATCCTGAACAATGTTCCGCACCAACATGACTGTGAAGTTCTAGAAAACGAATAAATATTTTATTGATACTTGAAAATCGTCTGGTGTTTGTTTTACAGGCGAGGCGACGACGTGGCTTTTTTAAGAAAGCCTGGAGAAAAGTGAAGAATGCGGGACGACGAGTTCTTGATACCGCGAAGGGTGTGGGAAGACATTATGTGAACAGTTGGTTTAATCGTTATCGCGGTTAGGAGGAAGCTCTGTGTTGGTGGTGGTGGTGGTGGTGGTGGTGGTGGTGGTGGTGGTGGTGTTGTGGGGGGTTATGGGTTAATGGGTGGGAGCCAATGATTTCTCCCCGACATTCAATACTTGCTCGTTAATTCCAATTGATTCGCTTAGTTACACAAGTAAGCCGAACAGGTAACCAGTTAGTAAGCTTTAAAATTGAACTTTTAGGATTGAAACTGCAGCTGAACTTTTTGTAGTTTAACATTTAATTGTGACTCTGCTATTAAACTTTGTCTGATCATGGAAATAAAGGATTGCAAAAATGAAAACCTGAGGCTGTTTTACTTTGTAATGGTGATCAAGTGGTGACATTTTAACACAGAGTGGGAGACGCACGAAACCGACCGGATATTAGCATGAAATACACCTGGATGTTACCTGGACTCAGTCCATTTTTGGGGGGACTTGGACTCGGCCCAATCCCACTCGAATCCAGCAAACATTGTGTGTACAAAAGAAGGTGGTACCGAATGGCACCGAGCAGGCGGCGCTGCACCGAATGGCACCGAGCAGGCGGCGCTGCACCGAATGGCACCGAGCAGGCGGCGCTGCACCGAATGGCACCGAGCAGGCGGCGCTGCACCGAATGGCACCGAGCAGGCGGCGCTGCACCGAATGGCACCGAGCAGGCGGCGCTGCACCGAATGGCACCGAGCAGTCGGGACTGCACCGAATGGCACCGAGCAGGCGGCGCTGCACCGAATGGCACCGAGCAGGCGGCGCTGCACCGAATGGCACCGAGCAGGCGGCGCTGCACCGAATGGCACCGAGCAGGCGGCGCTGCACCGAATGGCACCGAGCAGGCGGCGCTGCACCGAATGGCACCGAGCAGGCGGCGCTGCACCGAATGGCACCGAGCAGGCGGCGCTGCACCGAATGGCACCGAGCAGGCGGCGCTGCACCGAATGTACAGCGCCGGAAGTTCCCGTGTATACCAAGTGGTTCCGAATGCACACCACCCAGCAGGCGGCGCTCAAACATATCTTCAACACTAATCCACATAAAGCACAGGGTTAGGTTCGGGTTTGGAATTTACGTGCATTCCCGATAAACATTGATTTACAAATCAGGGTACGGTAACGCCGAGGGTTATTTAGGGTTAGGATTTATAAAAATAAATTATGAAGTTTTGAAATTAAATAAAAATTGAAATTAATGACATGCATGGAAACTTTCATTTTTGTTAGCCTATAGTTAAGGTTACGTATTCCACGTGTGATTTTAAAAGAAATGATATCGCAGTGTGAAGGGGGTTGATATGAGTACCGAAAGTGGTCGGAAGTTTCCGAACAACAAAATAATAATAAACGAATTAGCGCATAAATAAGGAGCACATTTCACGATATCAAACACAATTTATGAGTTAGATAAACGACTGAAACTTCTAAATATGGTCAGATACAATTTCCTCGACAGAACTTAACCAAACAATGTCTTTTTAAATAAAATTTAGTCTATAAAAAGAATGTTTTTCTAATTTTTTCCAAGCAATTCGGAGTTGCTAATCTCTGTGCGAGGTTTACTACATTTTTTTGTGATTTTTTTTTTTGGTATACAGAATCGAGGCTCGTGAAAGAGCTAACTAACATTTATCACAAAAATAAATCAGAGACAAACAAACAAAGTATATAAAAAGGGGAGCGGTAGACAAGGTGGGGAGAGGCGGGGAAGCACATAAACACAACATTTGAGAGCAGGGACATCGGGAATGTGTTGGAGGGAGAGGGATTGGGGGAAGGCGGCATGGGAAGGGGTAAGGAGGTGGGAGAAGTATAAACACAAGTACACCAAGGACTCCCAGGAAAGAAGTTGGTATTTCAAAAAAGTGGATTTGGGGTGAAATTAGCGGGGGTAGAAAAGATCAAGGTTTTGGATGAGGGAAGATAAGAGATGGTGGTGAACAGCTGTTTTAAAGATCTGGAGGGAGGAGTGGGATTGAAGAGAGTGAGGGAATTTGTTCCAGAGGCGGGAGAAAAGAGGAATGAAGGAGTGAAGGTGAGCAGAGAGTCTTGATTTTGGCAGTTTCACCATAAGAGGGTTGCAGGCAGATCTTGTGCGACCTGTAGGAATATTGGGGGGACAGAGCACAGAGAGAGCTGGGGGAGCAAGCCCGGAGAGGAGTCGGTAGAAGACAGAAAGACCACCAACCTGCCTGCGGTGAGTGAGTGAAAGGCCCTCGGAGTTAACTTCATCGCAGGAGATTCCAATGATGCTGAAAGCTTTGGTTTCAACAGCGTGAAGACGAGCTAGGTGTGAGGCAGGAGCACCAGCCCAGAGGGGGTAACAGTATTCCATTGAGCTGCGGATGAAAGCCTTGTATGTGGTGAGGCGCTCAGGTGTGCCAAGGAAGGACTTCGCACGACGGAGGATGCCCAGTCGGCGACTGGCTTTGGAGGCCAGCTTAGAAATGTGGTTTTCCCAATAAAGATCATGGCAGATAGTGAGACCCAAAAGCTTGAGCGACAGAACTTCTTGGAGAGGATTGTTGAGAAAGTAGATGGGAGGGTTTTCCAGTCGGTCCTTTCGGAGAGACATTGTAAGAGTGTGAGACTTGTCAGGATTGAAAGACATGTTCCACTTGTTTGACCAGTCTGTGATTTTGGCCAGGTCTGCAGAGAGTGAGGAGGCTGCAGACTGCCGATCTGAGGGATGAGGAATGGAGCGGCAGATAGTGGAGTCATCAGCAAAGAGATAGAGAGGATTTTCCAGAGTCGGAGGGATCATTGATGAAGACCAGTAAAAGCACATGGCCCAGAACACTACCTTGGGGAACTCCAGCCAGAACAGGCAGGGGAGATGAGAGAAATCCATTCAGGGCCACACGTTGAGTACGACCAGAGAGGAAGTCCGCAAGCCATGAGTGGAGATTTCCATGGATACCATAGGAGGAGAGTTTGGTGAGCAGAGCTGGCTGCCAGACCGTATGGAAGGCACGTGATATGTCAAGTGAGACAGCTCTGATTTCCTGTTTGGCATTGAGAACCTCCATCCATTGTTGAGACAGCAGAAGCAACATGTCCAGAGTAGAATGACCTGGTCTGAATCCAAATTGATGATCAGAGATCAAGCCATTGGAGAAGAGGAAGGTTTTGATATTCGAAGCAATGATGGATTCCATGACCTTGCTGATTAATTGGAAGCAGGCTGATTGGTCTGTAGTTGCAATGATCTGTTTTGCACCTTTTTTGTGTAAAGCGGAAATGTTTGCTGATTTCCAAGATTCTGGCAGATGACCTTGAGCAAAAGAGAGGGTGAAAAGAACAGAGAAAGAGTGAGATAGAGCGGCAGAGCAGGATTTTAGGACCCGTGGGCTGATGCCGTCTTGTCCCGTTGCAGAATCAGAGTCGAGGTTTGACAGAAACTTCTCCACCTTGTCAGGAGAGAAGGACACAGAGTCCAGGAGCAGTTGGGTTCGACTGGGAAAGGAGAGAACAGAGAGAGATGGGTTTGGGACACAAGATTTTGAGGCAAACACAGAGTTGAGGCATTCGGCTTTGTCACGTGCGGTGTCAACTGTGTAGCCATTTGAGGTAAGGGAGGGGACGGAGCGGGAACAAACACCAGAAACGGATTTGACCAGACGCCACCAGGATTTGGAGGAAGGAGACAGGTTTGAGAGTTCAATCTTGAGTGTGGAGAGATAGTGCTTCCTGGCACTCCTGAGGGTAGACACACACTTGTTTCTAGTGTTACGTGGTCCTCCCGGTAACTACCTGGTCTTGGTGACCCCCGGACCGTGGGAGGGACCCCGCCAGAAAGATATATGGTTTATACGCTTTCGTAACGCAATCAATATGAATTCCGGTCAAGAAGAAACCCCACACCAAGGATCCGGAATAATCAATAATATATTCACTGAGCAATCAACAACCATCAACAATGCACAATCAATATTACAACCATGTGAACTCATCTACACAAACTCTAAGATGGCCATCTTAATCTTATACATTCCTCACGTGATCCCCACTCCTGACTCCCTCCGTGGTCAATGTCTCTCCTCTCCGCACACGGGCGGTTGAACGAGCCCCGGGCGGACGTGCTCTAAACGTGCCGTCTCGGACTGGGGCCGCGGCTGCAGCGCACCTCCTTGCCAAGCCACGGGGCAAACCCAGCGCGGCGTCCAACGTGCGCGAGGCCCCAAGTGCGACTCTTACGCGTCCTTGTAGATGGGCAAAAACCCAGCGCGGCTTCCGACGCGAGCGAGGCCCAACGTGCGGACCCGTACGCGTCTTTGTAGACGGGGCAAAACTGTCCCGGACGCTGGGTTTCGTGCACGAACTCACAGTGACTGGACGTGTCCAAAGGTATTTACCGCCCAGGTAACTCCTCTCGCCAGACGTTTCGCAACGGCGCGTTTTCCGCGCAGCGTAAGGTCGATTCCACCTTCTCGTCGTCGCGGGGCGAGGAAGAAGAAGCCTTCCTTTCCCTCGTGTCTTTCTCCTCCGTTTCCCGTCACTTCCGCTTCCGGCCACTTCCGTTTCCTGCCACTCTTTCAGAAGGGCTCCTGACCCTCCAACCACAACAACTACACAACAACTTAATATACTACACACGGAAGCAAAGACCTGCATGGTAATTCACATACATTCACATAAATATGTAACACTCCCCCCCTTCAAGAAAGAAAGTTTGAACCCAGCGAAAACTTTCTTTGCCGGCCAATTTGGAGAAACAAACCAGATAACTCAACCCCCCCACATTATCAGTTCCCCCCGGGCACAGTTATCACTTAAAAATAAAGCCAGTTAAGCCACTCGATAGCACTTTTCCGGGAGGCCAAGCCGAGTATTCACTACATGGATGCCTTTAGGAACGCGGAGTTCACGGTTAGTCCGTGCAGGAAAGTTCTCTACATGGGCGCCTTGAGGAACGTGGAGTTCACGGTTAGTCCGTGCAGGAAAGTTCACTACATGGACGCCTTTAGGAACGGCGTTCACGGTTAATTCGTGTAGGAATCTTGGCTCGGCGGCTCCGCCGCCTTCAGTGCTTCAACTTCTCAGAACGTCCCTAATAATTAGGGTGGGACCACTGGTCCCTGTAGTCCCCTGAATACCGGTCTTCTTCTCGGCCACTACTTTGCCAATTCTTCCTTCGGGAGCGGCCGTAACTCAGGGAGCCTCCATAATAATATTGACTGCGGCCACCACCAAAACTACCGCCCAGTTGTCCTCTCCTGTAGACCTCTCGACGCCTACGAAATGCCTTCCCTACTGTTATGGTCCGACCCTCCAAATCCTTGCCATTCCAATTCTTCTCTGCCTCTCTGGCGTCTTTTGTGCTGGCAAACGTGACAAAGCCGAACCCTCTTGACTGTTGCGTTTCCCAGTCTCTTACCAACCGCACTTCCACCAGCGGCCCATATCTGTTGAAGACAGAGGTCAGAACTTCTTCCTCTGTTTTGAAGTTCAGTCCCCCTACAAATAACTTGGCACTTTTGTCACCATCCCGAGCTGGTGTGGTGTTATTTTCCCTGCTGGGCTCTTTATCAACCCTCAGGTTACCATAAACTTGACCCCCGGCCAAATCATTCCCGAGAACCACAGATACACCCTCTACAGGAAACGTGGCTTGTAAACCGACGGTGACCGGTCCTGACACCAAATCGGACTCCAACTGGATGACCTGAAGGGGAGCACTAACACCGCCCCCGATCCCCTGTAAACGAACACTATCCCCCGTTGCCGTCTCCTCGGACCATGGCAAAATGCCTTCAAGCATTAAAGATTGATGGGCCCCTGTGTCTCTCAATATCCTAACCGGTCTCCGGTTAGTCGAGGCTCCATCCAGTGACACAAACCCCTCGGAAATAAATGGTTGGTAACCCTCTTGATGGCGATTTCTTACGCTAGCCATCGCATTCGGAGTTGTAATAGTCGGACTCCGCTCTGGGTTGTCCCTTTTCATGAGGTAACAACTGGACATCAAGTGTCCAGGTTTTTTGCAAAACGCGCAAGTAGGCCCGGAGGAAAAACTCGGGGTCTGCCTCGGGCCCCCCAAACTATAAGTTTGTCTTGGGCCCGCATCCCTCTGATTTCGAACCGGTGGGGTATCATAGTTGTCCCCATAATCATCTCGAGGCCGCCGCCATGTATGGTCGTTCTCCGCACCTGCTGTTCCCCACCTCCCCTGCGGAGATCTAGGCGAGGAGTTAGGTTCGTGGACCCCTATTCGGTGGGTTAAGGCATAATCATCTGCCATGGTGGCTGCGTCCCACAACTTTGGTACCTTCTTTTCCTGCAGGTACACTTTGATGTCCTCGTGGACACACTGCTGGAATTCCTCCACCAGGATCAAGTCCCGCAATGTCTCGAAGTCTTTCCCGACTCCTTTTGACTCACACCACCGATCAAACATGTTTTCTTTCACTCTGGCAAACTCCACATGGGTCTCACTCTCCCTCTTCCTGGCATTCCTGAATTTTTGCCTGTAAGCTTCCGGAACCAACTCATAGGCCTTGAGGATGTGCTTCTTCAGTACCTCATAATCTGCACATTGGTCCATTGGTAATGCCGAATAAATTTCCTGAGCTTTCCCCACCAGCACACTTTGTACGAGTATGGTCCAGGCCTCCTCCGGCCAGTTTAATTGTCGAGCCACTTTCTCAAAGTGTGGGAAGAATTTCGCGACTTCTTTTTCACTGAACGGTGGAACCAGCCTCACATGTCTGCCCACATCCCAGGTTTTCTGGTTAGGTGTCGACCCCGTCAGCAAGGGTGGTGCCTCTCCCCGTTCTCTCATTAACTCCAGCTCCTTGAATTTGATTTCTTGCTGAAGCTGCATGTCACGTTCCTTTAATTCCCTTTCCGCTTTTCTCTCCTCTGCTTCGAGGTCCCTTGCAGCTCTCCTTTCCTCTGCTTGTTCCTTTTCTCTTCTTTCCTGGAGTTCTCTTTCCACTCTCCTTTCCTCTGCTTGTTTCTCTTCTCTCCTCTCCTCTGCTTTCCTTTCTTCTTCTGCTCTTTCCTTTTCTGCTTTCCTTTCTTCTTCTGCTCTTTCCTTTTCTGCTTTCCTTTCTTCTTCTGCTCTTTCCTTTTCTGCTTTCCTTTCTTCTTCTGCTAACCTTTCCTGGAGTTCTCGTTCCACTCTCCTTTCCTCTGCTTGTTTCTCTTCTCTCCTCTCCTCTGCTTTCCTTTCTTCTTCTGCTCTTTCCTTTTCTGCTTTCCTTTCTTCTTCTGCTCTTTCCTTTTCTGCTTTCCTTTCTTCTTCTGCTCTTTCCTTTTCTGCTTTCCTTTCTTCTTCTTTTAACCTTTCCTGGAGTTCTCGTTCCACTCTCCTTTCCTCTGCTTGCTTCTCTTCTCTTCTCTCTTCTGCTTTCCTTTCTTCTTCTTTGATCCGTTCCTGGCTCCGTAATTGCAACTCCAGTTTCCGGAGCTCCACGTCTTCTGGTTCTTCGGGTAGCCACTCCCAGGCTAACTCGTCCCATGTTCCTAATCCCACCATAGATTGTATCACCGTGGCCTGCAACTCTGCCTTCCTCAAATTAGTTCGGACCTCCAAGTTAAAATGTTTGGCCAATTTCAAGAGATCCGACTTTAGCAACGCTCGGAACTGTGCCTCACTCGGGGTTACCCCAAAGTTCTGTGCCACAAACGCCATGGTGCCTATCGTTAACACCTGTTAACCTTCACCCCAAGACTTTCCCCAATTTCTCAAAAAAAAATATTACCAATTAATAATTAATTAATAAATTTTAATTACCAAAAATATTATTATTTTATTATTTTATACACTTTTAGATCCCGGACGAGCCCCCAATTCTGTTACGTGGTCCTCCCGGTAACTACCTGGTCTTGGTGACCCCCGGACCGTGGGAGGGACCCCGCCAGAAAGATATATGGTTTATACGCTTTCGTAACGCAATCAATATGAATTCCGGTCAAGAAGAAACCCCACACCAAGGATCCGGAATAATCAATAATATATTCACTGAGCAATCAACAACCATCAACAATGCACAATCAATATTACAACCATGTGAACTCATCTACACAAACTCTAAGATGGCCATCTTAATCTTATACATTCCTCACGTGATCCCCACTCCTGACTCCCTCCGTGGTCAATGTCTCTCCTCTCCGCACACGGGCGGTTGAACGAGCCCCGGGCGGACGTGCTCTAAACGTGCCGTCTCGGACTGGGGCCGCGGCTGCAGCGCACCTCCTTGCCAAGCCACGGGGCAAACCCAGCGCGGCGTCCAACGTGCGCGAGGCCCCAAGTGCGACTCTTACGCGTCCTTGTAGATGGGCAAAAACCCAGCGCGGCTTCCGACGCGAGCGAGGCCCAACGTGCGGACCCGTACGCGTCTTTGTAGACGGGGCAAAACTGTCCCGGACGCTGGGTTTCGTGCACGAACTCACAGTGACTGGACGTGTCCAAAGGTATTTACCGCCCAGGTAACTCCTCTCGCCAGACGTTTCGCAACGGCGCGTTTTCCGCGCAGCGTAAGGTCGATTCCACCTTCTCGTCGTCGCGGGGCGAGGAAGAAGAAGCCTTCCTTTCCCTCGTGTCTTTCTCCTCCGTTTCCCGTCACTTCCGCTTCCGGCCACTTCCGTTTCCTGCCACTCTTTCAGAAGGGCTCCTGACCCTCCAACCACAACAACTACACAACAACTTAATATACTACACACGGAAGCAAAGACCTGCATGGTAATTCACATACATTCACATAAATATGTAACACTAGCTTGGTGGAAGGAACTGAGATTGCCTTCAGTTCGATTTGCCTTCCAAGAGGCAAAGGCAAGTTGTTTCAGGGCAACTGCCTCACCACAAGATTCAGTGTACCATGGACGGGAGTAAGGGTAAGACAACTATAGACGAGATGGGATAAATCTGTGCATGAGAGAGAGCAGTTTGCTTTGGAAGAATTCCCAGGGAGAATTGATGTCAGATGCAGTAGAGATGGGAGACCAGTCCAGGTGATTGATGGCTGCTTGCAGCCCGTGCCAGTCGGCCTGAGTGAAATGCCAGACTCGTCGGCGCTGAGGAGGCTCTCTGAGAATGGCCAGAGAGATGTCCACTTTAACAAGCACATGATCAGAAGAACCGATTGGAGCAGAAGAAGAGCAGCAGACATTTGCAGGGAAGTTAGTCATAACCAAGGCCAAGTCATAACCATTATATTATTTTAGTATGATGATTTATTATATTTTATTATTATTATATATTTATTTATTTATTATTATTAATTTGTTGGCAGCATCATGCTATGGGGATGTTTTTCAGCAGCAGGGACTGGGAGACTTGTAAGTAGAGAGGGAACAATAAATGGCGCCAAACACAGGCAAATCCTTGAGGAGAACCTGCTTCAGAGTGCAAAAGACCGCAGACAACGGCCGTGATTTACTTTCCAACAGGACAACGACCCCAAGCATCGAGCCAAAGCAACACTGGAATGGCTTCAGAACAAGAATGTGAAAGTCCTTGAGTGGCCCAGCCAAAGCCCAGACTTGAATCCAATTGAGAATCTGATTTAAAACGTGAAGATTGCTGTTCACTGACGCTCCCCATCCAACTTGACAGAGTTTGAGCAAATCTGCAAGGAATAATGGGAGAAACTCCCCAAATCCAGATGTGCAAAGCTGGTACAGACATACCCAAGAAGACTTGAAGCTGTAATCACTGCTAAAGGCGCTTCTATGAAGTTTGACTCAGGGGGTTTAATACATACAGCGCCTCAAGAAGGTCTACACCCCCTTTCAAAATGTTCTCCTTTTGTTGCCTTATAGCCTGGAATTAAATTGCATTAAATAAGACTTTTGCCACCTTTATTTGCACATCATAACCCTCACCTTCCAAGTGAAAAAAAATAATTTCTACAAATATCAAAAAAAAAATTTTTTTTTTTTTAAATATCTTAAGGTAAGTGTCCTCCCCCCCCCCCCCCCTCCCCCCTGAATTAATACTTGGTGGAATCACCTTTGACAGCAATTACAGCTGTGAGTCTGTTGGGAAAGGTCTCTACCAACTTTACACACCTTGATTGGGCAGGTATTGAGCATTTGGCACCATAACACATGGTATTTTGGCACCATAACACATGGTATTTTGGCACCATCACACATGGTATTTTGGCACCACAACACATGGTATTTTGGCACCATAACACATGATATTTTGGCACCATAACACATGGTATTTTGGCACCATAACACATGGTATTTTGGCACCATAACACATGGTATTTTGGCACCATAACACATGGTATTTTGGCACCATAACACATGTTATTTTGGCACCATAACACATGGTATTTTGGCACCATAACTAACACATGGTATTTTGGCACCATAACATGGTATTTTGGCACCATAACACATGGTATTTTGGCACCATAACACATGGTATTTTGGCACCATAACACATGGTATTTTGGCCCCATAACTAACACATGGTATTTTGGCACCATAACACATGATATTTTGGCACCATAACACATGGTATTTTGGCACCATAACACTTGGTATTTTGGCTCCATAACACATGGTATTTTGGCACCATAACACATGGTATTTTGGCACCATGACATGGTATTTTGGCACCATAACACATGGTATTTTGGCACCATAACACATGATATTTTGGCACCATAACACATGGTATTTTGGCACCATAACACATGGTATTTTGGCACCATAACACATGGTATTTTGGCACCATAACACATGGTATTTTGGCACCATAACATGGTATTTTGGCACCATAACACATGGTATTTTGACACCATAACACATGGTATTTTGGCCCCATAACTAACATGGTATTTTGGCCCCATAACTAACACATGGTATTTTGGCACCATAACACATGGTATTTTGGCACCATAACACATGGTATTTTGGCACCATAACACATGGTATTTTGGCACCATAACACATGGTATTTTGGCACCATAACACATGGTATTTTGGCACCATAACACATGGTATTTTGGCACCATAACACAAGGTATTTTGGCACCATAACACATGGTATTTTGGCACCATAACACATGGTATTTTGGCACCATAACTAACACATGGTATTTTGGCACCATAACATGGTATTTTGGCACCATAACACATGGTAATTTGGCACCATAACACATGGCATTTTGGCACCATAACACATGGTATTTTGGCCCCATAACTAACACATGGTATTTTGGCACCATAACAAGATATTTTGGCACCATAACACATGGTATTTTGGCACCATAACACATGGTATTTTGGCACCATAACACATGGTATTTTGGCACCATAACACATGGTATTTTGGCACCATAACATGGTATTTTGGCACCATAACACATGGTATTTTGGCACCATAACACATGGTATTTTGGCACCATAACACATGGTATTTTGGCACCATAACATGGTATTTTGGCACCATAACACATGGTATTTTGACACCATAACACATGGTATTTTGGCCCCATAACTAACATGGTATTTTGGCCCCATAACTAACACATGGTATTTTGGCACCATAACACATGGTATTTTGGCACCATAACACATGGTATTTTGGCACCATAACACATGGTATTTTGGCACCATAACACATGGTATTTTGGCACCATAACACATGGTATTTTGGCACCATAACACATGGTATTTTGGCACCATAACACAAGGTATTTTGGCACCATAACACATGGTATTTTGGCACCATAACACATGGTATTTTGGCACCATAACTAACACATGGTATTTTGGCACCATAACATGGTATTTTGGCACCATAACACATGGTAATTTGGCACCATAACACATGGCATTTTGGCACCATAACACATGGTATTTTGGCCCCATAACTAACACATGGTATTTTGGCACCATAACAAGATATTTTGGCACCATAACACATGGTATTTTGGCACCATAACACATGGTATTTTGGCACCATAACACATGGTATTTTGGCACCATAACACATGGTATTTTGGCACCATAACATGGTATTTTGGCACCATAACACATGGTATTTTGGCACCATAACACATGGTATTTTGTCCCCATAACTAACACATGGTATTTTGGCACCATAACACATGGTATTTTGGCACCATAACACATGGTATTTTGGCACCATAACACATGGTATTTTGGCACCATAACATGGTATTCTGGCACCATAACACATGGTATTTTGACACCATAACACATGGTATTTTGGCCCCATAACTAATACATGGTATTTTGGCCCCATAACTAACACATGGTATTTTGGCACCATAACACATGGTATTTTGGCACCATAACACATGGTATTTTGGCACCATAACACATGGTATTTTGGCACCATAACACATGGTATTTTGGCACCATAACACATGGTATTTTGGCACCATAACACATGTTATTTTGGCAACATAACACATGGTAATTTGGCACCATAACTAACACATGGTATTTTGGCACCATAACATGGTATTTTGGCACCATAACACATGGTATTTTGGCACCATAACACATGGTATTTTGGCACCATAACACATGGTATTTTGGCCCCATAACTAACACATGGTATTTTGGCACCATAACACATGGTATTTTGGCACCATAACACATGGTATTTTGGCACCATAACACTTGGTATTTTGGCACCATAACACATGGTATTTTGGCACCATAACACATGGTATTTTGGCACCATAACACATGGTATTTTGGCACCATAACACATGGTATTTTGGCACCATAACACATGGTATTTTGGCACCATAACACATGGTATCTCGGCACCATAACACATGGTATTTTGCATCGGTTTTCACACCGCACGTGGAGAACAATCATCTTGTGCCGTGACAATGGATGACGTCATATGCATGCACTTGATATCGAAGGAGGTTTCATGTTTGGTTGCCTATATTGACACCTGTGTCAATGGCTCTTTCATTTTGTGTATTGAAGCTCCTTGAAAAGAAAGAGGAACAAAATCTCTCTCTGTTTCTTTCGCTCCCTCTACTGGTTGGTCGTATATTGGATGAAGTGTCATGGCGGCTGTGTGGGAGTTCTGCATCTGAGTTGAATCCGCCTTTCTATATTCCCCTTCTCTCTTGCCCCCCTCCCCTCCCCGTCTCGTTTTTGTTTCTCTTCCTCTTTTCCTTTTGCACAAAGAGAGAGACACTATCTATTTTGAGACCTTGATAATAGGCCTTTCCTTGTTTTTGGCCTTCGGAAGGTCGAATTGTTCTCCCCTCCTGCCAAACCCCTAAATCTCGTCTGTAGCCAAAAAGTTTAAAGGTCTGTGGGTATCCTCAGCTCATTGTACTTTGTGTCGGCTTCCTTCAGGACCACCTCAATCTCTTCCGAAAGAGTTAAGGAGGACAAGAGAAGGGGTGAAATGCTTAATGTGTTTATCTTGGCCCTTAACAGTACTCCCTTATTAACTGGGAAGGAGTGGTAGATCAGAGAACCAAGCGTCATTACAAATCAAAAATCTCCCTTCCATAAATGTGTTTCAGAGGCTGAATATCGATTACAAACACCCGAGTCACCTCCGTCTTGTCGCATAAATGACTATTCTATTATAGCCACCATATGTCTCGCTTAAGGATATTCAACAGATAATGCTTCATTTATTTGGGGAGGCCATCACTGGTTGTGGCCAGACGTACCTTACCTCCCCTTCTCTGATGGTGGCCAAGGGCTGATTCACGTAAAGTGTCGTACGATGACCTTTCGATTAATGTTGATTTAATGATTGCTCAATGTGAATCAACTGCCCTGGTTCCCCATAGCACAACGGATACCGAGACAAGCTGGAATGCTCGGCTACGGCCTTGAGAAGTTCTTGATTGAACCCCAAAAGTTGATGTGTCTCACCTCCTGTTTTACCAGGGTCTGTTGAATGCTTGGCAAGCCGTAGTGGTGGGCCGTCAAAAGGAGTCTTCTGATGTTAAAATGTTTGCGGGGGGAACCTTTATTTCTCAACCCGTTTTTTTCCAATCTTCCCAAAAGCTGTTCTTTTTCCCCCAAAACTTCACGTCAGTTGGCATCAAAAATGTTTGGCATCTTCATGACTCATCCAATTTATTGATGGAAATCTCCGAATGGAATTACTGAGATTACTGGGACCAGGTCAATAAGAGCTGGAGCTCAAATACTTGTAGAAGTCATTCGTACATCCTTAACATTTGGGCTGCAGTGAAGTAATGAGGTTAAAATGGATACCCATAATCCTTTGCTTCCAAAACTACTCATCAGTTTTGCCGGTTCTACTCTCTGCAGTCAGTGATGGCTCTTATTTATTCAGTAATATCGAGGTAAAGACAGTTGTTCACCACCATCTCAGGTTATCCCCCATAACCGAATCCCTCATAACCAAATCAAGACTCTCTGCTCACCTTCACTCCTTCATTCCTTTTTTCTCCCACCTCTGGAACAAACTCCCTCACTCCCTTCAATCCCACTCCTCCATCCAGGTCTTTAAAACAGCTGTTCACCACCATCTCTTTTCTTCCCCAATCCAAAACCTTGATCTTTTCTACCGCCGCTAATTTCACCCCAGATCAACTTTTTTCAAATAACAACTTCTTTCCTGGAAGTCCTAGCAGTGTCCTTGTGTTTTATACTTCTCCCCTCCCCCCCCCCCCTTCCCACGCCTCCTCCCCCAAGCCTTCTCCCTCCCACAGATCTCCCGATGTCCCTGCTCTCAAATGTTGTGTTTGTGTGCTCTTCCCCCTCTCTCCCCATATTGTCTACCGCTCCCCTTATTATATGTTTTATGTGTCTGTTTGATTTTTTTTTGTGTGACTAATGTTAGCTCTTTCACGAGCCTCGATCTTGTATACAAAAAAACAACAAAACAAACCGCCAAAATCATGATATTTTCTACACCTGTTAAACCACCCGCACCCCTCTCAAAATTTTGTTTATGTATCCACCTTGTCCACCTGTTGCGTTTTCCCCTTCCCCTAATTAATACCTGTATCCCCTAGTTGTCCGTCTCCATCTACCTTCTCCCTCTGCCCTGCTGTTAGTGTTTCCCCTTTCTCCTGCTATTCCATTTGCTATGTTGTCCCCTGATCTGTTCTGTGTCCTTCCTCTTCCACGAGCCTAGATCATATATAAAAACATACAAACAAAAAAACACCCAGCACAACCAAACCACCCAAAATAACCAAACCACTAACCACAAGCACAGCCAAAGCACCCAAAATGACCAAACTACCCAAAATAACCAAACTACTAACCACCGAGCACAACCAAACAACCCAGCATAACGAAACCACCCAAAATAACCAAAGCACTAACCACACACCACAACCAAACAACCCAAAATAACCAAACAACCCAAAATAACCAAACTACTAACCACCGAGCACAACCAAACAACCCAGCATAACGAAACCACCCAAAATAACAAAAGCACTAACCACACACCACAACCAAACAACCCAAAATAACCAAACAACCCAAAATAACCAAACTACTAACCACCGAGCACAACCAAACAACCCAGCATAACGAAACCACCCAAAATAACCAAAGCACTAACCACCCAGCACAGCCAAACAACCCAAAATAACCAAACAACCCAAAATAACTAAACTACTAACCACCCAGCACAATCAAACCACCCGGCATAACCAATCCACCCAAAATAACCAAACTACTCACCACACAGCACAACCAAACAACCCAAAATAACTAAA
Organism: Myxine glutinosa; assembly: GCF_964187855.1. Classification (NCBI taxonomy): domain Eukaryota; kingdom Metazoa; phylum Chordata; class Myxini; order Myxiniformes; family Myxinidae; genus Myxine; species Myxine glutinosa. The sequence goes on from NC_136274.1 coordinate 28,040,731, forward strand.
CTACTAACCACCCAGCAAAACCAAACCACCCAGCATAACCAAACCACCCAAAATAACTAAACTACTAACCACTCAGCACAACCAAACCACCCGGCATAACCAATCCACCCAAAATAACCAAACCACTAACCACAAGCACAGCCAAAGCACCCAAAATGACCAAACTACCCAAAATAACCAAACTAATAACCACCTAGCACAACCAAACAACCCAGCATAACGAAACCACCCAAAATAACCAAAGCACTAAACACACACCACAACCAAACCACCCAGCACAGCCAAACAACCCAGCATAACCAAACCACCCAAAATAACTAAACTACTAACCACCCAGCAAAACCAAACCACCCAGCATAACCAAACCACCCAAAATAACTAAACTACTAACCACTCAGCACAACCAAACCACCCGGCATAACCAATCCACCCAAAATAACCAAACCACTAACCACAAGCACAGCCAAAGCACCCAAAATGACCAAACTACCCAAAATAACCAAACTAATAACCACCTAGCACAACCAAACAACCCAGCATAACGAAACCACCCAAAATAACCAAAGCACTAAACACACACCACAACCAAACCACCCAGCACAGCCAAACAACCCAAAATAACCAAACCACCCAAAATAACTAAACGACTAACCACCCAGCACAACCAAACCACCCAGCACAGCCAAACAACCCAAAATAACCAAACAACCCAAAATAACTAAACTACTAACCACCCAGCACAATCAAACCACCCAAAATGACCAAACTACGCAAAATAACCAAACTACTAACCACCTCGCACAACCAAACCACCCAGCATAACCAAACCACCCAAAATAACCAAACCACTAACCACAAGCACAGCCAAACAACCCAAAATAACCAAACAACCCAAAATAACTAAACTACTAACCACCCAGCACAATCAAACGACCCAGCATAACCAAACTACTAACCACCCAGCACAACCAAACCACCCAGCATAACCAAACCACCCAAAATAACTAAACTACTAACCACCCAGCACAACCAAACCACCCAGCACAGCCAAACAACCCAAAATAACCAAACAACCCAAAATAACTAAACTACTAACTACCCAGCACAATCAAACCACCAAAAATAACCAAACCACTAACCACAAGCACAGCCAAAGCACCCAAAATGACCAAACTACGCAAAATAACCAAACTACTAACCACCTCGCACAACCAAACCACCCAGCATAACCAAACCACCCAAAATAACCAAACCACTAACCACAAGCACAGCCAAAGCACCCAAAATGACCAAACTACCCAAAATAACCAAACTACTAACCACTCAGCACAACCAAACCACCCAGCATAACCAAACCACCCAAAATAACCAAAGCACTAACCACAAGCACAGCCAAAGCACCCAAAATGACCAAACTACCCAAAATAACCAAACTACTAACCACACACCACAACCAAACAACCCAAAATAACCAAACAACCCAAAATAACTAAACTACTAACCACCCAGCACAATCAAACCACCAAGCATAACCAAACCATACAAAATAACCAAAGCACTCACCACCCAGCACAGCCAAACAACCCAAAATAACCAAACAACCCAAAATAACTAAACTACTAACCACCCAGCACAATCAAACAACCCAGCATAACGAAACCACCCAAAATAACCAAACTACTAACCACCCAGCACAACCAAACCACCCAGCATAACCAAACCACCCAGCATAACCAAACCACCCAGCATAACCAAACCACCCAAAATAACTAAACTACTAACCACCCAGCACAACCAAACCATCCAGCACAGCCAAACAACCCAAAATAACCAAACAACCCAAAATAACTAAACTACTAACCACCCAGCACAACCAAACCACCCAGCATAACCAAACCACCCAAAATAACCAAACCACCCAGCACAACCAAACCACCCAGCATAACAAAACCACCCAGCATAACCAAACCACCCAAAATAACTAAACTACTAACCACCCAGCACAACCAAACCATCCAGCACAGCCAAACAACCCAAAATAACCAAACAACCCAAAATAACTAAACTACTAACCACCCAGCACAACCAAACCACCCAGCATAACCAAACCACCCAAAATAACTAAACTACTAATAACCCAGCACAACCAAACAACCCAAAATAACTAAACTACTAACCACCCAGCACAACCAAACCACCCAGCATAACCAAACCACCCAAAATAACTAAACTACTAACCACCCAGCACAACCAAACCACCCAGCAAAGCCAAACAACCCAAAATAACCAAACACCCCAAAATAACTAAACTACTAACCACCCAGCACAACCAAACCACCCAGCATAACCAAACCACCCAAAATAACTAAACTACTAATAACCCAGCACAACCAAACAACCCAAAATAACTAAACTACTAACCACCCAGCACAACCAAACCACCCAGCATAACCAAACCACCCAAAATAACTAAACTACTAACCACCCAGCACAACCAAACCACCCAGCAAAGCCAAACAACCCAAAATAACCAAACAACCCAAAATAACTAAACTACTAACCACCCAGCATAACCAAACCACTCAAAATAACTAAACTACTAATAACCCAGCACAACCAAACAACCCAAAATAACTAAACTACTAAGCACCCAGCACAACCAAACCACCCAGCATAACCAAACCACCCAAAATAACTAAACTACTAACCACCCAGCACAACCAAACCACCCAGCAAAGCCAAACAACCCAAAATAACCAAACAACCCAAAATAACGAAACTACTAACCACCCAGCACAATCAAACCACCTGGCATAACCAAACCACCCAAAATAACCAAACTACTAACCACCCAGCACAACCAAACCACAGAGCACAACCAAACTACCCAGCATAACCAAACCCCCAAAATAACCAAACTACTAACCACCCAGCATAACCAAACCAAACCACAGAGCACAACCAAACTACCCAGCATAACCAAACCCCCAAAATAACCAAACTACTAACCACCCAGCATAACCAAACCCCCAAAATAACCAAACTACTAACCACCCAGCATAATCAAACCACCAAAAATAACAAAGTACTAACCACACGGCACAACCAAACCACACAGCACAACCAAACAACCCAAAATAACCAAACTACTAACCACCCAGCACAACCAAACCACCCAGCATAACCAAACCACTAACCACCAAGCATAACCAAACTACGAAGCACCAAGCATAACCAAACTACTAACAACCAAGCATAACCAAACCACTAACAACCAAGCATAACCAAACCACTAACAACCAAGCATAACTAAACCACTAATCACCAAGAATAACCAAACCATTAACCACCAAGCATAACGAAACTACTAACCACCAAGCATAACCAAACCACTAACTACCAAGCATAACCAAACCACTTTTTTTTTGGTTTTTTTTTTTTTGTATACAAGATCGAGGCTCGTGAAAGAGCGAACATTAATCACACAGAAAGACAAACCGACACAAAAACATAAAACATCGGGAGCGGTAGACAAGATGGGGAGAGAGGGGGAAGGACACAAACACAACATTTGAGAGCAGGGACCAAGAGACATGGAGACATCGAGAGATCTGAGAGAGGGCGAGGGCTTTGGAGGGGGGCATGGGCAGGGGGGGGGGGGTGGGAGAGGTATAAAACATATGGACACGGCCAGGACTTCCAGGAAAGAAGTTGGAATTTCAAACAAGGTGGATCTGGGGTGAATTAGCGGGGGTAGAAAAGATCAAGGTTTTGGATGGGGGAAGATAAGAGATGGTGGTGAACAGCTGTTTTAAAGACCTGGAGGGAGGAGTGGGATTGAAGTGAGTGTGGGAGTTTGTTCCAGAGGCGGGAGAAAAGAGGAATGAAAGAGTGAATGTGAGCAGAGAGCCGAGATTTCGGCAGTTTAACCATCAGAGGGTTGCTGGCAGATCTTGTGCGACCTGTAGGAATATTTGCGGGACAGAGCACAGAGAGAGCTGGGGGTGCAAGGCCGGAGAGGAGTCGGTAGAAGACAGAAAGACCACCTACCTGCCTGCGGTGAGTGAGTGAAAGGCCCTCAGAGATAGCTTCATCGCGGGAGATTCCAATAATTATGAAAGCTTTGGTTTCAACAGCGTGAAGCCGAGCTAGGTGTGAGGCAGGAGCACCGGCCCATAGGGGAGAACAGTATTCCATTGAGCTGCGGATGAAAGCCTTGTATGTGGTGAGGAGCTCAGGTGTGCCGAGGAAGGACTTCGCACGACGGAGGATGCCCAGTCGTCGACTGGCTTTGGAGGCCAGCTTGGAAATGTGATTTTCCCAAGAAAGATCATGGCAGATAGTGAGACCCAAAAGCTTGAGCAACAGAACTTCTTGGAGAGGATTGTTGAGAAAGTAGATGGGAGGGTTGTCCAGTCGATCTTTTCGGAGAGACATAGTAAGAGTGTGAGATTTGTCAGGATTGAAAGACATGTTCCACTTGTTTGACCAGTCTGTGATTTTGTCCAAGTCTTCAGAGAGTGAGGAGGCTGCAGACTGCCGATCTGAGGGAAGAGGAATGGAGCGGCAGAGAGTGGAGTCATCAGCAAAGAGATAGAGAGGATTTTCAAGAGAGTCAGAGAGATCATTGATGAAGACCAGAAAAAGCACGGGGCCCAGAACACTGCCTTGGGGAACTCCAGCCTGAACAGGAAGAGGAGATGAGAGAACCCCATTCAGGGCCACACGTTGACGACGACTAGAGAGGAAGTCAGCCAGCCATGCGTGGAGATTTCCATGGATACCAAAGGAGGAGGGTTTGGTGAGCAGAGCGAGGTGCCAGACCGTATCGAAGGCACGTGATATGTCAAGGGAGACAGCTCTACTTTCCTGTTTGGCATTGAGGACCTCCATCCATTGTTGAGACAGCAGAAGCAGCATGTCCAGAGTAGAGTGACCTGGTCTGAAACCAAATTGATGCTCAGAGATCAAGCCATTGGAGAAGAGGAAAGATTTCATATCCGAAGCAATGATGGATTCCATGACTTTGCTGATAATTGGGAGAAGGCTGATTGGTCTGTAGTTGCTAGGATCTGTTTTTGCACCTTTTTTGTGCAAAGCGGTGATGTTGGCTGATTTCCAAGCAGATGGCAGTTGACCTTGAGCAAAAGAGAGGGTGAAGAGAACAGAGAGAGGGTGAGATAGAGCGGCAGAGCAGGATTTTAGGACCCGTGGGCTGATGCCGTCGGGTCCAGTTGCAGAATCAGAGTCGAGGGTTGACAGAAACTTTTCCACCTTGTCAGGAGGAAAGGACACGGAGTCCAGGAGCAGCTGGGTATGACTGGGTATGGTGGGTACAGAGAGGGATAGGTTTGGGACACAAGATTTAGAGGCAAACACAGAGTTGAGGCATTCAGCTTTTTCATGTGCGGAGTCAGCTGTGTAGCCATTTGAGGTAAGGGAGGGGATGGAGGGGGAACAAACACCAGAAACGGATTTGACCAGACGCCACCAGGATTTGGAAGAGGGAGACAGATAAGAAAGTTCGGTCTTGAGAACGGAGAGATATTGTTTCCTGGCTCTCCTGAGGGTGGACACACACTTGTTTCGGGCTTTGTGAAAGGAAATGAGATTTCCTTCCGTTGGATTTGCTTTCCAGGAGACGAAGGCAAGTTGTTTCTGGGAAACAGCCTCACCACAAGATTCCGTGTACCATGGACGGGAGGAAGGGTATGACAACTGAAGACGAGATGGGATAAATCTGTGCATGAGGGAGAGCAATTTACTTTGGAAGAATTCCCAGGATTGAGTTGATATCAGAGGTGGTAGAGATGGGAGACCAGTCCAGATGATTGATGGCTGCTTGAAGACCGTGCCAGTTGGCCTGAGTGAAATGCCAGACTCGTCGACGCTGAGCAGGCTCCCTGAGAATGGTCAGAGAGATGTCCACTTTAACAAGGACATGATCAGATGATCCGATTGGTGCAGAAGAAGAGCAGCAGACATTTTCAGGGAAGTTAGTCATAACCAAGTCCAGAAGAGAAGATGCTCCGTTGACTGAGATCCGGGTCGGGAAATTGACAGATTGTGTCAGTCCCAGTGAGTCGCAGAAGTCCTTTGCTGAGGAGCCATGGCTGGTGAGGGAGGTACCCACACCCAGCCAACTGGCATGATGACAGTTGAAATCACCACATATGAGGAAGAGAGAGTTGGTATGAGTAAATAGAAGTTGGTCCATATTATCAGACAGCGAGATGTAGATGGAGTCATCACTGTTTGGTGGACGGTACAACACACATATGAACAAGAGGTGGGAGCGAAGGGGAAGCCGTAGCCAGAGGTATTCCTGGGGGTGAGGTGGAAAGAGTACAGTGCAGGGCGAGTGAGGAAGAGAGTTTTTGATAAAGATAGCAACCCCACCTCCAGGACGAGGCTCAGGTCTATCATACCGGAGGAGGGAGTAACCCGGGAGAGATACTAAGGAATCAGAGACATCATGAAGGAGGAAAGTTTCTGTTAAGCAGATCACGTCTGGATTGACAGAAGCAACCTGTATGGAGAGATCAGTTAAGTTTGAACGAAGGCCCCGGATGTTTGAGGTCCATACCGTTAATGAAGAGGAAGGGGGAGCATCGGATACAGAACAGGGGGGAGGAGGGGCAGGGTAAGATGTGGAAGAGGTGGAAGAGGTAGGGAGAGCTGTTGAAGGTGTGTCAGAGATTTCAGAATAGCTCGGAGAAAGGGAAGGATGGGGTGGACAAAAGGTTTGATGGTGATTGGGTGAGGCACAATGAGGTGTTATTTGAGGAGGGGGAAGAGCGAGGCAGAAGGTTGGGGGAGATGGAGGTGAGAGTTGGAAGGGAGAAGAAGCGAGGAGGATGCTTTGAGGAGGGGGAGTGAGAGGGGGGAAATTGAGAAGAAATGAGGGTGGGGAGATTTGAAGGGGAGGGGCGAGGGGGCAGTTTGGGAGGGAAGGGACAAGGGGAGGGATTTGAAAGGGATGGGATATGGGGGAGATTTGGAGGGGAGGGGTGAGGGAGGAGTCTAGGAGGGGAGGGGCAAGGGGGAGTCTTGGAGGGGAGGGGTGAGGGGTAGTGTAGGAGGGAGGGGGCAAGGGGGGAGATTTGAAAGGGATGGGTGATGGGGAGGATTAGGAGGGGAGGGGGAAGGGGGAAGATTTGAAAGGGATGGGTGATGGGGAAGATTTGGAGGGGAGGGGTTATGGGGAAGATTTGGAGGGGAGGGGTGAGATTTGATTTTAGAAAGTGTACGATTAATGGGAAACGAACATTTATTGCAAAATGAGTTTCTTGTGACCTTCGAGTCAAAAATACGTTTAAGGACGCTGGATGGAGGATGGAGTGCAGGAGAGTTTAGGGAATGTAGAAAAAAGGCACTATAAGAGATGGAATTTTTTTTTGGGATGAATAGATTTGGTGAGCAAGTCGAAAGCAGCCTTTTAAAGAAGAAGAAGAAAAGGGTGTTATAATATATGACGGAATACATAAAGTGAGGGGAAAGTGTAAACATTGAAGGTTAATAACAGTGAAAACTATCTGGGGAAATGGGGGAGAAACACGTGGTCGAAGAACGAACGAACGAATAAGAATGAATAAACGAATGAGAAGCGAGAAGGGAAAAAAAATTTTTTTTTTGAGTTGACATTTACACAAGGAAGTAGGCTTTGGGGTGAAAAGACTGGGAAAACAGAGAACGAAAGTTATTGGATCACAAACGATGGACCGCTGAGAGAAAAACAAAGCCTCAAGGTTGTACAGTGTACACTGTACAAGGCCTCAAGACACGACACGAATTAACAATTACTTAACTTCGAATTAACACGATTTTCAATACAGGTATGGAAGATTTGCACCGAAAAATCTTCCTCGGGACACAATATACGTACGTCCGCATAACTAACCACCAAGCATAACGAAACCACTAACCACCAAGCATAACCAAACTACTAACTCCCAAGCATAACCAAACTACAACCACCAAGAATAACCAAACACTAACCACCAAGCAGAAGGAAAGTACAACGTTTTCAGTAGTACCTTACTCACTGTAAAATGTCTAGTACTTGGTGATGATAAAAGTATTAGTTTAAATCAGAGGAAACTATTGTGCCCACGTTGTGCAGTACAAGTCTGGGTTGTGGCCCCATCTCTGGACCACTGCACCCACCTTCTACCACATTATTATGGAGAGGACATCGCTGCATTCCCAAGGGAAGGACATCCCTGTATTCCCTGTGGTTCATAGTATACTACACGATCCTTTTCGTGAGGACTGTGAAGGATTGAAACAAGCATGGATCACTGCCCAAAGGAGACCAGTGTGCAACGCCGGAGTGTGAAATCCCCTCAAGACCACCTTCAACCAATATTTTCTCAATCAATGGTTTGCCAATCTATCTGGAGCATCCACATGGAGTGTGTGGAAACAAGACCAAGAAAATGAGGAAATAAAGAGCAAGGAATGCAGGAGATAGAAGCATGGAGAAAACCTCCAGTTTCCTCATGGCTCAAACTTTTCTCCTATAAATTGAAGCAAAAAGAAAGACGAGGCAAGTTTGGTTGTGGAGTCATGAAGTCCTTGTGTGTCCCCGCGGTTCTCTCTCTGGTCCTGATCCTGCTCTTGGATCAAGCACCTACAGCTTGGGCAGCTGATTCTTTGTCCAATGAGCAGGTGGAGAATGCAGTTGATGAAGCGTTGGACAAGCTGAACAAACAGCAGGTGTCCACACGTAAACTGGCATTGTCTGAACAACAGGATATCCAGGTGAGTTTCAACGTGTCCATTTCTTCTTTCACAGACACCGACACAAATCCCAACATGGATCAGGGTGATCAAATTGTCTAACTCGTGTTTCTTCCATAGGCAGATGAAACAGACGTTGAAGGACAGTTCACCATCAAATTTGACGTGGTTGAGACCGAGTGCAATGCGGACGATCCCAGGGACTGGGCCGATTGTCCGATCGCGACGGACTCGACACCGGTAAGACCCGTTTGATCTACTCGAGTCCCAATGTTTGTTTCTGGTCCTGATAGTGATACATCGATGTGATCCACACCTGAGGTCTACCCTCGAGATTGTGTGTGAGATGTTGGTCATGCAGTGCAGATTGTTGAGTTGGACATTGTGGATATAACTATGAAGTGGATGGATGTGGACATCACAGTATGATAAGAACCCATGAGGTTATTGCAATGTAGATGGTCATGATGTATCAATCCGTTGTTGTGCTTTGTAGGTCGATGCACAGTGTGAGGTCACCGTGTTGAACACCGAGGACTCCTTGGACGTCGGAGACGCGACTTGCGATTTCATCTCGACGGGCGGAAATGTGAGGGTTTGAGATCAAACAGTAATAAACTACAGTAAAACGGTATTCGGTGGAGCGCATACAGTTTATGGTTTCCATCCCACTGGTAGGCCGAATGTGGATTTCGGACCTGAACCAAAATCGAATTTGTTCTTGTCATCCACCCAACTCATCTACAACTTTTTGAAATATCATGCGATATATCGTTTTTGGCTCCATCTCTCGATGTGAGTGAGAAATCACTTTCCAAAATCTAATCGATTTGTCCTAGTCACACACCCAACCTGTCCACCAAGTTTCATCCAAATCCGTCCATAACCTTTTCAGATATCCTGCTCACCGACAGACAAATAAACAGACAGACAGGGGTGAAGACGTAACCTCCGTCCACCTTCGGTGGTGGACCTAACCTGGCAGTCGGACTAAAAACAATCACACCCGTGTCCGAAGGGAGCGGTTCAGTTTGGCATTTTTAATATGAAATAGGCAAAGCCCAGTAACGAACGAAACCCATTAGAATTGCCCTCTAGATTTACCCTTTAGAACCATCTAGAATTACCCTTTACAGCCCTCTGAAACCACCCTTTAGAACCCTCTGAAATCACCCTTTAGAACCCTCTGGATTTACCCTTTAGAACCCGTTAGAATGACCCATTAGAACCCACTAGAATCACCCTTTACAGCCCTCTGAAACCACCCTTTAGAACCCTCTGAAATCACCCTTTAGAACCCTCTGGATTTACCCTTTAGAACCGACTCAGAAAACCTTTTAGAACCCTTTGGAATTACCCTTTGGAACCATCTATAATTACCCTTTAGAACCTTCTAGAATGACTCTTCAGAACTCTAGAATATCTTGGCATTCCATTGTTCTGGAAGGGTTCCCCTCATGCTGACGTAGATATAGAAGGTGTGCTGGAAGACGGTTACCTGCTGAAAGAGGTGTTCTGGAATTTCCGGTTTACCTGATGCTCACGTAGATAGAGGAGGTGTGGGTGATGGCAAAAAAAATAGATTTCAGGAAGGTTTTTTTTCAAAGTCAGTAACAAATGAAGCTTCCTGTAAATTTTTATCACTTTTTACCTTGGATCTTTTCACCAAATTTGCGATCAAGCTGAGAATGGCCATTGTCTACTTACGCACCTGTAGACGAGAGATGTGTTTTATCCTGAACATTGTCCGCACCAACATGACTGTGAAGTTCTAGAAAACGAATAAATATTTTATTGATTATTGAAAATCGTCTGGTGTTTGTTTTACAGGCGAGGCGACGACGTGGCTGGTTTAAGAGAACCTGGAAAAAAGTGAAGAATGTGGGACGAGGAGTTCTTAATACCGCGAAGGGTGTGGGAAGACATTATTTGAATCGTTGGCTTAATCGTTATCGCGGTTAGGAGGAAGCTCTGTGTTGGTGGTGGTGGTGGTGGTGGTGGTGGTGGTGGTGTTGTGGGTTAATGGGTGGGAGCCAATGATTTCTCCCCGACATTCAACACTTGCTCGTTAATTCCAATTGATTCGCTTAGTTACACAAGTAAGCCGAACAGGTAACCAGTTAGTAAGCTTTAAAATTGAACTTTTAGGATTGAAACTGCAGCTGAACTTTTTGTAGTTTAACATTTAATTGTGACTCTGCTATTAAACTTTGTCTGATCATGGAAATAAAGGATTGCAAAAATGAAAACCTGAGGCTGTTTTACTTTGTAATGGTGATCAAGTGGTGACATTTTAACACAGAGTAGGAGACGCACGAAACCGACCGGATGTTAGGATGAAATACACCTGGATGTTACCTGGACTCAGTCCATTTTTGGGAGGACTCGGACTCGGCCCAATCCCACTCGAATCCAGCAAACATTGTGTGTACAAAAGAAGGTGGTACCGAATGGTACCGAGCAGGCGGCGCTGCACCGAATGGCACCGAGCAGGCGGCGCTGCACCGAATGGCACCGAGCAGGCGGCGCTGCACCGAATGGCACCGAGCAGGCGGCGCTGCACCGAATGGCACCGAGCAGGCGGCGCTGCACCGAATGGCACCGAGCAGTCGGCGCTGCACCGAATGGCACCGAGCAGGCGGCGCTGCACCGAATGGCACCGAGCAGGCGGCGCTGTACCGAATGGCACCGAGCAGGCGGCGCTGCACCGAATGGCACCGAGCAGGCGGCGCTGCACCGAATGGCACCGAGCAGGCGGCGCTGCACCGAATGGCACCGAGCAGGCGGCGCTGTACCGAATGGCACCGAGCAGGCGGCGCTGCACCGAATGTACAGCGCCGGAAGTTCCCGTGTATACCAAGTGGTTCCGAATGCACACCACCCAGCAGGCGGCGCTCAAACATATCTTCAAGTTCAACACTAATCCACATAAAGCACAGGGTTAGGTTCGGGTTTGGAATTTACGTGCATTCCCGATAAACATTGATTTACAAATCAGGGTACGGTAACGCCGAGGGTTATTTAGGGTTAGGATTTATAAAAATAAATTATGAAGTTTTGAAATTAAATAAAAATGGAAATTAATGACATGCATGGAAACTTTCATTTTTGTTAGCCTATAGTTAAGGTTACGTATTCCACGTGTGATTTTAAAAGAAATGATATCGCAGTGTGAAGGGGGTTGATATGAGTACCGAAAGTGGTCGGAAGTTTCCGAACAACAAAATAATAATAAACGAATTAGCGCATAAATAAGGAGCAAATTTCACGATATCAAACACAATTTATGAGTTAGATAAACGACTGAAACTTCTAAATATGGTCAGATACAATTTCCTCGACAGAACTTAACCCAACAGTCTTTTTAAATAAAATTTAGTCTATAAAAACAATATTTTTCTAATTTTTTCCAAGCAATTCGGAGTTGCTAATCTCTGTGCGAGGTTTACTACATTTTTTTGTGATTTTTTTTTTGGTATACAGAATCGAGGCTCGTGAAAGAGCTAACATTTATCACAAAAATAAATCAGAGACAAACAAACAAAGTATATAAAAAGGGGAGCGGTAGACAAGGTGGGGAGAGGAGGGGAAGCACATAAACACAACATTTGAGAGCAGGGACATCGGGAATGTGTTGGAAGGAGAGGGATTGGGGGAAGGCGGCATGGGAAGGGGTAAGGAGGTGGGAGAAGTATAAACACAAGTACACCAAGGACTCCCAGGAAAGAAGTTGGTATTTCAAAAAAGTGGATTTGGGGTGAAATTAGCGGGGGTAGAAAAGATCAAGCTTTTGGATGAGGGAAGATAAGAGATGGTGGTGAACAGCTGTTTTAAAGATCTGGAGGGAGGAGTGGGATTGAAGAGAGTGAGGGAATTTGTTCCAGAGGCGGGAGAAAAGAGGAATGAAGGAGTGAAGGTGAGCAGAGAGTCTTGATTTTGGCAGTTTCACCATAAGAGGGTTGCAGGCAGATCTTGTGCGACCTGTAGGAATATTGGGGGGACAGAGCACAGAGAGAGCTGGGGGAGCAATCCCGGAGAGGAGTCGGTAGAAGACAGAAAGACCACCAACCTGCCTGCGGTGAGTGAGTGAAAGGCCCTCGGAGTTAACTTCATCGCAGGAGATTCCAATGATGCTGAAAGCTTTGGTTTCAATAGCGTGAAGACGAGCTAGGTGTGAGGCAGGAGCACCAGCCCAGAGGGGGTAACAGTATTCCATTGAGCTGCGGATGAAAGCCTTGTATGTGCTGAGGCGCTCAGGTGTGCCAAGGAAGGACTTCGCACGACGGAGGATGCCCAGTCGGCGACTGGCTTTGGAGGCCAGCTAAGAAATGTGGTTTTCCCAATAAAGATCATGGCAGATAGTGAGACCCAAAAGCTTGAGCGACAGAACTTCTTGGAGAGGATTGTTGAGAAAGTAGATGGGAGGGTTTTCCAGTCGGTCCTTTCGGAGAGACATTGTAAGAGTGTGAGACTTGTCAGGATTGAAAGACATGTTCCACTTGTTTGACCAGTCTGTGATTTTGGCCAGGTCTGCAGAGAGTGAGGAAGCTGCAGACTGCCGATCTGAGGGATGAGGAATGGAGCGGCAGATAGTGGAGTCATCAGCAAAGAGATAGAGAGGATTTTCCAGAGTCGGAGGGATCATTGATGAAGACCAGTAAAAGCACATGGCCCAGAACACTACCTTGGGGAACTCCAGCCAGAACAGGAAGGGGAGATGAGAGAAATCCATTCAGGGCCACACGTTGCCGACGACCAGAGAGGAAGTCCGCAAGCCATGAGTGGAGATTTCCATGGATACCATAGGAGGAGAGTTTGGTGAGCAGAGCTGGCTGCCAGACCGTATGGAAGGCACGTGATATGTCAAGTGAGACAGCTCTGATTTCCTGTTTGGCATTGAGGACCTCCATCCATTGTTGAGACAGCAGAAGCAACATGTCCAGAGTAGAATGACCTGGTCTGAATCCAAATTGATGATCAGAGATCAAGCCATTGGAGAAGAGGAAGGTTTTGATATTCGAAGCAATGATGGATTCCATGACTTTGCTGATTAATTGGAAGCAGGCTGATTGGTCTGTAGTTGCAATGATCGGTTTTGCACCTTTTTTGTGTAAAGCGGAAATGTTTGCTGATTTCCAAGATTCTGGCAGATGACCTTGAGCAAAAGAGAGGGTGAAAAGAACAGAGAAAGAGTGAGATAGAGCGGCAGAGCAGGATTTTAGGACCCGTGGGCTGATGCCGTCTTGTCCCGTTGCAGAATCAGAGTCGAGGTTTTACAGAAACTTCTCCACCTTGTCAGGAGAGAAGGACACAGAGTCCAGGAGCAGTTGGGTTCGACTGGGAAAGGTGGGAACAGAGAGAGATGGGTTTGGGACACAAGATTTTGAGGCAAACACAGAGTTGAGGCATTCGGCTTTGTCACGTGCGGTGTCAACTGTGTAGCCATTTGAGGTAAGGGAGGGGACGGAGCGGGAACAAACACCAGAAACGGATTTGACCAGACGCCACCAGGATTTGGAGAAAGGAGACAGGTTTGAGAGTTCAATCTTGAGTGTGGAGAGATAGTGCTTCCTGGCACTCCTGAGGGTAGACACACACTTGTTTCTAGCTTGGTGGAAGGAACTGAGATTGCCTTCAGTTCGATTTGCCTTCCAAGAGGCAAAGGCAAGTTGTTTCAGGGCAACTGCCTCACCACAAGATTCAGTGTACCATGGACGGGAGTAAGGGTAAGACAACTATAGACGAGATGGGATAAATCTGTGCATGAGAGAGAGCAGTTTGCTTTGGAAGAATTCCCAGGGAGAATTGATGTCAGATGCAGTAGAGATGGGAGACCAGTCCAGGTAATTGATGGCTGCTTGCAGCCCGTGCCAGTCAGCCTGAGTGAAATGCCAGACTCGTCGGTGCTGAGGAGGCTCTCTGAGAATGGCCAGAGAGATGTCCACTTTAACAAGCACATGATCAGAAGAACCGATTGGAGCAGAAGAAGAGCAGCAGACATTTGCAGGGAAGTTAGTCATAACCAAGGCCAAGTCATAACCATTATATTATTTTAGTATGATGATTTATTATATTTTATTATTATTATATATTTATTTATTTCTTATTATTAATTTGTTGGCAGCATCATGCTATGGGGATGTTTTTCAGCAGCAGGGACTGGGAGACTTGTAAGTAGAGAGGGAACAATAAATGGCGCCAAACACAGGCAAATCCTTGAGGAGAACCTGCTTCAGAGTGCAAAAGACCGCAGACAACGGCCACGATTTACTTTCCAACAGGACAACGACCCCAAGCATCGAGCCAAAGCAACACTGGAATGGCTTCAGAACAAGAATGTGAAAGTCCTTGAGTGGCCCAGCCAAAGCCCAGACTTGAATCCAATTGAGAATCTGATTTAAAACGTGAAGATTGCTGTTCACTGACGCTCCCCATCCAACTTGACAGAGTTTGAGCAAATCTGCAAGGAATAATGGGAGAAACTCCCCAAATCCAGATGTGCAAAGCTGATACAGACATACCCAAGAAGACTTGAAGCTGTAATCACTGCTAAAGGCGCTTCTATGAAGTTTGACTCAGGGGGTTTAATACATACAGCGCCTCAAGAAGGTCTACACCCCCTTTCAAAATGTTCTCCTTTTGTTGCCTTATAGCCTGGAATTAAATTGCATTAAATAAGACTTTTGCCACCTTTATTTGCATATCATAACCCTCACCTTCCAAGTGAAAAAAAATAATTTCTAAAAATATCAAAAAAAAAAAAATTTTTTTTTGAATATCTTAAGGTAAGTGTCCTCCCCCCCCCCCCCCCCCCCCTGAATTAATACTTGGTGGAATCACCTTTGACAGCAATTACAGCTGTGAGTCTGTTGGGAAAGGTCTCTACCAACTTTATACACCTTGATTGGGCAGGTATTGAGCATTTGGCACCATAACACATGGTATTTTGGCACCATAACACATGGTATTTTGGCACCATCACACATGGTATTTTGGCACCACAACACATGGTATTTTGGCACCATAACACATGATATTTTGGCACCATAACACATGGTATTTTGGCACCATAACACATGGTATTTTGGCACCATAACACATGGTATTTTGGCACCATAACACATGGTATTTTGGCACCATAACACATGTTATTTTGGCACCATAACACATGGTATTTTGGCACCATAACTAACACATGGTATTTTGGCACCATAACATGGTATTTTGGCAACATAACACATGGTATTTTGGCACCATAACACATGGTATTTTGGCACCATAACACATGGTATTTTGGCCCCATAACTAACACATGGTATTTTGGCACCATAACACATGATATTTTGGCACCATAACACATGGTATTTTGGCACCATAACACTTGGTATTTTGGCTCCATAACACATGGTATTTTGGCACCATAACACATGGTATTTTGGCACCATGACATGGTATTTTGGCACCATAACACATGGTATTTTGGCACCATAACACATGATATTTTGGCACCATAACACATGGTATTTTGGCACCATAACACATGGTATTTTGGCACCATAACACATGGTATTTTGGCACCATAACACATGGTATTTTTGCACCATAACATGGTATTTTGGCACCATAACACATGGTATTTTGACACCATAACACATGGTATTTTGGCCCCATAACTAACACATGGTATTTTGGCCCCATAACTAACACATGGTATTTTGGCACCATAACACATGGTATTTTGGCACCATAACACATGGTATTTTGGCACCATAACACATGGTATTTTGGCACCATAACACATGGTATTTTGGCACCATAACACATGGTATTTTGGCACCAAAACACAAGGTATTTTGGCACCATAACACATGGTATTTTGGCACCATAACACATGGTATTTTGGCACCATAACTAACACATGGTATTTTGGCACCATAACATGGTATTTTGGCACCATAACACATGGTATTTTGGCACCATAACACATGGCATTTTGGCACCATAACACATGGTATTTTGGCCCCATAACTAACACATGGTATTTTGGCACCATAACAAGATATTTTGGCACCATAACACATGGTATTTTGGCACCATAACACATGGTATTTTGGCACCATAACACATGGTATTTTGGCACCATAACACATGGTATTTTGGCACCATAACATGGTATTTTGGCACCATAACACATGGTATTTTGGCACCATAACACATGGTATTTTGCCCCCATAACTAACACATGGTATTTTGGCACCATAACACATGGTATTTTGGCACCATAACACATGGTATTTTGGCACCATAACACATGGTATTTTGGCACCATAACATGGTATTCTGGCACCATAACACATGGTATTTTGACACCATAACACATGGTATTTTGGCCCCATAACTAATACATGGTATTTTGGCCCCATAACTAACACATGGTATTTTGGCACCATAACACATGGTATTTTGGCACCATAACACATGGTATTTTGGCACCAGAACACATGGTATTTTGGCACCATAACACATGGTATTTTGGCACCATAACACATGGTATTTTGGCACCATAACACATGTTATTTTGGCACCATAACACATGGTAATTTGGCACCATAACTAACACATGGTATTTTGGCACCATAACATGGTATTTTGGCACCATAACACATGGTATTTTGGCACCATAACACATGGTATTTTGGCACCATAACACATGGTATTTTGGCCCCATAACTAACACATGGTATTTTGGCACCATAACACATGGTATTTTGGCACCATAACACATGGTATTTTGGCACCATAACACTTGGTATTTTGGCACCATAACACATGGTATTTTGGCACCATAACACATGGTATTTTGGCACCATAACACATGGTATTTTGGCACCATAACACATGGTATTTTGGCACCATAACACATGGTATTTTGGCACCATAACACATGGTATCTCGGCACCATAACACATGGTATTTTGCATCGGTTTTCACACCGCACGTGGAGAACAATCATCTTGTGCCGTGACAACGGATGACGTCATATGCATGCACTTGATATCGAAGGAGGTTTCATGTTTGGTTGCCTATATTGACACCTGTGTCAATGGCTCTTTCATTTTGTGTATTGAAGCTCCTTGAAAAGAAAGAGGAACAGAATCTCTCTCTGTTTCTTTCTCTCCCTCTACTGGTTGGTCGTATATTGGATGAAGTGTCATGGCGGCTGTGTGGGAGTTCTGCATCTGAGTTGAATCCGCCTTTCTATATTCCCCTTCTCTCTTGCCCCCCTCCCCTCCCCGTCTCGTTTTTGTTTCTCTTCCTCTTTTCCTTTTGCACAAAGAGAGAGACACTATCTATTTTGAGACCTTGATAATAGGCCTTTCCTTGTTTTTGGCCTTCGGAAGGTCGAATTGTTCTCCCCTCCTGCCAATCCCTAAATCTCGTCTGTAGCCAAAAAGTTTAAAGGTCTGTGGGTATCCTCAGCTCATTGTACTTTGTGTCGGCTTCCTTCAGGACCACCTCGATCTCTTCCGAAAGAGTTAAGGAGGACAAGAGAAGGGGTGAAATGCTTAATGTGTTTATCTTGGCCCTTAACAGTACTCCCTTATTAACTGGGAAGGAGTGGTAGATCAGAGAACCAAGCGTCTTTACAAATCAAAAATCTCCCTTCCATAAATGTGTTTCAGAGGCGGAATATCGATTACAAACACCCGAGTCACCTCCGTCTTGTCGCATAAATGACTATTCTATTATAGCCACCATATGTCTCGCTTAAGGATATTCAACAGATAATGCTTCATTTATTTGGGGAGGCCATCACTGGTTGTGGCCAGACGTACTTTACCTCCCCTTCTCTGATGGTGGCCAAGGGCTGATTCACGTAAAGTGTCGTACGATGACCTTTCGATTAATGTTGATATAATGATTGCTCAATGTGAATCAACTGCCCTGGTTCCCCATAGCACAACGGATACCGAGACAAGCTGGAATGCTCGGCTACGGCCTTGAGAAGTTCTTGATTGAACCCCAAAAAGTTGATGTGTCTCACCTCCTGTTTTACCAGGGTCTGTTGAATGCTTGGCAAGCCGTAGTGGTGGGCCGTCAAAAGGAGTCTTCTGATGTTAAAATGTTTGCGGGGGGAACCTTTATTTCTCAACCCGTTTTTTTCCAATCTTCCCAAAAGCTGTTCTTTTTCCCCCAAAACTTCACGTCAGTTGGCATCAAAAATGTTTGGCATCTTCATGACTCATCCAATTTATTGATGGAAATCTCCGAATGGAATTACTGAGATTACTGGTACCAGGTCAATAAGAGCTGGAGCTCAAATACTTGTAGAAGTCATTCGTACATCCTTAACATTTGGGCTGCAGTGAAGTAATGAGGTTAAAATGGATACCCATAATCCTTTGCTTCCAAAACTACTCATCAGTTTTGCCGGTTCTACTCTCTGCAGTCAGTGATGGCTCTTATTTATTCAGTAATATCGAGGTAAAGACAGTTGTTCACCACCATCTCAGGTTATCCTCCATAACCGAATCCCTCATAACCAAATCAAGACTCTCTGCTCACCTTCACTCCTTCATTCCTTTTTTCTCCCACCTCTGGAACAAACTCCCTCACTCCCTTCAATCCCACTCCTCCATCCAGGTCTTTAAAACAGCTGTTCACCACCATCTCTTTTCTTCCCCAATCCAAAACCTTGATCTTTTCTACCGCCGCTAATTTCACCCCAGATCAACTTTTTTGAAATAACAACTTGTTTCCTGGAAGTCCGAGCAGTGTCCTTGTGTTTTATACTTCTCCCCCCCCCCCCCCCTTCCCACGCCTCCTCCCCCAAGCCTTCTCCCTCCCACAGATCTCCCGATGTCCCTGCTCTCAAATGTTGTGTTTGTGTGCTCTTCCCCCTCTCTCCCCATATTGTCTACCGCTCCCCTTATTATATGTTTTATGTGTCTGTTTGATTTTTTTTTGTGTGACTAATGTTAGCTCTTTCACGAGCCTCGATCTTGTATACAAAAAAAACAACAAAACAAACCGCCAAAATCATGATATTTTCTACACCTGTTAAACCACCCGCACCCCTCTAAAAATTTTGTTTATGTATCCACCTTGTCCACCTGTTGCGTTTTCCCCTTCCCCTAATTAATACATGTATCCCCTAGTTGTCCGTCTCCAGCTACCTTCTCCCTCTCCCCTGCTGTTAGTGTTTCCCCTTTCTCCTGCTATTCCATTTGCTATGTTGTGCCCTGATCTGTTCTGTGTCCTTCCTCTTCCACGAGCCTAGATCATATATAAAAACATACAAACAAAAAAACACCCAGCACAACCAAACCACCCAAAATAACCAAACCACGAACCACATCACAGCCAAAGCACCCAAAATGACCAAACTACCCAAAATAACCAAACTACTAACCACCGAGCACAACCAAACAACCCAGCATAATGAAACCACCCAAAATAACCAAAGCACTAACCACACACCACAACCAAACAACCCAAAATAACCAAACTACCCAAAATAACCAAACTACTAACCACCGAGCACAACCAAACAACCCAGCATAATGAAACCACCCAAAATAACCAAAGCACTAACCACACACCACAACCAAACAACCCAAAATAACCAAACAACCCAAAATAACTAATCTACTAACCACCCAGCACAATCAAACCACCCGGCATAACCAATCCACCCAAAATAACCAAACTACTAACTTCACAGCACAACCAAACAACCCAAAATAACTAAACTACTTACCACCCACCAAAACCAAACCACCCAGCATAACCAAACCACCCAAAATAACTAAACTACTAACCACTCAGCACAACCAAACCACCCGGCATAACCAATCCACCCAAAATAACCAAACCACTAACCACAAGCACAGCCAAAGCACCCAAAATGACCAAACTACCAAAAATAACCAAACTAATAACCACCTAGCACAACCAAACAACCCAGCATAACGAAACCACCCAAAATAACCAAAGCACTAACCACACACCACAACCAAACAACCCAAAATAACCAAACAACCCAAAATAACTAAACTACTAACCACCCAGCACAATCAAACCACCCAGCATAACCAAACTACTAACCACCCAGCACAACCAAACCACCCAGCATAACCAAACCACCCAAAATAACTAAACTACTAACCACCCAGCACAACCAAACCACCAAGCACAGCCAAACAACCCAAAATAACTAAACTACTAACCACCCAGCACAACCAAACCACCCAGCACAGCCAAACCACCCAGCATTACCAAACCACCCAAAATAACTAAACTACTAACCACCCAGCACAACCAAACCACCCAGCACAGCCAAACAACCCAAAATAACTAAACTACTAACCACCCAGCACAACCAAACCACCCAGCATAACCAAACCACCCAAAATAACTAAACTACTAACCACCCAGCACAACCAAACCACCCAGCACAGCCAAACAACCCAAAATAACCAAACAACCCAAAATAACTAAACTACTAACCACCCAGCATAACCAAACCACCCAGCATAACCAAACCACCCAAAATAACTAAACTACTAACAATCCAGCACAACCAAACCACCTAGCACAGCCAAACAACCCAAAATAACCAAACAACCCAAAATAACAAAACTACTAGCCACCCAGCACAATCAAACCACCCGGCATAACCAATCCACCCAAAATAACCAAACTACTAACCACCCAGCACAACCAAACCACCCAGCACAACCAAACCACCCAGCATAACCAAACCACCCAAAATAACTAAACTACTAACAACCCAGCACAACCAAACCACCTAGCACAGCCAAACAACCCCAAAAAACCAAACAACCCAAAATAACAAAACTACCAGCCACCCAGCACAATCAAACCACCTGGCATCACCAATCCACCCAAAATAACCAAACTACTAACCACCCAGCACAACCAAACAACCCAAAATAACTAAACTACTAACCACCCAGCACAATCAAACCACCCGGCATAACCAAACCACCCAAAATAACCAAACTACTAACCACCCAGCACAACCAAACCACAGAGCACAACCAAACTACCCAGCATAACCAAACCACCCAAAATAACCAAACTACTAACCACCCAGCACAACCAAACCACCCAGCATAATCAAACCACCAAAAATAACAAAGTACTAACCACACGGCACAACCAAACCACACAGCACAACCAAACAACCCAAAATAACCAAACTACTAACCACCCAGCACAACCAAACCACCCAGCATAAACAAAATAACCAAACCACTAACCACCAAGCATAACCAAACTACGAAGCACCAAGCAAAACCAAACTACTAACAACCAAGCATAACCAAACCACTAACAACCAAGCATAACCAAACCACTAACAACCAAGCATAACCAAACCACTAACAACCAAGCATAACCAAACCACACTAACAACCAAGCATAACTAAACCACTAATCACCAAGAATAACCAAACCACTAACCACCAAGCATAATGAAACTACTAACCACCAAGCATAACCAAACCACGAACAACCAAGCATAACCAAACCACTAACCACCAAGCATAAGCAAACCACTAACAACCAAGCATAACCAAACCACACTAACAACCAAGCATAACTAAACCACTAATCACCAAGAATAACCAAACCACTAACCACCAAGCATAATGAAACTACTAACCACCAAGCATAACCAAACCACGAACAACCAAGCATAACCAAACTACGAAGCACCAAGCATAACCAAACCACTAACCACCAAGCATAACCAAACTACGAAGCACCAAGCATAACCAAACTACTAACCACCAAGCATAACCAAACCACTAACAACCAAGCATAACCAAACCACGAACAACCAAGCATAACCAAACCACTAACCACCAAGCATAACCAAACTACGAAGCACCAAGCATAACCAAACTACTAACAACCAAGCATAACCAAACCACTAACAACCAAGCATAACCAAACCACACTAACAACCAAGCATAACTAAACCACTAATCACCAAGAATAACCAAACCACTAACCACCAAGCATAATGAAACTACTAACCACCAAGCATAACCAAACCACGAACAACCAAGCATAACCAAACTACGAAGCACCAAGCATAACCAAACCACTAACCACCAAGCATAACCAAACTACGAAGCACCAAGCATAACCAAACTACTAACCACCAAGCATAACCAAACCACTAACAACCAAGCATAACCAAACCACGAACAACCAAGCATAACCAAACCACTAACCACCAAGCATAACCAAACTACGAAGCACCAAGCATAACCAAACTACTAACAACCAAGCATAACCAAACCACTAACAACCAAGCATAACCAAACCACACTAACAACCAAGCATAACTAAACCACTAATCACCAAGAATAACCAAACCACTAACCACCAAGCATAATGAAACTACTAACCACCAAGCATAACCAAACCACGAACAACCAAGCATAACCAAACCACTAACCACCAAGCATAAGCAAACCACTAACGACCAAGCATAACCAAACCACTAACCACCAAGCATAACGAAACTACTAACAACCAAGCATAACCAAACCACTAACAACCAAGCATAACCAAACCACTAACCACCAAACATAACGAAACTACTAACAACCAAGCATAACCAAACCACTAACAACCAAGCAAAACCAAACCACTAACAACCAAGCATAACTAAACCACTAATCACCAAGAATAACCAAACCACTAACCACCAAGCATAATGAAACTACTAACCACCAAGCATAACCAAACCACTAACAACCAAGCATAACCAAACCACTAACCACCAAGCATAACCAAACCACTAACTACCAAGCATAACCAAACCACTAACCACCAAGCATAACGAAACTACTAACAACCAAGCATAACCAAACCACTAACTACCAAGCATAACCAAACCACTAACCACCAAGCATAACGAAACTACTAACCACCAAGCATAACCAAACCACTAACAACCAAGCATAACCAAACCACTAACAACCAAACATAACCAAACCACTAACTACCAAGCATAACCAAACCACTAACCACCAAGCATAACGAAACTACTAACAACCAAGCATAACCAAACCACTAACTACCAAGCATAACCAAACACTAACCACCAAGCAGAAGGAAAGTACAACGTTTTCAGTAGTACCTTACTCACTGTAAAATGTCTGGTACTTGGTGATGATAAAAGTATTAGTTTAAATCAGAGGAAACTATTGTGCCCACGTTGTGCAGTACAAGTCTGGGTTGTGGCCCCATCTCTGGACCACTGCACCCACCTTCTACCACATTATTATGGAGAGGACATCGCTGCATTCCCAAGGGAAGGACATCCCTGTATTCCCTGTGGTTCATAGTATACTACACGAACCTTTTCGTGAGGACTGTGAAGGATTGAAACAAGCATGGATCACTGCCCAAAGGAGACCAGTGTGCAACGCCGGAGTGTGAAATCCCCTCAAGACCACCTTCAACCAATATTTTCTCAATCAATGGTTTGCCAATCTATCTGGAGCATCCACATGGAGTGTGTGGAAACAAGACCAAGAAAATGAGGAAATAAAGAGCAAGGAATGCAGGAGATAGAAGCATGGAGAAAACCTCCAGTTTCCTCATGGCTCAAACTTTTCTCCTATAAATTGAAGCAAAAAGAAAGACGAGGCAAGTTTGGTTGTGGAGTCATGAAGTCCTTGTGTGTCCCAGCGGTTCTCTCTCTGGTCCTGATCCTGCTCTTGGATCAAGCACCTACAGCTCGGGCAGATGATTCTTTGTCCAACGAGCAGGTGGAGAATGCAGTTGATGAAGCGTTGGACAAGCTGAACAATCAGCAGGTGTCCACACGTAAACTGGCATTGTCTGAACAACAGGATATCCAGGTGAGTTTCAACGTGTCCATTTCTTCTTTCACAGACACCGACACAAATCCCAACATGGATCAGGGTGATCAAATTGTCTAACTCGTGTTTCTTCCATAGGCAGATGAAACAGACGTTGAAGGACAGACCACCATCATATTTTACGTGGATGAGACCGAGTGCAATGCGGACGATCCCAGGGACTGGGCCGATTGTCCGATCGCGACGGACTCGCCACCGGTAAGACCCGTTTGATCTACTCGAGTCCCAATGTTTGTTTCTGGTCCTGATAGTGATACATCGATGTGATCCACACCTGAGGTCTACCCTCGAGATTGTGTGTGAGATGTTGGTCATGCAGTGCAGATTGTTGACTTGGACATTGTGGATATAACTATGAAGTGGATGGATGTGGACATCACAGTATGATAAGAACCCATGAGGTTATTGCAATGTAGATGGTCATGATGTATCAATCCGTTGTTGTGCTTTGTAGGGCATTGCACAGTGTGAGGTCACCGTGTTGAGCACCGAGGACTCCTTGGACGTCGGAGACGCGACTTGCGATTTCAACTCGACGGGCGGAAATGTGAGGGTTTGAGATCAAACAGTAATAAACTACAGTAAAACGGTATTCGGTGGAGCGCATACAGTTTATGGTTTCCATCCCACTGGTAGGCCGAATGTGGATTTCGGACCTGAACCAAAATCGAATTTGTTCTTGTCATCCACCCAACTCATCTACAACTTTTTGAAATATCATGCGATATATCGTTTTTGGCTCCATCTCTCGATGTGAGTGAGAAATCACTTTCCAAAATCTAATCGATTTGTCCTAGTCACACACCCAACCTGTCCACCAAGTTTCATCCAAATCCGTCCATAACCTTTTCAGATATCCTGCTCACCGACAGACAAATAAACAGACAGACAGGGGTGAAGACGTAACCTCCGTCCACCTTCGGTGGTGGACCTAACCTGGCAGTCGGACTAAAAACAATCACACCCGTGTCCGAAGGGAGCGGTTCAGTTTGGCATTTTTAATATGAAATATGCAAAGCCCAGTAACGAACGAAACCCATTAGAATTGCCCTCTAGATTTACCCTTTAGAACCATCTAGAATTACCCTTTACAGCCCTCTGAAATCACCCTTTAGAACCCTCTGAAATCACCCTTTGGAACCATCTATAATTACCCTTTAGAACCTTCTAGAATGACTCTTCAGAACTCTAGAATATCTTGGCATTCCATTGTTCTGGAAGGGTTGCCCTCATGCTGACGTAGATATAGAAGGTGTGCTGGAAGACGGTTACCTGCTGAAAGAGGTGTTCTGGAATTTCCGGTTTACCTGATGCTCACGTAGATAGAGGAGGTGTGGCTGATGGCAAAAAAAATAGATTTCAGGAAGGTTTTTTTTCAAAGTCAGTAACAAATGAAACTTCCTGTAAATTTTTATCACTTTTTACCTTGGATCTTTTCACCAAATTTGCGATCAAGCTGAGAATGGCCATTGTCTACTTACGCACCTGTAGACGAGAGATGTGTTTTATCCTGAACAATGTTCCGCACCAACATGACTGTGAAGTTCTAGAAAACGAATAAATATTTTATTGATTATTGAAAATCGTCTGGTGTTTGTTTTACAGGCGAGGCGACGACGTGGCTGGTTTAAGAAAGCCTGGAGAAAAGTGAAGAATGCGGGACGAGGAGTTCTTAAGGGTGTGGGAATACATTATGGTGTTGGATTAATCGGTTAATCGGTTGGATTAATCGTTATCACGGTTAGGAGGAAGCTCTGTGTTGGTGGTGGTGGTGGTGGTGGTGGTGGTGGTGTTGTGGGTTAATGGGTGGGAGCGAATGATTTCTCCCCGACATTCAATACTTGCTCGTTAATTCCAATTGATTCGCTTAGTTACACAAGTAAGCCGAACAGGTAACCAGTTAGTAAGCTTTAAAATTGAACTTTTAGGATTGAAACTGCAGCTGAACTTTTTGTAGTTTAACATTTAATTGTGACTCTGCGATTAAACTTTGTCTGATCATGGAAATAAAGGATTGCAAAAATGAAAACCTGAGGCTGTTTTACTTTGTAATGGTGATCAAGTGGTGACATTTTAACACAGAGTGGGAGACGCACGAAACCGACCGGATATTAGCATGAAATACACCTGGATGTTACCTGGACTCAGTCCATTTTTGGGAGGACTCGGACTCGGCCCAATCCCAATCAAATCCAGCAAACATTGTGTGTACAAAAGAAGGTGGTACCGAATGGCACCGAGCAGGCGGCGCTGCACCGAATGGCACCGAGCAGGCGGCGCTGCACCGAATGGCACCGAGCAGGCGGCGCTGCACCGAATGGCACCGAGCAGGCGGCGCTGCACCGAATGGCACCGAGCAGTCGGGACTGCACCGAATGGCACCGAGCAGGCGGCGCTGCACCGAATGGTACCGAGCAGGCGGCGCTGCACCGAATGGCACCGATCAGGCGGCGCTGCACCGAATGGCACCGAGCAGGCGGCGCTGTACCGAATGGCACCGAGCAGGCGGCGCTGCACCGAATGGCACCGAGCAGGCGGCGCTGTACCGAATGGCACCGAGCAGGCGGCGCTGCACCGAATGGCACCGAGCAGGCGGCGCTGTACCGAATGGCACCGAGCAGGCGGCGCTGCACCGAATGGCACCGAGCAGGCGGCGCTGCACCGAATGGCACCGAGCAGGCGGCGCTGTACCGAATGGCAACGAGCAGGCGGCGCTGTACCGAATGGCACCGAGCAGGCGGCGCTGCACCGAATGGCACCGAGCAGGCGGCGCTGCACCGAATGGCACCGAGCAGGCGGCGCTGCACCGAATGGCACCGAGCAGGCGGCGCTGTACCGAATGGCACCGAGCAGGCGGCGCTGCACCGAATGTACAGCGCCGGAAGTTCCCGTGTATACCAAGTGGTTCCGAATGCACACCACCCAGCAGGCGGCGCTCAAACATATCTTCAAGTTCAACACTAATCTACATAAAGCACAGGGTTAGGTTCGGGTTTGGAATTTACGTGCATACCCGATAAACATTGATTTACAAATCAGGGTACGGTAACGCCGAGGGTTATTTAGGGTTAGGGTTTATAAAAAAAAATTATGAAGTTTTGAAATTAAATAAAAATGGAAATTAATGACATGCATGGAAACTTTCATTTTTGTTAGCCTATAGTTAAGGTTACGTATTCCACGTGTGATTTTAAACGAAATGATATCGCAGTGTGAAGGGGGTTGATATGAGTACCGAAAGTGGTCGGAAGGTTCCGAACAACAAAATAATAATAAACGAATTAGCGCATAAATAAGGAGCACATTTCACGATATCAAACACAATTTATGAGTTAGATAAACGACTGAAACTTCTAAATATGGTCAGATACAATTTCCTCGACAGAACTTAACCCAACAATGTCTTTTTAAACAAAATGTAGTCTTTAAAAACAATATCTTTCAAATTTTTTCCAAGCAATTCGGAGTTGCTAATCTCTGTGCGTTTACTACATTTTTTTGTGATTTTTTTTTGTTTTTTGTATACAGAATCGAGGCTCGTGAAAGAGCTAACATTTATCACAAAAACAAATCAAAGAGACAAACAAAGTATATAAAAAGGGGAGCGGTAGACAAGATGGGGAGAGGAGGAGAAGCACATAAACACAACATTTCAGAGCAGGGACATCGGGAATGTGTTGGAGGGAGAGGGATTGGGGGAAGGCGGCGTGGGAAGGGAGTGGGGGGGGGGGGGGAGGTGGGAGAAGTATAAACACAAGTACACCAAGGACTCCCAGGAAAGAAGTTGGTATTTTAAAAAAGTGGATTTGGGGTGAAATTAGCGGGGGTAGAAAAGATGAAGGTTTTGGATGGGGGAAGATAAGAGATGGTGGTGAACAGCTGTTTTAAAGACCTGGAAGGAGGAGTGGGATTGAGGAGAGTGAGGGAGTTTGTTCCAGAGGCGGGAGAAAAGAGGCATGAAGGTGTGAAGGTGAGCAGAGTCTTGATTTTGGCAGTTTCACCATAAGAGGGTTGCAGGCAGATCTTCTGCGACCTGTAGGAATATTTGGGGGACAGAGCCCAGAGAGAGCTGGAGGAGCAAGGCCGGAGAGGAGTCGGTAGAAGACAGAAAGACGACCAACCTGCCTGCGGTGAGTAAGTCAAAGGCCCTCGGAGGTAGCTTCATCACAGGAGATTCCAATGATTTTGAAAGCTTTGGTTTCAACAGCGTGAAGACGAGCTAGGTGTGATGCAGGAGCACCAGCCCAGAGGGGAGAGCAGTACTCCATTGAGCTGCGGATGAAAGCCTTATATGTCGTGAGGAGCTCAGGTGTGCCAAGGAAGGACTTCACACGACGGAGGGTGCCCAGTCGGCGACTGGCTTTGGAGGCCAGCTTGGAAATGTGGTTTTCCCAGGAAAGATCATGGCAGATAGTGAGACTCAAAAGCTTGAGTGACAGAACTTCTTGGAGAGGATTATTCAGAAAGTGGATGGGAGGGTTGTCCAGTCGGTCTTTTCGGATAGACATCGTCAGAGTGTGAGATTTGTCAGGATTGAAAGACATGTTCCACTTGTTTGCCCAGTCTGTGATTTTGTCCAGGTCTGCAGAGAGCGAGGAGGCTGCAGACTGCCGATCTGAGGGATGAGGAATGGAGCGGCAGAGAGTGGAGTCATCAGCAAAGAGATAGAGAGGATTTTCAAGAGAGTCGGAGAGATCATTGATGAAGACCAGAAAAAGCACAGGGCCCAGAACACTGCCTTGGGGAACTCCAGCCTGAACAGGAAGAGGAGATGAGAGAAACCCATTCAGGGCCACACGTTGACTATGACTAGAGAGAAAGTCCGCCAGCCATGCGTGGAGATTTCCATGGATACCAAAGGAGGAGAGTTTGGTGAGCAGAGCGGGGTACCAGACGGTATCGAAGGCACGTGATATGTCAAAGGAGACAGCTCTAATTTCCTGTTTGGCATTGAGGACCTCCATCCATTGTTGAGACAGCAGAAGCAGCATGTCCAGAGCAGAGTGACCAGGTCTGAAACCAAATTGATGATCAGAGATCAAGCCATTGGAGAAGAGGAAAGATTTCATATCTGAAGCAATGATGGATTCCATGGCTTTGCTGATAATTTGGAGAAGGCTGATTGGTCTGTAGTTGCTAGGATCTGTTTTTGCACCTTTTTGTGTAAAGCGGTAATGTTTGCTGATTTCCAAGATTCTGGCAGATGACCTTGAGCAAAAGAGAGGGTGAAAAGAACAGAGAAAGAGTGAGATAGAGTGGCAGAGCAGGATTGTAGGACACGTGGGCTGATGCCGTCTTGTCCAGTTGCAGAATCAAAGTCGAGGTTTGACAGAAACTTCTCACATCCCACTTGTGTTTTTTCTTGTATGCATCTTCAAGAGGACATGTAAGTCAGTTCATATGTTGAATTTCACATTGATAGACCCTTGCCAACCCCGTGCCAACCCTCACCCGTGGGTGTAATACACATAGTGGCGCTCCCGTACATACATTCAATAACCTCTTCGTCCACCTTACTCCAACTTCTCCTGCTGCAATTATCATCTCTGTACACACCTCATCAATGTCTGGCGCCCTTTCCTTTTTCATCCTCTTCATTGCCGTCCATACTTCCTCTTCCATGATCTTCACTAACTCCACTTTCCGCTCCACATAACTCAGTAGTTCCAGCTCGCTGTTGCTTCCTTCCTGGTTCAACAGCCGTTTGAAATATCCTTCCCACACCTTCAATACTTTGCCCTTCTCTGTCACTAGCCTCCCGCCAAAATCCTTAATCGCCACCCCTCCCTTCACATCCTTGCTATTAGTCCTTGAGCCAGACCAAAAGTAATGCTCCGGCGGGGGGAGTAATTCTCATTATGATTTTCCATTAGACCAATGTCTCAAGTGTCAGAAAAGGTGTGATGGACATCTGAGAACGGTAGCTTAGTGCCCGGATGGACGCCATCTTTGAAACCACCCAGCTCGAAAATGCCCATTTGGTGGGGTACATTGTTGCACGTGTATCTGGACTTCTATACTAGCTATCGATGTGCGGTTGACGACTAAATATACGTCCGATGTGTACCGTCTAAATAAAAAATAATATGAAGCATTTTGTTTTAGATTGATTATTATAAAAATCAATTATCGAAAAAAAATCATATATTTTTCAATATTTTATTATTAGACTTGTACTTTTTTTAGTGAAACAACACTGGTATGATTTTCCAAATTATGCATTGTGCTACACCGTTTATCTGTCTATAAAAATAACTCAAAAACTAAAACATATCATCCACCACGAGTTTACAACAAATAAATGTAAAGAGGCATAAAATGACTTAGGCCGCCGCTGGCATTATCTATTCTGACGATAACGCAAGTTAGGAATGTCGTACGGAGAGGATTTTAACACCATACGATATCTAATAAGCAGGCGGAAATTGTTACATAGGAAATCTGCACTTTGGTGGCCATCTTGGATTTCAAAATGGCCGCCAATTATATTAATTATTCATTACTAGAGTTTGGAAAGACGTATGGAGCTGATTTTAACACCATATGATGTATATTCCTAATAAGCAAGCGGAGGTATTGTAGAAGAAATGGTTAGCGAGTACTCAAGACTCCAATGACCGGACACAGGTTTACAAAAGGTCATGACTTTATTAACTAGTTGTTCACTTCATTCAAATACTAATAACTACCGTTAACTCAATGGACCAGATAACTCTATCCGCATAGTCCCTCTTTCTCAGCCGATGTTCCTCCGCAGCGCCGTACTCGTTCATTCCATCGTTCCGTCGGGCAGGGCTTCTGAGGACAAGTCTACTTTACTCAACGTTTGCTCCCGTTTATATGGACAAACTGGACTTAATCTCCTCTCCGCTAATGCCCCGAGGTCATGCATGTACCAAGTCCTGGTATCAGCTCGCTCCCCTCCTGTTGTGAGTTCCGTTTACCAAACGATAGGGGGGTGCTTCAGCCAGGGGCTGTGACCAGGTGGATAAAGAGATTATCATGTTCGGGCGCATTCCTAACACTCATTTACAAACTCGTCTTTCACAGAGTTTGCATGTAAAATGTATCTGCTTTGTTACCAGGTTAATTAATAAGTTACCAGGGCCAATCAATACGTTACACTGAGTTACACTTCCACAATTCCCTCATCTTTTTGTTTTTGTTTATATTAACCATTAATCTAAACATCAATATAAGTAAACAGTCAATCACTACAAGTAAACATCATTACAAGTATAAGTAAATAATCATAACTTTGGTAATCAAATTCCCTTAGGCATACACCGTCATCCTGCAAGAATCACAAAACATTTCGTTGGTCATTGACTCCTTCCATATTGTTCAATCTATTGCATTTGCATCACAAATATATTTTCAAAACAACACTTCACCATCACCAAGATACAACAATTTCACTTCATTTTCAAGTTTTGTAAAGCATCTGCACCATCTGGCAAAAAACGTTTGCCTCCACACAAATGTTGACTTTGTTTGAAAGGAAGGGCTGATCACTTGTGTTTGAATCCAGGTATGAAACATTTTCTCCTAATGTCTTCATAGCTCCTGCACTACTTCGTGTAGGATTTCGCTGTTGTGGTAACACTGCGGAGTCATAGACTGACCCTTCTCTCCATGTAGCATTCTTGCCACTTTTTGCTGTGAACCATAATGATTCCTTGAACAAGGCCTTCGCCCAGTTGTAGTCGACTTGCCTCCTCCCTCATTATGAGTGGGCAGCAAGTATTGGTGTGACGTTGATTGGCCAGCAAGATGTGGAACAGGGATGCCGGATGCATCCACAATGATGTTGGGACCATGGTGTTCAGGTCATCCATGGTCCATACCAGGAGTGGCCCGCAGAATCGTGCACAGCTGTTGTGGAAAGGCACAGCCATTGGTTTGCAGCTCCATGCTGGCTCCCCGGAAGTTGGTGAAGTAATAACATATGTCCCCGCATTTCACAGAGGTTGCAGGTAAAATGTCGTTGTCCTGCAACTTCTGATGTGATGAATGTTCGAAGCCTTCGAACAAGAGTAAGTGATCGCCTTTCTTTCATATGTTGCAGTGTGATCCAGGCAAATGGTCACATAAATTTCCTTGGTGAAGGTAAGCATTCATCTCCAAGTTACACGGGAGAATGTCTTCATCATTCTTTGAGAAAGAGGGTGTATGCCATGATTAACTTCATTTTTAGCCACAAATTTTCTTTCTCGAACTTCTTCCCAATTCCGTTAGCACTCCCTTCAAAATGTGATCTCGTCTTATCCTTATGCTCAGTCACATCTGAATCTGCTTTCCGCACACATTGAATCAGATAGGGTACATCTTACCATGAAACAGCATAATCATGTATATCTTCCGACAGTTTCACATTCAACAATTTGTTGTTTTTCCTTAACACATTCAAAAAGTTATATTCATTTATATGCGTCACACAAATAATATTCAATCAGGTATGTATTTCACTACTAAACTAAGAATAGCATCCACAATTGCTTGCAGGTTAATATAGTTCAAAAATAACTCATGCAGGTATTTTAGCACTACTCTAAGAAAATAAATTGTATATGATTACAATCACAAACGGGAATATCTAATTCCCAACAACAATTTTCCCAAACCAACAAATTAAGCATAATGTATTATTACCATAATTCCTCTCCACTTTTACTTTTCCCTCTTTTTTTTTTTCCTAACAGTGTGTCACTCGTGGTGATATGAGTTCACTGATATTGTAATTGACACAACTCATAACATTGTCGTTATGCCATTATCTTAATTCTACTGTTTATGTCGCCATAAAAGTCTTCCTTTTCTGGTTCCACATTTCTTTCCTCATTTGTCACTTCATGCGTTATCATCGTGTTGTTGGTTACCTTATTCAAACACACCGTCACTAAGGCTTTCAAGCAAGCCACCACTAAAACAATTGCCAATATAACTACTAAACCAACAAACAAGTCTGCTACTCCTTGTATATATTCATACCTATGACATAGTTATATGTCGATGACATTTAACATTATATACCAAACTAACAAGCTTCCTAAAAGGTAAATAAAGAAAATCCCTTAATATGTAACATAATCAGATTGTTTGTCTTACCCTGATCCCCCTATCTCCCGGGGTTGAACTCAATCCCCTGATCATGAGTGTAGTTGTGATACATTTCTCACTCATGTTGTATTAATATCAGCAGGTAATTGTATGTCATGTAGGCAAATAAATGTCACTATCCCAAGTAGGAATATCACATGTTGAAAATGTAATGTTTATCAATGCAAGGGGTGTTAAAATGTAATTCAAATGACTGTAAATCACTACTATCATTTATCTACCACTGAATGTTCTGCTGGGCTGCTAGGTGCAGCCTCATTTTCTGTGGGATCGTCCACCTTAGCCCCATGTGCTTGTTTGCAATGAGGGGCATGAATCCAACTTTCTATTTTGGGTCCATTTTTTTTCTATTCTTATCAATCTCCTATGGTTTATCATTTCGTTCCAAGATACCGCAACCAAAGGTTTTAACCAAAGCTCTACCAAACTATTTCCAATTTGAACAAAAATGCCAGTGAAACAATGATTCGAAGAATTAACTTCAAGGGGTCAATAAATTTATTCTATAGCCAGATCTAATTTTCCCATACAATAGTTTGCCTTGCCCCATGTCATATTATAACACCTTAATAAACCTTCGAAAAAATGTTTCCCATCTCAACAAATTTCCTTTTTTTTCAAATAGCCATGTGTAACTTACGTATTTAACTACAATTTCCTCTCAATTTGTTTGGCCTAACTGGCCGCAAAAGTGGCTGCTAGCATGCAGTACCGTTTTTTATCTACCAAGGAAGTGTTCCACACAAGACCTCTACCAAAATGTTGTTTGTAAAAACAAATCTGGGATTTCTGATTACATGGATGCACACTCTCAGGACATTTTCAGGCTGCTGTTAACAATCCACTACGATAACTTAATTCCTTTACCCACAATCAAATAATTAGTACAAATTGAGGATATTATCCCTATCACATTCTTTTATAGATTCATTATGTTGGATCTAATTTTTTTTTTCCCAATAATTTTCCACTGCTGTAAGGCGGAACAATAGCTCTCATAAGTCTTAGTAATATCGTACTTAATTTGCCCAGCAGCGAATAATTTATTTACTATCCTTTCTCATCTGTTAACCAGTGACTTTGTTTAAACTCCAGAACTGAAAACCCACAATAGTTCAAACCAGCAAAATTTTCTTTACTATTTTCCCATATCATCTATGCCTAAAACACATCCATACATACAGCACAATTTATATGCTGATAAAATTCAAGTTTATATATATAAAAATCCGTGAGCAGAGTACTCTGGGAAGTCAGTGTAAGACCTCTCCCAAATTTGGCTAATTTTGTACTCCCACATTTTTATGAAGCTCATATCCATAAATAGCTTTGATTCTCATATAAATTCTATCAAAATGGAATCTCAAGATTACTCCCAATTTTCACTATCACTGAAATTACTATCAATGAATGGCTGCTCATAACCCAACACATCAAATCTTTATATTCCATCTCCCTTGACAAAAGAGATAATGTTCATAATCAAATTTTATTTCTATTTTATTTTACGGATTCTCTGCATATTCAATCCCATCCACATAAAACTATCCATTTCCAGACAGGCACACTGTCGGTGTCAACAATCTTGTAAGATTGATACACAAAACAATAAAAACACTAACATTGACACACAAAAAATACACACACACATGCATTATGCGTATTTGTTTGCGTTGGAACTATTATTTACAGATCAAGATGGGTGTCAATTTTATTTCAATTTCATAAAATTTGTCCTTCAATTTTTAGAAATGCTAACACACAAATGGACCAAAAAGTTTATTCTTAGAAAAACCCCTATGATGTCACATTGAAATTACCCTTTCAGTTCCCACAATAATTTATCCAAATTTGACTACACACCCATTTACATGTCAGTCGACCACTGACTTATCAATCATGCGGAACACTAGTCCGAAATTCCCACCTGATCATGATGTGACCCTTGTCACTTGGTTTCAAAAATTTGCAAAGCAATTGTTCCAACTTTGTAAATTTAAAATTGTGTGCCCAACATAAAAGATCCAATTTCGGCATGTGATCAATTAATTACTAATTTGCTTACAAGCAAAAGAAAAAATGAATAATTCTTGCTCCGAAAACTTTTCAGACCCAAGAATCATCGACAGTTATTCTTGTTTGTCCAGTAATCGAATCTGTTGAGGCCAATCATCATTTGGGATTTGCAGCAATGAAGGCCTAATCATTGTCTGAGGTACCGGTACGCACTGGTACCCTTGATCTTGGTTTCTTTGTCCTTGGTTTCTTTGTCCTTGGTTTCCCTGTCGAAATTGTCTTCTGCTCAGATATGGGCATCTCCTTATCCAGTGTCCCATCTCTCCACAGTTGAAGCACCGGCTTCTGTCGTTACCTGCTCTGTCCACCTGTGCATTTGTATTGCTGGGCTGCATCTCTACATCCCTGAGTTGCCACTGCAATCTCTCGTTGTCTCCTGAAACACGAAAAAATTCTCTGTACCGTCCTTTTTGGGGAGACAACTGGAAATCAGATGGGACAACCGTCACTTTCATTCCTAATTTCGAGGGCAGTTGTACATTTGTCTCCTCCACTGTATCCTGTATCCTTTTTATTTTAAGTTCTAGATCCGTTATCCGTTCTTGCTGTTCCCGTTGTCTGGATTCACCATCCCAAAGATGGAATGCAAGCCAGTCTACCGTTAGATTCTGTCTCTTCCTGGCTTTCAATCTTTGTTCCAATCTTTCCAATCGACTTCGCTCAAATGTACCATCTCTTGGAAACTCCTCATCATGTCCCTTTGTCCACAAATACCAATTCTCGACCTGCCTTATAGCTTCGGCACCATAACGGTCATACATATGATGTGTACAAGTACCTTTTTGTGGAATCTCTGGTTGTCCTTGTGTATTCTTGCAGGCTCCATTTCCCATTCTGCCTTTTATCAAAGTAGCGTTGGATGTGTTGTAGCTTGTTCCAGGTTCCTCTAAAGCTTCACTCGTACCTCCAGGAAGGATCTCTCCACCTGTTCACACGGTGATTTCCAGAGAATCTCCCTCAGCTGTGGCTTTTGCACAATCCAATCTCACAGATCAGTATTTGCAGATGAGCCGGAGGGTCAGTATGAAATGGGTGAATCCTCAGGTGTCCGCTCTGTTGAAGGGGAAATCAAACAATGGTAACCGCACATATATATCTGTATATAAACTCACCACCTTGCTCAATTTTCCCAGGTTGTCTCCACATTGATAATATCTCGCAAAGATATCAAAGCTTCTTTCTTGAGACCGCATTTTCATCAATCAAACAATCAATATATTCAATTCAATTTATTCAGTTCAATTTATTCAGTTAAATTCATTCAATTAAATTCAATCAATTAGATTCAATCAATCAACAATTCAATCAATTATTCAATTTCAATTAATTCATCAATATTCATCAATAAATCAAATTAATCATTTTGAATGACTCCTTGCATATCTGACATATTTCCCCATTTTGCCTGGTCTCCACAAATTTTCTTTGCAACCACTAAAGGCAACTCATCCTTCATTCGTGAGACAGCCAAAATGGATGGCAGATATTAAAGTTCATTGGGAAAAATATCTCATCATTTTTTTTCTTTAATAGTACCCAAAATCTCTTGGCAATTTAAATTTCGTAAAACTCCTGAAATAAGACTGTAAAATTCCTTCAATCATGCTAAATTTTGAAACTCCATCGCTTGTAACACCCAATTTATCCCATAGGGCTTGAAAGTTCTTTCCCAAGTTCATGCAATCATTCTGCATTTGAACCCTATGATATCATTCATAATAATCATCATGATTTTATAGTCATGGTCATATCACAATCATCTATTTAAAACGAACATTTCCTTTATCACCACAGCTATGTGGTATAATCAACAATAGAATAAAACTGGACATAGCAACAGGCTACCTCATGGCCACTTAGTATACCTATTGACAATAAGTCATAACAATATCGAATAATCATTGAACAATTCAAAAATCGCTTCCACTGCTCTAGCCGCAGCATTCATTATTTTGTTTGCTCATTCACTATTCCTGATTCGTCATCAAGGATCTCCATCATCACACAG
The DNA here is from genome assembly GCF_964187855.1 of Myxine glutinosa. Taxonomy (NCBI): domain Eukaryota; kingdom Metazoa; phylum Chordata; class Myxini; order Myxiniformes; family Myxinidae; genus Myxine; species Myxine glutinosa. The sequence goes on from NC_136274.1 coordinate 28,078,606, forward strand.
CGTACTTAATTCCGCATTTTAATGAGAATTCAACAGGAATTTACGACTCAAAGGAAAAAGAACGAGCAGACCTTTTGCAGGATGATCGTTACAAAATCGTTACATATATTAAAGTATTTATAATGTCGACAAATCATATCTTAATTCTTACAAGATTTGGTTCTTTGAATAAATCACAGCACCGGGAGAACCAGCTCCAAAAAATGGATCTTTGTGTTTATTCAGCACCCTAGTAATTGGTTCTTTGTGTACTAATTACACAGCACCCAGGCCCCGCTCATATGGATCTTTGTGCAGCGCTGCACAGCACCTGAGCAAAAAGGGGTTTCATCTACATTTTCCCTATCCGGCGTACCATCCGTGATATTTGTTTGCTCATTCACTATTCCTGATTCGTCATCAAGGATCTCCATCATCACACAGCGTACTTAATTCCGCATTTTAATGAGAGTTCAACAGGAATTTACGACTCAAAGGAAAAGAACGAGCAGACATTTTGCAGGACGATAACTGGAATTAGTCGTGAAAATATATCCAAATACACAAAAATACACACCCACACAAATAAACAACATTTATTCCGTTTAACAGAACAAACATTTCCTCTATCATGACATGCATGTCTTCAAAATTATATGACCAAGAGAAAAAGTAAAATTAATTAAAACTGCGAGCAGTGATAATCCGGGGACCATACCGCTCCATCCTGATTGGACGAGTGCGTGCTAGAGTCGTTAACAACGACAGTCCAGATCCGATTGTTCAAAATTTCAACTCAATCGATCGAAAAATGAACGCAGGGATGCATTTTAAAGGTGCAGTGGCACTAACTGAGTTGCCACGAATATGGCCACGAAATTGCCAATATGGCCATCACAAAATATTTTCCTTAATCAATTGGCTCATAGCATAACCAATCTGCAAGTATTTCATCCGAAGATGTATCTCTGAGGAATTTTAATTAAATAAGTCATTTATAAATCAACGAGTTAATTTATTAAATGATTAATCAATAAATCAAAATTTTCCTTGACAGCCACATCACTTGGTCAGTGTCATGTCCAAATATCAGCTTCCTTACTCACAAGGTGCCTGAGTTAATGTAATGTAATTGCTGTAATAAGATTACTGCAATTACTGTAATGATTACTGTAATTACTGTAATTACCGGAACTGTAATTACTGTCATGTAATTACTGTAATTAATAATAAATGTAATTAATTAAATAAGTACTTCATTAATCGCTCGTAATTAAATAACTCGTGAATTCTTATCCGATTTACTTAACATTTGAGTGTCCCCAAAACGTTGGAGCAAAACGTTGCAACAACGAAAGTGAAACGTTGTGGCGACGTTGTGGAAACGTCAGCAAAACACAACATTTGAATGTTCCCAAAACGTTGGAGCAAAACGTTGCAACAACGAAAGTGAAACGTTGTGGCGACATTGTGGAAACGTCAGCAAAACACAACATTTGAATGTTCCCAAAACGTTGGAGCAAAACGTTGCAACAACGAAAGTGAAACGTTGTAGCGACGTTGTGGAAACGTTAGCACAACCCAACATTTGAATGTTCCCAAAACGTTTCAACAAAACGTTGCAACAACGAAAGTGAAACGTTGTAGCGACGTTGTGGAAACGTTAGCACAACCCAACATTCGAATGTTCCCAAAACGTTGGAGCAAAACGTTGCAACAACGAAAGTGAAACGTTGTAGCGACGTTGTGGAAACGTTAGCACAACCCAACATTTGAATGTTCCCAAAACGTTGGAGCAAAACGTTGCAACAACGAAAGTGAAACGTTGTAGCGACGTTGTGGAAACGTTAGCACAACCCAACATTTGAATGTTCCCAAAACGTTGGAGCAAAACGTTGCAACAACGAAAGTGAAACGTTGTAGCGACGTTGTGGAAACGTCAGCAAAACCCAACATTTAAATGTTCCCAAAACGTTGGAGCAAAACGTTGCAACAACGAAAGTGAAACGTTGTGGCGACGTTGTGGAAACGTCAGCAAAACACAACATTTGAATGTTCCCAAAACGTTGGAGCAAAACGTTGCAACAACGAAAGTGAAACGTTGTGGCGACGTTGTGGAAACGTCAGCAAAACCCAACATTTAAATGTTCCCAAAACGTTGGAGCAAAACGTTGCAACAACGAAAGTGAAACGTTGTGGCGACGTTGTGGAAACGTCAGCAAAACCCAACATTTAAATGTTCCCAAAACGTTGGAGCAAAACGTTGCAACAACGAAAGTGAAACGTTGTGGTGACGTTGTGGAAACGTCAGCACAACCCAACATTTGAATGTTCCCAATTTATCCCATTAAAATCCCATTAAATCTCATTAATATCCTATTAAAATCCCATTAAGATCCTATTAAAATTCTCATTTAATAGCAATCCCAATAATTCCGACCATAATTGAAATAAACAACGTCAGAACATCAACAAAGATATGCAACATCTTGGTTGGTCAACGTCTTTATACTCATTTTGCTTGTCTGTCTACTTTTATTTCCTGGTAACACCTGAATACTTTCGTTTCCTAGTAACACCTAGTTTCCTTGTTACCTCTACCTATGATTTAATAACACTTTCCACAGTTAGACCCATCAAAATTTTTCTAATAATCCTAAATTATTCACCTTCACCCGTTTTTCCACAAAACTACATGTGAAAAATGGAGATTTCATCAGTACTTGAAGGTGTAAAAATTTGACTTTGAAATTTTAAATCAACAAGCATTCTGATATGTGCCTAAACTTTCAACAACTATTCTGCCATATTTTGCCTAAATTATGTCCGTAAGTGTTCAGATATATTTTTCTAGGTAATTAGTATCACACCAACACCGAAAATATAATTTCATCTCATAGCAATTTTATATTAGAATAAATAGTATGTCATTTCTCTTGAAGCAATCCAGCCATAAATATTATTTGGAAGTCTTTTGCTGTCAGAACACACTTTCTCTGCTGTCACAGGTTAAAGTTTGGCCTCTGTGACTCCTCAGCTAATGGTTACTTTTTCTTGACAAAAACAAATATCTTTTATATTTATCCCATTAAAATCCTATTAAAATTCTATATCTTGTCACCCTCTGCATTGTTGAAAGCAATTAATTCCATCACTCAATTTTACCTTGCATCCTTACATTACATTACAACTCCAATTCATTCTTCAAGTCACAACCCAGAGTGACTTGAGAACTATTCCCAGAGTTCTATACTATACCCAGTTTCAAAGAGTAAATAATTATATATATTTTCATTATTTTACCATTTAACTTGGTCAAAGGATATTCATTTCACAAAATCGAATCAACCACAACCCTCGCCATTAATATCTATTGTAAGCGTGCCAAATCAATAAGTATCAATTTTTTTTTAATGAGCCTCGACCAGAGGGTGGTTGTTACCCACAAACACTCGTCGTTAGCTGTTCCATTGTCTGTTGATTCCCATTCTGCTGTTTTTGTCTCATAATCACCAAACAAGAAACAGTACATATTTCCTGTAATTATCTCTCATAATCAGGATAAATTTGGAACAGCCCTTAAACTAACACCAAGCAGCCCATTCTGCTGTTTTTGTCTCATAATCACCAAACAAGAAACAGTACATATTTCCTGTAATTATCTCTCATAATCAGGATAAATTTGGAACAGCCCTTAAACTAACACCAAGCAGCCCATTCTGCTGTTTTTGTCACCCATGCTATTTATCTGACAAATTTCGTCAAAAAAAAACACAACAGCACTGGTTCCGTGTCAGAATGGACATGAGGGACAATGAGGGACAGTGAGGGAGTGTTGGTATGCAATTTTTTTTATCCAATCGCCATCTTTCACAGTAATTCTGGACCGGCATGAGGTGGGATTGTCTGTCATGAATTTATTTGTTGATCGAACGAGTTTTAGTTATGGCGGGAAAACTGAAAAAAAATTCTCTATTTAAAACGGGTGTACACGATTGTACACGTGTACGGACCTTACCGAACCGGCAAACAAATCGCTTCATGGTGCACTTCATGAGCCGACTTGCCTGCAGACCAGAGTAAGGCTTTTAATACCCAGCGTATACTGTACATATACTCGCAAGCCCACGAATAATTAGAATCATTTAAAACGTTTCATCCTTGAATTACCTATGGACAATCGCAAGTCCCACACACCAAATCCTCCATCTTCAGAATTCATATTTCATAATGGACAGATCCCCAAGACGTCATGCTTACATGCTCACCTTGGCGACGTCCACTCGAAATTTCAGCGGTGCCTCCAGATTGTAGAAGAAATGGTTAGCGAGTACTCAAGACTCCAATGACCGGACACAGGTTTACAAAAGGTCATGACTTTATTAACTAGTTGTTCACTTCATTCAAATACTAATAACTACCGTTAACTCAATGGACCAGATAACTCTATCCGCATAGTCCCTCTTTCTCAGCCGATGTTCCTCCGCAGCGCCGTACTCGTTCATTCCATCGTTCCGTCGGGCAGGGCTTCTGAGGACAAGTCTACTTTACTCAACGTTTGCTCCCGTTTATATGGACAAACTGGACTTAATCTCCTCTCCGCTAATGCCCCGAGGTCATGCATGTACCAAGTCCTGGTATCAGCTCGCTCCCCTCCTGTTGTGAGTTCCGTTTACCAAACGATAGGGGGGTGCTTCAGCCAGGGGCTGTGACCAGGTGGATAAAGAGATTATCATGTTCGGGCGCATTCCTAACACTCATTTACAAACTCGTCTTTCACAGAGTTTGCATGTAAAATGTATCTGCTTTGTTACCAGGTTAATTAATAAGTTACCAGGGCCAATCAATACGTTACACTGAGTTACACTTCCACAGTATCATTGAACATGTCATGTTTTAGTCAAATAACACCGGTATGATCTTCCAAATTATACATTTTGCTAAACCGTTTATCTGTCTATAAAGATTTTCAGGCAATTTGGCCTGCATTATAATAGAGAACAACATATGCTATATAGTCCTGCGGCATAGCAGACCAATTGTTCAAATTGTTCTAAAAGCACCAAAATTGGCACACATGTAGATTAATATATTCTAAACATTTTTGGATATGGAGGCATTCAAGATTAGCCGCCAAATTCAAAAATGGCCGCCAAATGTGCTACGGGGAGAATCTTGAATGCCTCCATATCCAAAATTGTTCAGAATGTATTAATCTACATGTGTGCCAATTTTGGTGCTTTTAGAACAATTTGAACAATTGGTTTCGTATTTTTTACTATGCCGCTGGGCTAGTCCTGCGGCATAGCAGACCAATTGTTCAAATTGTTCTAAAAGCACCAAAATTGGCACACATGTAGATTAATATATTCTAAACATTTTTGGATATGGAGGCATTCAAGATTCTCCCCGTAGCACATTTGGCGGCCATTTTTGAATTTGGCGGCTAATCTTGAATGCCTCCATATCCAAAAATGTTTAGAATATATTAATCTACATGTGTGCCAATTTTGGTGCTTTTAGAACAATTTGAACAATTGGTTTCGTATTTTTTACTATGCCGCTGGGCTAATACAATATACAGTGCACACAAAGTTAATCATCAGAGTCGCCATCAGAGTCATTGGCATCCTGAGCCACGATAGCATCATCCTGCACCATGTTGGAGCATCCCTGCAGCTTACACACAACAGTGCACTTCAACCCATTCAGTATGCAGGAGCAATCTGACGGTCGACACGTCCTTCTGCATGTGCATGAGATGAGATTCAAGACGACATCTGGAGCTGGTAGACCCGCCATCCATCGGATTGTGAGCGAACCGCCATCATCGAGTTCCCAACCATGTCCTGCTGATGGTGTTGGGACGTCTGGTAGGTTTTCAAGGCTGCGTCGCCAGATATCCGCCTGATAGTTGGCCCTAAGCGTATGCTGCATCAAGGAGTCTTCACAAGGCGGCAATTGTCCAGATTCGATCTGGCCCTTCTTTGCACAGAACATGTGATAACGGAGCGAATTAACACCGACGATCTTCGTGTTCTTGGCGTACAGCTGACACGTGAAGGCCTGAATGCTATTGAAGATGTCTGTTGGTACATTCCACGAAGATCCCAGATCTGTGAATGCTTGAAGATACAGCTCATTCGCTTGCACAAGCTTCAAAGCCTTTATCTTTCCTTGGCTAGCCAGAGCACTCACAGTGTCACACCCGCTCCATGCATGAAGCCCTGGCAATGCACTGCAAACTCCAGACCCCAATACCGCAGCCAACTTTCCAACGTCGATCATTCTGACTCGAACCTTTGTTCCTCGTCTGATGAAGAGCTGACTATCGATGGTTCTGCTGAGATGAAGACTGATGATCAGAACGTCGGTGTCATCTGCCACTAAGATGATCGTCTTGTAGTGGGTAGCGGCGTGCTTTGCGTGGAGAAACATACGCGTGTCTGCTTCCTCGTGGCTACATTCGAGTGCTTGCACCAACTTCCACCTATCGCGGTTCAGTACCAGACATTTTTCACCACAGGTGACATACAGTGTTCTGTTGCCTAGCTTTTCGCGATTTGTTTCATGTTTCCACGACTCCGCCAGAAACACAACCAGTTTCTCCTTTGTCTGGCTGCAAGCAAGGAGACGCCGCCAGTTCATGATTTTGTGTGCGGGTCTGATCTCGCTGAAACTGATGCCTTCATTTGAACCGCGGTTCACACGCTCAGCTGCTTTGATGGATTCTTCTGTGTATGTGTCAAAGACAACATCGATGCGCTCACTGCCTTGACCAGCGTGAAGCGCTGCAGCAAGGATGCGGTCAGATAGTTCTTCGAACGTGTCGTTCTCGCCATGCATCTTTTGTATGAGAGCCATCGCATCAATTATTGTTGCACTTCGCTTGTCAACGTTCTCGGCTGGTTCCACAAGACCTTCCATGTGTTTCGCAAGTGCAGCTTTGTTCGTTTTTTTCATTGCCCCATCAACGTTTGCCAAAGACCATGGTAACGGCCCTAGTGGGTGACAAAGGACAAGTTGCATGTCGAGGTTCCTTGTCTTGGCGATGAGTATCATGGTGGCAAACAGTTGTCTGTCAGCTCTCAGGACGATCTCCTTGTTTGTGCCCTTCACAACTTTCTGCTTGATCTTACCAAAGGTCTTCAAGTTTAGCTTGTTCAATGTGTCATGAAAGCCTGTTCCCTCTTCAAGACGTTTCTGGAAGCTTTGATATGCCGCTTCCCCCTTTTGCAGGGTGTTGAGTAGGTCATTAGAAACGTCCTCCCTCGCAGCCGCTCCGGTAGATATACTGAGAAGACATGACGGATCATCGGCGAATGGATTGGTCCAGTCATTTTCCAGTAGATCACAGATAGCTGTGACGCCAGACTCATCACGTTTGATGCGAGAAGTAGACAAGTCAGGGTGCTTGGCGTGAGATGTGTCGCTGCCATTCACAAGGATAGTTTCTCGTAGTTGCCTCAGTGCAGTAGCCCGATTTTCTGCAGTTAGATAGTATCGTGACACAGCCCCTTGTCGAAGACTAAAACCTCGTGTTCCTCCAGCTGTTTGCGTATCTTTGTTTACTGTTTCTTCTGTTGTCTGATCAACAGCGATTCTGGCAAATGGATTCCCTGGTCTAAGCTGTACGGAGAAGTAGCCTTGATTGAAATGCCTGTACAACTCGGGGCATGTTTCGTGGAGTTGCGTCATCTGTGCATAGTACACTGGTAGATATCTAGCATAGTTCACCTTGTTCATTGCGAAACACCAAGGGATCACTCTTCTGACACAAGCCAAGTGAAGCATCCAGTTGCCTTCTCTATCCGCACGAATCAACCCCAGCAGGGTCTCTACCATATCAATATACATCATCCAGAAGCGAGCCAAGTCTCCATGTTTGGTTCGCAGAAAATGTAGGTATTTCGCGAACATGTCAAAGCTCTGTACACATGAATCATCATCGAGAGCAGCAGCGAGAGTCTCGTGGCAAACATCCTCCTTGATGCTGCGAATTTTGAGGTCAGTGCTTCGAATCTGGGGTTCCTTGTCAGGATGATTGCTTTCTATCCACACCTGGAAGCCCTTCCAAATGATGCGCATTAGTGCCTCGTACATCAACTTGTGGAGTCGCACAGCACGGTTGTATTGCTTGCCTTCCAGAACCCTGTTGATGGAACCTTCAGCGATTACTCCTGACTCAACAGCTACATCCCGAAGGCCTGCATCTCCAAACATTTTCCCAATGCTCGACATGAAGTTACAGATGGTATGGAAGTTCCCCATCATGAGCACGATTCTTCCATATCGATCGACATCTTTCCATGCTATTTCGGTCGCCTTAGCAAATAGTGCCTGGTCCAGCACCACCGGTATACGCTCAAGCTGAAGTGATGACATGATGTTCAGAGCTTCTCTGAGGATTTCTTGCACTGTTGCCATATCTGTGGCAGGCGCGTTTATAGTCGGCAGGTAGCCAACTACATCTTCCGTCACCTGAACACGATCTCTAGTCATGATGTTGAAACCAGTCCACGAACTGATTGTCTGGTCGCATGGTTCCAGCATGCGAGTCATAATCCATACGTGATTTCGGCGCTGCGCAAGGGATGTTGCGCCTGCAAGAGTGTCAGAAAGATCTGCAGGCTTGATTGCAGGTGGGCCCTCTCGTTTCCCACCGCTGTATATTGGAACTAAATCGCTGGATGACGGGATAGATCGCTTCTTATCTGCTTTGGATACTGCCGATGGAGGTTGGGGCGGCAAACACGACTGCGACTTCGGTTGGACGATGATACCGTTGATGCGATGCGATGTTCCGCCACCACTCAGCGATTCCTCTAGCCTGTCGATGTTATCGAATGCTAATACAGTCGGGACCGAAGGGTGCACATGTGACGGAAGTGGTACTGTATCTTTCTCCACACTTGCTAATTTGTCTATGCATAGCGCTGTCTCGATTTCTTCCAGAACTGTGTACGAACATCCGTGCCCGAGTCGATTCAATATTCTGATGACCTCTGTATTACCGGTGAGCGTTTTCATGACCCACGGAAGTAGGACATGCTTCGATGTTCTGATGGTACCCCGGTGTACAGCATTGATGATATCTTGAGCCATCGACCATACCAGTGTGTCGGCACGCGCAGAGCTACCCCCACTCCCGCAAATCAAAGTATGCAGAAATACACGAAGAGAATCTGGTATCTTCACGTAATCTGAAGTGAGTTCTGCTGGCTGAGGCGGCCAACGTTCATTGTAATGAGCATCTTTGATCTGGTGTCGCAGTGAAGTAGCTGCACGCACAATGTTACTTTCACCGTCCGTTCGTTCAAATGCTTTCACTTCTGCTTTCAGGTTTACGCACTCTGCAGCAATCTCTCGCTTTGTCAGATTATCGGGCATCAAGTATACACGGTGTTTCACATTGAAGAAGATGAGCGATTCTCCAAACTCTCTTTGTAATGTGCGCTGCAGATTCTTCTTGATGGAGTCACGAACATCAACTGAAAATGTATCTGAAGACAGGATATCTGTTGCAACATCAACTATTGGAACAATCCTCGGGTTCAAGAACAAGTCAGTGCGAATGAAATTGAATATACATCGTATCATTTCTTTTTTCTCGATATTATCTTCAATGTCAGTTTCTACTTGAGGTTTTTGGGGCCGTGTGTAGTTTCTATAGCAGGAGAAGTGGTAGTGAGCCTCAGCTGCAACCATATCTCGTGTAGTCAATGCCAAAACTCTCTCATCATTGCGAGCTGTCGCAGCATCTCTTATTGTCTTATCTGCTCGAAGTTCAACAGCCAAGACAACTGTTTCACGGGTACGACTGCCTTTTATGAATTTTGAAGCACGCTGGCAAAAAATGCATTTATCATCGTAGACCGTTGAAGTTGATCCTGTCTCTTCCCGTGATGATCGCCGTCGCACCGCATCGCCAGTATCAACTGAAGAACTTCTAGCTGCATTGGTCAAAGTAGCTAGGTGGTTTTTGTGAGTGAAGTCTGATCTACAAGCCCTATGGTATAATATTGGAATATTAGGAAGTTCAACTGCGCCTTCTTGGACTAGCTTTAGAATTGGATAAAACTTTCTAACTGCGGCTGCGTCACACAATGTCTTCCAAGAACTGTTGCCCGCTGCCTTGCTTAGTTCAGAGAGTGGCGACTTCTTGCTGCACAGGATGCACGTTCCGGACTCAGGTTCAATCTTCGCCCGTTTCGCCTCGACACCGGCCATCTCAGCTGAAAGAACAAAATGACTGACGTTAGATTACTCCGATATCCGAAAAGCTCGCCAGCTTACATAGACATACTCATCCAAGTCAGTGAACATGTTAGATGGCGCCACAATACAACTCTATAATAGAGTTGTATGTGGCGCCATCTAACATGTTCACTTTTAGTTCTTAAGCCACCCACCCCCCCCCCCCCCCCCTCAGAAATTAATCAGGTCACCGCAACAAATCTCAGACTGAGATATAGAATATAGAATATAGATATAGAATAGACTGACGTCACTTTCAGCACTGGGTTCTGTGGGTTGATATTATCGGCGGGAAATTCCAACTGACATAGTTTCGGTTTGTGGAAAGTGCATGCCTTTTCATATATTTTTTGTGTAAACTCGTGGTGGATGATATGTTTTAGTTTTTGAGTTATTTTTATAGACAGATAAACGGTGTAGCACAATGCATAATTTGGAAAATCATACCAGTGTTGTTTCACTAAAAAAAGTACAAGTCTAATAATAAAATATTGAAAAATATATGATTTTTTTTCGATAATTGATTTTTATAATAATCAATCTAAAACAAAATGCTTCATATTATTTTTTATTTAGACGGTACACATCGGACGTATATTTAGTCGTCAACCGCACATCGATAGCTAGTATAGAAGTCCAGATACACGTGCAACAATGTACCCCACCAAATGGGCATTTTCGAGCTGGGTGGTTTCAAAGATGGCGTCCATCCGGGCACTAAGCTACCGTTCTCAGATGTCCATCACACCTTTTCTGACACTTGAGACATTGGTCTAATGGAAAATCATAATGAGAATTACTCCCCCCGCCGGAGCATTCACTTCAAAATATGGCCGGTTGGCTCAAGGACTAATCTTTATCCTGTCACGAGCCAATTTATTGATTATCTTCCTCCCACCGTCCTCTTCCAACCTGTTGTACCTCTTCCATATCATTCCTCGCCTTATCCACAGCCCTCTTTGCTGCTTTCTTCTTCTGCCCATACAAGTGCAGCAACCCCACATCCGGTTGTCTGCCGCTATCCTTGATCCTCTCTATCATCTTCCAAATCCCCTTTACCTTCGCTATTTCCTCCATCCACCATACCTGGTTTCTATCCCTTGACGATGCGCCCTTTCCTGACGCCCTTCCACACAACACTTCCACAGTTCCCCTGAATGCCTCTCCATACTTCCTCCACTCCTTCGCCAAACCTCCCGCTTCTTCACTAAGTTGCTCATACCTGGCCCTCACCCTCGACTTGTAGTCTACGGTGAAGCTTCCCAGACATTTCCCTCACCTAATAACGTTCCGACCTCTGCTCCTAACCTCCATCCTTTTCTTCATCCTCACCACGAACACCACGGGCTCGTGCTGGGTGGTAACATGCTCCACGCCACTGCCTTGCGATCCTTAACCATCCACAACTGTTGCTTCCTTACCACCTTGTGCTGGGTGGTAACATGCTCCACGCCACTGCCTTGCGATCCTTAACCATCCACAACTGTTGCTTCCTTACCACCTTGTGCTGGGTGGTAACATGCTCCATGCCACTGCCTTGCGATCCTTAACCATCCACAACTGTTGCTTCCTTACCACCTTGTGCTGGGTGGTAACATGCTCCACGCCACTGCCTTGCGATCCTTAACCATCCACAACTGTTGCTTCCTTACCACCTTGTGCTGGGTGGTAACATGCTCCACGCCACTGCCTTGCGATCCTTAACCATCCACAACTGTTGCTTCCTTACCACCACCAAATCTAGTTTCTGGTCTGTGCTGTTCACTCCTACAGGTAATCTCATGGCTTTCCCGCTTTTGAAGGAATGTACCAGCTATGGCCATCCCATTCCTTGCCATCAGCACCACCAGCTCTTAATCCTCTATATTCCTTTATCCCCAACCAAATTTACCAACACATTCCTCTTCACCCGACTCCGCTACTCCAACATGCACATTAAAGTCCCTCGCAATGCACAGCATCACCTCCATCTCAACCATTCCCATCATCCTCTCCAGTGCATCCCTAAATTCCTGCTTCTCCATCCTCGACCTTCCCATCTGTGGCCCAATAGCGACAAAACACACACAGATTTCCTCTGCATCACCACCCATGCCATAGCTATCCGTCCCTCCTACCTGTCCACTCTGACAACCTGCTTGCTCATCTCTTCCGATACTATTATTCCTACTCCATTACTCCTTCCTTCCCCACCCACGTGCAACATCTTGTATCCTCCTACGAACCCCCTCACCCTGACCCCTTTCTACCTGGTCTCCTGCACACATAACACTTCTAACCTTCTTCTCTGCATCATCTCCACCACCTCAACCACTCTTTCCCCAACTGATCCCACATTCAAACCACCTAGCCGAACCTCACTTCTGAACTGCTGCCCGCCCGGATGAGCTAGTACCATCTTGATTAGTTTGGGACCAAGATTCGGACTAAATTAGTCCCTCAATCATTCAAACCCAAAAGGTTTATACTTGGTAATCGAGTCCTCGGGTGCGCATAGTAAGGGAATGCCATTGTGTGCCGGTACCTGTGTTCGTCGAAACATGAACGGGATGTGCACAAATTGCGGAGCCGAACAAGTCATTGGGTTTGACTTACGCTCGCAATGGGTCGGATTTGGGACGGATTTGGTCCTTTGTTGGGTGCCTAATCCTATTAGTGGAACGAGGCCGCGCCGCTGACTTTTGGAGGAGATGCAAGGCGGCGTGCCAACCAATGGGGTATCATAAATGAATGGGAAACAATCGAAATCAATGGCGACGATGTGAAGCAGAAGGATCAACGAGGATTGAAAGATCAAAACGCAAATGGTGGCGATAAAGGGAAATGGGACAATATTTACATCTTACCTTGAAGCGATTGTGAAGTTTGTCCAAACGAGTGTCCATGTCCATCACAGACTTCATGGGACAACATTCATCACGTGAACAGGATCAGAAACAAATACGTTTCACATTTAAATCGATGTATGTGCTAAGCACTGTTTCTATAAGCTGGTGTTTCTATGCACGTCTGCCTATTTGGTGTATTTAATGGATCAAAGTTCTGTTACACTCGATGTCACATGACATGGGCGTGGCCAAGGTTGTGCGATGCGGATGGGAGGGGATTCGCCCTCCTCCACCCCCTTCCCAGAAACACCACCCCTACTCACCCCATCCATCATTCGTGCCTCGGATATAAACGAGGTCCCCAGTGGTTAAAGCACAACTGACATGGAAAAGAATAATTTCCAATAGGCCTATCCATATTGTTTGAAGAACAACTTCCAAACTAATATTCCATTGACTTCACCATGAAGACAATTTTTCTTTTGGTTTTGGGGGGTACAAAGTCGAGGCTCATGGAAGAGATAGAGTACAGAACGGAACAGATCAGGAGGAACAGTAGAAGGAGAGGGCGAACACACAAACAGCGGGGTTGAAGGACAAAATCGAAAGAGACGTGGAAAAAATGAGGGATGTGAGGAGGAATGAGGGATATGAGGAGGAATGAGGGATGTGAGGAGGAATGAGGGATATGAGGAGGAATGAGGGATGTGAGGAGGAATGAGGAGGAATGAGGGATGTGAGGAGGAATGAGGGATATGAGGAGGAATGAGGGATGTGAGGAGGAATGAGGGATGTGAGGAGGAATGAGGGATATGAGGAGGAACGAGGGATGTGAGGAGGAATGAGGGATATGAGGAGGAATGAGGGATGTGAGGAGGAATGAGGGATATGAGGAGGAATGAGGGATGTGAGGAGGAATGAGGGATATGAGGAGGAATGAGGGATGTGAGGAGGAATGAGGGATGTGAGGAGGAATGAGGGATATGAGGAGGAATGAGGGATGTGAGGAGGAATGAGGGACATGAGGAGGAATGAGGGATGTGAGGAGGAATGAGGGATATGAGGAGGAATGAAGGATATGAGGAGGAATGAAGGATATGAGGAGGAATGAGGGATGTGAGGAGGAATGAGGGATATGAGGAGGAATGAGGGATATGAGGAGGAATGAGGGATATGAGGAGGAATGAGGGATGTGAGGAGGAATGAGGGATGTGAGGAGGAATGAGGGATATGAGGAGGAATGAGGGATGTGAGGAGGAATGAGGAATATGAGGAGGAATGAGGGATGTGAGGAGGAATGAGGGATATGAGGAGGAATGAGGGATGTGAGGAGGAATGAGGAATGTGAGGAGGAATGAGGGATATGAGGAGGAATGAGGGATGTGAGGCGGAATGAGGGATATGAGGAGGAATGAAGGATATGAGGAGGAATGAAGGATATGAGGAGGAATGAGGGATGTGAGGCGGAATGAGGGATGTGAGGAGGAATTATGGCTGGGAAAGACACACATAGTAGGGGAGGAACATGTCGGAATCGTGCACTTTGTGACACCTTTTTGAAATTTGGCACGATGTTTGGGCACGGCTACATGTTGGCGCAACCCCCTAGTGGCCGGTAGCTGCAAACTTCAAAATGGCCGCCAATAGGTACGAAACGGACAATATCTCAGCTTCTACTCATCGTATATCTAAGTGTAATACCACTTTTTCCATGTTTTCGAGTACATATAATCCATTTTTAAAGAGTATTTTAGGATTTGAGGTCAATTAAAAGGTCACTGAGGTCAAGCAGCAAACGAAGAAACACATTGTAACGAATTTGAGAAGTGTAACGGTTTTGAGAAGGGTAACGGTTTTGAGAAGTGTAACAATTTTGGAGAAAGTGTAACGAATGTGAAAAGTATGGTTTTGTTGTGTGTAACCCCCTCGTAATGTAAATAATGGTCGCAGCCGTCCTCCTAGTTAATTCCATGAAACTTACACACAGGCCACGATATATCTTTTTAAATAGTTTATTTCCTTATTCTATGTAGGCTAAATATGTGTTTCCCACTAGATTGACTCTGCATTGTATCAAACGAAATAAGCGTAGGCCCCTTTCAATTTCCCCAATCATCTCCGCTCTCCAAAGTTCCTTTCAAAAGCGGTGCGAGTGGTGTTCAATCCCGCAAGCCGCCATTGCCCATGTGCTCATCTCGGAGAAGAGGGGGGTAGGAGCCGCCAACTCACAGGCGTGGCACGTCGTCATGATCAAAGGAGGAATCGGACAGCCCTAACAGCCAACCAGCACCGCGGTTAGCGACCCGGTAGGCGTGCCCTCGCAGCCGGCAGCTTGATTCCGCCCCGAGTAATAAAAGCGACTGGAAGGGACTGCTTCGGGAGATGACATGAGAGAGGACATGAGAGATGAGCTGTGAGCTGTGAGCTGTGAGCTGTGAGATGAGAGACGCTCCAAACCAAAAAGGAGAGATACTTGGAGAGGAAACAAGCTTTGGAGAGACGCGCTGAGAGGAGGGAGACGGCTCCACCAGAAGGAGAGGAGCAGGTGTGACCGAGCCAGCGCGTGACATCCACAGCATCAGCAGCGTCGACGCGACCGAGGGTTTTCCCGCCAAAAACGCGAAGAATTGGGAGCTGCTACCTCCAGCCCTGCCGGTTGCAGGGACCTGACCCTGCCTCCCTCTCCAGCAACCCACCTCCGCCATTCCTGCCTGCAATTTCCCCCGTGTAAGTGTGAACGTCGTCTGTCTTGAATGTTGTCCTGGGGTTAAGTAAATTGAATAGTATAAGTTAACGATTCACTGTGTGACTGCTTCTTCCATCCGTTGCTTGTAAATAACTTTGGTCGCTCCTTCTTTTTGCTTGTGTGTGTATAATAAATCTGTTCTTCCTCCGTACTCTGTCTTCTTCTCTCTTCCTTCTCTTTCGGTCGCTTTAGAGGTTTCCCGATTGAATATCTGTGGTGCGATCTGGTCAACGTTGAGGGAGTAGGGCCAATTGGGGATCCTGTAACGGTCGCGGTTGGACCATCCACTCGGCCCAAAGTAACATCTAAACCGCGATCCGTAACAATTGGTGTCTGGGAGTGGGATACGAGGCCCGAACCAAATTTTTAAAACGTATAGGAAAAAAATTTTGGTCAAAATTACGAGCTGCCGAAATTTTGTTTCATAAAACCCGAATTTTGAGATCGCGCCATGGACAATCAAGGCGATTGGATGTCGGTGGGGGAGATAGACGGGTTAGGGGTAACCCAGGACTTAGGGGAAGAAAGGGAGGAGGAGAGCAATGAGGTGGTTGAGGGTGTATCAGACGCACAAAATGGCGTCCTCGCGCACGAGGTTTCGGGCGCACAAGATGGCGTCCTCGCGCACATGGTTGTTGCGACACCAAATTTAGCCGCGCCCATGGTCGCGGCAGCCGAGCCAGAGATGCCAGAGTACATGCGAGTCTTTATGATTCAAATGATGGCAAAAATGGAAGTAATGAGGGACGAAGCGAGGGCTCAGAGTGAGCAATTGGGGGTAATGAGGGACGAAGCGAGGGGTACCGGTGAGGGGTTAGACAAGAAATTTGGAAAGTTAGACAATAATTTTGAGGGGTTAGACAAGAAATTTGGGAAGTTAGACAATAATTTTGAGGGGTTAGACAACGGGATAAAAGAGGTGAAAAATGGGTTAATGGGGTTAGAAAATAGGATGGAGGACAAATTGCGGGAAATAGGGGAACAATCTGCCAGGGAAATCAAACGAATGGGGAACCAGATAGAGGAGGTGCAAATCGGGTTAGAAAGTAAACTGGATGCTCAGAGGGATGAATTGGGACAGATGAGGGTGGCATCTACAAAAGAGATGGAGGAGATGAAAGAGGGGATACGACGAGGTGTGAGTGAGGAGGTTTCGGGGCTACGCGAGGAGGTAAAGCGAGGTGAGAAGCGTATGGAGAAAGAGGTGAGAAATGGGACGGCAAAGTTACAAGGGGGAATAGAAGATCTGACGGAGGAGGTGGAACAGCTGACAGAGGGACAGACGGAGTTAGTGGAGCAGGTTCAAAAGAACACTGCGGTACTAGGAGGGTTAAAGGCGACACAAAAAGAAATTAAAAATGACTTAATAGCGACACAGAGGCAATGTCAGATGGTACGTGAGGGACTGACAAAGAGGGTGGACGAGGTGACAGAGATAATGGAGACAAAGGACCGGCAGGTGAGGATGCACATAGAGACGGTCACGGTAGCCTTAGAGGACGAACTTGAGGAGACGCACCGGGAAATAAGAGAGGTGAAGCAAAAATTAGAGGAAGTGGAAGAAGAGGTGAGTGAAATTAAGAAGGGACGGACAGAAACTAAGAGGGAGATAAAGGAGGAAGTAATGGAATATGTACAAGGTCGGTGCTCAACTCATGATGTGCTGCTCACTAACCAAATAAAGAGTTTGCAGGTGGAAAAAGAGGTGCGGAGACGAGGTGCCAAGGTGAGTGGCGAAATATTCGGCAATGTATATGATGTGAGGAAAGCTTCAGTCGGCTTGGGGATTGGTTTGGATCCGGGTGTTCGTGAAAGGCCGTTGGTAAAGTGTGCGACAGGTCTGGTGTGCGAAAAGAGGTGTGCGAGAATGTCCGACCATGGGGTGTGTGAGGAAAAAGTGCACGCCGAGGAGTGAGTGTGCTGTCGAGAGTGAGTCGGTCGTAGCGCGTGTGCGAGGGGGTACATGGAGGCGCGTAGTGAGGAGTGTTACAGAGGATGTAACGGAAGCATGCACGCCTGTGGTGAGTGTTACGGCGGAAGTAACGGGAGAGTGTGCGCAAGAGGATGCGCGAGAAAGGTGTGTAACGGACGGGTGCATGAGGAAAGAGTGCGCTGTCAAAAGTAAGGAAGGATGCACACCTGTGGTGAGTGTTACAGAGGATGTAACGGGAGAGGATGCGCGAGAAAGGTGTGTAACGGACAGGTGCATGAGGAAAGAGTGCGCTGTCGAGAGTAAGGGTGAGTGCGTTGTCAAGAGTGGTGGTGAGAGTAGTGAGAGTGGCACGGAGCGTGAGTTAGATGTGACAGGTGAGCGAGGATGTACACCTGGAATGGAAGGATGCACACCTGGAATGGTAGAGCGTGTGTGGGAATGCACACTTGAGTTGGTCGTGAGGCACGTGGTTGGGTGTGCGAGTGAAAGCACACTTGTGATGGTCACAGAGGAGGTGACCGAGGAAGGGGCGCGAAGAGGTGTGTTGGTGAGGTGTGCGAGCGACGAATGTGTGCCAAGGTGTTCGGTGGTCAGGTGTGTGACCAAGTCGGTGAGCGGAATGAGTGTACCAAGGTGTGTAAGGAAAGGTACGAGGAGCATGGGAACAGCTGGAGGTATGAGCAAGAAAGGGGTAGCGTATGCATGAAGCATGCAGGTGAGGCATCGACGGTAACCGGGTTAGCGGTTAGAGCGACTTTTAGCCGAATCGGGCCCTCGGTGCGTGCCGGGCTTCGCGTGCCGCGAGAACCAGCGGGGATCCGAGCCACGGCGGTTTCGAAAGGACCGCCGTACGCGATCCATGCTGGGCCTCGCTTGGAACGGCCGCGTCCGTGCTCCACTAGGCGGAGCGGGCAGCTCGATAGGAAGGGTCGTCATGGCGACCACTTTTTGTTGAGACGTGCCGGCAGGTCGAGATCGGGACATTGGATGGCTCCACGCCGAGGTGGTGCGTGGGATCTCGGCCCGGGTAAGCCCCCGTCCCTGCCCCGAATGCGGGACGTATCCAGCCGCTGGCACAAAACAACCCGTATTCATTGCTCGGCTGTACGAAGCCGAGCTTTAGAAGGGAATTGGCGCACCGAGAGGATCTAATAAGTAGACGGGTGATGAGGATAGTGTTTTGGCCCCGAAATTAGGAAAAAAAGCAAAATTTGATGATTGGTACGGTGATTGCCAGTTGATTGGCTGAAATTTGGCGAGCAAAATTGATAGTGAGAACGCCCCCCATGTGGTGGGATGGCAACTCTGTCATCCCTCACAGGGGGGGGGCAAAGGAGCACTAGGTTTATGGGGTTGATGGCAGTGAAAACTAGCCCGGGTGGGTTAGGATATTGTGTGTAGGGATCTAGAAGAGATTGACATTAGGTAACGTTAAGGTTTAGTTAGTGACTGATACCTGTAGTGGGGACGCAGGTAGATTAGTATGGATGATAATGACGTGGGAGCGCAATAGTTTAAAGGGACGACTGGGAAGCGCAAGTTTCAGAGGGGAGTAGTTAGATGAGATGATGCCGTGTGTTTGAGGATTGAACAGGTGTGATTGCACAGGTGTGCAACTGAACAGGTGAATGGAGCAGTGTATGAGGGAGTAGTGGTGATTGCGTGTTGTGCTGACCAAATGGTCCAGGAAGAAAGGAGGGTGCAGGTGGCACCAGGTGTGAGGGCACAGGTGTGCAACAACAGGTGTATGTGGCTGTGTGGAATAAATGGTAGTGTGGAATAAATGGAGTATTGGAATGGATGGTCGTGGAGTGAGTATGGTGGAAATTGTGGAGTGGAGTGGATGGTGCGAAGGTGTGAATGGGGGAAGAGTGGACCCCATCACGGATACCCGGGGCGGGTAGTGTAAGTGTTAGGTAGAGGGTATAGGTAAATTGTGGTTGGATATTGGCATCTGTGGTGCGGGTGGAAGAATGGTGATTGGATGGGTGCATTAGTGTTGTGGAAATGGCTGGGCGTGTAGCCTGTTAGTGTGTGTAGTTGGTTTGGGCACTCCACCACTGTGAGGATGTCGGCCAGGTGAGGCCGCAGGTGGTGCTCTGGGAGCCAGTAGTTGTGGATGGGGCCCGAGGATCCGGAGGACGGACCCGGGTAGCCCAGTGCCAGAGGGCACCAAGGGGTGACAGAGCCAGGAGGGGCCTTCCCAAATTAGATAGGTTAGGTAAGGAGCTAGGTAAGCTCGGGTGGCAACTACAGTGGTGGAGGTGTGCAGGTGGGTAGACCTGCTGGGAGAGCTACACGTCACAGCCCAGAAATTGTGCGAGGGCACCGGGAGATGAATCGGGGGAGTGAGACCCCAAATTGAGAAGCACCACAGTTTGGTCAATGGGAATTGGTTTTTAGAACCCATAGTGTAAGTTGGCCAATGGATTGGCAGGGAAAGACCCCGGGTAGTGTAAAGTGTGTTAAAATCATTTAGAGGATAGTTAGGATGAAGGATCTCCTCGCACCATCTGCATCCACTCACCTGAGGTGACAGGAACTCCACACCATGCCATGTTTTGATTATTTTTTACTGTGCAAATGTTTGGATTGTGAGACGCATCATGACGTGGGTGTGACATTGTGCTTGATGTTCCATCTCTTCCTCCTTATGAGGATTGATGACGAATTGGGTGATGGCAAATTTTGGATAGTGGGATTGTGGAGACGAATTTGGTAGGGGAAATAAGGGGAAGACGTGACAGTAGCGACGGATTTGTAAAGGTGTAAATTGTTGTAAATATGGGGTAAGGGCAAGGGTAGTGTAGGTGACAGGGGGGGTGACGTACGGTAGGGACGAGTTTTTCTCACTTCGCTCTCCGTACGCACTTCACCCTGCATTGCCTTTATTGACGTGTACCCTTGTGACCTTACCCCTCGCTCATTTGCCTTCCCCCCTTTTGTCTCCCACTTGAGGACCTGTGCGCCATTGGGTGCCGAGGGGAGCGTGCGTGAGGTGGCCATTGTGCGCACGAGATTCCCAGAACCAGCATGCATTGCGTTGATGTACCACTTTATGGACCGCTGTTCTGCGGCCAAGTACCACTTGATGGACCCCAGGTTCTGGGGCAGGGCACCTCTGTTGGAGACCGGCCATAGTGGCCAGGGAATCTTGCTTGCGGACCTCGGTAAGGTGGCACCTATGCCAAACAGGTGGACCACCCTTAGTTGGCCCCTGAGGCCCTAAATAAAAACGAACACAAGTTGTGCTTTTTATTATTTCCAAGTAGGCCGCATGAAGCCAGAAGACGTCGGGAAGAACATCGGCCCAGCAGAGAAAGAGAAGACCACCACCAGTTGTTTTGTTGTGTTTATTATGAACCATGGTGACTGTGCACCGAGTGGTGCTTTTGGTGCTTTGTGGTGCTTTTGGTGCTTTTGGGTGCTTTGGTGGTATTGGTACTGGTGCATCGATGCAATGCGTGCTGTCTCCTCCCTCCCAACAGGAATTTCTTTTTCTTGTTCCCTAAAAGAAAAAAAAAAACACAGGTCCTGGGTTGCGTTGTAAATAAGAAGTAACGTCACTGTAAATAATGCTCCCCACCGTAAATGTATAGTTTGAGAACAATTCTGT
The DNA here is from genome assembly GCF_964187855.1 of Myxine glutinosa. Lineage (NCBI taxonomy): Eukaryota > Metazoa > Chordata > Myxini > Myxiniformes > Myxinidae > Myxine > Myxine glutinosa. The sequence goes on from NC_136274.1 coordinate 28,099,965, forward strand.
AATTCGGTTAGCTGTGGGCTTGAGTCTGTTAGACAGGGTGCAATGCAATAGGGGGACATACTTATTTGTGTTTTAAGATTGTCACACTCAGGGTCAGGTTAATTGTAGAGGGAATTACACCTACGTGTCACACTAAGTTAAAGTTTTGTAGGCCCGAGTACGGGCCTGAAGAAAGGAGGGTGCAGTGTAACGAATTTGAGAAGTGTAACGGTTTTGAGAAGGGTAACAGTTTTGAGAAGTGTAACAATTTTGGAGAAAGTGTAACGAATGTGAAAAGTATGGTTTTGTTGTGTGTAACCCCCTCGTAATGTAAATAATGGTCGCAGCCGTCCTCCTAGTTAATTCCATGAAACTTACACACAGGCCACGATATATCTTTTTAAATAGTTTATTTCCTTATTCTATGTAGGCTAAATATGTGTTTCCCACTAGATTGACTCTGCATTGTATCAAACGAAATAAGCGTAGGCCCCTTTCAATTTCCCCAATCATCTCCGCTCTCCAAAGTTCCTTTCAAAAGCGGTGCGAGTGGTGTTCAATCCCGCAAGCCGCCATTGCCCATGTGCTCATCTCGGAGAAGAGGGGGGTAGGAGCCGCCAACTCACAGGCGTGGCACGTCGTCATGATCAAAGGAGGAATCGGACAGCCCTAACAGCCAACCATCACCGCGGTTAGCGACCCGGTAGGCGTGCCCTCGCAGCCGGCAGCTTGATTCCGCCCCGAGTAATAAAAGCGACTGGAAGGGACTGCTTCGGGAGATGACATGAGAGAGGACATGAGAGATGAGCTGTGAGCTGTGAGCTGTGAGATGAGAGACGCTCCAAACCAAAAAGGAGAGATACTTGGAGAGGAAACAAGCTTTGGAGAGACGCGCTGAGAGGAGGGAGACGGCTCCACCAGAAGGAGAGGAGCAGGTGTGACCGAGCCAGTGCGTGACGTCCACAGCATCAGCAGCGTTGACGCGACCGAGGGTTTTCCCGCCAAAAACGCGAAGAATTGGGAGCTGCTACCTCCAGCCCTGCCGGTTGCAGGGACCTGACCCTGCCTCCCTCTCCAGCAACCCACCTCCGCCATTCCTGCCTGCAATTTCCCCCGTGTAAGTGTGAACGTCGTCTGTCTTGAATGTTGTCCTGGGGTTAAGTAAATTGAATAGTATAAGTTAACGATTCACTGTGTGACTGCTTCTTCCATCCGTTGCTTGTAAATAACTTTGGTCGCTCCTTCTTTTTGCTTGTGTGTGTATAATAAATCTGTTCTTCCTCCGTACTCTGTCTTCTTCTCTCTTCCTTCTCTTTCGGTCGCTTTAGAGGTTTCCCGATTGAATATCTGTGGTGCGATCTGGTCAACGTTGGGGGAGTCGGGCCAATTGGGGATCCTGTAACGGTCGCGGTTGGACCATCCGCTCGGCCCAAAGTAACATCTAAACCGCGATCCGTAACAATATTAAATGGAACACAAAGCATCAGTGGAACTGTCATCCTGAATCACACCAACATGATAATTGTTTTCCTGCTCGATCACATCACTCCATATTGTTGCAGCAACCACCTTGACATTTGCATAATGGTGTGCATCTATGTGCAGCTTTAAAACACTTGCAGATAATGATAAACTTATAAAATTAGATCTTAAAGCTGGCTTTTATCACATTAACTTACATATTATTATGGGTGAGGGCGCGAGCCTTAAGGTCCATGTCCCAACCACAAGTCACTATACTAAATGAAACTATCAAACAAATGAACTTTAGCACATCAAACAAATGAACAAATGAACACTGCAATAGCCTCCTTTATGGTTCACCCTCAACAATCACCAATAAACTCCAATACATTCAGAACTCCGCTGCCCGTCTACTCACCCATTCCCGGACCCGTGACCACATCACCCCCGTCCTTTACAAGCTTCACTGGCTCCCCATCTCCCAGAGAATCCAGTACAAAATCCTCCTCTTTTTTTTTTTTTTTTTTTTTTTTGTATACAAGATCGAGGCTCGTGAAAGAGCGAACATTAATCACACAGAAAGACAAACCGACACATAAAACATATAACATAGGGAGCGGTAGACAAGATGGGGAGAGAGGGGGAAGGACACAAACACAACATTTGAGAGCAGGGACCGAGAGACATGGAGACATCGAGAGATCTGAGAGAGGGCGAGGGCTTTGGGGGGGGGGGGGCGTGGGAAGGGGGCAGTGGGAGAGGTATAAAACATATGGACACTGCCAGGACTTCCAGGAAAGAAGTTGGAATTTCAAACAAGGTGGATCTGGGGTGAATTAGCGGGGGTAGAAAAGATCAAGGTTTTGGATGGGGGAAGAAAGGAGATGGTGGTGAACAGCTGTTTTAAAGACCTGGAGGGAGGAGTGGGATTGAAGGGAGTGAGGGAGTTTGTTCCAGAGGCGGGAGAAAAGAGGAATGAAAGAGTGAAGGTGAGCGGAGAGCCGAGATTTCGGCAGTTTAACCATCAGAGGGTTGCTGGCAGATCTTGTGCGACCTGTAGGAATATTTGGGGGACAGAGCACAGAGAGAGCTGGGGGTGCAAGGCCGGAGAGGAGTCGGTAGAAGACAGAAAGACCACCTACCTGCCTGCGGTGAGTGAGTGAAAGGCCCTCAGAGATAGCTTCATCGCGGGAGATTCCAATAATTCTGAAAGCTTTGGTTTCAACAGCGTGAAGCCGAGCTAGGTGTGAGGCAGGAGCACCGGCCCATAGGGGAGAACAGTCTTGACCTACAAAGCCCTCCATAACCTGGCCCCATCCTACCTGGCTGACCTCCTCTCCAGACACACTCCCACCCGCAACCTCCGCTCTGCTGGTACCAACCTCCTGACCCCCCCCCCATCCGGACCAAATTTAGATCCTGGGGGGACAGGGCCTTCTCCATCGCTGCTTCCACCCTCTGGAACTCGCTACCTCACACCATCAGAGACTCGTCCTCACTCACCACATTCAAAACATCACTCAAGACCCACCTGTTCAACACTGCATTCAACATTTAACCCACAGCATCTAACCCCTGACTATCTCCTCTCCTTCTCCCTCCTTTGTGCTTTGAATATTTCCCTATTGATTCTTCTTTTTTTGCAATTGTTTTTATGTTTTGCTATGCATTATGTTTTGCACTCTGTCAAAGCGTCTTTGGGCTTCCTGAAAAGCGCTATATAAAATAAATGCATTATTATTATTATTATTATTATTATTATTATCTCTATGCTGATAAAGGTCAGACCACAATTATCTGAGGGATCTAGAGCGGTCTTGATATAGGCAGGGGTGAAGCCCCTCCGACAAAGCTGATGGCGTCACTGCTACGTCATAAGGACGCAGCATGGCACTATGACATAAAAATAAAAAACTCTCAAAAAGTGACATGCGTAAAAAGTAGGCTGGGCCAAATCAGGGGTGATTCTCAATTTTTCATACTACAAGGTTGTAATTTACCTAAAAGTTGTGGCTGGTAACAGAAACAAAACCATGAAATTTTTTTTCAAAAATATTGACGTCTTACGGTAAAACAGCCCGTTACCATAGCAACCGTTACAGACGACTCAAAAAATTCTTAAAATCGATGATTTCTCAGGCTGTGTATGACCCCCAGAGTTGATTCTGGTACCAAAAGATTCAGAATTGAAAGCCAAGGATGAGTGGATAGCTTAACAATGTCTGTGACACAATTCAATACAACTTTTATCCCAAAAACTCATTTTTATCTCAAATTTAAGGCATTTGTTTGAAAAAAAAATGAAAATTTTGCTTTTTAATCATAGGATAATCATTAATCAGAGCTATAGTCAAATTAAATGTACTTTAAATTAACTTTTGTCATTGATTAAGCTTTTTTGTCTCAAATTTAAGGTCTGACATTGAACATTGATAACAAAATAAAAAACCTAGTCCCAATTGTAATCAATGGAGGCCAATGACTTCTTAGTCACAACCTCAGTGGATGTTGCCAGTCCATGCAGCTTCTCCCTGACGCCCTTCACAACCCTGTATAGAGCCTGGAGCTGCGCCTCAGATTTGGGGGCCTTGTTAGTGTTCAAATCTGTGGCGAGTCCAAGTGTCCGCTCTGCTGCGTCATTGACAACTGGGAGTTTGGCCACAACTTCCTTGCCATGACGATAGCTGTCTGAGGTGGGCCACTGTGCAACGGGGAGCTTGACAAAACTGGAGTCAATACCCAAGAGTTCAAACATGCTCCAAGAGTCGTAACCAACAAAGTCTTTGAGGGCTTTACTCCCCAATTGCTGTGAGGCTGGCATCTCCTGTATCATGTTATGTGCAGTCCCATGGTACCTGAGCATAGCCCTTCTCATAGTCTGCTTGTCAGATGACGTTCTGTCCGAGAAGAGTGCCAAAGAGACCAATCTCTCTGAGAGGTACCACAAATGGTTTTGTAGCTTCTCTCGGGCCACAGTCACAAAGGACAGAAATTTGGCAGGCCACTTTGTTGGATTCTTTGCGATACTGGCCTCAGCCTTGAGGAGGTTCTTCAACAGGTACATGTCGTTAGATGGTGCATCTGCAGCACTGGTACATGTCAACCACGCTTTAGTGTAGAAGACTGACATGAATGCAGCGAGACTGGTTATGTCTTCCAGCTCTTCGGGTGTGTAGATATCTCCCAGCTGCCAACGGAAGAGTGCCACCTTTATAGTGTATAAAGTCTTGCTCATCCAACGGGCGTGGTGGAATGCCCCAGGAGCTTTGATAGTGATGGTCCTCATACCATCAGGGACAGTCCCTCCAAGAAACAGCAGTGTGAGGTGTGCCAGCTCCAGGTAGTGGTGTCGAAGAGTCTCCTTTGTGCTATTGTCCATCCACGTCTGAAGGAAGGTGATGGTGGCATGTACATGGCCAGCCAGCTCTCTCTGTTGAGCAGACACCTCGACCAATGTGTAGTTGCCCTGGTCCAATTCACTCCAAGTGTTGAGCAGTCGCTTGAACAGCTGTTCATTAGGTCCTGTGGTGGGGCCATACACTATTGAGCAAGACGCCCCTCCAACCAATTCGTGGATGTGGTGCCGACACGCCAGTTGCAGAAGACTCCTGCCAAACTCAGTCTCCAGTCTTACTACGACTCCACTCTTGACCCCAGAGTTCACTGCCGTTGTATCGAAGACAAGAGCGCCTATCCTTGATGTGTGCAAGAGCGCCTTGAACGCCCTGATGAATGGTTACAGTAACAACCGAAAGCAGGCATTAAAATTAATGAGTGTAAGCTGCTTTTGTTAACTGTTTTTTTATTGAAATGAAGATGGCCAAATTTAAACAACGTTATAACAGTTATAAAAACTGGACAATACAAGGTTGTAAAAGACAATTTAAAGTAAATTTAATCTGATTAATGGTTATCCTATGATTAAAAAGCAAAATTTTCAATTTTTTTCCATAAATATGCTTGAAATTTCAGACAAAAGTCAGTTTTTTGGATAAAAGTGGTATTGAATTGTGTCACAGACATTGTTAAGCTATCCAATCATCCTTGGCTTTCAATTCTGCATCTTTTGGTACCAGAATCAACTCTGGGGGTCAAACACAGCTTGAGAAATCGTCAATTTAGGCATTTTTTGAGTCGTCTGTAACTGTTGCTATGGTAACGGGCTGTCTGACCGTAAAACGTCAATATTTTTGAATTTTTTTTTCATGATTTTGTTCCTGATACTCACTCACAACTTTTAGGTAAATTACATTGAATTAGGAAAATCACCTCCGATTTGGCCCAGCCTAGTAAAAAGTGGTTGTTACTGGGCAGGATCGGTGGACCCTTTTTGAAATTTGGCATGATGATAGGGCAGGTCATGAGATTTTCAAAAACCACTGGCTACAAGTTGGCACACCCCCTCCTGGAGGTGAGAGGCGGTTTAGTTTATTATTGATATTTCCTTTATAACCTTTAAATTGATCTCAAAACCCTAAAATAATCTTTAACAATGGATTATCTGTACTCGAAAACATGGAAAAAGTGGTATTACACTTAGATATATGATCAGTAGAAGCTGAGATATTGTCCGTTTGGTACCTATTGGGGCCATTTTGAATTTTGCAGCTACCGGCCATCAGAGGGGTGTGCCAACTTGTAGCCAGTGGTTTTTGAAAATTTCATGACCTGCCCTATCATCATGCCAAATTTCAAAAAGGTGTCACAAAGTGCACGATTCTTGTGTTTTATGACATGTTCCTCCCCCGCTACACAGTGGAGAAGATGGATATACCAGCAAACTCTCAGGAAGGAAAAACAGGAGATTTGGAAAGAGCGCTTGTGGGTGGGTTAACGGTGGTATAAAAGATCATCGTTTTAGATGCGGGGGCAGTGATCTCAGATGGAGTTGAACAGATGTCTTGCATTTGCAAACTTGAACGGAAGAAATGAGATCGAAGAGAATGTGGAAGTTGATTCTACAGGTGGGGAAAACAGGAATGAATCAGTGAAAGTGAGCAGTGATCATGGATTGAGGTAGTTTCACCAGAAGAGGGTTCATAGTGGACTCACAGAAACATGGAGGAAGGACAAAGTATGGAAAGAGTAGCGGGTGCAAGACCAGAAAGGAGGTGGTAGAAGGCAGAGAGATCACCGAACTGTATCTGATGTGAACGTGATTGGCCCATAGACTCATATTCCTCACGAGAGATTCCAATCATTTTGAAGGCCTTGGTTTCCACGGTGTCATGCTGAGCAAGATGTGAGACAGGAGAGTCAGTTCAGAGCAGGGAGCAGCATTCCATCAAGCTGCGGATGAAAGCCTGTAGGTGGAGAGGAGTTCAAGTGTGTCAAGGAAGGACTTTGTATGACGGAGGATGCCCATTTGGACACTGGCTTTAGAGGCCAACTTTGAAAAGTGGTTTGCCAAAAAAAGATCATGGCTGATAGTGAGACCCAGGAGTTTGAATGACTGAACTTCCTCAAGAGGATTGTTAAGAAGATAGGAGGGTTGCCGTATGGTCCTTTCGGAGAGAGAGATTGTGAGAGTGTGAGATTTGTCAGGATTGAAAGATATTTGACCACCTTGTGATATTTTTCAAGGTTGTAAGAGAGAGAGGGAAAAGGCTGCATCCTGCCTGTCAAAAGGATGTGGAATGTCGCAGCAGAGGGTGGTGTAAGCAGCAAAGATATAGAGAGGATTTTCCAGAGAGTCAGGGGGATCATTTATGAAGATCAGGAATAGGACTAGGCCCAGAACACCACCTTGGGGAACTCCAGCCTTGACAGGGAGAGGATATGAAAGAATTCCGATGAGAGCCACACATTGGCTACGAGAGTAGAGGAAGTCAGTAAGCCATGTGTGGAGTTGGCCTTGGATGTCATAGACAGAGAGTTTGGAGAGTAAGGCAGGATGCCGGATCAAAAGCTCAAGCTCTGTCCAGAGAGCTGGCCCTGATTCCATGTTTGACAATGAGGGCCTCCATCCATTGTTGGGTGAGTGGAAGCAACATGTCCAAGGTAGATTGACCTGATCTGAAACCAAATTGATGATCGGTCCTGTTGCAGAGTCAGAGTCGAGAGTTGGCAAAAACTTTTCCACCTTCTCAGGTGAAACAGAATTCTGGAGCAGTTGGGTACGACTGGAAAGGGTGGGTACAGAGAGAGGGATTAGGGACACAATATTTTGAAGCAATCACAGAATTGAGACATTTGGCTTTCTCAAGAGCGGAGTCAGCTGTGGTTCTATTTGAAGTGACGGAATGGATGGAAGAGGAGCATACACCACAGACAGACATGATAAGGTGCCACCAGGTTTTAGAGGAGAGAGACAAGTTTGAAAGTTCATTCTTGAGATTGGACAGACGTTGTTGTCTGGCTCCTCTGAACGTAAACAAACACTTGTGGAGGACTTCTTGGAATGCACTGAGATTGCCTTCGGTTGGATTAGCCTTCTTGGAAGAGAAGGTAAGTTGTTTCAGAGCAACTGCTTCACCAACGGGTTCAGTGTACCATGGGTGGGAAAAAGGATAGGATAATTGAAGACGAAATGGGATGGATCTGTGCATAAGAGAGAGGGAGAGGGAGAGGGAGAAGGAGAAGGAGAGGGAGAGGGAGAAGGAGAAGGAGAAGGAGAAGGAGAAGGAGAAGGATAAGGAGAAGGAGAAGGAGAAGGAGAGAGAGAGAGAAGCTTTCGGTGGAAGAATTCCCAGGATGAATTCATTTCAGGGGCGGTAGATATAGGAAACCAGTCCTGAAGTGTGATGGCTGTTTGCAGTCCCTGCCAGTTTGCCTGAATGAACTGCCAGGCTCGCCAGTGCTGAGGCAGCTCTTTGAGAATAGCCAGAGAGATGATGACCTTCACAAGCACATGATCAGATGAACCAATAGGAGCAGAGGACGAGCAAGATACATTGGCGAGAAGCTCATCATAACCAATTCCAGAAGGGAGGATTTATCATTGGGAGAAATCTGGGTTCGAAAGGTTCACAGATTGAGTCAGTCCCGTGGAGTCACAGAAGTTCTGTGCAGAAGTGCCATGCCGTCTGAGAAAAGTTGGTCCATGCTGTCTGAGGGAGATGTAGATGGAGTCATCACTGTTAGGAGGACGGTACAATACACAGACAAACATGAGGTGGCAGCGGAGTGGAAGTTGTACCAGAGACGCCCCTGGTGTTTGGGAAGTGTAAGAGCAGTGCACGGAGAGTGAGAAATGCAGTTATTGATGTACAGTGAAACTCCGCCACTACGACGGGGTTCAGGTCGATCAAATCGGAGGAGACAATAACTGGGGAGAGACACGAGGGAGTCAGGGACGTCCAGTGGCGAGGAAGAATTCTGTGAAACAGATGATGTCCGGTTTGTCGGCAGCAGCTTGGATTGAGACATCTGTTAGGTTGGATCAGATGCTTCAGATGTTTGAGGCCTGCACCATTAAGGACAGGGTAGGAGTAGCAGCTGGTAAGGTGCAGAAATGTGGAAAAGAGCAAGGAGAGGTTGTGGGGAGACGGGGTGCTAGGATGGTGTGGAGTGGCAAGATGTGGGGAAGGGAGAAAGCTGGGAGGGTTCAGGGTGGGAGGAAAGCTAGAAGAGTGCGGGGCGATAGGAGCCGGGAGGGGATAGGACGAGGGAGAAGCAGAGAGCGTGTGGGACGAGGCAGAAGCAGGTGAGGTGACGGTACTGATATGGAGGGGCTTGACACCATGAATGGAAGTGAAGGGGAATTGATTATGCACACAACCTCTGCAGAACGGACATCTCAGTGTTCCCAAACTGAATATACAGCGACTTCATGGGTGGGGTGTTGATAACGTTTCCTGAATGAATGGGTTGTTTGTGGCGGAGTAGGAAGGAGAGTGACGGAGAATTTTATAATACATTTGTTTTAGAAATCCTTTACAGGAAGAGACGTTTTATTGGGCAAAGATGGCGTTTGGGTGTATTGAAAAGTAGGAGAGGGAATGAAGGAGCACCTGTGCATGGCAGACAGAGTTCGGTTTTGTCTGTTGGTTTTTTGGGGGTTTTTTTTTTGATGTGCAGTCAAAAATTGAGGTACAGTAGAAGCATCAACCTGACTAGCCCAGCCCTACACAAGTAGGCCGGACATTACCAGGGAAACCAATTTGACAATTCAACCTCAATAAAGTACGATTTGGCACAGAAAATTGGACGAAAACACGACCAGCAACAAGGGAATGAAAATAAAACAGTAAAACACAGTTTCTAGTCCAGGAACCCGAGGTTTGTTGAGCTGGAGGGAGGAACTCATGTACGAGCAACACACGTGGAGCAACCCGGAACCGGAACTTCCAACCACTAAAGACCAAGACAGGAAAACAATCCCTGTGGATTAAAGTGTCTTGACGTATTAATTTGATGAAGGTTTGTGTGTCCACACGTAGGGGATCATAGATCTACCTGTGAGTGCAATCGAGGCCTTTTTTTCAAACTAGGTCATGCTGACCTATTTCTGGTCCGATGCGACCATTTGCCTATCTTCGCTGATTAGCACACCTTGATTATGAGGCCACCTGTCTTATTTAACCACCTATCGAAGGTGGCCAAAATACTCAGGTTTGCATAGAGCAATATATGGCGAAGCCCAAGAACCTTTCCTAATTTGTCATGATCACGAATATGCAAATCAGCGCAAGTGCTCATGGGAAATTCTCACACCTGGAGAAGGTGAGACCTTTAGTCTCGTCGTGATCACGGCGTCGCCATTTCCACACCAATCAGAGCATATTGATCAATCACGTGACGTGTTTTGGAGACAAATCCGCTCAAACGTCCCGAATGAGAATCAGAGCCCGAGTCGCAATTGTCACAAATCATTCACAGAAAAGTCGGATTAAGGAATTCCGGTTTTAATCAATGGGACCAAAACACCCGCTCACAGGTTCGAATCCGAATATCCACAGGAATGTGTATTCGGACCACGTACCATGTCAAACTCCCTATAATCCTGTTAACGGGACAAATATCCGGAGAGAACTGTCTGCAGTTCCAGTTTCTGTCCGTGCATGTATAAATAGACATAGGATGTTGTGTCGTGTACACACCTTGGTTGGCATGGATTGATATCAGCGTTTGTGATGTTCCTTGACGGGAGCTCGAGTGTTTTGTCTTCCGCAGTCTGTCCGTCCACTCGAGTGTTTTGTCTTCCGCAGTCTGTCCGTCCACTCGATTGTTTTGTCTTCCGCAGTCTGTCCGTCCACTCGAGTGTTTTGTCTTCCGCAGTCTGTCCGTCCACTCGAGTGTTTTGTCTTCCGCAGTCTGTCCGTCCACTCGATTGTTTTGTCTTCCGCAGTCTGTCCGTCCACTCGAGTGTTTTGTCTTCCGCAGTCTGTCCGTCCTCTCGAGTGTTTTGTCTTCCGCAGTCTGTCCGTCCACTCGAGTGTTTTGTCTCCCGCAGTCTGTCCGTCCACTCGAGTGTTTTGTCTCCCGCAGTCTGTCCGTCCACTCGAGTGTTTTGTCTTCCGCAGTCTGTCCGTCCACTCGAGTGTTTTGTCTCCCGCAGTCTGTCCGTCCTCTCGAGTGTTTTGTCTTCCGCACTCTGTCCGTCCACCCCAGTGTTTTGTCTCCCGCAGTCTGTCCGTCCACTCGAGTGTTTTGTCTTCCGCAGTCTGTCCGTCCATTCCAATGTTTTGTCTCTCGCAGTCTGTCCGTCCACTCGAGTGTTTTGTCTCCCGCAGTCTGTCCGTCCACTCGAGTGTTTTGTCTCCCGCAGTCTGTCCGTCCACTCGAGTGTTTTGTCTTCCGCAGTCTGTCCGTCCACTTGAGTGTTTTGTCTCCCGCAGTCTGTCCGTCCACTCGAGTGTTTTGTCTTCTGCAGTCTGTCCGACCACTCGAGCGTTTTGTCTCCCGCAGTCTTTCCGTCCACTCGAGTGTTTTGTCTCCCGAAGTCTGTCTGTCCACTCAAGTGTTTTGTCTCCCGAAGTCTGTCCGTCCACTCAAATGTTTTGTCTTCCGCAGTTTGGTGCTTCATCAGTGAAGCAAAAATAGGATTCCCCGATTAAAGTTATTTCGCTGGCGAAGTTAACGTTCCCGTAGTTAACGTTCCCGTAGTTAACGTTCCCGTAGTTAACGTTCTCGTAGTAAACGTTCCCGTGGTTAACGTTCCCGTGGTTAACGTTCCCGTGGTTAACGTCTCACTTTAATCGCCATCGATTAATCATGTTGAAGACAAACATGCACGGCAATTAAAATCGCACAATTCACCTGTTTCCTTGTCTGCACCCTGAATGCACGGTTTCCTTGTCTGCACCCTGAATGCACGGTTTCCTTGTGTGCACCCTGAATGCACGGTTTCCTTGTCTGCACCCTGAATGCACGGTTTCCTTGTCTGCACCCTGAATGCACGGTTTCCTTGTCTGCACCCTGAATGCACGGTTTCCTTGTCTGCACGGTTTCATTGTCTGCACCCTGACTGCACGGTTTCATTGTCTGCACCCTGAATGCACGGTTTCCTTGTCTGCACCCTGAATGCACGGTTTCCTTGTCTGCACCCTGAATGCACGGTTTCCTTGTCTGCACCCTGAATGCACGGTTTCCTTGTCTGCACCCTGAATGCACGGTTTCCTTGTCTGCACCCTGAATGCACGGTTTCCTTGTCTGCACCCTGAATGCACGGTTTCCTTGTCTGCACCCTGAATGCACGGTTTCCTTGTCTGCACCCTGAATGCACGGTTTCCTTGTCTGCACCCTGAATGCACGGTTTCCTTGTCTGCACCCTGAATGCACGGTTTCCTTGTCTGCACCCTGAATGCACGGTTTCCTTGTCTGCACCCTGAATGCACGGTTTCCTTGTCTGCACCCTGACTGCACGGTTTCATTGTCTGCACCCTGAATGCACGGTTTCCTTGTCTGCACCCTGAATGCACGGTTTCCTTGTCTGCACCCTGAATGCACGGTTTCCTTGTCTGCACCCTGAATGTACGGTTTCCTTGTCTGCACCCTGAATGCACGGTTTCCTTGTCTGCACCCTGAATGCACGGTTTCCTTGTCTGCACCCTGAATGCACGGTTTCCTTGTCTGCACCCTGAATGCACGGTTTCCTTGTCTGCACCCTGAATGCACGGTTTCCTTGTCTGCACCCTGAATGCACGGTTTCCTTGTCTGCACCATTGAATGCACGGTTTCCTTGTCTGCACCCTGAATGCACGGTTTCCTTGTCTGCACCCTGAATGCACGGTTTCCTTGGCTGCACCCTGAATTCACGGTTTCCTTGGCTGCACTCTGAATGCACGGTTTCCTTGTCTACACCATGAATGCACGGTTTCCTTGGCTGCACCCTGAATGCACGGTTTCCTTGGCTGCACCCTGAATGCACGGTTTCCTTGGCTGCACCCTGAATGCACGGTTTCCTTGGCTGCACCCTGAATGCACGGTTTCCTTGGCTGCACCCTGAATGCACGGTTTCCTTGGCTGCACCCTGAATGCACGGTTTCCTTGGCTGCACCCTGAATGCACGGTTTCCTTGGCTGCACCCTGAATGCACGGTTTCCTTGTCTACACCTCCCCTCCTCTTTCCCCAATCCCCACCTCTTCCCCCATTTCTACCTCTTCCCCCATCTCTACCTCCCCTCCTGTTTCCCCAACCCGACCTCACCTTCTTTGCCCCCATCTCCTCCTTTTTCCCCATTTATACCACCCCTACTCTTGCCCCATTTCCTCCTCTTTCCCCATCCCGTTACCGCGCATCTCACACCTGATCCGTGTCCCGGGTTCGTTCCCCGTTTCGATCCTCGCTCCCCTCGCCCCCCACTCCTCGCCCCCACTCTCGGTACCGCGCACCTCGCGCCATTCATCAGATCCATTTCCCGCGAGGGCCGCGCGCATTACGCGCCATTTCCACGCGCAAATGGATCATGAATGTTCCAGGTCACACATGGCGCGCGCCGCGGCAATTGACGATCAAATTGGGGCGACTCGTCTCTTAGTGATCCTGCATTAATGGGGACGAAGCAGGGGGGATGGAGGGGGCTAGAGAGGGTAAATAAATGGAGAAGATTATGTGCGAGACGATGAAAGAGGGAAGGATGAAGAAAGACATCATCATGTTCCCTTTTCGAGGAAGAAGAGTAAATCAATTAAAGGTTCGGGATGTCGGGGGAGGGGCCTAATGGGGTTTGCGTTGGGGTAAGGAGGGGCGTGCTACCTATTGTCGATGGTCATAAAGAGGGAGTCGTTGGAAAGAGGGAAAACAGGACGAGTTTGTGTATTGTGCAAAAGCAATTTAGAAGCGCTCCATCGCTCCCCCACTCCCACGGCCATTCTCCCCTTTCTCTCTCGTCTCTGTCCCGCCAAGCGCATGAAATGGAGAGGATTTTCGGTCTCGCCCCTCCCCTCCAGCAGCACGACCCCCTCCCTCCCTAACGCTCCAGCCGAGCGGTTCAAATAGAGAGGATTTCTCTCCACAAATGACTTTCTATTGACGGACGCGCGCTCGCCAGACGCTCATGTTTTCACATCAAACGGTTCGCAATCTTCATCTTCTTCGCCAAAACGGGCCGACGCTTCTTCTTCTTCTTCTTCTTCTTTATCATCCGACACATCTTCATTTTGAATGATGCGTCTCGGCTGCACGATGTGGCGGGGGAGGTGTTCTCATACCGAGATCAGTGAACGTACATTTGTCTGTTTAAACCGACAGGTGAGCGGAGACTCTCACGAGAGTCGGACGGAAGTAAATGAACGATCGAATATGAGCAGCGATTCCTGCAAGATCACAGCAGGGAGACCGCAGGGACGTGGTCTATTAAATGGTCGTTCGTCGCTGAGGGATGGAATATACTTATAAACACACACCTGAATCCTATATGCACACATCTGAATCCTACATACAGTTATACACACACCTGAATCCTATATGCACACACCTGAATCCTATATGCACACCCCTTAATCCTATACACACACACCTGAAACCTATAAACACACACCTGAATCCTATATGTGCACACCTGAATCCTATATACACACACCTGAATCCTATATACACACACCTGAATCCTATATACACACACCTGAATCCTACATGCACACACCTGAATCCTATATGCACACACCTGAATCCTATATGCACACCCCTGAATCCTATATACACACACACCTGAAACCTATAAACACACACCTGAATCCTATATACACACTCCTGAATCCTATATACACACACCTGAATCGTATATACACACATCTGAATTATATATGCACACACCTGAATCCTATATACACACCTGAATCCTATATATACGCACCTGAATCCTATATATACACACACCTGAATCCTATATACACACACACCTGAATCCTATATGCACCCACCTGAATCCTATATATACACACCTGAATCCTATATACACACACCTGAATCCTATATGCACACACACCTGAATCCTATATGCACCCACCTGAATCCTATATACACACACCTGAATCCTATATGTACACCCCTGAATCCTATGTGCACACACCTGAATCCTATATACACACACACCAGAATTATATATGCACCCACCTGAATCCGATATGCACACACCTGAATCCTACATACACACACCTGAATCCTATATACGTACACACCTGAATCCTATATGCACCCACCTGAATCCTATATATACACATCTGAATCCTATATACACACACCTGAATCCTATATACACACACACACACACCTGAATCCTATATGCACCCACCTGAATCCTATATGCACCCACCTGAATCCTATATACACACACCTGAATCCTATATGTACACCCCTGAATCCTATATGTACACCCCTGAATCATATGTGCACACACCCGAATCCGATATGCACACCCCTGAATCCTATGTGCACACACCTGAATCACATACACACACCTGAATCGTATATGCACACACCTGAATCCTATATACACACACCCGAATTCTATATGCACACACCTGAATCCTATATACACTCCTGAATCCGATATACACACACCTGAATCCTATATATACACACCTGAATCCTATATGCACACACCTGAATCCTATATGCACACACCTGAATCCTATATGCACACACCTGAATCCTATATGCACACCCCTGAATCCTATATGTACACCCCTGTATCCTATATGTACACACCTGAATCCGATATACACACACCTGAATCCTATATATACGCACCTGAATCCTATATGCACACCCCTGAATCCAATATACACACACACCTGAATCCTATATACACACACCTGAATGCTATATGCACACACCTGAATGCTATATGCACACACCTGTCAGTCGGACCACACCTCGCATACGATCCCTTTGTAAACGTGCGGTCGCATGGGACAGCCGGCTCGGTGCGTTCGCATTATTTTTTATTATTTTTTTTGTATACAGAGTCGAGGCTCGTGAAAGAGCTAACATTTATCAAACAAACAAATCAAACAAACAAGCAAACAAAGTATATAAAAAGGGGAGCGGTCGACAAGATGGGGAGAGAAGGGGAGGAAGCACACAAACACAACATTTGAGAGCAGGGACATCGGGAGATGTGTGGGAGGCAGAGGGCCTGGGGGGAGGCAGAATAGGTATAAAACGCAAGGACACCAAGGATTTCCAGGAGAGAAGTCGGCACCTCAAAAAAGTGGATTTGGGGTGAAATTAGCGGGGGTAGAAAAGATCCTGGTTTTGGATTGGGGAAGATAAGAGATGGTGGTGAACAGCCGTTTTAAAGACCTGGAGGGAGGAGTGGGATTGAAGAGAGTGAGGGAGTTTGTTCCAGAGGCGGGAGAAAAGAGGAATGAAGGAGTGAAGGTGAATAGAGAGTCTTGATTTTGGCAGTTTAACCATAAGAGGGTTGCAGGCAGATCTTGTGCGACCTGCAGGAATATTTGGGGGACAGAGCCCAGAGAGAGCTGGGGGAGCAAGGCCGGAGAGGAGTCGGTAGAAGACGGAAAGACCACCAACCTGCCTGCGGTGAGTAAGTGAAAGGCCCTCGGAGATAGCGTCATCGCGGGAGATTCCAATGATTCTGAACGCTTTGGTTTCAACAGCGTGAAGACGAGCTAGGTGTGAGGCAGGAGCACCAGCCCAGAGGGGAGAGCAGTACTCCATTGAGCTGCGGATGAAAGCCTTGTATGTGGTGAGGAGCTCAGGTGTGCCAAGGAAGGACTTCGCACGACGGAGGATGCCCAGTTGGCGACTGGCTTTGGAGGCCAGCTTGGAAATGTGGTTTTCCCAGGAAAGATCATGGCAGATAGTGAGACCCAAAAGCTTGAGTGACAGAACTTCTTGGAGAGGATTATTCAGAAAGTGGATGGGAAGGTTGTCCAGTCGGTCTTTTCGGAGAGACATCGTAAGAGTGTGAGATTTGTCAGGATTGAAAGACATATTCCACTTGTTTGCCCAGTCTGTGATTTTGTCCAGGTCTGGAGAGAGTGAGGAGGCTGCAGACTGCTGATCTGAGGGATGAAGAATGGAGCGGCAGAGAGTAGAGTCGTCAGCAAAGAGATAGAGAGGATTTTCGAGAGAGTCAGATAGATCATTGATGAAGACCAGAAAAAGCACAGGGCCCAGAACACTGCCTTGGGGAACTCCAGCCTGAACAAGAAGAGGAGATGAGAGAAACCCATTCAGGGCCACACGTTGACAACGACTAGAGAGGAAGTCCGCCAGCCATGCATGGAGATTTCCATGGATATCAAAAGAGGAGAGTTTGGTGAGCAGAGCGGGAGAGCATTGTCCGTTTGTCGGTGAGCAGAGTTTGGTGAGCATTGTCCGTTAACTTTGAAAAACAGGTGCGATGTCACCATATGAAGCCGATAGGCGAAACGGAACATTCCAGAACTGAACCTTCTCCCTCAGAGCGAGCGCAACATTTGATTGGTCAGATGGTGTAAAATTTTGTCCAACTACTTCTAAACTGAAGGTTTTTGGGAGTGTAAACGAGGGGATTTGTGTTCTGCAGCATTCCAATATGGAATTAAATAGAAATTAAATGAAGGTTTTCAAGGTTAGAGAAAAAAATCCCCAATGAATTGGAGGTTTACCGCCGTTGATACAGCGGCTTTTACACCACCCTATTTAACAACTCATTACATTAGTTATTTGTGTCTGTTGTTTGTGTCCTTTATGACGTCGTTATTTGCCAAATTCAGAATCAAAGTACTGCTAAACTGCAGGTTTGCGTTCCGATTTGTGTTGAAAATATAACCCTCAACTGAAATTAAGTTGTTCTTCGATCATAAATTCATAGAGAGTGAACCAATTGCTGAACCTGGTTTGTGCTTCACCTTCTGGGTAAAAAAAAACACACACACACGAAAATTCAGACCATTGTGTGACGGTAATTTCTGGCTATTTCAAGACAAGTATTGAGTCTGTAGATGGAAGATCATGTGGTGCTGTGCACACACGACTCGATTGCCAGAGAGGTAGGCCACAACGCGTTGGTACAAACAAAGAGTCTTTATTAAAAGCTCGCACTTCAGCACTGGGCGGGCTCGAGCTTAGAGCCCGCAAATATGTCCCGAGGCCACGCCTTTCCCCCGGGCGTGGCCGATCGGTCGAAAGGCGGGGCATGCATTTTCGTTCCCCGCCTGGACGCTCACGCCACCCACTGGTGCGCGGAATTATTGTCCCCTGCGCCCGCCACACGCGCCCCCCCAGAATTCCCGCGCACCTGAAGGGTGAGTTTGCGGGGAAGCCGGATGACCCGGCCGAAACGCTCCCTGGCGATGCGTGCAGGGCTGGGGGGTAGCGGGACGGCGGGGCTGGGGGTGCCGGGGGTCTGACTGCCGGGGGGCGGCCTCGACGCGGAGGCAGAGCTGCTTGCGGGGGGTGGTCCAGATCGAGGTGGGCCGGCTTGAGGCGGTCCACGGAGATACGATCCGGGGCACCGCCGATGTCGACGGTGAAATATTTGTCCCCGGTCTCCAGCACGCGGAAGGGCCAGTCGTACGGGGGCCGTAGCGGTGCCCGGTGGGCGTCGTGCCGGACGAAGACGTACTCCACCGTGCGAAGCTCCGGGGCGACGTGGGAAGACGGGCAACCGTGGTGTGCCGTCGGCACCGGAGCGAACCTTCGGGCGGTCTCCTGCAGGGTGCAGCGCTGTTGCGCCGCGGACCAAGGAGCCGTGGAGTCGGGGATAAATTTGCCCGGTACCCGCAGTGGTCGCCCAAAGACCAGCTCTGCCGAGGACGCGCGCAGGTCGTCCTTGGGCGCCGTCCTGAGGCCCAGCAGGACCCAGGGGAGCCTGTCGGCCCAGCTGCCATCGCGGAGGCTGGCCTGGAGCGCGGCCTTCATCGAGCGATGAAAGCGCTCGCACAGGCCATTGGCCTGGGGGTGGTAGGCCGTGGTGCGGTGTAGTTTTACGCCGAGCCCTTGCACCACCGCGCCCCAGAGCTCCGAGGTGAACTGGGGGCTGCGGTCGGACGAGATGTCCGAGGGGGCACCGAACCAGGCAACCCAAGTGGCGATGAAGGCTTGCGCCACATCAGCCGCAGATGTTGCCGCCAATGAGACGGCCTCCGGCCACCGTGTGGTGCGGTCCACCATGGTGAGGAGGTGGGTGAACCCCCGTGAGGGGGGCAGAGGTCCCACCAAGTCGACGTGCACGTGGTCGAACCGACGCTCGGGCACCGTGAACGGGGCCAACGGGGCCTGGGTGTGGCGGTGGACCATGGTGTGGCCATGGTGGCGTTGGCGCGCACTGGCACGCGAGGCACGTCCTGGCCCAGTCGCAGACGTCCTTCATTGAGGCCATGCCAGACTAACTTCGCCGCGACGAGCTTCTGGGAGGCCTTCGTGCCCGGGTGGGACAGGCCGTGGATGGCGTCGAAAACTGGGCGCTGCCAGCCAGCGGGCACGATGGGGCGAGGCCAGCCGAGGGAGATGTCGCACAGGAGGGCCGTGCCCGTGGGGTCTAACGGCACCTTGGTGACGCGGAGGCCCGTGACGGCGGTCCGCAAGGCCTGGATGCCGGGGTCGGCGGTCTGGTCCTCCGCCATCTGGGTATAGTCGATCCCGAGGTGGACCGCGTGCTGCCCACGACCCCTCTGAGTGCTCCCATGGTGGCGTTGGCCAGGGCCAGTTTTGCGCCCGCAAACGCCGCGGCCATCGGCTCCGACCAAGCGATGTCACCTTTGCCCGGCTTGCCCCGGAGGGCCTCGTGCAGGGGGCGGAGGAGCTGGGCGACGTGGGGCACAAAGCGGTGGAAAGATTTACCATGCCCAGGAACTCCTGGAGCCCCTTGATCGTGCGGGGTCGCGGGAAATCCCTGACTGCCTCCACCTTGGCCGGTAAAGGGATGGCCCCATGCCTGGTGATGCGGTGCCCCAAGAAGTCGATGGTGGCGACGCCGAAATGGCACTTTGCGGGGTTGATGATTAGGCCATGCTGGCCCAGGTGTTCGAAAAGCGTGCGGAGGTGGAGCAGGTGCTCCTCCCGGGATGCGCTCGCGACTAGGATGTCGTCCAGGTAGACATAGATGAAAGGTAAGTCGCGCAAGGCGCTGTCCATAAGCCGTTGGAACGCCTGGGCCGCATTCTTCAACCCGAAAGGCATTCGCAGGAACTCGAAGAGGCTGAAAGGGGTGATGACGGCCGTCTTCGGGACATCGCCCGGTTGTACGGGGACCTGGTGGTAGCCCCGGATGAGGTCCACCTTGGAAAACACGGTCGTGTTTGCCAACCGGGCGGAAAAGTCCTGGATATGCGGGACCGGGTAGCGGTCGGGGGTGGTGGCATCATTGAGCCGGCGGTAGTCAGGCCACGGCCGCCATCCTCCCCCGGGCTTCGGCACAATGTGCAACGGAGAGGCCCAAGCCCTGTTTGAGCGCCGCACGATACCCAGCCGTTCCAGCGTGGCGAACTCCGCCTTCGCCAGGGCGAGCTTCGTGGGTTCGAGTCGGCGTGCGTGGGTGTAGACCAGCGGCCCGACCGTGGGTATATGGTGCTCCACCCCATGTTTAACGGCCACCGCTGAGAAGGTGGGCCGCGTGAGGGCCGGGAAATTGGCTACGAGGCGGGTAAAGTCGTCCGCTGCCGGAAGCGTGCAAACTAAACTCGACGGGATGGAACCTTTCAGCAAGCTGCTTGGCAAGCCTCTCGGTGAGCCGCTCAGTGAGCCGCTCAGCGAACAAGCGAGCGAGCTGAAGGTTTCGGCCTGGACGAGACGCCTGCGCTTAACGTCGACCAACAAGCCATGCGCACATAGGAAGTCCGCACCGAGCAGGGCCATTGGCACGCTGGCGGTGACGAACGACCATTGAAAGCGCTGCCCTCCGAACCGCAGTGAGAGGCAATGCTTCCCGAATGTGCGGATGGGTGTACCGTTGGCGGCAAGCAAAGCGGGGCCCCGGCTCGCGGCTTGCTTGTCGGACGCGGAGGCAGGGAGGACGCTTACCTGCGCTCCTGTGTCACAAAGGAAATGGCGCCCAGACAAGGTGTCCGTGATGAACAGGAGGCTGCCGGAATGGCCGACGCTCATGGCCGCAAGTGAGCGCCGGTCGTTTCCCGACCCGTCAAAAGAACAAGGCGGGCGGCACGTTTTAGCCTGGCGGCCGAACCTGGCATGGTAGTAGCACCAGGTTTGCGGCGGTGGCCCCCACGGCGGCCGTGCCGGCGGCGGTGGTAGTGGCAGCGGCGGTTATGGACGGGGCGTAGGAGCAGCCACGAGGGAAGCCGGGGGCGCTGGAGCCTCCGCGCCGGGATCCACTACGGCAGCACCGTACACCGACCGCGTGTCGCAGGCCACGAAATACTTTTCGGCCTCTCCAGCCAGGGTGCGGGGTTTCATTATTTTGGAGCCGGCCAGCGCGAGGCGCACCTGTGCAGGTAGCTGGCATAGGAAAAGTGCTCGGAATAAGAAATCCGGGCGCTGGTCTCCAAGCAGGGACAGCATGAAATCCATCCGGATGGATGGTCGTGTGTCGCCGAGGGCGGGAAGGTCCAGGAGGCGGTCGGCACGTTCGACCTCTGTGAGCCCGAACGTGGTGAGGAGGAGACGTTTGAGGGCCTCGTACTTGTGGTCGCCCGGCAGGCGCCGAAGGATGGACACGACGCGGGCGGCAGTGCCGGGCCCGAGGGCGGCGACCACGTGGTAGTACAAGGTCTCGTCCGCCGTGATGCCCCGGAGTTGAAATTGAGCTTCGGCTTGCAAAAACCAAACGTCGGCCTGCGCCTCCCAAAACTCCGGGAGTTTGATTGCGACGGCGTTGGTAGCTATGGCGCGTTTGGGGGTCAGCAACGGCTGAACCAATCGGGGTCACCAGTGTGGTGCTGTGCACACATGACTCGCTTGCCAGAGAGGTAGGCCACAACGCGTTGGTACAAACAAAGTCTTTATTAAGAGCTCGCACTTCAGCACTGGGTGGGCTCGAGCTTAGAGCCCGCATATATGTCCCGAAGCCACTCCTTTCCCCCGGGCGTGGCCGATCGGCCGAAAGGCGGGGCATGCATTTTCGTTCCCCGCCTGGACGCTCGCGCCACCCACTGGTGCGCGGAATTATTGTCCCCTGTGCCCGCCACAATCATTCATTTGATGGATCAAGTCAATATGGATGGCATAATGGTCCAATTTAATCTATCGGCTTGCTTGTAGTGCAGTGCACATCCGTTGTAATGAAACCCACCGACAACCCCTCTAAGATCTGCCCATGACCCCACTGAATGCTGCCCACAATCCCTCTGGGTTTCACCCACGATCCCTCTGAGTGCTGGCCATGACCCCTCCGAGTTCTGCCCACCACCGCTCTGAGTGCTGCCCACGTTCCCTCTACGTGCTGCCCACGACCCCTCTGAGTGCTGCCCACGACCCCTCTGAGTGCTGCACACGATCCATCTGAGTGCTGCACACGATCCCTCTACGTGCTGCCCACGACCCCTCTGAGTGCTGCCCACGACCCCTCTGAGTGCTGCCCACGAGCCCTCTGAGTGCTGCCCACGACCCCTCTGAGTGCTGCCCATGACCCCTCTGAGTGCTGCCCACGACCCCTCTGAGTGCTGCCCACTTTCCCTCTACGTTCTGCCCACGTCCCCTCTGAGTGCTGCCAACGACCCCTCTGAGTGCTGCCCACGACCCCTCTGAGTGCTGCCCACGACCCCTCTGAGTGCTGCCCAAGACCCCTCTGAGTGCTGCCCACGTTCCCTCTACGTGCTACCCACGACCCCTCTGAGTGCTGCCAACGACCCCTCTGAGTGCTGCCCACGTTCCCTCTACGTGCTGCCCACGACCCCTCTGAGTGCTGCCCACGTTCCCTCTACGTGCTGCCCACGACCCCTCTGAGTGCTGCCCACGACCCCTCTGAGTGCTGCCCACGACCCCTCTGAGTGCTGCCCACGACCCCTCTGAGTGCTGCCCATGTTCCCTCTACGTGCTGCCCACGACCCCTCTATGTGCTGCCCATGACCCCACTGAGTGCTGCCCACGATCCCTCTGAGTGCTACCCACAATCCCTCTGGGTTTCACCCATGATCCCTCTGAGTGCTGGCCATGACCCCTCCGAGTTCTGCCCACCACCGCTCTGAGTGCTGCCCACGTTCCCTCTATGTGCTGCCCACGACCCCTCTGAGTGCTGCCCACGACCCCTCTGAGTGCTGCACACGATCCCTCTGAGTGCTGCACACGATCCCTCTACGTGCTGCCAACGACCCCTCTGAGTGCTGCCCACGACCCCTCTGAGTGCTGCCCACGACCCCTCTGAGTGCTGCCCACGACCCCTCTGAGTGCTGCCCACGACCCCTCTGAATGCTGCCCACGACCCCTCTGAGTGCTGCCCATGACCCCTCCGAGTGCTGCCCACGTTCCCTCTACGTGCTGCCCACGACCCCTCTGAGTGCTGCCCACGACCCCTCTGAGTGCTGCCCACGACCCCTCTGAGTGCTGCCCACGACCCCTCTGAGTGCTGCCCAAGACCCCTCTGAGTGCTGCCCACGTTCCCTCTACGTGCTACCCACGACCCCTCTGAGTGCTGCCAACGACCCCTCTGAGTGCTGCCCACGTTCCCTCTACGTGCTGCCCACGACCCCTCTGAGTGCTGCCCACGTTCCCTCTACGTGCTGCCCACGACCCTTCTGAGTGCTGCCCACGACCCCCTCTGAGTGCTGCCCACGACCCCTCTGAGTGCTGCCCACGTTCCCTCTACGTGCTGCCCACGACCCCTCTACGTGCTGCCCATGACCCCACTGAGTGCTGCCCACGATCCCTCTGAGTGCTACCCACAATCCCTCTGGGTTTCACCCATGATCCCTCTGAGTGCTGGCCATGACCCCTCCGAGTTCTGCCCACGACCGCTCTGAGTGCTGCCCACGTTCCCTCTACGTGCTGCCCACGACCCCTCTACGTGCTGCCCACGACCCCTCTACGTGCTGCCCACGACCCCTCTACGTGCTGCCCACGACCCCTCTGAGTGCTGCACACGATCCCTCTGAGTGCTGCACACGATCCCTCTGAGTGCTGCCCACGATCCCTCTGGGTGCTGCCCACGTTCCCTCTACGTGCTGCCCACGTTCCCTCTACGTGCTGCCCACGTTCCCTCTACGTGCTGCCCACGTTCCCTCTACGTGCTGCACACGATCCCTCTGAGTTCTGCACACGATCCCTCTATGTGCTGCCCACGTTCCCTCGACGTGCTGCCCATGATCCCTCTGAGTGCTGCCCACGATCCCTCTGAGTGCTGCCCACGATCCCTCTGAGTGCTTCCCACGATCCCTCTGAGTGCTGCCCATGTTCCCTCATGTGCTGCGGGTCCATCTATAATAATAAAAGAGTGTATGTCGGTCCATCTCCTCCATAACTCCAAAACCATGGAACCTAGTCGCCCCAAACTTTACATGCATACTTCTCAGTCTCCAAGGGATTGCATGAATGAAAACTGGGTGTTGATGATTATGTCGAGTCTCCTTGGGCAATGATGGCGTGTTTGCTATCATATTGCCTTTCTATCACTGGTACACACGAGTAAGTGTGTTGTGCAGGCAGGGAGTCGCCACTCCTCTCCGTCCCTCTGCCAGCAGTTGTGGAATTCACCCTCTTCCGCCCATGCTGTTGGAGTCGACTGGACTCTCATCCACCAGATGTGCGGAGCCATCTGCCAATTAATCCGCATGGCTGCGGACCGTTACCCTGGTAAGGAGGGCTAACAGGTACTACACCTTGCCCACAGGTAACCTGGGGTTATGCAAGGCAGGGGCATTCATCTCCCTGTGGTATCAGAAGACACCCGCATATCCTAATGTTTGGGTGGTTGGGTGTGTTTTTGAAGACCATTTACATTAAAACTAGAAACAGGCTTACCTTTGGTCAGCCTGCTTTCAGGTCGCTCAGCTAGGGGTCTTAATTCCGCCATTTTGTCCGCTCAACTCAAGTATGCCTTGCCTCATAACAGGTTGGTTTCTGTACAATAAAGTTTCATACCTACGAGTGGTAATGTAGCTGATCTTCATACCTACGAATCCCTGCATTCCTGTATGCATCGCAATGCTTATAAACGCCAGTGTTCGTGCCTTTATTTAATTTCCACAAAGCTCGGGAAACTCTTCACCTGAACCGAATTTCTAATTTTTAACTGAAAGTTTTTTCTTTCAAAAATTGTATTTTAACACAAAAACCCCCCACCCTCCCCATCTGCATGCGTTTAGGCCGCTGTGGCATAGTCCGTGCGGTGCGTCGCCTTTGTTGTGCGATCTACTTTCATTGTACGACCCGTCACTTCCACATGTAGATACATATAAAAATAACGTTCCTCGACTTCGTGGTGGAGTTCCGCCATGTTGGTTCGAGCTGTGAAAATCATCGCCTGACATTTTGTTTTCAATGTGATTTGATACATTTTTGAATTTAATTACGACAATTTCCCACTTGAATTCCTCTTTGAAAGACATCGATTTGAAGGTAAACCTTTTGAATTGTCGTTTTGATGCTATGCGTGAGTGTGTAATACACACTGTGTATGTATATATTAAATTACCATAACGGAACTTCGAACAGGCCAAGGCGCCTCGGTGGCAACGTTCACCACACACAAGTACTGATACTGGAGAGATAGTGTGTGTGTGTGTGTGTGTGTGTGTCTGTGTGTGTGCGTGTGTAAATGTGTGTGCGTATGTGTGTGTCTGTCTGTGTGCGTGTGTAAATGTGTGTGCGCATGTGTGTGTCTGTCTGTGTGCGTGTGTAAATGTGTGTGCGTATGTGTGTGTCTGTGTGTGTGCGTGTGTAAATGTGTGTGCGTATGTGTGTCTGTCTGTGTGCGTGTGTAAATGTGTGTGCGTATGTGTGTGTCTGTGTGTGTGCGTGTGTGTGTGAGATCTCAAAATGTTCAAAGTACCCAGATGACCTCAAAGCCTCTTCAGGACCTTGCAGGTTTATTCTAACTGCGATTCGATTCCTGCTTTCGTTTTTGGTGGTCGCTGGAGTGGTTGAACACTCGACTACACCAAATTTGGTGGAAATCCGATATATTTTGCCTAACTTACAAACTTTAAGGATTTAACATGGGAAATGATGACCATTACAACGTTAAGTACAACCTTCTCCCTTCCTCCATCCTCCACCCTCACCTCCACTCCCCTTCCCCCTCCCCCTGCTCCACACCTTCCCCCCTCCCTTCCTCTCTCTCCCGCCCCTCTTCATATTCATGTCACAAAGCGACCGTGTTACCTAGCAACGCTGGGCACCTTTGCTAGTTTTCAATAAAACGTCGATCATCAGAACACCCGGATCACAATAACCGTGCAGAATAGATGATCTAACAGTCCATATAGTGAGCGTTGGTTGCCCCTTCATACCCGAAGAAGACCGTTCACATGAAACATGCAAACCATCCGGTAAATTTATTTATAGTGCAGAAGCTCTTACCCAGAGAACAACCACCATGGGTAACCTGGTGGTTCAGTAACCTCCAAGATCTGGCTATCCACGGTGAGAGCAAAAATTAATAATTTATTCTGGGTGCTGGTGATAACACGCCTACTTTTCAGGAAGGACACCATGCGACATTTAAGGTCCACCAAGCACCAACTAATGTTAGCAGACGGGACACCCGGCTTAACGGTCCATCCGAAGGACTGCACACACCTTGATGTAGTTACCATGTTCACGGCAATAACCACAGCGCGACGAGGGTAACAACATCGCCGACAGGGAAATGGTTATTTTAATCAACATTGGAAGACCAAAAGGCAGAGTCCGCAAACAAAGTCACGTGATAACGCCAAGAGACAAACATGGCGCGCACTGGGATAACGAGATAATTAATTATCTCATCAACATGTTAGTCCCACTCTCCCCCTCCCTGTCCTCTCAAAATTGCCTCATCGGGATGAGGATGGCCACGTGCTGCCCCCACCACCTCCCCACTGCGGCTCCGCTAATTGAACCCGTCTGCGCCCGAATCGCGATTCGTTGATTTACGTAAATATAAGCTAATTTGCACCAATTTACACCTATTAGGATCACAATGAGCGCCGATAATCCGTCCTTAAAGTGCTGTCTGCCTCACACCATTATCACTTTCATTGTAGTATTATAACTACTACGACTATATACTACTACAATTATATACCACTACGACTACGTACTATACGCTACTACTATTATTATATACTACTATATACTACCACTACCAACTATGTACTAATACTACAACCACTACACTATTATATAGTGCCGCTACCATGACTATATAGGTACTATTACTCTATTGTATAAGTACCGTTCCTAATCGCCCTAATACTGCCATCATTTTTGGGTTTTCAAATGGAAAATCCACCACGTGGGACTGCAATAGCGACTACGGGTACATCTCGCGATTGATAAAAGGCTTCCTGGTGCCAGAACATAAAGGTACGGAGAATTCGAATAAAGGTCTCACACAACTGGACCGTGAGACCATGACCTTTACACCTAACCTTCTGCGAGACCATGACCTTCACACTTAACCTTCTGTGAGACCATGACCTTTATGCCTAACCTTCCATGAGACCATGACCTTCACACTTAACCTTCTGTGAGACCATGCCCTTCACACTCAACCTTCTGTGAGACCATGACCTTCACACTCAACCTTCTGTGATACCATGACCTTCACACTCAACCTTCTGTGAGACCATGACCTTTATGCCTAACCTTCCATGAGACCATGACCTTCACACTCAACCTTCTGTGAGACCATGACCTTCACACTCAACCTTTTGTGAGACCATGACCTTTACACTCAACCTTCCGTGAGACCATGGCCTTCACACTTAACCTTCCGTGAGAACATGACCTTCACACTTAACCTTCTGTGAGACCATGACCTTTACAATCAACCTTCTGTGAGACCATGACCTTCACACTTAACCTTTTGTGATACCATGACCTTTACACTCAACCTTCCGTGAGACCATGGCCTTCACACTTAACCTTCTGTGAGACCATGACCTTTATACCTAACCATCTGTGAGACCATGACCTTTACACTCAACCTTCTGTGAGACCATGACCTTCACACTTAACCTTTTGTGAGACCATGACCTTTACACTTAACCTTCTGTGAGACCATGACCTTTATACCTCACCTTCTGTGAGACCATGACCTTTACACTCAACCTTCCGTGAGACCATGACCTTCACACTTAACCTGTGAGACCATGACCTTTATACCTAACCATCTGTGAGACCATGACCTTTACACTCAACCTTCTGTGAGACCATGGCCTTCACACTTAACCTTCTGTGAGACCATGACCTTTATACCTAACCTTCTGTGAGACCATGACCTTTATACCTCACCTTCTGTGAGACCATGACCTTTACACTCAACCTTCTGTGAGACCATGACCTTCACACTTAACCTGTGAGACCATGACCTTTACAATCAACCTTCTGTGAGACCATGACCTTTACAATCAACCTTCTGTGAGACCATGACCTTTACACTCAACCTTCCGTGAGACCATGACCTTCACACTCAACCTTCCGTGAGACCATGACCTTTACAATCAACCTTCCATGAGACCATGACCTTTATACCTAACCTTCTGTGAGACCATGACCTTTATACCTAACCTTCCCTGAGACTATGACCTTCACACCTAACCTTTTGTGAGACCATGACCTTTACACCTAATCTTCCGTGAGACCATGACCTTCACACTTAACCTTCTGTGAGACCATGACCTTTACAATCAACCTTCTGTGAGACCATGACCTTTACAATCAACCTTCTGTGAGACCATGACCTTTACAATCAACCTTCTGTGAGACCATGACCTTTACACTCAATCTTCCATGAGACCATGACCTTCACACTCAACCTTCCATGAGACCATGACCTTTACAATCAACCTTCTGTGAGACCATGACCTTTACAATCAACCTTCTGTGAGACTATGACCTTTATACCTAACCCATCCGTGAGACCATGACCTTCACACTTAACCTTCTGTGAGACCATGACCTTCACACTTAACCTTCTGTGAGGCCATGACCTTTACAATCAACCTTCTGTAAGACCATGACCTTTACAATCAACCTTCTGTGAGACCATGACTTTTACACTTAACCTTCTGTGAGACCATGACCTTCACACTCAACCTTCTGTGAGACCATGACCTTCACACTCAACCTTCCGTGAGACCATGACCTTTACAATCAATCTTCTGTGAGACCATGACCTTTACAGTCAACCTTCTGTGAGACCATGACCTTTACACTTAATCTTCTGTGAGACCATGACCTTTATACCTAACCTTCCCTGAGACCATGACCTTCACACTTAACCTTTTGTGAGACCATGACCTTCACACTCAACCTTCTGTGAGACCATGACCTTTATACCTAACCTTCCATGAGACCATGACCTTCACACTTAACCTTCTGTGAGACCATGACCTTTACAATCAACCTTCTGTGAGACCATGACCTTCACACTCAACCTTCCATGAGACCATGACCTTCACACTTAACCTTCTGTGAGACCATGACCTTTACACTCAACCTTCCGTGAGATCATGACCTTTACAATCAACCATCCATGAGACCATGACCTTCACACTTAACCTTCTGTGAGACCATGACCTTTACACCTAACTTTCTGTGAGACCATTACCTTTACATTCAACCTTCCATGAGCCCATGACCTTTACACACAACCTTCCATGAGACAATGACCTTTACACTCAACCTTCCGTGAGACCATGACCTTCACACTTAACCTTCTGTGAGACCATGACCTTTACACCTAACCTTCTGTGAGACCATGACCTTTACATTCAACCTTCCGTGAGCCCATGACCTTTACACTCAACCTTCCATGAGACCATGACCTTTACACTCAACCTTCCGTGAGACCATGACCTTTACACTCCACCGTCCGGTCCATAGAGCATCTCAATAACATGATCTGTTGGGAGTTTGAGGTCCAATCCAAGACTTATCCCTTCCAATAGCACTACTAAGTCGATGCGGCACAGAATGATCCTTGATGGAATTGAGTGGTGGTTCATCCACGCCATGGACCAATTACAGATCAGCATTGGCATCATTTGTGCAGGTGCAAGATGGACCATTTTATTAGCTAATACACCCGCGCCCTACGTTAGTGGCAAGGGTGGTCATGTTATGATCCTTATTATTGCTAATTATTATTATTACTATGACTATTGTTTATATTATTATTAAGAACAGCAGCAACTATTTAAAAAGGTAATTGTACATGTTTGTGGTTTATAATATTGGTTTTACTTCTGGTATGGGTGTCCCACGAAACGCCACGATAAGCTATTTTTATGCGTTAACACGCGTTTGTTCAAGGAGGAAAAACCCTTTGGGAAGAGGGGATATTATTGACTGGAAGAGCGGCCTTGTTGTCCCCCTCTGGAAAGGGAAGGGTGATCACCAGGACTGCAACAACTACCGAGGGGTGACGCTACTCTCGGTGCCGGGTAAGGTCTTTGCGTGGATCATTCTTGAGGGTTCGCCTCCATCTGCTCGAGAACCAGCGACCAGAGCAGTCTGGCTTTACACCAAAGAGGTCAACGATTGACTGTATCCTTGCGCTTTGGGTCATCTCCAAACGCAAGCGAGGGTTTCGCCAGGGGCTGCTGGCAGCCTATGCTGATCTCCGCAAAGCGTTCGATTCAGTGAATTGGGATGCCCTCTGGAGGATTGTTGGTCTTCGTGGGGTGCCACCAACGCTGATCAATCTGATCTCTGAACTACACTCTCGTACTGAGAGTGCTGTGAGGTGTAGTGGCTCCATCTCTGACTTATTTCCAGTTGCTACTGGAGTTCGGCAGGGGTGTGTGCTGGCTCCCACACTCTTCAACACTTGTATGGACTGGATTCTGGGGAGGATGTCGAAGAGGTCAGGTTGCGGTGCATCGTTTGGGAGTGTCAATATCTCTGACCTTGATTTCGCAGATGATGCAGTCATCTTTGCGGAGACGCTGGATATTCTTATGGGGGCCCTTCAGGCATTGAATGAGGAGGCGGAACCGCTGGGATTACGGATTTCATGGGTCAAAACCAAGATCCAGGCTTTCAATGATATGTTGGATGTTGCTGTCTTGTCTGTGCCTGTTTGTGGCGAAGATGTTGAGCTCACGAAAAGATTCACTTACCTTGGCAGTGTTATTCATGTCTCCGCATGATGTGAGCCAGAGGTTGATAGACGTCTGGGTTGGGCCTGGGGACTCATGGATTCACTGTATCACGGGGTGTGGTGCTGTCGGTATCTATGCAGGAGGACGAAAGTCAGAGTCTTTATGTCCTTGGTGCTTTAAGTCTTGCTCTACAGATGCGAGACCTGGACCCTTAACAAGGGCCAGAGAATGAGACTTAACTCCTTTGGAACCAAGTCTCTTTAGAGACCTCAAACTCCCATCAGATATTCTCAGCTAGGGAGCCTCGTGAGTGGAGGAGGACAACGGGCTGACCACGTGCCTCGTGGTTGCAGCAGGTTGATCGGCATCTCAAGGAGATAGGGATGGGCTAGGCATCAGCCTGGGGAAGGGTCAAACGGAGCCGGCCCTGGAGTACCGTCGGAAAGTGGATGCGGCGACGCGCTGCTCCAGCGCATGCTCCCATACCTGACCTGACCTGATATTATTACTATTAATATTGTTTTGTAATATCATTAATATTATACTATTATCATTATTGTTGTTATTACTTTTGTTATTCGAATCGGCCTTGGAAAAACGCCACAATAAGCTATCTATACACCGTAGCATGGTTTTTGCCAAGGAGGGAAAACCCCCTTGAGGAAGAGGGCAAATGAAGCGGCTACAACCTTCGTCATGTGACCCTTAGTCCTCCTGTCAAGTTTGTATGAGACTGGATAAGTACCCACAGAATATATCAGACAGACACCGAGTTGCATACAAGACAAACCGTCTGACTTGGAACTCTTGGTCCGACTTTGCAAGAGGCCCCTCTGAAGGTCGGACAAACGAAGGGTTCATGGATTTACCAGCTAGTGGACCTACAAGACCTAACACGTGTCCGAGCCGTCTCATGAGGAACGCTACACTTGGATATTCAAACTAGGGTTACCATACGTCCGGTTTTCCCTGAACATGTCCTCCTTTTCAGTCCTTAAATGTCCGGGTTTTGCCTTTTTTATTTTGCATTTTCAAAGGATACATTTTAAGATTCTGGATACCTTTTTACTTCATTTAAATGGTTGAACCGTTTTTGTAGATCTTCTTACGATGATAAAATGTGGTTATGTAATGTTTGGACCAGGACAGCTTGGTACAAGTCTGTAACCGAGTGCTTGCTATGTAGAGCGGTACGTAGGCCTACAGTCGCTGTGGCAAATGAAAGGTGTTATTGATTTACAATATTTCATGTGCACGCGGTCAAGCACAAGAAACCAGATCGAGTAGATGGATCATCATCCTCATTCGCAAAATTGAAAGAGACTGGGGAAAGGAAAGGACCAACTACATGTAAAGATGTAACATTGAAATTTGAATGATGATAACACTGATTTTTGAGGCCATAACACTTGTTCTTATTTATAGATACTCGATGTAGACGACATGTGGTACATAGTATAGATGACACATTAATACAACATGGGTTGATAGATACTGTTACAGATACACCCACCCCTCCCCCACCCTTTGTTTTGTCCTCTGTGTTCCCTTAAAAAAAAAAAAAAAGGTAACCCACAAATCACTCTCTCACCGCAGGCAGGTTGGTGGTCTTTCTGTCTTCTACCGACTCCTCTCCGGCCTTGCTCCCCCAGCTCTCTCTCTGTGCTCTGTCCCCCAAATATTCCTGCAGGTCGCACAAGATCTGCCTGCAACCCTCTTATGGTTAAACTGCCAAAATCAAGACTCTCTGCTCACCTTCACTCCTTCATTCCTGTTTTCTCCCACCTCTGGAACAAACTCCCCCACTCTCTTCAATCCCACTCCTCCCTCCAGGTCTTTAAAACAGCTGTTCACCACCATCTCTTATCTTCCCCCATCCAAAACCTTGATCTTTTCTACCCCCGTTAATTCACCCTAGATCCACTTTTTTGAAATCCCTACTTATTTCCTGGAAGTCTTAGCAGTGTCCATGTTTTTTTTTTTACCTCCCTCACGCCCCCCTCCCCCCTTTCCCATGCCTCCTCTCCCCAAGCCCTCTCCCTCCCACAGATCTCCCGATGTCCCTGCTCTCAAATGTTGTACTTCTGTGCTTCCCTCTCTCTCCCCAACTTGTCTCCCGCTCCCTTTATTGTATGTTTTGTGTGTCGGTTTTTTTTTGTGTCTCCCGCTCTTACACGAGCCTCGATCTTGTACACAAAAAAATAAAAGCGGATTAAAATTCTGCAAACGACTAATATCAGGTTGAGACGCCATTCTTACATAAAAACCAAATCAACAATATATAAAGGAGGGATTTCTACAAATACTCGGTTTCGTAGATAACTATACATGTCTGCATACCAGGTACGTGATCTCTCCTCCACCATCCTGTCCTCGACTCCTTGTGGTCACCTGGATGTCCACCTCGTGCCAGGTGTGATCCCTATCACATGCTTTTCCTGGTTCACTGACCCCTCGGAAAAGAGTGTAACCTCGTTTTTCCATGAGCCTCGATATTGTAGACAACGACATGATTGTTAGTGAGGCCGTTTATTGTTATCGTTTTCAAATAATCGCAAGGATGGTGGAGCCGCCATGACACGACAGGTGAGATCGATAAGTCCATGGATGAACGCAGGTGTAAACTCACCAAAATTGTGCTATTCCGTGTATTTGAAGAAAACAATTTGAACATTTTCACTGAACAATCACTTTCTTTTGCTTCTTACATTCGCATGAGGCCACGAGAAATGGCGCTGAAAGTCATAATTATGTTGCAAAACGAGCATTGTGTCCAGGTGTGTAACCTACAGCGTCCAGGTATATTGGTAACAAGAAAACGATACTAAACCGGACTACGGTGAGTTCTTTCGACTTTGGTACGTGAACCCAACGGAGTGAGGAAACAAATGTCAGATTTACCGCAAGACACCATTAACGTCAACACGTAAACCGTCTCCACTTGCTCGAGATGGGTAATGATGACGTCACTGAGAGCAGGTGACGCGGGATTCGCTCGAAGACCAAACAAACGAACAGACGCCTGGAAGCTCAATCAGGTGTGTGTAGGCCTACCTCTCGATCCAGCCCGTTTCCTCCAAAAGTCTCTCTTGGTTGTCCCTCGTCTTCCCGGTCGTTACCCCACCCCACCTCCCCCAAATCAACTCATTCCTCCCATTTACCCCCTTTTTATCCGGGTGGACACCCTCCCACCGATCCGTGCGCTCATAGCGACGAGGGGACGGCGATAGGAAGTGCAGAGCAGAGACAAGCTAAAGAAAACAGACGAAAACCGTTAGATAGACGAGTTTCCCGTTTTAAAAAGGGACGAAGTGCAGCGACGACTCGAGCGCGTCGTAAACTCCCCGGGAATGAGCGGGAATGTCGCACGAGCTGCCGCAGCTCCGGTCCCCACATTCACGCACCACCCCGCGGCTCCGGCTCCTCGACTCACGTCGTTTTTCATCGATGACATTCTGCTCGCGAAACCGCGATCCCCCGCCCGAAGATCGGCCGCGTCTCTCGCTCCGGCGTCCTACGTTCCGACCTTTTCCATCGCACCTGCGCCCGTCGGGAGTCCCGCGTTCCTGGCGCCGCGCTCCTGGAGCTTCCTGGACTGCGCGGGATATCCCAGGTTCCCGCTGTCGGGGCTCCCGCTCCCCGCGATCCCGCTCCGTCCTGAGCCACAACCGCATCCCCTTCTCCTTGCGGCTCAAGGTGAGGCGGGTTTCGTGTTCCGATTCCACGAACTGTTCGTTCACCTTTGTGATTGTAAATAATCGCTAAACAAACGTGAGAACGGCGTTAATAAACCAGAGAGGCCCAGCGAGTACGACGGTGACGTGTGAACGGGAGTTATTTAATCGGATTGAATGTAAACCAAACTTGCACTATTAGTAACGTTTGAGCGTTTCAACAAGTAAAATATTCTGTAAAACGTGTTCACGTCAATCAGAGGAAGAAACGTGCTCACGGCCATGTGAAACATGTTCACGTCTAACAGGAAAACGTGTTCACGTCCATGGGAGGAGGAAACAGGTTCACGTCCATCGGAGGAGGAAACGGGTTCACGTCTATCGGAGGAGGAAACGGGTTCACGTCCAGAGGAAGCGTGTTCACCTCGAACAGATGAGTTAACAGAAAGGTGTTTATGTCCATCAGAGGAGAAAACGGATTCACGTCTATCGGAGGTGGAAACAGGTTCACGTTCATCGGAGGAGGAAACGGGCTCACGTCCATTTGGAGGAGTAAACGGATTCACGTCTATCGGAGGAGGAAACGTGTTCATGTCCATCGGAGGACGAAACGGGTTCCCGTCTATCGGAGGAGGAAACGTGTTCATGTCCATCGGAGGAGTAAAAGTGTTCATGTCCATCGGAGGAGGAAACGGGTTCACGTCTATTAGAGGAGGAAACGTGTTCATGTCCATCGGAGGAGTAAACGTGTTCATGTCCATCGGAGGAGGAAACGTGTTCATGTCTATCGGAGGAGGAAACGTGTTCATGTCCATCGGAGGAGTAAACGTGTTCATGTCTATCGGAGGAGTAAACGTGTTCATATCCATCGGAGGAGGAAACGTGTTCATGTCCATCGGAGGAGTAAACGGGTTCCCGTCTATCAGAGGAGGAAACGGGTTCCCGTCTATCGGAGGAGGAAACGTGTTCATGTCCATCGGAGGAGTAAACGTGTTCATGTCCATCGGAGGAGTAAACGGGTTCACGTCTATCGGAGGAGTAAACGTGTTCATATCCATCGGAGGAGGAAACGTGTTCATGTCCATCGGAGGAGTAAACGGGTTCCCGTCTATCGGAGGAGGAAACGGGTTCACGTCTATCGGAGGAGGAAACGGGTTCACGCCTATCGGAAGAGGAAACGGGTTCACGTCTATCAGAGGAGGAAACGGGTTCACGTCTATCGGAGGAGGAAACGGGTTCCCGTCTATTGGAGGAGGAAACGGGTTCACGTCTATCGGAGGAGGAAACGTGTTCATGTCCATCGGAGGACGAAACGGGTTCCCGTCTATTGGAGGAGGAAACGGGTTCACGTCTATCGGAAGTGGAAAGGTGGAAGGAGATTCATTATTCCGTTTCAACAAAAGTCCGTTTTGGATTTTCATTTCCGAGTTTAACTTTCGTTACAGGAGCCGCGCTTATTGACACCGAGTAATCTGCAACACATGGAGGTAATTAATCAGTATTCACATGCAAAAGGTCGTGCCGTTTACAAAGTAAATGTTCCATTCGTTTCATTCACATTTACAAATCCCTTTGGAACGAATTGTCCGGACAGAGTCTCGTTTGCGGGAATAAACAAAATATGTTCAGGTTACGACGACAAACAAAATATAAAATATCAATATAAATGATAAATTAGGTTACAAAGTATTATAAAAGATTAAATACAAATTATAAAATACAAATTATAAAATACAAATTATAAAATACAAATTATAAAATACAGATTATAAAACGGATTGTACATTATAAAACGGATTGTACATTATAAAACGGATTGTACATTATAAAACGGATTGTACATTATAAAACGTAAAACATAAATTGTAGAATAAAAATTCGAACATGTAGATCACAATTTATAAGATATGAAACAAGTTATAAAATGTAAATACAGAAATAAAATGATCCAAACCGTTGTTAGAAACATTTCCCAATCGGTTTTTGAGTAAACGCTCGTAGGATTCATGGAAAAGTTACAGCCAGTAAAGTAATGATGTATAAATCGTTGTATCGGATTTACTAAACGTTATCTCTCCAGAGATCAAAATGTGTTTAAGTTCACATTAAACTTCCACATCGGAATATCAAAGGGTTTTTGTGTTTTGGTATAAATGCGCGGATCATTCCGTCAGAGCAACGAGTAACATGCAAACCATTTTAACCTTACGTGTGTGTGTGTGTGTGTGTGTATGTGTGTATGTGTGTATTAATACACATACGTGTATGTTAATGTATGTTTGTATTAATATACATCATGTATGTGTGTGCTTATATCATATATGCATGTGAACATCAATGTGTCAATATATACATATACATATATACATATACATATATACATATACATATACATGTGTGTGTGAGAGTCACGTGAAGAACCTTAAATCGTACAGGAGGAAGGATTGTTATTTGAATTTGAGAGAGAAATGCTGAAGGACCTGGATGTATGAGCGAGAGATATCTTTAGGGCAGTGCAGTACCATAGAACACGAACCATAAGGAGCAGCGTGCGATAGTCATGTGGATTGGAAAATGTTTCCATCAACATCAAATCGGGTGAGAGTGGGGAAGGGGAATTGGGTTTGTGTGAGAAGGTTGTAGCAATTATAGGGCGAGGGGTCTGAGGGTTCGGAAATATAATGTAGGGCTCATTCATTTTGTGTGAAGCATATGGCTGGCTGCAGGTTTGCATCATTGCTGGGGGCCACGGCGGTGCCACTGATGCAGTGCCCCCTATTGGTTAGAACTGGAATTTGTAATTTAATCATGGGGGGGGGGGGGGGGGGCAGCGATAGCTTACCCACCTACATTCATTAAGGGCACCGTGAGATGTTTAACGTTCACCGAGTAATTCTAACAGATGAGACACCCAGTTTAACATCCATCAGAGGTATGGCACAAGTACTAATTAATCACCTTGCCTGCGAAACACCGCGATGACAGTTTATACCTGGGTCAAGGTTCGAACACAGGTTAGTCAGCTCAGAGGTGAGTCTTCATTCCTCTCGGATATCCTGCCAGCCCCAATGTAGGGTGATGATGCTGATGAAGCACAATGATGAAAGTGAATGAGTGAATGAGAATAAAAATAAAAGATGATGAAGTTAGAGTACTGGCCCACTGAAAACCAAGTGAGGATGAGAAATAAAGTGAGCAAGGAAGAAGAAATAGCCCATGAGTGTGAGTAAGAAAAAGATGGGTGTTCGGAGTAAGAAGTGAGTGCATGGCACGTCAGAAGAGGACTAAGGTGGTTTAGGGAGAAGATGGTGAGTTTTTTTTTTTTTTTGGTATACAAGATCGAGGTTCGTGAAAGAGCTAACATTAATCACACAAAAATCAAACAGACACATAAAACATATAATAAGGGGAGCGGTAGACAAGATGTGGAGAGAGGGGGAAGCACACAAACACAACATTTGAGAGCAGAGACATCGGGAGACCTGTGGGAGGGAGAGGGCTAGGGGGGAGGAGGCGTGGGAAGGGGGGGGGGGTGGAGGGGGTGTGAGAAGTAGAAAACACAAGGACACTGCTATGTCTTCCAGGAAAGAAGTCGGTATTTCAAAAAAGTGGATCTGGGGTGAATTAACGGGCGTAGAAAAGATCAAGGTTTTGGATGGGGGAAGATAAGAGATGGTGGTGAACAGCCATTTTAAAGACCTGGAGGGAGGAGTGGGATTG
This sequence comes from Myxine glutinosa, assembly GCF_964187855.1. Classification (NCBI taxonomy): domain Eukaryota; kingdom Metazoa; phylum Chordata; class Myxini; order Myxiniformes; family Myxinidae; genus Myxine; species Myxine glutinosa. Next base: position 28,138,340 of record NC_136274.1, read on the forward strand.
AAGAAAGTGAAGGAGTTTGTTCCAGACGTGGGAGAAAAGAGGAATGAAGGAGTGAAGGTGAGCAGAGAGCCTAGATTTTGGCTGTTTCACCAAAAGAGGGTGGCTGGCAGATCTTGTGCGACCTGTAGGAATATTTGGGAGACAGACCACAGAGAGAGCTGGGGGGAAAGGCCAGAGAGGAGTCGGTAGAAGACAGAAAGACCACCAACCTGCCTGCGGTGAGTGAGTGAAAGGCCCTCACAATCAGCTTCATCACGTGAGATTCCAATGATTCATTTGGTTTGGATGATTTGATTAGTTTGGGTGATTTGATAAGTTTGGGTGATTTCATTAGTTTGGGTGATTTGATTAGTTTGGGTGATTTGATTAGTTTGGATGATTTGATTAGTTTGGTGATTTGTTTAGTTTGGGTGATTTGATTAGTTTGGATGATTTGATTAGTTTGGTGATTTGTTTAGTTTGGGTGATTTGATTACCTTGGGTGATTGGATTAGCCTGGGTGATTTGATTAGCTAGGGTGATTTGATTAGTTTGGATGATTTGATTAGTTTGGGTGATTTGATTCGCTTTGGTGATTTGATTACCTTTGGTGATTTGATTAGCTTGGGTGATTTGATTAGCTTGGGTGATTTGATTACCTTTGGTGATTTGATTAGCCTGGGTGATTCGATTAGCCTGGGTGATTTGATTAGCCTGGGTAATTTGATTAGTTGGATGATTTGATTAGCCTGTGTGATTTGATTACCTTGGGTGATTTGATTAGCTCGGGTGATTTGATTAGTTTGGATGATTTGATTAGTTTGGGTTATTTGATTAGCCTGGGTGATTTGATTAGTTTGGATGATTTGATTAGTTTGAATGATTTGATTAGCTCGGGTGATTTGATTAGTTTGGATGATTTGATTAGTTTGGGTGATTTGATAAGCCTGGGTGATTTGATTAGCTTCGGTGATTTGATTACCTTTGGTGATTTGATTAGCCTGGGTGATTTGATTAGCCTGGGTAATTTGATTAGTTGGGTGATTTGATGAGCCTGTGTGATTTGATTACCTTGGGTGATTTGATTAGTTTGGGTGATTTGATTAGCTTGGGTGATTTGATTAGCTTGGGTGATTAGATTAGCTTGGGTGATTTGATTAGCTTGGGTGATTTGATTAGTTTTGGTGATTTGATTAGCCTGGGTGATTTGATTAGATGGGTGATTTGATTAGTTGGGTGATTTGATTAGTTTGGGTGATTTGATTAGCTTGGGTGATTTGATTAGTTTGGGTGATTATATTAGCTTGGGTGATTTGATTAGCTTGGGTGATTTGATTAGTTTTGGTGATTTGATTAGCCTGGGTGATTTGATTAGTTGGGTGATTTGATTAGTTGGGTGATTTGATTAGGTTGGGTGATTTGATTAGCTTGGGTGATTTGATTAGTTTGGGTGATTTGATTAGCCTGGGTGATTTGATTAGTTGGGTGATTTGATTAGTTTGGGTGATTTGATTAGCTTGGGTGATTTGATTAGCCTGGGTGATTTGATTAGTTGGGTGATTTGATTAGTTTGGGTGATTTGATTAGCCTGGGTGATTTGATTAGTTGGGTGATTTGATTAGCCTGGGTGATTTGATTAGTTGGGTGATTTGATTAGTTTGGGTGATTTGATTAGCTTGGGTGATTTGATTAGCCTGGGTGATTTGATTAGCTTGGGTGATTTGATTAGCTTGGGTGATTTGATTAGCTTGGGTGATTTGATTAGCCTGGGTGATTTGATTAGTTGGGTGATTTGATTAGTTTGGGTGATTTGATTAGCCTGGGTGATTTGATTCGTTGGGTGATTTGATTAGTTTGGGTGAATTGATTAGCTTGGGTGATTTGATTAGCCTGGGTGATTTGATTAGCTTGGGTGATTTGATGAGCCTGGGTGATTTGATTAGTTGGGTGATTTGATTAGCTTGGGTGATTTGATTAGTTGGGTGATTTGATTAGCCTGGGTGATTTGATTAGTTGGGTGATTTGATTAGTTGGGTGATTTCATTAGTTGGGTGATTTCATTAGTTGGGTGATTTGATTACCTTGGGTGATTTGATTAGCTTGGTGATTTGATTAGCTTGGGTGATTTGATTAGTTGGGTGATTTGATTAGTTGGGTGATTTGATTAGTTGGGTGATTCGATTAGCTTGGGTGATTTGACTAGCCTGGGTGATTTGATTAGCTTGGGTGATTTGATTAGCTTGGGTGATTTGATTAGTTTGGGTGATTTGATTAGCCTGGGTGATTTGATTAGTTTGGGTGATTTGATTAGCTTGGGTGATTTGATTAGTTTGGGTGATTTGATTCGCCTGGGTGATTTGATTAGTTTGGGTGATTTGATTGCCTTTGGTGATTTGATTAGTTTGGGTGATTTGATTAGCTTGGGTGATTTGATTAGCTTGGGTGATTTGATTAGTTTGGTGATTTGATTAGCTTGGGTGATTTGATTAGTTTGGATGATTTGATTACCTTGGGCGATTTGATTACTTTGGTGATTTGATTAGCTTGGGTGATTTGATTACCTTGGGCGATTTGATTACTTTGGTGATTTGATTAGCCTGGGTGATTTGATTAGCCTGGGTGATTTTATTAGCTTGGGTGATTTGATTAGCCTGGGTGATTTGATTAGCCTGGGTGATTTGATTAGTTTGGGTGATTTGATTAGTTTGGGTGATTTGATTACCTTGGGTGATTTGATTAGCTTGGGTGATTTGATTTTCCTGGGTGATTTGAATAGCCTGGGTGATTTGATTGGCTTGGGTGATTCGATTAGCCTGGGTGATTTGATTAGTTGGGTGATTCGAGTAGTTGGGTGATTTGAATAGTTTGGGTGATTTGATTAGCTTGGATGATTTGATTAGCCTGGGTGATTTGAATAGCCTGGGTGATTTGATTGGCTTGGGTGATTTGATTAGCCTGGGTGATTTGATTACCTTGGGTGATTTGATTAGCTTGGGTGATTTGATTAGCCTGGGTGATTTGAATAGCCTGGGTGATTTGATTGGCCAGGGTGATATGATTAGCCTGGGTGATTTGATTAGTTTGGGTGATTTGATTAGCTTGGGTGATTTGATTAGCTTGGGTGATTTGATTAGCTTGGGTGATTTGATTAGCCTGGGTGATTTGATTGGCTTGGGTGATTTGATTAGCCTGCGTGATTTGATTAGTTTGGGTGATTTGATTAGCTTGGGTGATTTGATTAGCTTGGGTGATTTGATTAGTTGGGTGATTCGATTAGTTGGGTGATTTGAATAGTTTGGGTGATTTGATTAGCTTGGATGATTTGATTAGCCTGGGTGATTTGAATAGCCTGGGTGATTTGATTGGCTTGGGTGATTTGATTAGCCTGGGTGATTTGATTACCTTGGGTGATTTGATTAGCTTGGGTGATTTGATTAGCCTGGGTGATTTGAATAGCCTGGGTGATTTGATTGGCCAGGGTGATATGATTAGTTTGGGTGATTTGATTAGTTTGGGTGATTTGATTAGCTTGGGTGATTTGATTAGCTTGGGTGATTTGATTAGCTTGGGTGATTTGATTAGCCTGGGTGATTTGATTGGCTTGGGTGATTTGATTAGCCTGCGTGATTTGATTAGTTTGGGTGATTTGATTAGCTTGGGTGATTTGATTAGCTTGGGTGATTTGATTAGCCTGGGTGATTTGATTAGTTTGGGTGATTTGATTAGCTCGGGTGATTTGATTAGTTTGGGTGATTTCATTAGTTTGGGTGATTTGATTAGTTTGGGTGATTTGATTAGCTTGGGTGATTTGATTAGCTTGGGTGATTTGATTAGTTGAGTGATTTGATTAGCTTGGGTGATTTGATTAGCCTGGGTGATTTGATTAGTTTGGGTGATTTGATTACCTTGGGTGATTTGATTAGCTTGGGTGATTTGATTAGTTTGGGTGATTTGATTAGTTTGGGTGATTTGGTTAGTTTGGGTGATTTGATTAGTTTGGGTGATTTGATTAGTTTGTGTGATTTGATTAGTTTCGGTGATTTGATTAGTTTGGGTGATTTGATTAGTTTGGGTGATTTGATTAGTTTCGGTGATTTGATTAGTTTCGGTGATTTGATTGGTTTGGGTGATTTGATTAGCCTGGGTGATTTGATTCGCCTCGTTGATTTGATTAGCCTCGGTGATTTGATTAGCCTGGGTGATTTGATTAGTTTCGGTGATTTGATTAGTTTGTGTGATTTAATTAGCCTGGGTGATTTGATTAGCCTGGGTGATTTGATTAGTTTGGGTGATTTGATTACCGTTGGTGATTTGATTACTTTGGGTGATTTGGTTTGACTAGGTTTTTGGCTAGGCTGGCTGGCTTGGTTAGGTTTGGTGATTCAATCGGTTCAGTCAGTGCCGTGTATGTTGTTAATATACACACTTTATATTGATTATGTATATTGTTTATGTTAATATACGGCACTGGGTTCAATCATCCTCGAGTCACGGCGCTATAGAATCTGGATCTCCAGCTCATTTAGCCCCTAGTTGGCCTAGATAGAGTAGGCCTACACAAAGTTGGCCTAGATAGACGAGGCCTACACATAGTTACCCTGCGCTCGCGTAGCGAAAGGCAGGGTTAAGCATTCAGGTCCGTGCGTACGTCCTACTACGTAGTACGTACGTGCATGTCTGCATTTAAAAAATTCATTTTCTCGGCAACCGTTGGTCCGATTGACATGAAATTTTCACCATAGGAGGGACTTCTGTGGAATATTTTAGTGAATATGATGACGTCACAGGTCACGTGGCACGGGCGCCATCTTGGAAAAACACAACTTTGCACCTCTATATCTCAAAAACCGCTGCACATAAATAATTGAGACAGGTCTCATTGCAAGGAACTCTCCATGCGGAATAACATATGTGAATGATGACGTCATAGGTGCCGCCGTTATGACGTCATAATTCGACAAGTAAAAAACTTTATCCGATCAGGATGAAATTTGTTCAGTATCTTCTCGGTATAAATTGATGCAGAAATAAAATTATAATGGCGTCGTAGGTCACGTGGTTCGGACGCCATATTGTTTTGAGTGAAAAACCACGAAAATCCAATTTTCTCCTAAACGACTGAACAGATCGAGGCCAAACTCTGCAGGCAGAATCGCATACCAATGACGAATACAAAAAGGCAGTGAGAATGATGTCATGCATCATATGGTTTCGGAGTTATGACGTTTTTAAGCATAAACTTTTAAAACCAAGCTCCTCCCTCATTTGTGATCCTATCAAGGAGAAACGTCACAGATGTGTTCAGGATATCAATCTACTATCTATCAATCTACTCACGTTTTGGAATTTTCGATAGGTCACGTGGTTTGGCAGATATAAATAATTAAACGAAAATATTTATAAAATTATAACTCTTGAACCGCTTCATTGATCGACGTGAAACTTTATATTCTAGTAGAGGTAATGAAGTTTAACATGTGTGCAAACTTACAAGATGATTGGATTTACGGTCTGGAAGCTAGAAGTTGTTATTGCGTGAAGAAGAAGAGGCTGCTAGAGTGGGAATGGAATTAATTATCACACTGCAAATGACGAGCAGGCAAAGTACAGAGCGACCTCACGGGGTCATTTGGACCTCAAATAAAATTAAGATTTGTCAATCGCTGAGGTATATTAACACACGACCAAAACAGATTTGGCAAAATTCTGACGAATTTTGACGAAAATATAACATTTGTGTCTGCATTTCAGTAAAGTAAAGTGTGTGCCGTGTCAGCATTTTTAAAATTGAAACGTGGCTCATTGTAAATAACTCCATATGGGGAATAGGTGTTGTTAACGATGACATCATTGGTGCCATAATTACGACGTCATAATTTGGCAGGGACAACGCTTAGTCTGATCAGTTTGAAATGTATTGAGCATGATCTATGCAACAATTATTTAGAGAATATAAATTTATGATGACATCGCTCACGTGGTCTGGCAGCCATATTGGATCAAAAAAAAGAAACGTTCAAAAATAGAAGAGTTGGCTCACACCAAGTTGACTGCGCAGGGTAAGTATTATTTGAATACTATCTAGTTGGATATGTGCTGTGAAAGTTGAAATGTGAGGAGAAACTTATGGAAGCAGTTTGTTAACGTTCAGGGATCAGGAAGTTGGAATGAGTGAACGTTCTGGGAGACATTTATATTCGGCTATCATAACAGTTTCTCATTGCAGGAGTTCCACTTCCTGGGTTCTTTTCGGGTTCCTTGGAGAGCACGTGTCGCCCGAGCCGCCGCCGCAAGGCTCGCACGGTGTTCTCGGACGCGCAGCTTTCTGGCCTGGAGGCGAGGTTTGCAGCTCAGCGTTACCTGAGCACACCAGAGAGGCTCCAGCTCGCTAGCTCTCTGGGACTTTCAGAGACACAGGTGGAAACATGTTCTGTGCGGTTGCCATTAATAACAGACTTGGTTATTTAAATATGAATCATACTAAAATACGCCATTTGTGTCTGTCCGTCTGTCTGATGAATTTTTGACGCCAATACATTCCGTCCTTACTTATCCAATCTCAACCAAACTTGACAGGATGACCAAGGGTTACATAATGAAGGTTGTATCGCATTCATTTGCCCCCCTCCCCAAGGGGTTTTCTCCCCCGAGTGGGTTTCCCCCACCATTGCCGTCAATGGGTTGCGTGTTGAGGTGTATATCAATGTTAAATTAGCTTTATCGTGGCGTTTTTCCAAAGAAGAAGATTTATCTGGGCGTTTTTCCAAATACGCTTTTAATAACAAAATTAATGATAATCACATATTATTAATGTTATTACAAAACTATATTAATACTAATAATGTCCCACTTCCCCAAAGCGTTTTTCTTGCAGTGATAACGTGTTTAAATAGCTTATAGTTATAATGGCGTTTCTGTGGGAGCAACGGCTTCTACACGAAGTAAAAATACTAGTACCCTACTGCAAAGCCGCAATGAGCCGGCGAAGCCAAAGCCTCTTGCCACTATTTTACACATCACTATGGCATCAGTCGGGTAGGTCGTTGGTAGTAGGTAGGTGTAGTAGGTACCGTACCGAGTTCAAAATGACACCATTTGCATTCTGGATGAGATTAAAGTTTATAAAATTTCCTTCTTGATTAATTCGGTGAATTACGTCTCAACTTCGGATATTTCCGGCCGTGAAAAACTATCCCCGACAGCCGCGAGATTTCTAAAAAATAATTCTTCGTCAATTTTAGAATATTTGACGAGCCTCCGAAACGCGGTAATAAGCTTTTTTGAAATACTTTTTCAAATGCTCGAATCTCATTGGTTCCGGTGTTTGGTGACGATTTTCGTTGAAGATAACCAGGGCCCGTGCGGGACCCGGGGACCGAGGTTGGTCTTAAAGTATTTTAATTACAAATTAGAAGTGCATAAGATTGTGAATCAAAAAAAGGCGGGTGAAACAAACTCCTATTGAACTTTTTCGCAATTTTTATTGCGAAAATGGAGCGATATGGTGCGTCAAAGCTTCGAAATTCTCAAAGGATTCAGCAAAATCTGGCTTTTCAACATAATACGTACGCGTTCATTCACAACACCGGCTTCGCCGGCTATTACTAGCACCCGACTGCAAAGCCGCAATGAGCCGGCGAAGCCAAAGCCTCTTGCCATTATTTTACCCATCACTATGGCATCAGTAGGTTAGGTAGTTGGTAGTAGGTAGGTGTAGTAGGTACCCTACCTAGTTCAAAATGACACCATTTGCATTCTGGATGAGATTAAAATTTATAAAATTTCCTTCTTGATTAATTCGGTGAATTCCGTCTCAACTTCGGATATTTCCGGCCGTGAAAAACTATCCCCTGCGGCCGCGAGATTTCTAAAAAATAATTCTTCGTCAAAAAATAATAATTATAATAAAAAAAATTAAAAATAATAATAATTCTACCGCCTCTGACATCAACTCATCCTGGGAATTCTTCCAAAGTAAATTGCTCTCTCTCATGCACAGATTTATCCCATCTCGTCTTCAGTTGTCATACCCTTCCTCCCGTCCATGGTACACGGAATCTTGTGGTGAGGCTGTTGCCCAGAAACAACTTGCCTTCGTCTCCTGGAAGGCAAATCCAATGGAAGGAAATCTCATTTCCTTTCACAAAGCCCGAAACAAGTGTGTGTCCACCCTCAGGAGAGCCAGGAAACAATATCTCTCCGTTCTCAAGACCGAACTCTCTTATCTGTCTCCCTCTTCCAAATCCTGGTGGCGTCTGGTCAAATCTGTTTCTGGTGTTTGTTCCCCCTCCATCCCCTCCCTCACCTCAAACGGCTACACGGCTGACTCCGCACGTGAAAAAGCTGAATGCCTCAACTCTGTGTTTGCCTCTAAATCTTGTGTCTCAAACCCATCCCTCTCTGTACCCACCGTACCCAGTCGTACCCAGCTGCTCCTAGACTCTGTGTCCTTTCCTCCTGACAAGGTGGAAAAGTTTCTGTCAACCCTCGACTCTGATTCTGCAACTGGACCTGACGGCATCAGCCCACGGGTCCTAAAATCCAGTTCTTCTGCTCTTTCACTCCCTCTCTCTGTTCTCTTCACCCTCTCTTTTGCTCAAGGTCATCTGCCATCTGCTTGGAAATCAGCCAACATCACCGCTTTGCACAAAAAAGGTGCAAAAACAGATCCTAGCAACTACAGACCAATCAGCCTTCTCCCAGTTATCAGCAAAGTCATGGAATCCATCATTGCTTCAGATATGAAATCTTTCCTCTTCTCCAATGGCTTGATCTCTGAACATCAATTTGGTTTCAGACCTGGTCACTCTACTCTGGACATGCTGCTTCTGCTTTCTCAACAATGGATGGAGGTCCTCAATGCCAAACAGGAAATTAGAGCTGTCTCCCTTGACATATCACGTGCCTTCGATACGGTCTGGCAGCCCGCTCTGCTCACCAAACTCTCCTCCTATGGTATCCATGGAAATCTCCACGCATGGCTGGCGGACTTCCTCTCTAGTCGTAGTAAACGTGTGGCCCTGAATGGGTTTCTCTCATCTCCTCTTCCTGTTCAGGCTGAAGTTCCCCAAGGCAGTGTTCTGGGCCCTGTGCTTTTTCTGGTCTTCATCAATGATCTCTCTGACTCTCTTGAAAATCCTCTCTATCTCTTTGCTGATGACTCTACTCTCTGTCGCTCCATTCCTCATCCCTCAGATCGGCAGTCTGCAGCCTCCTCACTCTCTGCAGACCTGGACAAAATCACAGACTGGGCAAACAAGTGGAACATGTCTTTCAATCCTGACAAATCTCACACTCTTACGATGTCTCTCCGAAAAGACCGACTGGACAACCCTCCCATCCACTTTCTGAATAATCCTTTCCAAGAAATTCTGTCACTCAAGCTTTTGGGTCTCACTATCTGCCATGATCTTTCCTGGGAAAACCACATTTCAAATCTGGCCTCCAAAGCCAGTCGCCGACTGGGCATCCTCCGTCGTGCGAATTCCTTCCTTGGCACACCTGAGCTCCTCACCACATACAAGGCTTTCATCCGCAGCTCAATGGAATACTGCTCTCCCCTCTGGGCTCGTGCTCCTGCCTCACACCTAGCTCGTCTTCACGCTGTTGAAACGAAAACGTTCAGAATCATTGGAATCTCCCGCGATGAAGCTAACTCCAAGGGCCTTTCACTCACTCACCGCAGGCAGGTTGGTGGTCTTTCCGTCTTCTACCGACTCCTCTCTGGCCTTCCCCCCCCCCCCCCCCCCAGCTCTCTCTGAGCTTTGTCCCCCAAATATTCCTACAGGTCGCACAAGATCTGCCTGCAACCCTCTTATGGTTAAACTGCCAAAATCAAGACTCTCTGCTCACCTTCACTCCTTCATTCCTCTTTTCTCCCACCTCTGGAACAAACTCCCTCACTCTCTTCAATCCCACTCCACCCTCCAGGTCTTTAAAACAGCTGTTCACCACCATCTCTTATCTTCCCCCATCCAAAACCTTGATCTTTTCTACCCCTGCTAATTTCACCCCAATTCCACTTTTTTGAAATACCAACTTCTGTCCTGGAAGTCCTTGGTGTCCTTGTGTTTTATACTTCTCCCACCCCCCCCCCCCCTCCCCTTCCCACGCCTCCTCCCCCCATATCCTCTCCCTCCCACACATCTCCCTGCTCTCAAATGTTGTGTTTGTGTGCTTCCCCTTCTCTCCCGATTTTGTCTTCCGCTCCCTCTTTTTATATATTTTGTTTGTCTGGTTGATTTGTTTGTGAAATAAATGTTAGCTCTTTCACGAGCCTCGATTCAGTGTACAAAAAAAAACAAAAAAAAACATTTTTAGAATATTTGACGCCGTTTTCAGCCTCCGAAACGTGGTAATAAGCTTTTTTGAAATATTTTTTCAAATGCCCGAATCTCATTGATTCCGGTGTTTGGTGACGATTTTCGTTGAAGATAACCAGGGCCCGGGGAACGAGGTTGGTCTTAAAGTATTTTAATTACAAATTAGAGGTGCATAACATTGTGAATCAAACAAAAACCGGTGAAACAAACTCCTAGTGAACTTTTTCTCAAAAATTTATGCATACTTCCCCATCCGCAAGATGGCGGCCTCCATGGAGCGATTTGGTTTTGGAAATATTTTTTCAAATGCTCGAATCTCATTGGTTCCGGTGTTTGGTGACGATTTTCGTTGAAGATAACCAGAGCCCATGTGGGCCCGGGGAACGAGGTTGGTCTTAAAGTATTTTAATTACAGATTAGAGGTGCAGAAGATTGTGAATCAAAAAAAGACGGGTGAAACAAACTCCTATTGAACTTTTTCGCAATTTTTATGCATACTTCCGCATCCGCAAGATGGCGGCCTCCATGGAGCGATTTGGTGCGTCAAAGCTTGGAATTCTCAAAGGATCCAGCAAAATCTGGTTTTTCAACATATTAATACGTACGCGTTCATTCACAACACAGGCTTCGCCGGCTATAAACCACAAACACGTATGCTTAGCTTTTTAAACAGTCGCTAATGCTCTTTATAACACTAAATGAAGAAATTTGGAGGAATCCCGACATCCGTGAAGTGAGGTTTACTTGCAGAACTGAGCGAAGATCTACTGTACTCTATATAACCCACAAATGTTGGGTTAATAACATGGCCTGCCGCCACTGTGGCATTTTTCGTAGCGAACTTTTGAAACTCGCTCCTGCTGTTTGATACGAAACTGAAAGAGAGAAGCTCGGGTTGTGCTCCTTTACCAAGCAGCTAGCTAGCGCTTGCCAAGCCAGCCGTTCCTCATCGGTTTTGAATGGAGTGCTTACACGAATGCTTAAACCACTCGGCGATCTCTTCACAAGAAACTTGGTAAATGAACACACACCCAATGTTCTTGAGATCCGACCATAGATCGACTGTAATCTATATACCCCCAAAGAGGGAATGACCCTTCCTGCCCCTCCCGGAGTGTGCGGGTGTTCTAGTAACTTAAAATATGCTTTCCTGCAGGTCAAAACATGGTTCCAAAACCGGCGCATGAAACACAAGAAGCAGTTGCGGAGAGAGCGTGACGGACCCGCAGAGTTGGACGTGGCGGAGCGAATGAATGGCGAGAAAGAGCAGGGGGAGCCGGCGGGGGTCGCAGATCGCGAGGAGGCAGGAGCCCTGATGTGGGATGGCTACGATCAGGTGGGGAGACCACGAGCCCCGTGCCCTCTGCCCGTGTTCAAAAGAGTATCGGCGGTGAAAGAGGAAGGAGAAAGGAAAGATTTGGAGGAAGAGATCAACATTATAATGCAGTGACGTCATCCGAACCAGTTTAGCTGGAACAGTGTTGCTGGGCAGCACCAACTGGATTACATTCGAACAACACAACTCGGTTCATTTGTGATATATATGCAGAAACAAATTAACATATATTTTGATGTCACAGGAAGCAAATTCATGCAAAGCTGGGTGCAACTTGGTTAGTTTAAATTTTTTAATGAAAATGTTTAACTTCCTTATACATAAATATATAAATATATAAATATATATATATATACACGTATGTCAATCATACGATATGATATGTATTTTGTCATGATGTACAATGTATATTTTGCACTTATTCACGTTTGCTTATCCAGTAGAAATTGTAACATGCATTAATTGTTGTTGTTCTGTATGGAAAAGTGGTGTTTGTGGATAAGTCAAAATGATAATCGATGGAGCACGTGATTTCATACCGGGGACGGAGGGTTGAAGGGCAAGGTCTCTCTGTATCACCAACCCCCACCATTGGGACAACACTCATTCATTGATCGAGGCACTGGTTATCAAATCCTCGTTATAGCTTCATTTTTTTCAGAGTTTAAGCCTCATGGAAGATCATGTACAAGAAACACGTGCGAGACATTTGACATGTTCAGAGACGATGTACAAAGCAACCCACTATGTGGAATTTAATCCATGAATCCCAGCAATATCTTCTCCAACTGCTGTTTTAATTACTTTATCGCTTGCTTGTCTAATTTATTATGTTGCTTGCTTGTTTGCACTTCATGTTTATACGGCAATCTGATTTTTGTGATAGGTAAAATGGGGGATATATTAGAATAGTTATTTCAGAATACGTCTTGGCCTAAGTGTTAGGGTAATGATACAATGTGTCAAGTATGTGTTTAGAAGGCTCTCATCTCTCTGCCAAATGTCTGTGTCTAAACCCTGCCTTTCCTTCTCCCCACATTCTGAAGTTTCCCCTGTCATCTGTCCTTAGAGGGCATTTTTCTTGACTGATAGCCAACGAGCACGCCCCACAGCGAGATTGCAGGGTCAGCATGAGGTCGCCGAGTGGTCTAAAAACCTGGTCATTTTATGGAGATCTGTCTGACTGCGTTGGCCAATGAGGACGCTCCACGGCACGATTCAATGGGCCCCAGGGGACGATGAAAGCGCAGACTACATGTAAGAACAAGCTGGCACTGTTGCTGGTTGTGCGTTCCGAGGTCATTGTTGTTGGCTGGTGGTCGGGGCATGCTGCTGGATTCGTTCATGGTTGCAGGTCAGTGATTGCTAGGTGAGCTTTCATTGTTGTTGGCTGGGTTGAAGAACGCAAGTGGTCTCAGAGGGAAGGGACATGAGGTGCAACTAGGCCATGACCCACGCCAAACCGCTGTGTGCCCAAGTGAGTCCAACACCCGGATGGAGCAGAGAGCAAACCAAGCCGAATGGCAGGCCCACACCTCATGCAAGACCGAGCAAGACAGGTTATTTGTCTTGTCTGACCCTTTCTGTTCCCCGGAATGAATGTATTAAGGTGTAATTGTTAAGGTCATCGTGGTTTCGGGGCGTGATGTTGTTGTTTATTTATTGGATTGTGATCACTGCAAAATGGCCGTGTTCTCCCTGTTTCCTTGTAATAAATCGCTTTTTTGATGAAATCTCACCTGATTTTCGGGAATGGGATCCATAGAACTTAAGAGATTGGCTTATTAACCCATTAAATTGGGATCCGTACTTACGTGCCTCAAACGTGAAGAGTCAAGAGGCTCAACCTGGCCATCTAATTGGCAATTCTGCCACAGTCCTCACATTCAAAGATGCAGATTCATATCAAATTAACCCAGTGGACATGGAGATCTTCTCATCCTTATCCGCCGGGCAGCATGTCATTCATTTAATACTGTGCGACCGTAAATGCATATACGTATTTCCTCCAATAAATGCCCTCCCAACCTCCAATAAACACCCGAGGTGGTTACTCGGGTCAAGCAAAAAATAAGTCACTGCCAAACAATTTATCTACTTGTATATTCTCTGCCAGTCTGTCTGTCCCTCCCTCTGTCTGTCAGTTTAGGCCAGGGCTTCAAAATCAAATTGCTGCCATTTTGTTCGCTCCATGGCGGTTCTCAGGCTTCATAGACCTCTGGCGTACAGGAACCACAGCAGGTTGCTGCGTCAGTGCTGCGGTTAAGAGTGGGTATACCTATGGATATTTGGAGAGACTAGTGTTTCCGTAGAAGAATAATATAAGTGGCATGTTTGTGGGGTCTTGGGCTTTTATTTTACGAATGTTTAAAAATTCTGCGTGGTTCTTGAGGTTCTTACCTCAAGGCTGCATAAGCCACAACGGATTTTCACAAATAAATGGGTCTCAATTAATTGTTTTCAAGCAAATGATGCATTTCATTGCATACCTGACATGAAAACTCTTAGAATTTACAATACTAGGGCGTGCCCGTACGTGGGTGCAAAAAAACATGCGTGCAAACAACAACAACAAAAAAAAACTTTGAAACCACGTGGCAGTAACGACCACAGAACCCCCCTCTATTTACATGAAATGGTTTGGTCCATTCGCAAAGCCAAAGCGAACGGCTTGCGAGTACGGTAGAACCCCCCCCCCCCCTCTATTTACATGAAATGGTTTGGTCCATTCGCAAAGCCAAAGCGAACGGCTTGCGAGTACGGTGACCATACCTTGGGAACCACTTGTCCGATTAATTTCAAACCTTGAAAAGGCACATCCTCGGGTCCCCAGCAATATACCTGGCAAGTTTCAAGTATATCGGACCCGTGGTTGTCGAGAAACAGCGGTCACAGACAAACACACACACACACACACACACACACACACACACACACACACACAGACACACACACATACACACAGAGATTACTGGAATTATAGATAGACTAGGGCATGCCCGTACGTGGGTGCCCGTTCCTTGCCAAAAAAAAAAAAAAACGCTACCCGTACGCTCTACCCCGCCCGTACGCCCGTAAACAAAAAAAACAACGCTCTTCGCTTCCGCCCTTCGCTCTGACTGAATTGGGAGAAATAATGCGCATAAGAAATCGAGAAATTATTATTTTCTCCGGAAGAAATCGAATTACGAACCGTAATGGCGCAGGCTCTCGGGCTCGCAACAACGCGTTCTGTGATTGGCTGCCGGAAGTGAAGTCTTCACTGTCGCAAATGTGAAGCGATGAATACGATGAATCGCAAATTAGTTTTTATTAGTTTTAAAACATAGTTTAACGGCAACATAGTTTGCCGACGGGAAATAAATGAATACGCTCTCAAATGTGCCATCCGAGGCAGAGTCTGTTCCCCACGTTCGGCACACGTGATAGCTCGCTGCTCTCTGATTGGTTGAATCGTTTTTTGGACATAGCTCGGTAACTACTTCTGCGATTAATTTAAAACCTTGAAAAGGCACATCCTCGGGTCCCCAGCAATATACCTGGCAAGTTTCAAGTATATCGGACCGGTAGTTGTCGAGAAACAGCGGTCACAGACAAACATACAAACATACAAACAAACATACACACAGAGATTAGTGGAATTATAGATAGACTAGGGCATGCCCGTACTATATATATATCTAAAATTATATCCCCCCCCTCTATTTACATGAAATGGTTTGGTCCAAAGCGAACGGCTTGCGAGTGGTGACAATCCCCCCCCCCTCTATTTACATGAAATGGTTTGGTCCAAAGCGAACGGCTTGCGAGTACGGTGTTTTTTATCGGACCCGTGGAATTATAGATAGTAGTTTTAATTAGTTTTAAAACATAGTTTAACGGCAACATAGTTTGCCAACGTGAAATAAATGAATACGCTCTCAAATGTGCCGTCCGAGGCAGAGTGTGTTCGCCACGTTCGGCACACGCGATAACTCGCTGCTCTCTGATTGGTTGAATCGTTTTTTTGGACATAGCTCGGTAAGTACTTGTCCGATTAATATGAAACCTTGAAAAGGCACATCCTCGGGTCCCCAGCAATATACCTGGCAAGTTTAAAGTATATCGGACCCGTGGTTGTCGAGAAACAGCGGTCACAGACAAACATACACACATACACACATACACACATACACACATACACACAGAGATTAATGGAATTATAGATAGATAAAGAATGAAGATGGATGGCTTAAAAATCGCGTTTAAAATCGTTTTGAATGCATCTGGTCTGGCACGATGCGAGGAGGGGAGAGAGTGGAGAAGAGAGGGAGGAGAAGTGAGAGAGGGGGGGAGAGGAGGAGACAAGAGGGGGGGGGGAGAGGGAGACGGGGGGGAGAGGGAGATGGGGAGGAGGTGGGAGAAAAAGGGGAGAGGGCAGAGAGAGAGAGAGGAGGGGGGGGGGGAGGAGAAAGGGAGAAAGAGTGTAGAGAGGGTGGGAAAAGGGAGAAGGGGGAGGAGAGAGAGAGGAGAGAGAGAGAGGAGGAGGAGACAAGAGGGGGGAGGAGAGGGAGACAGGTGGGGGGAGAAAGGGGAGAGGAGGAGAGAGAGAGAGGAGAAGGGAGAGGAGAGAGAGGAGGAGACAAGAGGGGGGAGGAGAGGGAGACAGGGGGGGGGGGAGAGGAGAGAGGGAGAAAGTGTAGAGAGGGTGGGAAAAGGGAGAAGGGGAGAAGGAAGGAGGAGAGAGGGGAAGGAGAGGAGAGAGAGGGGAGAGGAGAGAGAGAGAGGAGAGAGAGAGAGAGAGATGAGAGGAGAGAGAGGAGGAGACAAGAGGGGGGGGGGAGAGGGAGACGGGGGGGAGAGGGAGACGGGGAGGAGGTGGGAGAAAAAGGGGAGAGGGCAGAGAGAGAGAGAGGAGGGGGGGGGGAGAGGAGAAAGGGAGAAAGAGTGTAGAGAGGGTGGGAAAAGGGAGAAGGGGGAGGAGAGAGAGAGGAGAGAGAGAGAGGAGGAGGAGACAAGAGGGGGGAGGAGAGGGAGACAGGTGGGGGGAGAAAGGGGAGAGGAGGAGAGAGAGAGGAGAGGGGAGAGGAGAGAGAGAGGAGGAGACAAGAGGGGGGAGGAGAGGGAGACAGGGGGGGGGGAGAGGAGAGAGGGAGAAAGTGGAGAGAGGGTGGGAAAAGGGAGAAGGGGAGAAGGAAGGAGGAGAGAGGGGAAGGAGAGGAGAGAGAGGGGAGAGGAGAGAGAGAGAGGAGAGAGAGAGAGAGAGATGAGAGGAGAGAGAGGAGGAGACAAGAGGGGGGAGGAGAGGGAGACGGGGGGGGGGGAGAGAAAGGGGAGAGAGAGAGAGGAGGGGAGAGAGAGAGAGAGAGAGAGAGAGAGAGAGGAGGGGAGAGAGAGAGAGGAGGGGAGAGAGGAGAGAGGGAGAAAGAGTGTAGAGAGGGTGGGAAAAGGGAGAAGAGGGAGGAGGAAGGAGGAAAGAGGGGAAGTAGAGGAGTAGTGGAGAGGCGAGAGGGGAGATGGGGAAGAGAGAGGGCAGAATGGGTTGGGACTTGGGGGAAGATATTATTTGCATAATATTGTTGAAGTTGTAGGGGCTGTGCTCCCACGTCAATCGGAAGAATGGACGCGCCAAAAAGCTGGAATTCGTCCGAGTTTCTTTATTGTCACAAAACAACTCGGGTACTCTGAAAAGCCCGTTTATCGGGCAGCAATATATATACACACATTATCCCGGAGCGTTTGCCCGGGAAAGGCGAGAGGGGGCGTGGCCGGGCGTCCTGGCCGCGGCCTGGCAAGTTGAGAGCGGGCCTGCCCGGGCGTCCTGGACGAGCCCGGCATGGTGATCGCTCCGCGTCCTTGGTAGGTGCAAGGCGATTGTATAAACCCAGCGGTAGCCACTACACACGTCCCCCCAGAATCGACTTGCACCGGCAGGGTCAATTTAAGGGGGGTCCTGATGACCCGGCCGAAGCGACCCCTGGCGGGTTGTTGGGGGGGGGGTCCGGTGTGGTGGTGGGCGGTCGAGTGGGGGGCACCGTGGACGGGGGGCGGCCTCGCCGCGGCGGAAGGGCCAACCGTGGCGGTTGGTCGATGTCCACGTGCGCCGGCTTGAGGCGGTCCACCGCAATCCGGTCCGACCTGCCGCCGATGTCGATGACGAACGACTTGTCGTCCCGTCGCAGGACCCGGAAGGGTCCGTCGTACGACGGCCGGAGTGGCCCCCGATGTGCGTCATGACGCACAAAAACGTACTCCGCTGTGCGAAGCGCTGGGGGGACGTAGGACTGGGGGTCACCGTGGTGGGACGTTGGCACGGGGGCAAACCGCCGGGCGGCCTCCTGGAGGTCCGAGCGCTGGTGAGCTGCGGACCAGGGACTGGTAGCGTCGGGCACGAATTCGCCCGGGACGCGTAGCGCCTGGCCATAGACAAGCTCGGCGGTGGATGCCTGGAGGTCCTCCTTGGGGGCCGTGCGGAGGCCCAAAAGGACCCACGGCAGCCGGTCGGCCCAACCACCGTCCTGAAGGCCAGCCATGAGAGCGGCCTTCATGGAGCGGTGGAATCGCTCGCACAACCCGTTGGCTTGGGGGTGGTAGGCCGTAGTACGGTGGAGCTTGACCCCCAGGTTGCGGGCGACCGCGCCCCACAGCTCGGAGGTGAACTGTGGTCCGCGGTCCGACGAGATGTCCGCCGGTGCGCCGAAGCGGGCGACCCAGGTGGCGATGAAAGCCTGCGCCACGTCGGCGGTGGTGGTGGAGACGAGGGGAACGGCCTCCGGCCACCTGGTGGTCCTCTCCACCATGGTGAGCAGGTGTGTGAACCCCCGTGATGGGGGAAGGGGGCCCACCAGGTCCACGTTGACGTGGTCGAAACGTCGTTCGGGCACGGTGAAAGGTGCCAGCGGGGCCTGGGTGTGTCGGTGGACCTTGGCCTGTTGGCAGGCTGTGCAGGTGCTGGTCCAATCGCGGACGTCCCGTCGAAGGCCGTGCCAGACGAATCGCGCCGACACCAGCTTCTGGGAAGCTTTCCGGCCCGGGTGGGAAAGGCCGTGGAGGGAGGCGAAGATGCGGCGTTGCCAGGTAACGGGCACGATGGGGCGAGGCTGGCCTTGGGAGACGTCGCAGAGCAGGATAGTGTCCGCGAAGGGGATGTCGGCCAGGCGGAGGCCCATGTCCGCCGCCCGGAGGGCTTGCACCGTGGTGTCGGTGGTTTGGTCCGCCGCCATAAGCGTGAAGTCCACGCCGAGGTGGACCACGTTCACGCTGGCCCGAGAAAGACAGTCGGCCACGGCGTTGTCTTTGCCGGCGACGTGCCGGATGTCCGTGGTAAACTCCGACACGGCGGAGAGGTGGCGCTGTTGGCGGGCCGACCACGGCTCCGTGACCTTGGCCATTGTGTAAACCAATGGCTTGTGGTCGACGAACGCCGTGAAGGGTCGGCCCTCCAGGAGGTGGCGGAAATGGCGAACGGCCAGGTGTAGACCGAGGAGCTCACGGTCAAACGTGCTATATTTGAGCTCGTTCGGCCGGAGCTGCCGGCTGAAAAAAGCGAGTGGCTGCCAAACCCCATTCACCCATTGCTCATGTACGGCGCCCACCGCGTAGTCGGAGGCATCCGTGGTGAGGGCGATGGGAGCGTTGAGCACCGGGTGAGCGAGCAGTGTTGCGTCGGCGAGGGCCCGCTTTGAGCTGTTGAAGGCCGCGTCCATTGCTGCGGACCAGACGACGTCATGCTTGGCCGGCTTGCCCCGGAGGGCTTCGTAGAGGGGCCGCATGAGTTGAGCAGCGCGGGGCACGAAGCGGTGATAGAAATTCACCATTCCCAGGAATTCCTGCAGGGCCTTTATGGAGCGGGGACGCGGAAACGTGGTGATGGCCTCGACCTTGGTTGGCAGCGGCACGGCCCCGTTCTTGGTGATGTGGTGGCCCAAAAAATAAACGGCCGTCGTGCCGAAGTGGCATTTGGCCGGGTTGACGATGAGGCCGTGCTCGCTGAGGCGCCCGAACAGTGTTCGGAGGTGGAGGAGGTGCTCGGCCCGGGACGTGCTGGCGACGAGGATGTCGTCCAGGTAAACGAAGAGGAACGGCAGGTCACGCAGCACGCCGTCCATCAAGCGCTGGAATGCCTGAGCCGCGTTCTTGAGGCCAAACGGCATCCGCAGGAATTCGAACAAGCCGAACGGCGTGATGACGGCCGTTTTAGGGACGTCGGCCGTCCTGACAGGTACCTGGTGATATCCCCGTATTAGATCGATTTTTGAAAAAATGACCCATCCTGCCAGACGGGCGGAGAAGTCTTGGATGTGCGGGATCAGATACCTGTCGGGGGTGGTAGCATTGTTAAGGCGGCGGTAGTCGCCACATGGGCGCCAGCCGCCCCCTGGTTTTGGGACGATGTGTAGTGGCGAAGCCCACGCGCTATCGGAGCGCCGCACGATGCCGAGGTGTTCCAAAGCGTCGAACTCGGCTTTGGCCACGGCGAGCTTGGCTGGGTCGAGGCGGCGGGCTCTGGCGTAGACCGGCGGGCCCATGGGTGGTATGTGGTGCTCGATCCCATGTCGTACCGCGATGGCCGAAAACGTCAGCCGCGTGAGGGCCGGGAACTCCGTGAGCAGGCGAGCAAACTCATTCGCCGCCGGGAGGGCGCATGCCAGCTCGGTCGGAGCGGAGCTGCTCAATGTGCATACCAGGGAGCTGAAGGTCTCGGCGTTGATGAGGCGACGCCGTTGGACGTCCACCAGCAGTCCGTGTGCGCAGAGGAAGTCGGCGCCTAGCAGAGCCATGGGCACGCTAGCGGTTACAAACGTCCAAGTAAAGCGTTGGCCGCCGAAGCAGAGGGTGACGTTGCGTGGGCCGAAGGTGCGGATGGCCGATCCGTTGGCCACAACCAAGGAGGGGCCGCAAACCACGGACTGCCTGTCCTGATCAGAGGCGGGTATGACGCTCAGTTGGGCGCCGGTGTCGCACAGGAAGCGCCGTCCGGACGCTTTGTCCGTGATGAAAAGTAAGTTGCCCGTGTGGCCAGCACTCATGGCTGGTAATGAACGCCGGCCCGGCCGTTTCCCGGCCTGCCGAAGGTGCACGGGGGTCGGCATGTCCGGGCCTTCTGCCCGAACCTGGCGTGGTAGTAGCACTCTGGTGGAGGCTCCGGCGGTCGCGTCCGGTTCGGTCGACGGGGCGTCGTGGCGGCCACTGCCACCAGTGGCGCTAACTCGGCCAGTGGTGGCGCCGGTCATGGCGCGGGCGTTGCCTCGGTCGGCCCAGGGTTCCACGCGGCCGCTCCGACGTGTCGCCTGGCCGAGAAAAATTTATCGGCCTCCTTGGCCAGGGCGCGAGGGTCCGTGATGGGCGAATTAGCCAAAGCTAATCGTACCTGCCTGGGTAGCTGCCGGAGGAACAGCTCGCGGAAGAGGAAGTCTGGGCTGTGGTCGCCGAGTGGAGCAAGCATGTGGTCCATGCGTTCGGATGGACGGGCCTCACCCAGCTCCGGGAGGTCGCGCAGTTGTCGCACGTGTTCGGTCTCCGTGAGCCCAAACGCACCGAGGAGTAGGCCTTTGAGCGCGCCGTATTTGTCGGCGTTCGGCGGGTTCTGTAGGAAGCTCAGGACCTGGGCGGCAGTGGAGGCGTTGAGCGCGGAGACCACATGGTGGCAGCGCGTCGTGTCCTCTGTAATGTTCCGCAGGGCAAATTGAGAATCCGCTTGGGCGAACCAGACGGCTGCATGCGATTCCCAAAAGCCAGGGAGCTTCAAAGCTACAGATGACTCCATCGCCGTGTTCTTGAAAAGGGGTCACCAATTGTGGAGCTATGCTCTCACGATAAAGCCGGACAAAATGGACGACACCAGGAACGAAGTTTCACCGAGCTATTTATTTCTAGCTCAACTCAAAAGCACTGAAAGGCCCGATAGAACGGGCGGCAATTTATAACCAAAGTTCACCACACAAAAGCCACGCCTCTCAGGCGGGGCGTGGTATGCAAATCGGTAAGCTACGCCTCTCAACGGGGCGTGGTATGCAAACCAAGTGTCCGCCCGGGCAAGGCAAGTCCGGGCAAGTCCGGACGAGCCCGGGCAAGTGACCGCCCGCCGGTTACGTCATCGGCCGGTGCAAAGGGATTGTGTAATGCTTCCGGTAACCGCTACACTATACTCATTCTTCAGTTTAAGCCTGGTGGTGGCTTCGCGGTTAGGGTGCGGCTTGGGATCCTGGGTTTGAATCCCGGTCGATCGCTGAATTAACGCAAAAGGGGTTGACTCAGCATGTCATCCTTCTGAGGTCGGCAAATTGAGTACCAGTTCACTGGTAATTCCCTGTGTGTCGCAAGAGGCGACTAACAGGGTTGGTGGCAGGAAGGGCATCCGGCCATAAAACATTGCTTCAAAAAGGGGACCAAGGTGCCCGAAAAAGGCCAACGCCTGCTCTGCAGGGAAAAATGGCCTCTAAGGTGGTTCTTCTTCCTCTACTCATTCTTCAGTTTACTCAACCTCAAGAGAAGAAAAATCCTTCCTCTTCTTATTTGTATCTCTCTCCTCATCCTACTTCCATCCGTACCATTACATTTTCTTCCGTTCCCCTCCCAGCTAATAAAAATAATTCCTTGTTCACCTTCTGTTGGTGTTGTTGCACAACATTTTAGTTGTGCCGGGTTGCACAACAACATTTGGGTTGCACAACATCTTAAGCCATCTTCCATTCTTTCTCATCCTTTAAGGTAACGTTTCTGGTCGAGCTACTTTACAGAATGAACGAAGTCTCTCTTATTCTTCATGTGGAGCGTGAATCAGTGGAAAAGTTTCACTTAAACAGTTTAGGTTCTTCTCTTCCATCCCACCTGAGGTTCATCAATGGTAATTGGTAAACAAAGCAATCACCAATGGCTCTACACGAGTGTCCTGCGTCCATGCAATAACCTAGATAGTGCAATCGTGTCACCGAACTCGGGATTAATAAACCAATCTGGACCTGTAACAAAACACAACTTATCGCTACCTCGTCCACAGCTCTAACTTCAAGTGGATGTTGCTATCGGACAGGATCTACCCTCAATGTCTCTCAGAATCCATTTCTAAGGAAGTCTCGAAAGGGAACCACAAAGTAGACATCCTCTGTCGATCAACGTCATTCCTTGGGACCTCTGACGTGAGAACAGGTTGTAAAGCATTTGACCGTGTAATACTATGGAGTATTGCTATCCTCCATGGGCCTGGTGCCACAGCTTCCCTTGAATCACTGCTTGACTCAGCGGAGAGCAAAGCTCTGAACATCATTCGCATCATACTGACCAAAAATGGAAGAACACAGCATCTCAAACTTCATGAATTTCATGATACTGTTTTGTTTGTTCAATGTCTACCTCATGCGGAGATACTGTGTTATTGAGTCCACCTATCTAGGGAACAACGCTTCTCTGAGATCTATGACTTGTATAGAGAGATAGAGGTACTGTGTTATTGAGTCCACCCATCTAGGGAACAACGCTTCTCTGGGATCTATGACTTGTATGGAGAGATAGAGGAGGTACTGTGTTATTGAGTCCACCTATCTAGAGAACAACACTTCTCTGAGATCTATGACGTATGGAGAGATAGAGGAGGTACTGTGTTATTGAGTCCACCTATCTAGGGAACAACACTTCTCTGGGATCTATGACTTGTATGGAGAGATAGAGGAGGTACTGTGTTATTGAGTCCACCTATCTAGAGAACAACACTTCTCTGAGATCTATGACGTATGGAGAGATAGAGGAGGTACTGTGTTATTGGGTCCACCTATCTAGAGAACAACGCTTCTCTGAGATATATGACTTGTATGGAGAGATAGAGGAGGTACTGTGTTATTGAGTACACCTATCTAGAGAACAACGCTTCTCTGAGATCTAGGACTTGTATGGAGAGATCGAGGAGGTACTGTGTTATTGGGTCCACCTATCTCGAGAACAACGCTTCTCTGAGATCTATGACTTGTATGGAGAGATAGAGGAGATACTGTGTTATTGAGTCCACCTGTCTGGGGAACAACGCTTCTCTGAGATATATGACTTGTATGGAGAGATAGAGATACTGTGTTATTGAGTCCACCTATCTTGGGAACAACGCTTCTCTGAGATATATGACATGTATGGAGAGATAGAGGAGGTACTGTGTTATTGGGTCCATCTATCTAGAGAACAACACTTCTCTGAGATCTATGACTTGTATGGAGAGATAGAGGAGATACTGTGTTATTGAGACCACCTATCTAGAGAACAACACTTCTCTGAGATCTATCACTTGTATGGAGAGATAGAGGACATACTGCAGGTGTGATTTTATATAAAAGCTGAATTTCGACAAAAATGTTTTAATTCTGTGTTCTTTCATTTTTAGGCAGCATGCACCAGCAAGTCGAGGTTCAAGGCCTGCCACTCTCTCGTCGCAGACATGTTGGCAGTCTCTCGGTCTTCTGTTGTCTCTCATCTGGTTTTCCACTTCCTCTACCTTGAAAGGAAGCACACGTTCATCCAGTTACCCCTTTTTTGTTTTTATCATTCCCAAGCTCCAAGTGTAGACCAGCTGCAAACTTGTGTTCCTTAAGTGAAGAGGTTTGAAGATAACAATCGCCTCCCTGTGGTCATTTCAGTCCTGCTCTTTACAGAATGACAAGGAAGTTGCACAACATCTTAAGTCATCTTCCATCCTCATCCTTTAAGGCAATGAACCTTTCTACCACAACGAGCCCACCTTGCATTTCCGCCCCCCACCCTCCTTAAAGCAACCCCCGTTGGCTCGTCTTATGTGCAAATGTGTGCATTTACCCCTTCTCCAACATCCCACCATTTGAACGATGCTGCTTTGTCTTTTGTCATATCGCTCTTCCTCAAACCTCACTTATTACCCTGCGCTCGTGAAGCGAAAAGCGGGGTTAAGCATTCATGTGCGTACGTGTGCCGTACGTGTCTGCATTTTAAAAACTCATTTTCTCGGCAACCGTTGGTCTAATGGACACTAAATTTTCACCATCGGAGCGCCTCCTCCTTTATCTATCTATAATTCCAGTAATCTCTGTATGTGTGTTTGTTTGTTTGTTTGTCTGTGACCGCTGTTTCTCGACAACCACGGGTCCGATATACTTTAAACTTGCCAGGTATATTGCTGGGGACCCGAGGATGTGCCTTTTCAAGGTTTCATATTAATCGGACAAGTACTTACCGAGCTATGTCCAAAAAACGATTCAACCAATCAGAGAGCAGCGAGCTATCGCGTGTGCCGAACGTGGCGAACACACTCTGCCTCGGACGGCACATTTGAGAGCGTATTCATTTATTTCACGTTGGCAAACTATGTTGCCGCTATGTTGGCGTTAAACTATGTTTTAAAACTAATTAAAACCATTTCATGTAAATAGAGGGGGGGGATTGTCACTGTACTCGCAAGCCGTTCGCCGTTCGCTTTGGCGTTGCGAATGGACCAAAACATTTCATGGACCAAACCATTTCATGTAAAGCGTTCGCCGTTCGCTTTGGCGTTGCGAATGGACCAAAACATTTCATGGACCAAACCATTTCATGTAAATAGAGGGGGGGGGGGGGATTGTCACCGTACTCGCACCCACGTACCCACGTACCCACGTACGGGCATTGCACCCACGTACGGGCATGCCCTAGTAATAATAATAATAATAATACATGTATTTTATATAACGCTTTTCAAGAAGCCCAAAGACGCTTTGACAGAGTACAAAAAACAAGTGCAAAAAGACAAAAATCAACAGGTAAATAATCAAAGCAAGAGGAAGGAGAAGGAGAAGAGATAGTCAGGGGTTAAATGCTGTGGGTTAAATGTTGAATGCAGTGTTGAACAGGTGGATCTTGAGTGATGTTTTGAATGTGGTGAGTGAGGAGGAGTCTCTGATGGTGTGAGGTAGTGAGTTCCAGCGGGTGGGAGCAGCGATGGAGAAGGCCCTGTCCCCCCAGGATTTGAATTTGGTCCGCATGGGGGGGGGGGGGGGGTCAGGAGGTTGGTACCAGCAGAGCGGAGGTTGCGGGCGGGAGTGTGTCTGGAGAGGAGGTCAGTCAGGTAGGATGGGGCCAGGTTATGGAGGGCTTTGTAGGTCAAGAGGAGGATTTTGTACTGGATTAGAATATTTTGGATTAGAATATTTTGAATATGTACTGGATTAGAACTTTAGAATATTTTAATGATAATCATGACGTCATCGGTCATGTGGTACAGGCGCCATCTTGGAAAAACCGAAAAATGTTGCACCTCTATCTCCAAAACCATTGCATGGAAAAAATTGAAACATGCCCATTGTAAAGAACTCCATATGGGGAATAGGTGTTGTTAACGATGACGTGACTGGTGCCATAATTATGACGTCATAATTCGACAGAGAAAACGCTTAGTCTGATCAGTTTTAAATGTATTGAGCGTGATCTATGCAACAATTATATTAGAGAATATAAACTTAGGATGTCATCACTCACGTGGTCTGGCAGCCATATTGGATCAAAGATTTTTTTTTTTTCAAAAACAGAAGAGTTGGCTCGCAACAAGTTGACTGCGCAGGGTAAGTATTCTATGAATACCATCTAGTTTATTTATCTAACAAACACGACTTGTGTACTCATGTGGAAACGCCAATCAGGCCAACCCAAAGACCAAATCATACAAGTCAAAATCCACCTTCATTCCTTTTACCCCTCCCTATTGAAACACCTTCCTATTCACGATTCAACCACCCTCCAGCACATCAAGATGCATCGGTGAATCAGCACACTCATGCTCCAATCTCTGTTCCGCGGTTACAAATGGCTGCCCGTCGAACATATAATGACACGTTCAATGTCATATTTGACTGAAACCTGATGTCTCTTGATTAGTCCCCCGAAATCGCCTTTGACGGTACAAGATTGCCACTCGGATAATGAAGACTCTTACATAAGCTTCGAGACCTGTTCATGGAAAAGATCACCATTGTAAGGTATCACCTGAATCGCAGCAAAACGATTTTCGCTGAGACATATTTCCTTTACTTCCATCACAGGTCATCAACTACGTTTTCTGCTGTATGGGGGTACAGGTTGTTGTGGACGTTTGGTTGGGGGTGGTCCACGTTTCTACATTTTTACAAGGTAAACAACGTTAAAACGACCGTGCATCTGATCGTCAGGTCGGTCCTAAACGATCCCAGACAGTAAAGATCAGGACTGCATGATCCGCACTGCTCAACGAGACAACACGGCATGGAAAGAAAACCGAACGAGCCAATAATCCATGAGCAAGTCACAAATGGTTATGATTACCCTTAGTAGATCAACGCAGCTGTTTACAGGTGACGTGCGCACACCTGGGCATGTCAATTTCATCAGTGTTGGATATGCAACCAAAACAGCAACTACATTATTGCTCATCTTCGCAACACCTAAATACTACACCGGTTTGCTATCTCGCGCATGCTCTGAGAAAGCAAACGGTGCATGTAAAATGTGATGGAGGAGTGTCTGAGTAGATACACCTGCTACCAGGAAATTTAGACTAGGAATTTGTAATTTGGCTCCAGGTATGCTCCGTCGCAAAACGTCGTGAGATCTTTAACGTCCACCAAATAATGCTGGCAAACGAGACAATCAGCTCGACTAGACCATCCGAGGGACAGAGCACTTTGTGATGTACCAATGAGACAGCTTGTCGTCAGTTCGGGAATCGAAGCTAGCCGAGACGTTTCGAAAGCACGTGTGTGCACCATCTTGCAGAAATCGTTACAACCAAATATTCCGACAGGTCGCACAAGATCTGCCAGCAACCTTCTTATGGTTAAACTGCCAGAATCAAGACTCTCTGCTCACCTTCACTCCTTCATTCCTCTTTTCTCCCACCTCTGGTACAAACTCTTTCACTCTCTTCAATCCCACTCCTCCCTCCAGGTCTTTAAAACAGCTGTTCACCACCATCTCTTATCTTCCCCCATCCAAAACCTTGATCTTTTCTACCCCCGTTAATTCACCCCAAATCCACTTTTCTGAAATACCAACTTCTTACCCGGAAGTCCTAGCAGTGTCCATGTGTTTTTTTTTTTTTTACCTCTCCCACCCCCCCCCCCCCCCCCCCACTTCCCACGCCTCCTCCCCCCAAACCCTCTCCCTCCCACAGATCTCCCGATGTCCCTGCTCTCAAATGTTGTACTTGTGTGCTTCCCTGTCTCCCCCCCATCTTGTCTTCCGCTCCCTTTATCTTGTGTTTTATGTGTCAGTTTATCTTTTTGTGATTAATGTCAGCTCTTACACGAGCCTCGATCTTGTACAAAAAAATAAATAAACAAGAAGACGTCATGCAGAGCACAATACTTGTAAAATACGCCCCCCCCCCTCCCCA
Source organism: Myxine glutinosa (assembly GCF_964187855.1). Lineage (NCBI taxonomy): Eukaryota > Metazoa > Chordata > Myxini > Myxiniformes > Myxinidae > Myxine > Myxine glutinosa. Next base: position 28,166,307 of record NC_136274.1, read on the forward strand.
AGAAAAAAAATTCCATTGATACAGCAAATTGTCCATTTCATCAAGATTAAAATTGACAATCTTGATCAAAGCTCGGGTCAATAGGAAGAAAATTGACGATTTTTCAGATGAAAATGATGATTTTGGAAGGTTGATCTTGAGTTGACCTTTGACCTTTTGACCTCAAAAATAGCTGCCTTTACAATTTAGTGATGCACTTTGTAATTGCTGTTTAATTTTCCAGTCAATAGGAAGAAAATTGACGATTTTTCAGATGAAAATGATGATTTTGGAAGGTTGACCTTGAGTTGACCTTTGACCTTTTGATCTCAAAAATAGTTGGTTTCCCTGTTTAGTGACTCAATGTGCAAATGCTATTCAATTTTCAAGTCAATCGGATGAAAATGGACGGTTTTTTTTCAGATAAAAAGTGATGATTTTGGAGGTTTGACCTTGAGTTGACCTTTGACCTAAAAAAATAGTATGTTCCCAATTTAGTGACTCGATATGCAAATGCTGTTCAATTTTCAAGTCAATCGGATGAGAAGTTACGGCTTTTTAGATGAAAATGGATGATTCGTAAAATTTGACCTTTAGTTGACCTTTGACCTTTTGCCCTCAAAAATAGTATGTTTCCCAATTTAGTGACTCGATGTGCAAATGCTATTCAATTTTCAAGTCAATCGGATTTAAAATGGCGATTTTAGAAATTTGACCTCCAGATGACGTTTGACCTCAAAATCAATCTAGGCTTCTCAATTGGGACGACTTATACAACTCGGTGAAGTTTCGTGACGATCGGATTAGAATTGTGACCTGTAGGCCGGTGACAAACAGACAGAACCACAAACGGAACCGACCAATCCACTTGAAAAATCTTCGATTTTGCAAGTAATAAACAGATCACAGGTAAACGGTCGCTGTCCAACTCCTGGCCACTGCTCAATCCCAACTGGAATGGACGTCAGACATTGAAGCGGCTCAATAGGAACAGGTCCAGGCCCTCTCCGTGCCCTGTAACGGGGCTTCCCGACATTCGGGCGCGTTTTGATCCAGGTAAACCAGGTTGCTTCAGGTGCCGTTCGTGGAGCGAGACACCGGCTTTGCCGTGAATAATGCATCAAGAGGGAGATGGCACATCGGACGGAGCGAAAATAAATGAACGCCTTTGATGCTTTTGTGTAACGCCGGGCGAGCTTGTCCGAGCAAAAGGCATTCTTTTCACGATGATTCTAATTATTATGATTGTTATTATTATTATTATTGTTGTTGTTACGATCGCCAGCGTGGGCGATTTGTGAGGTCGGGCCACGTATACGCACAAAGCTCTGTAATGTACAAACAGATGGGCTTTATTAAAATGGTAATGCGATCGGCGAACGGAGCATTTAACTCGCAAATGCCTAAAACCCGCGGACGCGCTCAAAAGGCTTCGGGTTTTGATTCCTATTCAACCCTAACAACGTTATGTTCCATGAAACTCATAATCGGAGGGCATTCATTTACACTTTCACCTTCATTAGCCTAATCTTTTAATTTGCACGGCTCGCTTGTACCATTCAAAGTACTGTTCGTATTATTTATACCTTTCTATAACATAACGGACACGTTACACTGATGCATTATACATTTCGAGGTAATTACACGACTTTCTTGTACAACGATAATGACAGCTTGTGTAATTATTCGTTATGATCTGGGAGGGAGGGGTGCAGCATTGTGGTGTACACAATGTTTGCCAATTAATCGTTTTAGTCGCGTGACGTCAAGTGATGTTCAGGCTGGAGTTCCCCAAGGTAGTGTGCTGGGCCCTGTGCTTTTTCTGGTCTTCATCAATGATCTCTCCGACTCTCTGGAAAATCCTCTCTATCTCTTTGCTGATGACTCCACTCTCTGCCGCTCCATTCCTCTTCCCTCAGATCGGCAGTCTGCAGCCTCCTCACTCTCTGAAGACCTGGACAAAATCACAGTCTGGTCAAACAAGTGGAACATGTCTTTCAATCCTGACAAATCTTACACTCTTACTATGTCTCTCCGAAAAGACCGACAAGACAACCCTCCCATCGACATCCTCAACAATCCTCTCCAAGAAGTTCTGTCGCTCAAGCTTTTTGGGTCTCACTATCTGCCATGATCTTTCTTGGGAAAACCACATTTCCAAGCTGGCCTCCAAAGCCAGTCGCCAACTGGGCATCCTCCATCGTGCAAAGTCCTTCCTTGGCACACCTGAGCTCCTCACCACATACAAGGCTTTCATCCGCAGCTCAATGGAATACTGTTCCCCCCTCTGGGCCGGTGCTCCTGCCTCGCACCTAGCTCGGCTTCACGCTGTTGAAACCAAAGCTTTCAGAATCATTGGAATCTCCCGTGATGAAGCTAACTCCGAGGGCCTTTCACTCACTCACCGCAGGCAGGTTGATGGTCTTTCTGTCTTCTACCGACTCCTCTCCGGCCTTGCTCCCCCAGCTCTCTCTGTGCTCTGTCCCCAAAATATTCCGACAGGTCGCACAAGATCTGCCAGCAACCCTCTTATGGTTAAACTGCCAAAATCAAGACTCTCTATTCACCTTCACTCTTTCATTCTTCTTTTCTCCCACCTCTGGAACAAACACCCTCACTCTCTTCAATCCCACTCCTCCCTCCAGGTCTTTAAAAGAGCTGTTCACCACCATCTCTTATGTTCCCCCATCCAAAACCTTGATCTTTTCTTCCACCGTTAATTCACCCCAGATCCACTTTTTTGAAATACCGACTTCTCTCCTGGAAGTTCTCGCAGTGTCCATGCCTTTTTTTTTTTTTTTTTTACCTCTCCCACCCCCCCCCCCTCCTTCCCACGCCTCCACCCCCCAAGCCCTCTCCCTCTCACAGATCTCCCGATGTCCCTGTTCTCTACTGTTGTACTTGTGTGCTTCCCTCTCTCTCCCCAACTTGTCTCCCGCTCCCTTTATCACATGCTTTATGTTTTATGTGTCAGTTTGTCTTTTTGTCATTAATGTTAGCTCTTACACGAGCCTTGATCTTGTACACAAAAAAAAACCCTAAAAAAAACCCTATAATTTCGGCGGGCTGCTCCATGATTGTTAAACTCCTACATCTGTTTGTCTGTTTGTTTCAAACTTGAATGTTGGACGTAATATGTGAACTAACTTCTGAATTAAAGACCTCTGAATTTTTTGTGTTGTTCCACACTTTCGTACATCTGACCAAAACTGGGGAAACGGAGAACCCCAAACGGATGTTCCCGGACGTCGTTTAGGGGCATGTGCGGGTAGGCCCGTGGTACAAGATCGGACACCTCAAGGTTTCTGGTCCACCACCGAGGTGTTGGAGAACATAACTGGGTGGAGTGGAGAAAGCAAGTGAGGATTCTGGAGAAGTCTTGGAAGGCCGGTAGGGGTCTGTACGGTGCAGTTTCTGACATCGACGTTGTCTTAAAAAAGGCCATTCACAAAGAAAAAGCAAACTCATGGAATAAGGAAAAGTTGTTAAACAAAAAGAGTCAACACCACACATGAAATAACAAAGAAATTCCCAGTTAATAACATGCTGTTAAAGGCACAAAGAGAACAAGAAAATAAATATAACAGAAAATAAAAACTACATGGAAACAAAAACATATTGCTTTGTGATAGACCCAGAACACCCCTGATCCAATCCCGAGTGATAGACCAAGAGCAACCTTGATCCTTTGCCTTGTGATAGACCCAGAACACCCCTGATCCAATCCCGAGTGATAGACCCAGAACACCCTGGACACATTGCCTTGTCATAGACCAAGAGTACCCCTGATCCATTGCCTTTTAATAGACCCAGAACACCCCTGACACATTGACTTGTCATAGACCAAGAGCACCCCTGATCCAATGCTGTGTGATAGACCAAGAGCACCCCTGATCCATTTCCTTGTAATAGACCCAGAACACCCCTGATCAATTGCCTAGTGATAGACCAAGAGCACCCCTGATCCATTGCCTGTGATAGACCAAGAGCACCTCTGATCCATTGCCTTGTGATAGACCAAAAGCACCCCTGATCCATTGCCCTGTGATAGACCCAGAACACCCCTGATCCAATGCTGTGTGATAGACCAAGAGAACCCCTGACCCATTGCCTTGTGATATACCAAGAGCACCCCTGATCCATTGCCTTGTCATGGACCAAGAGCACCCCTGATCCATTGCCTTGTGATAGACGAAGAGCACCCCTGATCCATTGCCTTTTGATAGAGCAAGAGCACGCCTGATCCAATGCTGTGTGATAGACCAAGAGAACCCCTGACCCATTGACTTGTGGTATACCAAGAGCACCCCTAATCCATTGCCTTGTGATAGACCCAGAACACCCCTGATCCAATGTTGTGTGACAGACCAAGAGCAACCTTGATCTTTTGCCTTGTGATAGACCCAGAACACCCCTGATCCAATACTGTGTGATAGAGCAAGAGCACCTCTGATCCATTGCCCTGTGATAGACCCAGAACACCCCTGATCAAATACTGTGTGATAGAGCAAGAGCACCTCTGATCCATTGCCTTGTGATAGACCCAGAACACCCCTGTTCCAATGCTGTGTGATAGACCAAGAGCACCCCTGATCCATTGCCTTGTCATAGTCCAAGAGCACCCCTGATCCATTGCCTAGTGATAGACGAAGAGCAACCTTGATCCATTGCCTTGTGATCGACCAAGAGCACCTGATTCATTGCCTTGTCATAGACCAAGAGCACCCCTGATCCATTGCCTTGTAATAGACCCAGAACACCCCTGTTCCAATGCTGTGTGATAGACCCAGAACACCCCTGATCCATTGCCTTGTCATAGATCAAGAGCACCCCTGATCCATTGCCTTGTAATAGACCCAGAACACCCCTGATCCATTGCCTTGTAATAGACCCAGAACATCCCTGATCCATTGCCTTGTCATAGACCAAGAGCACCTCTGATCTATTGCCTTGTAATAGACCCAGAACACCCCTGATCCAAGGGGAGGGGAAGGGCGACAGGAGAGGAAGGGGGTTCATATATATGCTGGTGGGTGAATGTGGCGTTCATCACGTTTCTGAGTTGAGTGTGTGGCCGATCAGGAAGAAGAAGCCGCCGTACTACCAACTCCGTACACTTCCAGAATTGTTGGATTTATTTGTATTCAAATGTATGGTGATTGTTTTGTATTTATTTATGCGAATGTGTACCTGTATATAACTGTCATTAATTTAACAAGTACAAAAAGTTTTAATTAAAACAAAAGCCGCGTCGATGTTACACAATGCCTAGATGCAGCGTTGCCTGTAACGTCGATGTTATAGGCACAGGACATCCCTATTGATTCGATTACTTGATGTTATTTTTGTGCAAAGTGAAAATATATCTCGGCAATTTCCCGTGTGTGGCGACGAATTTTTAATATATCTCGGCATTTTCCTGTCTGTTATTTCAGGCGGTGTATGACTGACCATGCCGCGATTTAAAAAATATATATCTCGGCAATTTCCCGTGTGTGGCGACACGTGAACGAAGCTATGCTCCTCTCTCCACATTATTGTGACGACGTATAAATTAAATATTTCATCGTGACGATTGTCATCAAATGGACGAATTTTTAATATATCTCGGCATTTTCCCGTCTGTTATTTCGGGCGGTGTATGACTGACCATGCCGCGATTTAAACAAAATATATATATCTCGGCATTTTCCCGTCTGGTATTTCGGGCGGTGTATGACTGACCATGCCGCGATAAAAAAAAAAAAAATCTCAATGGACTTGAAGTTACAGGCCTTTGAGAATTCATTTCGGTCTATAAAGGGCAACTTTAATTCGGATTTTCTTCCCGTTTTTTTTCAACCGAGTCTAAAACTATGTTAGCGACTGTGAAAAATGAAATGATATATCGAATTTGATTTGAAAAAAACTGTGTGAGAGAGGAAGACACCACGGGCCTACAAAACAGGCCTCAAAGCTATGCGAGTTAATAAAATGGTGGATATTTGTTTATATGAAGCCTCTCCCACAATGGGTGGAGCTATGGTTCCCAGAATGGGTGGAGCTTTGAGGTTTTGTCTTCTCTGCAAGAACAAGAAGAAGAAGAAGAAGAACAACAGCAGAGTGCACTCTATGAGCAGCGTCTGCGACGTGGCTAAAAAGGCTTCGGCACTATCGAGTGCTTTATTATATATTTTTTTAACCCCAAAAAACGAACTTTTTTTTTTCGATTTTTTTTGTTGCTTAAAACACTCCCAGGCACTCACTGATGAACCTCTGAAAGTTTGATGAAGATCCGTTCAGCCATCTCTGCCATGATCTTTCCTGGGAAAACCACATTTCAAATCTGGCCTACAAAGCCAGTCGCCGACTGGGCATCCTCCGTCGTGAGAAGTCCCTCCTTGGCACACCTGAGCTCCTCACCACATACGAGGCTTTCATCCGCAGCTCAATGGAATATGGCTCTCCCCTTTGGGCTGGTGCCCCTGCCTCACACCTATCTCGTCTTCACGCTGTTGAAACCAAAGCGTTCAGAATCATTGGAATCTCCCGTGATGAAGCGACCTCCAAGGGCCTTTCACTCACCGCAGGCAGGTTGGTGGTCTTTGTCTTCTACCGACTCCTCTCTGGCCTTGCTCCTCCAGCTCTCTCTGGGCTCTGTCCCCCAAATATTCCTAAAGGTCGCACAAGATCTGCCTGCAACCCTCTTATGGTTAAACTGCCAAAATCAAGACTCTCTGCTCACCTTCACTATTTCATTCCTCTTTTCTCACACCTCTGGAACAAACTCCCCCACTCCCTTCAATCCCACTCCTCCCTCCAGGTCTTTAAAACAGCTGTTCACCACCATGTCTTATCTTCCTCCATCCAAAACCTTGATCTGTTCTACCCCCGCTAATTTCACCCCAAATCCTCTTTTTTGAAATACCAACTTCTTTCCTGGAAGTCCTTGGTGTCCTTGTGTTTATATTTCTCCCAACCCCCCCCCCCCCCACTTCCCATGCCGCCTCCCCCCAAGCCCTCTCCCTCCCACACATTCCCGATGTCCCTCACAAATGTTGTGTTTATGTGCTTCCCCTTCTCTCCCCATCTTGTCTACCGCTCCCCTTTTTATGCACTATGTTTGTTTGTCTGTGTGATAAATGTTAGCTTTTTCACGAGCCTCGATTATGTATACAAAACAAAACAAAACAAAAAAAAAAACTGGACACACACACACACACACACAACTCGCGTTTATATATATATATATATATAATTATATATATATATATATATATATATATATATATATATATATATATATATATATATATATATATACGTATATATATATATATATATATATATATATATATATATATATATATATATATATATATATATATATATTATATATATATTGTTGTGGATATGAGAATTTTTTTTTTTTAAATTGTGTAATAAATTGTAAAATATCACCCTCCTTCCTCCAGTTGTTGTGTATAAAGGTCAAAGGGCGTCCCTTAGTTAGGTCAATACCATCACGTAGCCAAATCATAGATTTCCTCCTTGTTGGTAGTTATTTCCTTATTCTGTGTATTAGGTTAAGGCTCTGTTTTCAACTAGTTAACACTGCATTGCATCGAATTCAAACAAAGGTAGTATCCCCTTTCAATTTCCCCAGAACCTCCATGGGATCCCCCTTTTGTCAGCCGCATTAACAAATTCCTCTGCGCGGTTTGCTGCATTACGCTGTTCTTTGGGCTTGTGGTTTTCGCCGCAGCTGCTTGGCGGTTTTCACCGCGACTCCATTAGCCACCAGAGGTGGGCTCGGAGAAGAAGGGGGAGGAGCCGCCGAATCCAGGGCGTTGGCCGCCCCTCGTCATCAAGGGCGGAGCCAAAGGAGGCCGTGCGAGCCAACCGGCACGGCAGTAAGCGACCCGGTAGGCGTGCCCAGAGAGCTCGCGGAGAGAGGTCGAGGCGCGCTATAAAACGCGTGCGCATGCGTCAAGAAGAGAGTTCTAAGAGTTGAGTGAGAGGGTTCAAGAGTGGCTGAAGAAGGAGAGTTGCGCTGGAGAGTTGCTGAGTTGCGTAAGGGGAGGACGTTGAGTGTGGCGTGAAGTGGCGCTGAAGTGGAGCTGAGGAGCCCGGAGTCCAGCACGAAGTGCCCATCCGCTCGTGGTGAACGATACGCGCCGCTGGACACCAAGTTTTCCCGCCAAGAACGCGAGTCGACTCCTGGAGCCGGACCTCGACGCCTAAAGTGGCCTGGGCCTTCCCATTCCTCCTTCCAGCCAATCCACTCTGCAATTGCCCATGTGAGTCTGTCTTTGTTTGTGCTGTCCCTGGGTTAATTAAGACTGTAATAGATAAGCTAGCATTTTCACTGTGTCCGCTTCTTCTTCTTCTGTTTTTATTTTATTATCTTTTCCTACTCCTTGGTTGCTTTCAATTGTGTAAATAGTAAATAAATCATATTTGTATTTCTTACCCTTTGCCTTTCTTTCCTCTACATCCGTCGTTGTTGTCTTTTCCCTCATTGAAAACCTGTGGCGCGATTTTGGCCAACGTTTGAGAATCGGGTCTAGTTTCTGTTAACGGTTCGTGCCGCGGCTGCCATCCGCTCGGCAAATTAACATCTTATCCGCGGTCGCGAACGAAGCTGCTTACCTGCCTCTGGAGGGAGCTTGTGCAGCTTCAGGACTCACGTCGGTCAGTCACAAACGAGGGGACTAATCCCCCCTCGAGAAGGGATCCGAGGCCGACGTTGGGATCCATAACAATATATATATATATATATATATATATATATATATATATATAATCACAACCAAACAATATAAATTGAAGGATGTATTCTGCATAAGATTAAAGTGGGCAAAAAAATGAGCATGCATCACAAAATGATCCCCACCTGTTTTACCTCATGCCCCCACTCTCACACCACCACCATCCACGGATCCAAACAAGGTATAGCTGAAGATGAAACTCACATCAAATCATTTGTCCAAAATTAGCCACAATGCTCTTTTCGTGTTTGTGCCTGCTATGTAAAACGTCCAAATGGCTGCCCAGCTCCAGGATCGAATCCGTCGGTATCCGGTTCGATCCGCACTCGCCTCGTGCACCTCCTCTCCCAGCCTTCGGGGCAGGGACCGTTTTGGCATAAGAGAGGGCCTGCACGGCACACATTCACAGGAACACACAATGGTCATGTTTGTGCCTGTCACTGATGAAGTGGCAATGTGCTATGATGATCGGTGCTCATATTGAAACGATTACTTCACCGAGAGGGATAGAGATGTACAGATAGAAAGGAGACAATATCAAGCAAGGAGAGGGATAGGGGGAGAGTAGATAAGGGAGAGAGAGAAAGGAGGATAAAAAAAAAAAAAAGAATCAAGCTCCACTCCACCTCTTGAGTTTAAACTTAATGGTATTTTTACCCTCGCCAGAGGAGAGGCTATTGCATTTGAGTCCGTTTGTTTGTTACTTGCCGGAAAAGATTCCGGCAAGTATGTTGGTTGGTTGGTTTGTCTGTCTGTTTGTGCGCAGTACTATGTCTACACCGTTGCACATAGAATCGCTATACTTTACACACATATTTGCCTTGCCCTGGAATAGACTGTGCCCATTTTTAACTCTCTAGGCCCGAGGTCAAGCTCAAGGTCACCCAAAACGTGAAATCAGGGGGGTTGAGTTTTCATTTAAAATATATTTCAAACCACTATAACTCTAAAAGTACAAGAGATATCCATACACTTACATGTTACCATACTTACATGTTACCATATACTTAAATGTTACTGACATATAGGAAGTCACATACGACATTTCATTTGGCACCATGACCTTTGACCTTGAGTGACCTTGAAACGTCAAACTCAAGGTCAAAAATCGTTGTTTTTTTTACCAATAACTCTGTCAAACATCCGATTCCCTTCTAACCAACACCCCTAAAAAAAAAGTACATTCCGGCAAGTCCTCTGTCTCTAACCGATTTATAGTCTGTCTGTTTGTGCGCAGTACTACGTCTACATCGTTGCACATAGCATCGCCATACTTTACACACATATTTGCCTTGCTCTGGAATAGACTGTGCCCAACTTTTAACTCTCCAGGCCCAAGGCCACCATTATGACGTCATAATTTGATAATTCGACAAGTACAAAACTTCATCCAATCAAGATGCAATTTCTTGAGCGCCATGTGGGAATAAACTGGTGGAGAAAATAAATAAATAATGATGACGTCATCGGTCATGTGTTTCGGCCGCCATATTTGTTTTAACACAAAAGCCTTAAAAACCACTGAAAATACATCCTGGCAAGGGTTTGCAATCCCTGATTGCTCTTTTTCTTGTTCTTGTAATGCAGTAGACAACAACATAGTGGAACACCATTCACAGAGAAAAATAAAGGGAGCACACATAAAGGTGTGTGCACAGGTAGAGACAAACCTGGTGTCTCCGAGAGATTTGCACCTGATGCTGCTTTTGGGAGGTACAAATGCAACCCTTGCTCAAACTCAACTCATCCTGATTCCGGATCTTGATCTCACGGCCATAGTCTTTTCGTCTCCGGAGCCTATCCTGTGAGGATGTCAAATTCCAACAGGGACACCAAACACGATTTGTAAATGCCTCTTTACATTGATGGGAAGCAGCTATACACCGGTGGTGTATGTAGTGTACACTGGTGGTGTACTTTACTTTAGGAAACAAGAGTGATAAAAAGGGGTTGGGGATCAGATAGGAGATTTGATTGGATCAGATATGAGTAAGGATAAGCGTGTATGAAACATGGTTGGGCTGGATATTGTTAAAAACTCAACCATATTTGTGTACCAGACCGACCGACCCATTCAGGCAGGACATATAATCACAGCTTTGTACCTTTTCACCTGGGACTTCACCCTTACATCAGGCTTGCGGAAAACCCTCAAACGTCTTGTGCATACAGACATTGACTGCTGTGGTGAGCAGAGTATGGATCTCCTATTGTCTAACAAGCTGATTGGTACTCGGCTCTCACCTGTCTGGCCCTGGTTCGAATCACGACCCAGCTATAACATGTCATTGTGGTGTTTCGCAGGTACGGCGGTACATCAAGGTGTGCGCCGACCATCGGATATATTATATTTATCCTCGCTTCTCCAAAATTCGGAATAAATGCATAAAAAACACTGCGAGGCTTGTCTGCTCCATGGGTGTATAATATGATGTTTGAATAAACTGTGTAGTAAGTACAGCGTGTACAGTACCATTTCTGAAACGAACAAAACTGTTCGCCCATGTTCGGGGAACATGTTAAAGTCTCGAACTGTTCATCCCTGTTTAGTGTGAATATGTTATAATCTCAAATTGTTCATCTCCATTTAGTGTGAACATGTTATAATCTCGAACTGTTCATCCCTATTCAATGATAACATGTTATAATCTCAAACTGTTCATCCCTATTCAATGATAACATGTTATAATCTCGAACTGTTCATCTCCATTTAGTGTGAACATGTTATAATCTCGAACTGTTCATCTCCATTTAGTGTGAACATGTTATAATCTCGAACTGTTCATCCCTATTCAATGATAACATGTTATAATCTCAAACTGTTCATCCCTATTCAATGATAACATGTTATAATCTCAAACTGTTCATCCCTATTCAATGATAACATGTTATAATTTCAAACTGTTCATCCCTATTCAATGATAACATGTTATAATCTCAAACTGTTCATCCCTATTCAATGATAACATGTTATAATCTCGAACTGTTCATCCCTATTCAATGATAACATGTTATAATCTCAAACTGTTCATCCTTGTTCAATGAGAACATGTTATAATCTCAAACTGTTCATCCCTATTCAATGATAACATGTTATAATCTCGAACTGTTCATCCCTATTCAATGATAACATGTTATAATCTCGAACTGTTCATCCCTATTCAATGATAACATGTTATAATCTCGAACTGTTCATCTCCATTTAGTGTGAACATGTTATAATCTCGAACTGTTCATCTCCATTTAGTGTGAACATGTTATAATCTCGAACTGTTCATCTCCATTTAGTGTGAACATGTTATAATCTCGAACTGTTCATCTCCATTTAGTGTAAACATGTTATAATCTCAAACTGTTCATCTCCATTTAGTGTGAACATGTTATAATCTCGAACTGTTCATCTCCATTTAGTGTGAACATGTTATAATCTCAAACTGTTCATCCCTATTCAATGAGAACATGTCATGATCTCAAATTGTTCATCTCCATTTAGTGTGAACATGTTGTAATCTCAAACTGTTCATCTCCATTTAGTGTGAACATGTTATAATCTCAAATTGTTCATCCCTATTCAATGATAACATGTTATAATCTCAAACTGTTCATCCCTATTCAATGAGAACATGTTATAATCTCAAATTGTTCATCCCTATTCAATGATAACATGTTATAATCTCAAACTGTTCATCCCTATTCAATGATAACATGTTATAATCTCAAACTGTTCATCCCTATTCAATGAGAACATGTTATAATCTCAAATTGTTCATCCCTATTCAATGATAACATGTTATAATCTCAAACTGTTCATCCCTATTCAATGAGAACATGTTATAATCTCAAATTGTTCATCCCTATTCAATGAGAACATGTTATAATCTCAAATTGTTCATCTCCATTTAGTGTGAACATGTTATAATCTCAAACTGTTCATCCTTGTTCAATGAGAACATGTTATAATCTCAAATTGTTCATCCCTATTCAATGAGAACATGTTATAATCTCAAATTGTTCATCTCCATTTCGTGTGAACATGTTATAATCTCAAACTGTTCATCCCTATTCAATGAGAACATGTTATAATCTCAAATTGTTCATCTCCATTTAGTGTGAACATGTTATAATCTCAAACTGTTCATCCTTGTTCAATGAGAACATGTTATAATCTCAAATTGTTCATCCCTATTCAATGAGAACATGTTATAATCTCAAATTGTTCATCTCCATTTAGTGTGAACATGTTATAATCTCAAACTGTTCATCCTTGTTCAATGAGAACATGTTATAATCTCAAATTGTTCATCCCTATTCAATGAGAACATGTTATAATCTCAAATTGTTCATCTCCATTTAGTGTGAACATGTTATAATCTCAAACTGTTCATCCCTATTCAATGAGAACATGTTATAATCTCAAACTGTTCATCCCTATTCAATGAGAACATGTTATAATCTCAAACTGTTCATCATGTTCAATGATAACATGTTATAATCTCAAACTGTTCATCCCCGTTCAATGAGAATATGTTAAAGTCTCGAACTGTTTGTCCCTATTCAATGCGAACATGTTATAATGTCAATCTCTTTTGATCCCATTGGTTTTGAAGAACATAAATGTCTGTGTTCAGGCAGTGAGCACTCACGTATTCAACGGCATTGCATGGTTCTGGGTCCAAGCGCCCAAGGTTTATCTGAAGGTCGAGGAGCCTGTAATCGTGCAGAGTGTATCGCTAGAGGAAGAAGAAGAAGAAGAAGAGGAAGAGGAGGAAGAAGGAGAAGGAGAAAAGCAGGGGAAAAAACAAAATACCAAAATGCCAGGGGAAAAAGACAACTAAAGATGGAGCTCAAAAACACAGAAAGCAACGAACAGTAAAAGTTTACTTTGGTTCATGAATAAAGTTACCACTACACTTGAAATTCACAATTAATGGACAATAAACAGTCAGCACAGCACAGATAAGCAAATAATGAATTGTTTTTCAATATGACAAAATGTAGAATAAAAAAAAATATATATTTCAATATGCTTACTATTGTTTAGTATATGAGATTGCCCCATAACAAACGCTGGTGGTCCCTGAATAACAAACGCTAAAGCATCAAAACAGCAATAGCTGTGACCAAGGCACGTGGATTGTCGCCGAAACATCGGCTTTACCAATGAGCAAGTCCAGCGTTTTTCAATTATAAACTTTTACTCCTTTAATTCGACTGGATGAATAATAACAACTTGCATCGATTTGCAAAAGTATCAAGTTTAGACTAAAAGGTAATCAAAAATTAAAACGCTTCCCTCCTGTGGACGTAACTTGTGACGTGTCAAAAGGTCCAAACGGTACTGGCAGTATCTGCACGAACTCCATGACACTATATTCCATGAGCAAACTGGACTTGAGCTAATCTAATGAATCTTTGCTTGTGTGTGAAAGGTTATCCTTAACAAGAGCTTCATAAAGTCGATTATATTCATCACCAACACAATGATCAATCTTTTAATAATCATCATCACAATCATGAATGTAATCACCTGCCGGCTCACCTTGTATGAACAATCTTTTATCTGGGAAGTTATAGTGTCGTTATTGAAAGGAGTGATAGAAGCTGACGTTTTCTCTCCTCCGACCTTTTCATCTTCATCTCGAAGCATTTTTTCTCCAGAAGCATCTCCAGGTTGAAAGCTTTCTCCTTCGCCATGTTGCTTTTTGAATTCCGTCTTCGAACATTCATTTCCTTCAAACTTCAAATTCAAGTATTCGAGACATTTATTTCCTTCTCCTCCCATTTCGGTTTCTCCACCATCGCCTTCCTCCGATGTCGTCACAATGGCAGGGTTCTCATTCGATTTCGCATTCGTGTTGTGAAGATTTTCGTGTTCGCTTTCTGTTCTCTGGGAAGAGTGAAACACACCATCAAGTTCCTTTCCTTACTGCAATTATTACCTCCGCCACCAAAGGTGGATGGAGGTTATGTTTTCACCCCTGCCTGTCTGTGAACAAGATATCTTAAAAGTTGTTGATGGATTTGGACGAAACTTGGTGGACCGGTTGGGTGTGTGACAAGGAAGAATCCATTCGATTTTGGTAAAGATCTGAATATGGATTCGGATACGAGAATTATTTAATTTTTACGTGATTCTTCACCATCGAGAGATCGGGCGAAAAGCGATATATAACATGATATTTTAAAAAGTTATGGACGAGTTATGATTAAACTTGGTGGATGAGTTGCTTAGGTGACAAGAACAAATCGATTACTTTTGGTTCAGGTCCGAATCCAGATCCGGCCTATCATCGCGATACAAAACATAAACTGTTCAGCCTGGCGGAGGTACGCACTCTACCGAGTTCTAGTTTCACATTTGAATTTTCTATTATTTCGGTATCTGTCGAGACAAGTAGTCGTTTTAGGACAAGGAAGAGAAGAGCAATGGGTGGGCAGAGAGGAGGGGGTGGGGTATATAAAACCATTATTACTTGGCTTTAACAAACTCATTTCCGTTTTGTCTCAGAATTTATGTCTATTAAACACTCTCATATTCATCCAATCATACTGTGCAAAACATCTATACAGGATACTGTGCATGATCCAGCTCTGCCAAGGCCTTTCTGGGTCATTATGTATGAGCACCATGGCCTGATATGAAAAGTAATTTAACTTAGTGGCCTGCAAAAGTATTCACCCCCTACCAATAATATGCCGAAATTAGATGAATTAGAAACACCCGCTCGGGAGTGCCGGGTGGAAGGCGATGGGTTGTGGTTTTAAAAGTTTAATTTATATAGTTAATTGTGGTAATTAATATAATTAATTTGTGGTTATAGAAGTTTTGACGAAAAATATAACTTGAGGCAGCACAGGAACCCCAAAACATCACTGAACCTCCTCCATGTTTGACTGTAGGGAAGGCGTTCTTTTCTTTGAAGGCTTCATTTTGTTTTCTGTAAACATAGAGATGATGTGCTTTACCAGAAAGCTCTAATTTGGTCTCATCTGTCCACAGGACATTCTCCCAGAAGGATTTTGGCTTGTTCAGGTGTATTTTGGCCGGTGGAAGGGGATGCTTTAGTGCTTTCGATTTTTGTGATTTATTTCGATTCGTGGGATGTTTTCATGCTTTCGATAGATAACATAGACATAGATGCTTGAGTCAGGATTGGAGTAAGATGTATCAGCAATCTAAGGTATGCTGATGATGCTACTCTGTTGGCAGAAACTAAAGAGGGCTTGATGAAACTGCTGCAGACAGTGACGAAGGAAGTGAAAAGACTGTTCTTTATTTAAACTGAAAAAAGACTACAATCTTATCAACTTATTAGGGGAGATCTCGTGAGATCTCGGAGACGGTGGGAGGGATTTTCGAAGCTCCACACGGTCTCCACGTTTTTCGAAGTTAAGTCTGTTCACAATTGTATTTTGTCGAAACTGTATTTATCTTTCGGTGTGTGAAGTTATTGTGTGCAACTTTGGTTGTATCTCGGTGTTTATCTTTCATAAATTGATCGTCTGTTTGCCGTGTCGTGTCTTGAGGCCTTGTACAGTGTGCACTGTACAACCTTGAGGCTTTGTTTTTCTCTCAGCGGTCCGTCGTTTGTGATCCAATAACTTTCGTTCTCTGTATTCCCAGGCTTTTCACCCATAGCCTACTTCCTTGTGTAAATCTCAACTCAAAAAAAAAAAAAAAAAAAAAAAAAAAAAAAATTTCCTTCTCTGTTCTCATTCGTTTATTCATTCTTATTCGTTCGTTCGTTCTTCGACCACGTGTTTCTCCCCCATTTCCCCAGATAGTTTTCACTCATTAACCTTCAATGTTTACACTTTCCCCTCAAGTTATGTATTCCGTCATATTTTATAACACCTTTTTCTTCTTCTTCTTTAAAAGGCTGCTTTCGACTTGCTCACCAAATCAATTCATCCCAAAAAAAATATCCATCTCCTATAGTGCCTTTTTTCTACATTCCCTAAACTCTCCTGCACTCCATCCTCCATCCAGCGTCCTTAAACGTATTTTTAACTCGAAGGTCACAAGAAACTCATTTTGCAATAAATGTTCGTTTCCCATAAATCGTACACTTTCAAAAATCCAATCTCACCCCTCCCCTCCAAATCTTCCCCATAACCCCTCCCCTCCAAATCTTCCCCATCACCCCTCCCCTCCAAATCTTCCCCATCACCCATCCCTTTCAAATCTCCCCCCTTGCCCCCTCCCTCCTAAACTACCCCCTCACCCCTCCCCGCCAAGACGCCCCCTCGCCCCTCCCCTCCTAGACTCCTGCCTCACCCCTCCCCTCCAAATCTCCCCCATATCCCATCCCTTTCAAATCCCTCCCCTTGTCCCTTCCTTCCCAAACTCCCCCCTCACCCCTCCCCTTCAAATCTCCCCACCCTCATTGCTTCTCAATTTCCCCCCTCTCACTCCCCCTCCTCAAAGCGTCCTCCCCGCTTCTTCCCCCTTCAAACTCTCACCTCCATCTCCCCCAACCTTCTGCCTCGCTCTTCCCCCTCCTCAAATAACACCTCATTGTGGCTCACCCAATCACCATCAAACCTTTTGTCCGCCCCATCCTTCCCTTTCTCCGAGCTATTCTGAAATCTCTGACACACCTTCAACAGCTCTCCCTATCTCTTCCACCTCTTCCACATCTTACCCTACCCCTCCTCCCCCCTGTTCTGTATCTGATGCTCCCCCTTCCTCTTCATTAACGGTATGGACCTCAAACATCCGGGGCCTTCGTTCAAACTTAACTGATCTCTCCATACAGGTTGCTTCTGTCAAACCAGACGTGATCTGCTTAACAGAAACTTTCCTCCTTTATGATGTCTCTGATTCCATAGTATCTCTCCCGGGCTACTCCCTCCTCCGGTATGATAGACCTGAGCCTCGTCCTGGAGGCGGGGTTGCTATCTTTATCAAAAACTCTCTTCCTCACTCGCCCTGCACTGCACTCTCTCCACCTCACCCCCAGGAATACCTCTGGCTACGGCTTCCCCTTCGCTCCCACCTCTTGTTCATATGTGTGTTGTACCGTCCACCAAACAGTGATGACTCCATCTACATATCGCTGTCTGATGATATGGACCAACTTCTATCTACTCATCCCAACTCTCTCTTCCTCATATGTGGTGATTTCAACTGTCATCATGCCAGTTGGCTGGGTGTGGGTACCTCTCTCACCAGCCATGGCTCCTCAGCAAAGGACTTCTGCGACTCACTGGGACTGACACAATCTGTCAATTTCCCGACCCGGATCTCAGTCAACGGAACATCTTCTCTTCTGGACTTGGTTATGACTAACTTCCCTGAAAATGTCTGCTGCTCTTCTTCTGCTCCGATCGGATCATCTGATCATGTCCTTGTTAAAGTGGACATCTCTCTGACCATCCTCAGGGAGCCTGCTCAGCGTCGACGAGTCTGGCATTTCACTCAGGCCAACTGGCACGGTCTTCAAGCAGCCATCAATCATCTGGACTGGTCTCCCATCTCTACCACCTCTGACATCAACTCATCCTGGGAATTCTTCCAAAGTAAATTGCTCTCTCTCATGCACAGATTTATCCCATCTTGTCTTCAGTTGTCATACCCTTCCTCCCGTCCATGGTACACGGAATCTTGTGGTGAGGCTGTTGCCCAGAAACAACTTGCCTTCGTCTCCTGGAAAGCAAATCCAACGGAAGGAAATCTCATTTCCTTTCACAAAGCCCGAAACAAGTGTGTGTCCACCCTCAGGAGAGCCAGGAAACAATATCTCTCCGTTCTCAAGACCGAACTCTCTTATCTGTCTCCCTCTTCCAAATCCTGGTGGCGTCTGGTCAAATCCGTTTCTGGTGTTTGTTCCCCCTCCATCCCCTCCCTTACCTCAAACGGCTACACAGCTGACTCCGCACGTGAAAAAGCTGAATGCCTCAACTCTGTGTTTGCCTCTAAATCTTGTGTCCCAAACCCATCCCTCTCTGTACCCACCATACCCAGTCGTACACTGCTGCTCCTGGACTCCGTGTCCTTTCCTCCTGACAAGGTGGAAAAGTTTCTGTCAACCCTCGACTCTGATTCTGCAACTGGACCCGACGGCATCAGCCCACGGGTCCTAAAATCCTGCTCTGCTGCTCTATCTCACCCTCTCTCTGTTCTCTTCACCCTCTCTTTTGCTCAAGGTCAACTGCCATCTGCTTGGAAATCAGCCAACATCACCGCTTTGCACAAAAAAGGTGCAAAAACAGATCCTAGCAACTACAGACCAATCAGCCTTCTCCCAATTATCAGCAAAGTCATGGAATCCATCATTGCTTCGGATATGAAATCTTTCCTCTTCTCCAATGGCTTGATCTCTGATCATCAATTTGGTTTCAGACCAGGTCACTCTACTCTGGACATGCTGCTTCTGCTGTCTCAACAATGGATGGAGGTCCTCAATGCCAAACAGGAAATTAGAGCTGTCTCCCTCGACATATCACGTGCCTTCGACACGGTCTGGCACCCCGCTCTGCTCACCAAACTCTCCTCCTTTGGTATCCATGGAAATCTCCACGCATGGCTGGCGGACTTCCTCTCTAGTCGTCGTCAACGTGTGGCCCTGAATGGGTTTCTCTCATCTCCTCTTCCTGTTCAGGCTGGAGTTCCCCAAGGCAGTGTTCTGGGCCCCGTGCTTTTTCTGGTCTTCATCAATGATCTCTCTGACTCTCTCGAAAATCCTCTCTATCTCTTTGCTGATGACTCCACTCTCTGCCGCTCCATTCCTCTTCCCTCAGATCGGCAGTCTGCTGCCTCCTCACTCTCTGAAGACCTGGACAAAATCACAGACTGGTCAAACAAGTGGAACATGTCTTTCAATCCTGACAAATCTCACACTCTTACTATGTCTCTCCGAAAAGATCGACTGGACAACCCTCCCATCTACTTTCTCAACAATCCTCTCCAAGAAGTTCTGTCGCTCAAGATTTTGGGTCTCACTATCTGCCATGATCTTTCTTGGGAAAACCACATTTCCAAGCTGGCCTCCAAAGCCAGTCGCCGACTGGGCATCCTCCGTCGTGCGAAGTCCTTCCTCGGCACACCTGAGCTCCTCACCACATACAAGGCTTTCATCCGCAGCTCAATGGAATACTGTTCTCCCCTATGGGCCGGTGCTCCTGCCTCACACCTAGCTCGGCTTCACGCTGTTGAAACCAAAGCTTTCAGAATTATTGGAATCTCCCGCGATGAAGCTATCTCTGAGGGCCTTTCACTCACTCACCGCAGGCAGGTAGGTGGTCTTTCTGTCTTCTACCGACTCCTCTCCGGCCTTGCACCCCCAGCTCTCTCTGTGCTCTGTCCCCCAAATATTCCTACAGGTCGCACAAGATCTGCCAGCAACCCTCTGATGGTTAAACTGCCGAAATCTCGGCTCTCTGCTCACCTTCACTCTTTCATTCCTCTTTTCTCCCGCCTCTGGAACAAACTCCCTCACTCCCTTCAATCCCACTCCTCCCTCCAGGTCTTTAAAACAGCTGTTCACCACCATCTCTTATCTTCCCCCATCCAAAACCTTGATCTTTTCTACCCCCGCTAATTCACCCCAGATCCACCTTGTTTGAAATTCCAACTTCTTTCCTGGAAGTCCTGGCAGTGTCCATATGTTTTATACCTCTCCCACCGCCCCCTTCCCATGCCCCCCCCCAAAGCCCTCGCCATCTCTCAGATCTCTCGATGTCTCTCGGTCCCTGCTCTCAAATGTTGTGTTTGTGTCCTTCCCCCTCTCTCCCCATCTTGTCTACCGCTCCCGATGTTATATGTTTTATGTGTCGGTTTGTCTTTCTGTGTGATTAATGTTCGCTCTTTCACGAGCCTCGATCTTGTATACAAAAAAAAACAAAAAAAAAACTGAGACGTAAGTACGTACCATGTGTAAGTACGTCAAATCTTCGCCAAATTCCCCTCTGGTGAGTATCAAAATGCTAACGAACCTTAGGGATATGGTTATGAACCAAATAAAGGTCAAAATGGACTGTAAAGGTGTCATTGGCAATATCGTACATCACACTTGAAACCATCAAAATTTAAAAAATCATCCCATCCCAGGTAAAGGTGAAATCAAACCATCGCAGGATCCTGGGTTCGAATCCCGGTCGATCGCTGAATTAACACCAGGGGGGTTGACTCAGCCTGTCATCCTTCTGAGGTCGGCTAATTGAGTACCAGTTTCTGTCAACCCTCGACTCGGATTCTGCAACTGGACCCGACGGCATCAGCCCACGGGTCCTAAAATCCTGTTCTTCCGCTCTTTCACTCCCTCTCTCTGTTCTCTTCACCCTCTCTTTTGCTCAAGGTCATCTGCCATCTGCTTGGAAATCAGCCAACATAACCGATTTGCACAAAAAAGGTGCAAAAACAGATCCTAGCAACTACAGACCAATCAGCCTTCTCCCAATTATCAGCAAAGTCATGGAATCCATCATTGCTTTGGATATGAAATCTTTCCTCTTCTCCAATGGCTTGATCTCTGATCATCAATTTGGTTTCAGACCTGGTCACTCTACTCTGGACATGCTGCTTCTGCTTTCTCAACAATGGATGGAGGTCCTCAATGCCAAACAGGAAATTAGAGCTGTCTCCCTCGACATATCACTTGCCTTCGATACGGTCTGGCACCCCGCTCTGCTCACCAAGCTCTCCTCCTTTGGTATCCATGGAAATCTCAACGCATGGCTGTCGGACTTCCTCTCTAGTCGTAGTCAACGTGTGGCCCTGAATGGGTTTCTCTCATCTCCTCTTCCTGTTCAGGCTGGAGTTCCCCAAGGCAGTGTTCTGGGCCCTGTGCTTTTTCTGGTCTTCATCAATGATCTCTCTGACTCTCTTGAAAATCCTCTTTATCTCTTTGCTGATGACTCTACTCTCTGTCGCTCCATTCCTCATCCCTCAGATCGGCAGTCTGCAGCCTCCTCACTCTCTGCAGACCTGGACAAAATCAGACTGGGCAAACAAGTGGAACATGTCTTTCAATCCTGACAAATCTCACTCTCTTACGATGTCTCTCCGAAAAGACCGACTGGACAACCCTCCCAGCCACTTTCTGAATAATCCTCTCCAAGAAGTTCTGTCACTCAAGCTTTTGGGTCTCACTATCTGCCATGATCTTTCCTGGGAAAACCACATTTCAAATCTGGCCTCCAAAGCCAGTCGCCGACTGGGCATCCTCCGTGGTGCGAAGTCCTTCCTTGGCACACCTGAGCTCCTCACCACATACAAGGCTTTCATCCGCAGCTCAATGGAATACTGCTCTCCCCTCTGGGCTGGTGCTCCTGCCTCACACCTAGCTCGTCTTCACGCTGTTGAAACCAAAGCGTTCAGAATCATTGGAATCTCCCGCGATGAAGCTAAATCCAAGGGCCTTTCACTCACTCACCGCAGGCAGGTTGGTGGTCTTTCCGTCTTCTACCGACTCCTCTCTGGCCTTGCCCCCCCAGCTCTCTCTGGGCTCTGTCCCCCAAATATTCCTACAGGTCGCACAAGATCTGCCTGCAACCCTCTTATGGTTAAAATGCCAAAATCAAGACTCTCTGCTCACCTTCACTCCTTCATTCCTCTTTTCTCCCACCTCTGGAACAAACTCCCTCACTCTCTTCAATCCCACTCCACCCTCCAGGTCTTTAAAACAGCTGTTCACCACCATCTCTTATCTTCCCCCATCCAAAACCTTGATCTTTTGTACCCCCATTAGTTCACCTCAGATCCACTTTTTTGAAATTCGAACTTCTTTCCTGGAAGTCCTTGCAGTGTCCATGTGTTTTGTACCTCCCCCAACCCCTCCCCCTCCCCACGCCTCCACTCCCCCAAGCCCTCTCCCTCCCACATATATCCCGATGTCCCTGTTCTCTACTGCTGTACTTGTGTGCTTCCCCTTCTCTCCCCATCTTGTCTTCCGCTCCCTCTTTTTATATATTTTGTTTGTCTGTTTGATTTGTTTGTGAAATAAATGTTAGCTCTTTCACGAGCCTCGATTCTGTATACAAAAAAAAACAGAAAAAAAAAACCCTCAAGTAAGCAGCTTTGTTAGCTAAATATCAGTCGAGACAGCTCTGATCCGTTCTATCCATCTGAAGGGGACGCGATAAGTATGGAATGCCACAAGCACGTCAAGTCTCCTCCAAAGTTCTTCCAGTTTAGTAGCGCCTGTTATTTGACTGAATCGTTTGTGGTTATAATAATTTTTACATCTGGTAGGTGTGCCCCATGAAATGCCATATGTGCCCTATTATACACCTCAACACAGAGTTTGTCCAAGGTGCAAGTTCCCCTTGGGGAGAGGGGCAAGTTGAATCGCTACAACCTCTGTCGTGTAACCCTTATTCCCCATGTCAAGTTTGATTGAGATCGGACAAGTAACGACCGAATGCATCTTCATGAGACGGACAGACACCAAGTTGGGTATTTTAGTATGATTACTAATTATATAGAAACAATTCTTTAAATCTGGCCATAAATATTTAATTGGGTCAGAACTCTGACCTAGGCCACTCAAGAACATTAAAAAAAAAAAGTATTCACTCAAGTGTGGCTTTAGATTTATGCTCTGGATCATTGTTCTGCTAAAATGTGAATCTCCTACCCAGTTTCAGATTCACGGCTGAATCAAGGTTTTCATCAAGGATTCTCCTGTACTTTGCACCACCCGTTGTCCCTTCTATCCTGACGAGCTTTCCAGTCCCTGCTGATGAAAAGCAGCCAAATAGCATGATGCTGACATCACCATGGTTGCCAGTAGAGATGGTTTTGACTGGGTGATGTGTAGTGTTAAGCTTGTGCCAGACGTAACGCTTTGAATTTAGACCAAAAAGTTCAATTTTTGTCTCGTCTGACCATGAAACCTTTCTCCACATATCTGCAGTATCATTGAGATGTTTTTTCACAAACTCCATTCAAGTTTTTAGATGTGCCTTTTTCAGTAATGGCTTATTTCTTGCCACCTGTCCATCGAGGCCAGCTTTGTAAAGGGAACGGGATATTGTTGATTCATGAACACTGACCTCCATCTCAGATATAGAGTCTTGCAGATATTTCAAAGTCATCATTGTTGTTGGATTTACAGTGACATCCAGAACAAGTTTCCTGCTTGCTCGGCTGCTGAGTTTAGATGGGTGACCTGATCTGGGCAGAGTCTCGGTAGTATGATGCGTCTTCCACTTCATAATGAAGATTTTACCGTACTCAAAGGAATAATGAGTGACTTTGAAATCTTCTTATAACCCTCTCCTAAATGATGCTTCTCTACCATGTTATGCCCGACTTCTTTGGAAAGTTCCTTGGTCTTCATGTTTGTCTTGATGGTTGACCAAGTGAGTTGCACCTTAAAACTCCTTGGATAATTGGTGGAACTTAACTTTTAAGTCAAACCACTGATTACATACTGGTGAAACCTATTACACTTATTTTGCAACCTTTCACACAAATAATTTGCTCCTGAAGTGATTTTGGGTTTATTAGGCAAAGGTTTTGAATACTACTGTAACAGAGAATCATCTGATTTTCTCTGTTAATTTAACGTATTCAAATTTATCTGCATTTTTTTTTTAGCTTTATCACTTTGGAGTAGTTTGTGAAGACTCGATAGATTAAGTTTGATTTGAAAGCTTCAAGAAATAAGCTTAAGTGGCATCAAAATGTGAAAACTTTGGAGGGGGCAGGCCACTGTAAATGTACCACTGTTTCATGGATTTTAATAACAATTTAATAATAATTTATCTCGTCTTTACAGAAATCTAAACTAAATTATTATTTATATATTGTCACATGCCAGCACGAGGTGCGAAAAACTTTTTTGCCCACCCCATCCTTTGTTGCCCACCGCATGATGAGGGCATGATCCATTGTGGAACGCTAACAGTATGCAGTATGTCCAATATGTGAAGGAATTGCACCTTTGATGATAAAAGTATGAATCCTGGCACACAGTTAGGCCATGGCTACTAGCTAGGCAAACCTTTTTTTGTCATACTGAAATCACAGATTTGTGCCAATGACAGGCTTGGTGACAGTTTTGTAAAATGGCCACCTGTAACTGTTTGCAAGCTTTTGTATTTACTTTCAGGCAAGACGCAGACCATACCACCGACTTAAATTCCTTGAATCTGGTCATGACTTGTCGAGTTCCTAGCATAGATGGAGTCGAGGCAAAAAACAAACAAACAGCATACAAATGGTATTGTTACGTGTGTGGGGGTAGGTAATGAAATACCTTAGTCCAGATAGAATTGTATAGGTTGGCGTGCCCCGAATGTCGCGAAGAAGAAACCTTCATGTATCTAAGTTAGGCCGACTGTCCGGTAAGATCGTCTATGTGCCTCCATATGAGGGGTGGAGCTATGCTAATTAGGTAGGGCTTAAGAATAATCCACAGTGTGTAATTGCCCTGCGATTTTCCCTTATGTTTTATTTAATCTAAAAAAGGCCGCCATTACAACAATTACAACAACAACAACCATAATCACCGACAGTACCCAGACATTACGACCGGCAATCACCCCGCCCAGCCAAACATTCCCGAAGGACGGCTAGACTCGACCTCAAAGGACCGTAATTGACAGGCCTTGCCCCTGAACATTCTCGACGGGCGGTCAAGAATGTCCGTGAGGTCACGCCCCGAATGAGGATTGGTTGAGAGAAACGATGGGGTGATTGAATCGCGCTTGGTGATTGGTTAGAGTGTGACGAAATCGTCGAACTTTCAAGCACTGGAGCGAAAAGGGACGTGTCTCGCCATTGCTCTCCTTCTCTCTCTCTCTCTCTCTCTCTCTCTCTCTCTCTCTCTCTCTCTCTCTCTCTCTCTCTGTCCTGGGCTTAGTGGCGAGCGGCGGCGTTTTTAATTGCTCTCTCTTGTGGTTCTGGCTTGGTCGGAGGTGGTCTCTCTTCCTCTCACACCCTCTTCATCTCTTTGTACCTGGTCTCTCTCACCCTCTTCGTCTTTTTGTGCCTGGTCTCTCTCGCCCTCTTCGTCTTTTCGTGCCTGGTCTCTCTCGCCCTCTTTGTCTCTTCGTGCCTGGTCTCTCTCATCCTCTTCATGCCCGGTCGCCGATGAAGAAGAACGCGAACGTGTTGCGCTTCGTGCTGGGTGCGCCTGAGACGGCTGGAGCTCGGTGCAACCGAACGTGCAAGACCGAGGGAGGCGATCCTACCGCTGCCTCGTGCGGGTGACTGGCTGCAGCGCGACTTCGCACCATCGTGCATTTTCTCACGTAGTGACTCGGGACCCATTCGACAACCACCAGGTTTTTGAGGACCGCTTGAGGAAGCCAGGCTAAGTACCGGCCAAACGCACCACACAAACACATTTTCTTTTCTTTATCATTCCCTTGTCAGGGTCTCTGTATCTGTGTGGAGGGTCCCTCATTTAGGAATTTAGCTTACCTTTCTTTCCCTGTTACTTTGTATTATTTTAATAAACCACGTATTTATTCCTTCCGTTGCCGTGCCTGTCTTGTTCGTTTCTGTGTTCGTGGGTTCGGATAAACCCCTGCACATCCGTCCATTCAGGTACGACCACGGGACCTCCGTTTCCCTTGCGCGCCATACAAAGGAATTGCCATCGATTCGGCTCATACGCCTCGGAGTTAAGGCTCGTTTGGTCATCCGTCGCCCTGAGGTCTTCACTACAGGATCGACACGACAGTATTTTTCAGAGATGTCAAATCGCTAACTAGTGTCATAAAGGATTAAGGGAAACCATTCATACACTGGAGCGGCACTCAGTGAAGCGCTTACCTCCACCAGGCTGAAAAGTTTACGTTTTGTATCCCATCGATAGGCCAGATCTGCATCCAGACCTGAACCAAAATCTAATCGGCTTGTTCTTGTCACCTACCCAAATCATCCACTTAGTTTTGTCATCTGCAACTAAAATCCACACCTTTTTGAAATATCGTGCGAAATATCGTTTTTGGCCCCATCACTCAATTGTGAAGAATCATTTTAAAATATCGTATCTTGATCCAGATCTTCACCAAATCGAAGCAACTTGTCCTTGTCAAAAAGCAAACCTGTCCACCAAGTTTCGTCCGAATCTGTCCATAACTTTTTGAGATATCCTGTTCACCGACAGACAGACAAACAGACGAGGTGAAAACAAAACCTCCGTCCATCTTCAGTGACGTAGGTAATAATATCCGTGATCTGGTATTAGATAGTAAAGACTGCAGATGCAGCAGTAAACAACCTGTTTGCCTGCTCGAGAAGTTTGGTCAGGAGCAGTACAAGGTATTCAAGGACCGAACCGTAGACCAAAGCAAGCCTTTTAGCAATCGCATAAAGAGGAACATTGTTTGGAGAGAGGTCTACAACATAATGCAAGGTGTCCCCAAGTGACTGCTCTCTCTTTTCCAAATATGAGGACATTATGCATAGTCGCCTTTACGTCTCCTTTAGAAGAACGGCATACTCCGGAATGCAGCCCCCCCTCCACCACTTAATATCGGTATACACTCGAAGGTATTCTCGTGAATCCATTTGTATGTCTGACAAACGTTTTCAGAATGTGCAAAAAATGTATTGTTACATGTGAATGTTTGACAAGCACATGTCCTTGAAATAATAGGGCAATACCTTAAATCCCTTCAGTTTCTGCACTTTCCTGTAAATGTTGAGATATGAAGTTTCTCCTTTATCCGTCTGGCCGAGTGACATCAGATTCATCTTCACAAAATCCTTCCTGGGTGTGACATCAACGTGAGAGGCGCGTCTTTCTGGAGCTGGGAAGAGGAATATCGACACAGACAATATATATATATATATATATATATATATATATATATATATATATATATATATATATATATATATATATATGGACTCGGACAAGACAGGAAACACAACACGCATACAACTCTATATGGAAACTGTGGAAGTAATACAGTGCAAACACTAGGACCGATTGATTGAAGGATCAAAAAATTCAGGTTAACCTTGGTCCTCCTAAACCAACAACTCCTCACGACCCCAAATAAACATCGATATGATTGGCAAACAAATCGTAACAGTAAAGATAGCTGCCTTGATCTTCATCGGATCGTTCGCTCATTCTCTGTCAAAATCCTCATGAAATGGCAGAAGAGAATCTGATAGCAAGATGATGATAGGTCCCTTATGAAATGCATACTCCACGATGCAGCACCCCCTGCTGACACCACATCACAAACATGGAGCCCGAATCCAATTCGACTTTCCCCGAGTACCAAGTCCAAAATAAACGGCTCAAATGTATACTCGATCGGGTAATGTTTGTCTCCAGCTTAGTGCGCAAACATCTTAATGTGGCGAGATGTGGTGTTTAACCACCGATCTCATATTCTACGAACAAACCATTAACGCTCAGTCTGAATGGTGAATAACATCAATAATAAAGAGTAGTTTTCAGGTAAGGGTGTTGCTTTTGCATTAAATTTAGAGGAGGGGCTGGGGGGTATGGATTTAATGCTGTGTCCTGTGACTATGTCTGCTGATAGACTGAGTGCACAAGTAGGTGGCTACATGAGAGACAGGGCAATAGGAGGAGTGCAAAAGGGCAAGGGACACAAAGAGGAGACAAAGACGGACTCCGGGCCATCAGCTGAGAGCCGTTCCGTCATCAGGATTTAGACCCTTCAAACACAATGTGCTGGAAGCTGCCGGTCCACCACAAAGATGCTCGTCGCGCAACGCATAACCTTTGATAGAGGGACAAAAAGGGAGCATAATAAAACATGGTAATCTTCATTGCGAGAATAGAGATGACAAAAGGGAAGGACAGAGGCAAATGGGGATTGGGAAGCGAGCAGGGAGGCGTTGAACAGAATAAGTTGGAGCGAGGCTCGGGGTTTCTCCTTGTTTTTGTTGGAACACAACAAAGCGTGTACCGCCAGCACAGTACCGTGATACATGACCGGCCTTTCAAGGTACAGAGTGCATTCAATGTGTACATCTCGCATTGATCTATTACAGCTCGGCAATTAAAATTCCTCTCCAGCTCGGATCCCAAATCCATGGACAACGCCATTTAGCTGTTAACCGAGTGGTCCAAAAAGGGGGACATTTTGCTTTCAGTGAAAGCTCGCCATAAAATGGGCCATGCTGTAAACAACAGGTGTTTGCAACAAAACACCTTCATCAGGAACACAGTAAGCCTGCTGTCCCTATATTGTTTGTAACCACGATGGACTCACAGCCATCCCACGTGATGTTACATCCGTACCCAAGCCAATACAAATGTCTCGGTCTATGAATACCTGACAAATCTACCCAACTCCCACCTCGAATCATGCGAGCCATGCTGGAGCACGGCCGAGGCAACTCGGCGATTTGGGGGTATGATGTCCGAGGTGAATGGCGACGGTGCTGGAAAAGTACCAACATCTCAAATAAATACCCATCTCCCATCTCAAATAATGTGAGCCATGTTGGAGCATCGCTGGGGCAACTCGGCGATTTGGGGGTACAACGTCTGAGAGTAATGGCGACGGAGCTGGAAAAATACCAACATCTCAAATAAATACACAGCTCCCATCTCAAATAATGCGAGCCATGTTGGAGCATCGCTGGGGCAACTCGGCGATTTGGGGGTACAATGTCGGAGAGTAATGGCGACGGAGCTGGAAAAATGCCAACATCTCAAATAAATACCCAGCTCCCATCTCAAATAATGCGAGCCATGTTGGAGCACAGCTGGGGCACCTTGGCGATTTGGGGGCACAACGTCTGAGAGTAATGGCGACGGAGCTGGAAAAACACCAACATCTCAAATAAATACCCATCTCCCATCTCAAATAATGTGAGGCATGTTGGAGCATCGCTGGGGCAACTCGGCGAATTGGGGGTACAATGTCGGAGAGTAATGGCGACGGAGCTGGAAAAGTACCAACATCTCAAATAAATACCCATCTCCCATCTCAAATAATGTGAGGCATGTTGGAGCATCGCTGGGGCAACTCGGCGAATTGGGGGTACAATGTCGGAGAGTAATGGCGACGGAGCTGGAAAAATACCAACATCTCAAATAAATACCCAGCTCCCATCTCAAATAATGCGAGCCATGTTGGAGCATCGCTGGGGCAACTCGGCGATTTGGGGGTACAATGTCTGAGAGTAATGGCGACGGAGCTGGAAAAATACCAACATCTCAAATAAATACCCAGCTCCCATCTCAAATAATGCGAGCCATGTTGGAGCATCGCTGGGGCAACTCGGCGAATTGGGGGTACAACGTCTGAGAGTAATGGCGATGGAGCTGGAAAAATACCAACATCTCAAATAAATACCCATCTCCCATCTCAAATAATGCGAGCCATGTTGGAGCATCGCTGGGGCAACTCGGCGATTTGGGGGTACAACGTGTGAGAGTAATGGCGACGGAGCTGGAAAAGTACCAACATCTCAAATAAATACCCAGCTCCCATCTAAAATAATGTGAGCCATGTTGGAGCATCGCTGGGGCAACTCGGTGATTTGGGGGTACAACGTCTGAGAGTAATGGCGACGGAGCTGGAAAAACACCAACATCTCAAATAAATACCTAGCTCCCATCTCAAATAATGTGAGCCATGTTGGAGCATCGCTGGGGCAACTCGGCGATTTGGGGGTATCCGAGGTGAATGACGACGACGCTCGAAAAATACCAACGTCACAAATAAATTCCTTTCCCAACATGAGGTTCCTCCGTTTCGATCTACTGTTGAAAGGTTGGTCTACCTTATACCGAATCCGTACATGCCATACTCGGCCGGCTCACTATGCACAAATGGAAAATTAGCGGAAGCTCTGCTCTGGCAGATAACAGGTACTGTGACCATACCTTGGATCATATGTTAAACCAGTGTGAATGGTGAAGGTGCCCACATGGATACTGGAGCAATCCACATAACCGCAACTGAGGCCAACTGAGGCCTGAGAATTATATGCGAGGTTGGGACAGCAGTTTTGGAGTTATTTGGAGTTGTTGCAGCTGGTGATAATCCATGTACTCTTAGCGAAGGACTCCGTGGGATCTTTAACGTCCACCAATTAATGCCAACAGACAGGACGTCGTTTCGCATCCGTCCGAGTGACAACACACGTTGATGACTTAATCACCCTGCTTGTGAAATGTGAGAATGAGAATGTGAGAAATGAGATGAGAGTTTATAGCTGGGTCGGGATTCAAACCCAGGATAGAAAGCTCAGAGGTGAGTGTGTGTACCTCTAGGCCATACTGCCATGGTCAGGTGGACCTGGACGTGTCTGCCATACAGAGGAAGAATCGAGACGTTTTCGTTGTGATGGCAAATCTGCGGGCCCCCCTCGAAAGCCTGTTTGCTATCCTTTTGACCTTTTGGCCTATGCTGATCTCAAAAATAGTTGTTGGTTGAATTCAGTTAACTGACATGTAAATCCCATTCAAATTTCAAGTGAATCGGATGAAAATTGAGGATTTTAGAAATTCGAAATTGTTGTTGACCTTTGACCTATGGTGATCTTAAAAATAGTTGTTGGTTGAATTCAGTTAACTGACATGTAAATCCTATTCAAATTTCAAGTGAATCGGATGAAAATTGAGGATTTTAGAAATTCGAAATTGTTGTTGACCTTTGACCTATGGTGATCTTAAAAATAGTTGGTGGTTGAAATCAGTTTGCTAATATGTAAATCCCATTCAAATATCAAGTGAATCGGATGAAAATTGAGGATTTTAGAAATTCGGAAAAGTGGTTGGCCTTTGGCCTATGTGGACCTTTTGGCCAAAGCTGATCTCAAAAATATTTGGTGGTTGAATTCAGTAAGTCAATATGTAAATTATATTCAAATTTCAAGTCAATCGGATGAAAATTGAGGATTTTTGAAATTCGAAAAAAATGGTTGACCTTTGGCCTATGTTGACCTTTTGGCCTAATCTGATCTCAAAAATAGTTGGTGGTTGAATTCAGTTAGCCGATATGTATATCCTATTCAAATTTCAAGTCAATCGGATGAAAATTGAGGATTTTAGAAATTTGAAAAAAGTGGTTGACCTTTGGCCTATGTTGACATTTTGCCCCCAAAAATATATAGGATTTTGTCGGACCACGAACTCTACCATTCGTTGAAGTTTCGTGAAGATCAGTTTAAAATTGTGACCTGCAGGCAAGTATAAGTGAGCGGGCAGACAAACACACAAATGAAAAATCAC
Source organism: Myxine glutinosa (assembly GCF_964187855.1). Taxonomy (NCBI): domain Eukaryota; kingdom Metazoa; phylum Chordata; class Myxini; order Myxiniformes; family Myxinidae; genus Myxine; species Myxine glutinosa. The sequence goes on from NC_136274.1 coordinate 28,198,171, forward strand.
TCATAAAGTGACACTTGGCAAAACAGAACAAATAGCCCAGGAGCATTAGCCAAAAATGAAGGGGAGGCCTAGAAGAAATTAGTAGAAAGCTGATTTTTTTTTTTGCACAGAGCTCCAGAATGTCATGTGGATACCCACAGTACAAAGTCCAACGAGTCCCACCTTGTGGCATTTTCAAAATTCCATTTTTGTTTGAATTTTCAAATTTTGAAAAACAAAAAATTTTCAAAAAAAAATAATTGAGGATTTTAGTAATTTGAAATAATGTGGTTGACCTTTGGCCTATGTTGACCTTTTGCCCTATGTTGATCTCAAAATTAGTTGGTGGTTGAATTCAGTTTGCCGATATGTAAATCCTATTCAAATTTCAAGTCAATCGGATGAAAATTGAGGATTTTAGAAATTTGAAAAAAGTGGTTGACCTTTGGCTTATGTTGACCTTTTGGTCTAAGCTAATCTCAAAAATAGTTGGTGGTTGAATTCAGTAAGCCGATATGTAAATCCTCTTCAAATTTCAAGTCAATCGGATGAAAATTGAGGATTTTAGAAATTTGAAAAAAGTGGTTGACCTTTGGCCTATGTTGACCTTTTGGTCTAAGCTAATCTCAAAAACAGTTGGTGGTTGAATTCAGTAAGCCGATATGTAAATCCTCTTCAAATTTCAAGTCAATCGGATGAAAATTTAGGATTTTAGAAATTTGAAATGGTTGTTGACCTTTGGCCTATGTTGACCTTTTGGCCTATGCTGATCTCAAAAATAGTTGGTGGTTGAATTGAATTCGCCGACATGTATAATCTATACAAATTTCAAGTCAATCGGATGAAAATTGAGGATTTTAGAAATTTGAAAAAAAGTGGTTGACCTTTGGCCTATGTTGACCTTTTGGCCTATGTTGATCTCAAAAATAGTTGGTGGTTGAATTCAGTTCGCCGATATGTTAATCCTATTCAAATTTCAAGTCAATCGGATGAAAATTGAGGCTTTTACAAATTTGAAAAAAGCGGTTGATTTTTGGCCTATGTTGACCTTTTGACCTCAAAAATATATAGGATTTTGTCGGACCACGAACTCTACCATTTGGTGAAGTTTTGTGAAGATCGGTTTCAAATTGTGACCTGTAGGCAAGTATAAGTGAGCGGACAGAAAAACAAAGACACACACAAACAAACACACACAAACCGGAGTGATCAGCATACTTGCATAAATTATTTATTTTTTGCCAAGTAACAAACAAACGGACCCAAATGTGATACCCTCTCCTCCTGCGAGGGTAATCATGGAAATTGAGGTCATAGCAAAAATTGCACCAATCGATTACCTTGTTTCACTGCAGTTGACGGATGTACCTCGCTCCTACTTGGGATGGCTGAAGTTTGCTTTGAAGTCGAGACGTTGTCGTCGATCATTGTGAAGCTATTTCCCTTCGCAGGATCATCTGTTGTACCTGCTCGTCTACGTGGGTTAAGTGGAACCCTGCTTTTCTTTAGCGCCAGATCACTCTCAGGGATTTCAGCAAGTGGAATCACAGCCGGCACTTTACCGTCACTCCGGCTCGTTTTGGAGCCGTCGTAAGTTATTCCCTCGGCTTTGAGGCTTTCTCGAGTCACCCATTTGTCATATTCTTTCTCCAAAAGTGCATTCGGCGTGCGATTGTCGCTTTCACCGAAGCCGGTCCCGATGGTCGCAGGGATGTTCTCACAAGGTGGTTGTTGAGGAGCCTGGATCAGATGGTCCACAGCACGCACCTCTGAACCGCTTGAAGACCGCACAACTGCTTCTCCTATAAACATTTCTACTCCCACGTCCTGGGCTGGGAACGAAATATTCGAATGTTCCAGTTGCACTGCTGGTTTCGCGCAAGACTTTGGTGTCTCGTGCGTTGCATACTCAGAGTAGGGGTTTATACCCGTGGTAGTTTTGTAGCCGATGTAGGGCCGGTGAGTTGCTTTGTTGAAATGAAACATTCCATTCCTGTTTGCCTCCATCTCACACGTTGCCAGAACATTTCTGTCCACGTCCAATGCTTCAAGACTGTCTCTTTCGATGTGCAACGTTTGCAACCCACCTGCGATCGAGTCCCATTGAGCTCCAGCATCTGCTTCCTCAATATTGCTGCACTGAAGGTCCACTTCACCAGCACCTTCACCTTTTGTCGTTATCAATTGATAATGAATCTCTTTACAGTGCTGCGGGTTTGTCTGCATGACAAGCTGCTTTCCTGTGTCCGAGTGAACCCGAGCTCCCGTTGTCTTGTCTGCAGACACTGCGAATCTCACTTGATGTTGTTTTGTTGCCTGGTTCTGACTGTGTCTATCATCCTGAGGGTGTATTGTTTTGTGGATGGGAGTTTGCACACCACAAGCATCCGACTGTGCTTTTGTTCCTTTAAACCTCATGCCCATCCTTGCCTTGTTCATTCTTTCTTTAAGTCAGTGTCTATGATTGTAAACATAATAGATTCTGCAGAAATTCTCCGCGACCCTATCTTCGCTCTTTCAGAAATCCTGAAATCCAAATCATTCAAATGACCGCTCTTCTTTCCAAAACCTGCAAGTAAATGCAACACAACAAATGCCGTTTCTCAGAGTACAGTGCGGTATAGTCCAATGATTCACAAAAGGTGGTACTAACCAATTATAATTAGTCAGACAAAAACTAAGCGTTGGTGACTGCTTCCAGCTACAGTACTATCATTTCTTTGCAGCACAGTGCAGTTTGTTTCAATGTGAATTGATGACTAAGGCTTTTAAATAAACGCAATGGATATGTATACCTTGAGTTGTGTCAAAAACGTGTATACGTGTACAGTATGTATGTTACAAGGCAGATTTCAACAGGTGAGCCCGTCTAAATGATGAGCTAAACACAAACCCAGATAGATAAACCCGTCTAAATGATGAGCTGATCACAAAGGATCGATAAACCCGTCTAAATGAGGAGCTGTTCACAAACCCCGGATTGATAAACCCGTCTAAATGATGAGCTGATCACAAAGGATCGATAAACCCGTCTAAATGAGGAGCTGTTCACAAACCCCGGATTGATAAACCCGTCTAAATGATGAGCTGATCATGAACCCCGGATTGATAAACCCGTCTAAATGATGAGCTGAACACAAACGCCGGATCGATAAATGCATCTAAATCTAAATCTAAATCTAAATCTAAATGATGAGCTGATCACAAAGGATCGATAAACCCGTCTAAATGATGAGCTGATCACAAACCCCGGATTGATAAACCCGTCTAAATGACGAGATGATCATGAACCCCGGATTGATAAACCCATCTAAATGATGAGCTGATCATGAATCCCGAATCGATAAACCCATCTAAATGATGAGATGATCACAAACCCAGGATAGATAAACACGTCTAAATGATGAGCTGAGAACGAACCCCGGAGCAATAAACCCGTCTAAATAATGAGCTCATCACAAACACCGGATAGATAAACCCGTCCAAATGATGAGCTGATCATGAATCCCAGATCGATTAACCTGTCTAAATGATGAGCTGATCATGAATCCCGGATCGATAAACCTGTCTAAATAATGAGATGATCACAAATCCCGGATCAATAAACCCATGTAAATGATGAGCTCGTCATGAATTCCGGATCGATAAACCCGTCTAAATGATGAGCTCATCACAAACCCCGGATCTATAAACCCATCTAAATGATGAGCTGATCACAAACCCCAGATAGATAAACCCGTCTAAATGATGAGCTGATCATGAATCCCGGTTCGATTAACCTGTCTAAATGATGAGCTGATCACAAATTCCGGATAGATAAACCCCGTCTAAATGATGAGCTCGTCATGAATCCAGGATAGATAAACCCGTCTAAATGATGAGCTGATCACAAACCCCTTAATAGATAAACCCGTGTAAATGATGAGCTGATCACAAACCCCTTATAGATACATCCGTCTAAATGATGAGCTGATCACAAACCCCGGATAGATAAACCCGTCTAAATGATGAGCTGATCACAAACCGCTTATAGATACATCCGTCTAAATGATGAGCTGATCACAAACCCCGGATAGATAAACCCGTCTAAATGTTTTGCTGATCACAAATCCCGGATAGATAACCCCCGTCTAAATGATGAGCTCGTCATGAATCCCGGATAGATAAACCCGCCTAAATGATGAGCTGATCACAAACCCCTTAATAGATAAATCCGTCTAAATGATGAGCTGATCACAAACCGCTTATAGATACATCCGTCTAAATGATGAGCTGATCACAAACCCCGGATAGATAAACCCGTCTAAATGATGAGCTGATCACAAACCCTGGATAGATAAACCCATCTAAATGATGAGCTGATCACAAACCCCTTAATAGATAAACCCGTCTAAATGATGAGCTGATCACAAACCCCTTAAGAGATAAATCCGTCTAAATGATGAGCTGATCATGAATCCCGGATCGATTAACCTGTCTAAATGATGAGCTGATCACAAATCCCGGATAGATAAACCCATCTAAATGATGAGCTGATCACAAACCCCGGATAGATAAACCCATCTAAATGATGAGCTGATCACAAACCCCAGATAGATAAACCCGTCTAAATGATGAGCTGATCATGAATCCCGGATCGATTAACCTGTCTAAATGATGAGCTGATCACAAACCCCGGATAGATAAACCCATCTAAATGATGAGCTGATCACAAATCCCGGATAGATAAACCCATCTAAATGATGAGCTGATCACAAACCCCGGATAGATAAACCCATCTAAATGATGAGCTGATCACAAACCCCGGATAGATAAACCCGTCTAAATGATGAGCTGATCACAAACCCCGGATAGATAAACCCATCTAAATGATGAGCTGATCACAAACCCCGGATAGATAAACCCATCTAAATGATGAGCTGATCACAACACAAACCCCGGATAGATAAACCCGTCTAAATGATGAGCTGATCACAAACCCCGGATAGATAAACCCATCTAAATGATGAGCTGATCACAACACAAACCCCGGATAGATAAACCCATCTAAATGATGAGCTGATCACAAACCGTGGATAGATAAACCCGTCTAAATGTTTTGCTGATCACAAATCCCGGATAGATAAACCCGTCTAAATAATGAGCTGATCACAACACAAACCCCGGATCGAATGAAACGTGTGACTTCATGAACAACAATGTAACTTTACGAGGGTAAATGTTTGGTAATTGTAAAATTTTTGTCGTTTTATACATTTCCCTCAACATGATCGTATGAACTTGATGAACAAAACGTTTTGCAAAACAAGCGGGAAAATCCATCACAAACAGACCTCGAATCATCGAATACTTTACCTCAGACATTACAACTCTCATAAAAACAACCTTAACGCTTTGTGGACATAAAAACGTCCACAGTTTCACAATTGATCGCTTCCAATAAAATCGACCAAAATTGGCAAACTAAAAAAGAAAACACGGCAAATTAACAGCTTTAAAGATTGTTCTTTAAAATTAAATGCACCGCGCTCACATCGTAAGGATTCTCATGGTAACGCGGAAGTGACGTCGCGGTGTCTGTGCTCAACCGGAAATAAGTTTCCCTCCATGTCTTCAAATGCCTTCTTAGTGCTAATATCAATATAATTTCAAATGGCAATATGTATTTAACGCAAGATGTCCCATTAAAAACGTTACCATTATGAATGTTTATACCTTGCTGTTTCTTGTCGCTAGTCCTACGATTGAGAGGTTAAACCCAAAATGGCCGTTCAATTACCGTGCAGGAAATTTCAATTGAAAAAAATAAAACGACACCAGAATTATTCTTACAACCTCCCACGATTTACAATTTGAACTTCTTCTTCTTCTATACATAATCTTCAAAGAGTTATTCCAACCTATGTCGTCATTACAGACAAACCTGGGCCACCAACGTTGGGAATTCTTCAATCTCTACAAGGTGAGTCATAAGTCCCAGCACACTGTTTTAGCTGCTATAACAAGCTATGTTTACTCCCGCCAGGGAGTAATGCATTCGATCGTGTCCGTCCGTCCGTGTCCGTCTGTCTGTGTGTGTGTGTGTGTGTGTGTGTGTGTGTGTGTGTGTGTGTGTGTGTGTGTGTGTGTGTGTGTGTGTGTGTGTGTGTGTGTGTGTGTGTGTGTATGTGTGTGTGTGTGTGTGTGTGTGTGTGTTCGTGAACAAGATATCTGGAAAAGTTCTGAACGGATTTGGATGAAAGTTGGTGGGATGATTGCCCTTGGGATAAGGAAGAATTGATTAGTTTTTGGTGAAGCTCAGGATATTATTCCCGATCCAGGAATTTTTTGAAGGATTGTTTACCATTGGAAGATAGGGCTCATTTTTTTTTAAACATTATCTTCTATATATTCTATAATTAACATTGTGATATGAAAATAGTTTTCATATTTGTTGTAAATGTAGTTTAAACTCGTGGTTATGCGTTAGAGCGGTGTATTTTTTTAGCAGTGTCGTCTTCAATATTCAGTTGTTTTTTTTTCTAATGAAGACATATTCTGTCATTTTAAAACCACCAAAGTGTGTATTCGGTTTCCCCGTTTCATAAAATGTATCGTTTGATACGTATAATGCTTTACAACTTCTTTTTTTTTTTTTACCTCAGAAGAGATATCAACATTTACCTCAGCGAATGTCAATCGCGGTGTCAGTATTTGATGAACTTATAAAGATGTAGGTGACTTTTAAGTGTGATCAGCATGTGCATGGGATTCTTCCCAGAAGAATGAGTGGTCGCATTAGTACTGTTTTAGTACTAATGATCACAAACTAATATGAAACCACCACTAATATGAAACTTGTACCACCACTAATATGAAAAAAAAATTCATGTATTTTTTTTGTTAAAAGCAAAAACTCACTTGATTTTGTAAGAAGGTATCATAAGCTTTAAAAAAATTTAGGGTGGCATTTTTTCTGAACATTCTAACGGCCTTAAATCCAAGATGGCCGCCACCGTAGCAAAACGCCCTAAATTTGACGCTAAAATTAACTTAATGTGGTTTAAATATTTTTGTTTTCAGCATGAACTGCTTGGAACTTGTATATAGAGGTGACTATAATAACAATAACTTCCACCTGACTACTAATCTTTTTATTTTGCACAATTTCAGACAGAGGCTGCCTTTTTTATTTCAACATGGCGGCCGGAAAATTGACGTTCGAATCCAGTCAGCGGCAGCAGTTTGTTCGCTTTATAGTGTTAAGGTTCCACTTGTCCATTTTATGGTGTACTAACATATTCTTTTCTTCTTTTGCAGGCTGCAAGTACCTACAGCAACCATCACCCAGGATAACATAGCTTAGAGACCTTAGATTAACCAAAATGGCAGAGTCTTCATCTAACAAGAAGTCAAAAACGGTGGATTTTGAACTATGCTTTATTTGCCAGTTGAGCAGCAAGCAAACAGATTATACAAACTATGTGCTTCGTCCTCCTTTGCCTTCAGTAGAGAAAGCTCTTTCACGAGCCTCGATCTTGTATACAAAAAAAAAAAAAAAAAAAAAAAAAAAAAAAAAAAAAAAAAAAAAAAAAAAAAAAAAAAAAAAAAAAAAAAAAAAAAAAAGTAATTACAACAACTGATGTTCGATGTTCATATGGGGAAACAGAATTCTCTACATTAAAGAATCGCATAAAAGGTTTGTCAGCCCATGAACAGTTACAGAATGGTTTTTCATACCACAAGACATGTTATAAGGATCTCACACATAAAACATGCATTGAACGAGCCAAGACCCGATATGAGAAAGGACAAGCGACAGGCAGCGTCAGTTATATAAAACAGAAGACAAAAGGACGACCGAAAAAATCTGATGCTGCATCTACAAGTGCTTCCACATCACAGCGATCTACCAGAAGTCAGGCTTTCGACAAGGAGATGTGTGTCATTTGTCAGGAAGACAAAGCAGACAAATTGCACGACGTCTCAACTGAAAACATGGGAGCTCAGCTCAAAGCCATTGGTCAACAAACGGACAGAAAACTTTTGAAAGTTAGACTGAGCAATGTTGTAGGCTCATCTGATCTTCTTACAGCAGTTGCTGAGGACATGAAGTATCACCTTCTGTGCTTAGGCCATGCAAAACGAGACATAGAAAAAGCTAACAGACCTCCAAAACAGCATGTTCATTTTGCACAGTTAGTGTCTGACCTGGAGATGCTCGACATGGTGGAAACTGAAATCAATGAGCCATCTAACAGTTCAGCTTTGAATATGAACGACATTGAACAATCATATGTTGGTTTGCTAGAAGCCAATGGGTTCCCTTTACCCGACAATCCGCGATACAAACCATACTTAAAGCAACTGATTTTGGACAACATCGCTGATGTGCACTTCACCAGGCCTCCAGACAAAACCAAACCTGAGCAAGTACTTTCTACAAAATCCAAGGAAACCCTGTTAGCTGGTGCGTTGGCCTCCGATACAAAAGACCTAAGAGAAGATGTGAAAGTCCTTCTGAAAGCATCTAAAATACTGAGAAGAGACATTGCAAGCGCAACCCCGTGGAAATTCGAAGGAACATTTGATAATTATGAACCACCTGCTTTGCTTCAACTCCTCTGCAAGCTTGCTATCCAAGGTTTACATCATGTTAAAACAATCAGCAGGGCCGAATCTATGAACCAAAGTGCATCTGTGCTGGCACAACATTTCGTATGTGCATACAAGTCTGATCGGCAGGTCACCTATGAAACAAAACATGAAGATGTCACTTTCAAACACCGCACTGAGACTCCCCTTACCGTCGGCTTAGCTCTGGATGTGCACAAAAACACCAGGTCCAAGGCCCTTGTGGAGACATTAGGCAAACTAGACCTCACTGTCCCGTACAACAAGGTAATGGAAATAGAGACTGCCGTCGCAAATGCTGTTCTTGAAAGGATAAAATCCATGGGAGGAATTTATCGACCACCTTGGTTGGTTAACGACATGTTTGTTTGGTTTGCACTGGACAACATAGATTTTCTCGAATCCACGCCTTGTGGCATGAACACACTCCATGGCACTGCCACCGCTATATATCAGACTGCATCTGACAAATCCCCAGCAACACCACTTGATATCGATCGGTCATCAAGGTCTCAAACATTAGAGGAGGCTATTCCATGTGAAATACTATCATGTGACAAACCAATACCAACAAACAAAAAGTGTGTTTGCACACTGAATTCCTGCAAGTCCAGCTCACAGTCAAACAAAGAGAAGGATATGGCATGGATTATTGGCTGTTTCGACTTCAACGAAAGTGAAGTTGAAGTAAAATCAAGCTCTACTTCTCCAGGAACATGGGGCGCCTTCAACTCTCTGTTGTCTCCATCTGGTTCCAAGACAAACATTGCCCTTGTACCACCACTAATACGATTGCCACCAACAGAGTATGACACCCTGTTCACAGGTCTGATGAGAGCTGATGTTTGAAGGTTTCGTCACTGAACGCCTAATGGAAGGAAAACTTTCTGTGTGGGACAAAATGACCAAAAAGAAACTGGGTACCTTCAAAAGTGCCAATGCAATGGCAGAAATCCGAATGGGAGACAAGGTGGTCAAAATCAAAGAAGAGCGAGGACTGTTGCAATGGTTCATTGTTATTTCAAGAAGTCGACCAGAGCTGAATCTCAAGGAATGCATCGGAACTTATGAGTTTGGTGTGGTGCCTCGATCACTATTTGCTTCAGATGGATCCCTCCTGCTGGCATACGATAAGGCATCAATACTTCATCACCTTGAGAAGCTGGACAGTAACACACAACATGTTCAAGCTGACAGAAATGAGGCAATCCAAGCAATCCAAGTACCCTTGCAGGTGGCAGACACAGCAGTGGAACATACAAATGTTGACCCAACAGATGAATCGTCAGCACACCGAGTGATCATTATTGATGGGATGGCTGTGGTAAATTCAGTTATCAAAACGGAACAAATGAAAACATGCCAAGACTGCAGATGCCTTTCTCCAGATAATCTGTAACATGGCAGCACAATATGATGAGGTCAGATTGGTGTTCGACCGGTACATCAAAACATCGCTCAAGGAACAGATGAGGACAAAGAGGACCAAGGGAAAGTCAACATATTACCACGTGAAGGACAACACTTTAATCCAACATATTTCCCTGAAGGACTTCTTATCAGATATCCGCGCCAAAGGACAACTGACCGAGTATTTGGCTGACAAAGTTGTATGTCACAGCAAGAGCTCCAACAACAGACTGAAACAACTTATGGTGACCTCAGGAACACAAACCAAGGGCAATGTTGAGATCCCAGACCCGCTCCTCACTCACAGCCAAGAAGAGGCAGACTTGTTGTCAGTTCCCCAGACACAGACGTCTTTTTGTTGCTTGTCTACATGTATCCAAACTTACCAACGTCTACAACCTTCCTTACGGGAAAGGGCAGGCTGAAGAGGAACATTTCTGTGTGGAGCATATACAACAACTTAGGACCAAAGCGCGCTTCTGCACTGTTAGGTTTTCATGCTCTGACAGGTTCTGATATGTCTGGTAGATTTGCTGGCAGAACCAAAGACTCGTGCTTCAAGGCATTTATGTCTTGTGATGATGAGATCCTGGATGCACTAGCAATGCTCGGGAATGATGACATTGATCTGCCCGCTGATGTATGCTCTCAGTTGGAATGCTTTGTCTGTATTTTGTATCGATCCAAAATCTACACAAAAGTGAATGAGCTCCATTGGTTCCTCTACTCAAATCGTGCAGCCGAAGGAGAAAACCTACCACCAACTTCTGGTTCACTGGACTTACACATTCGTCGGGCACATTACATATCCATGATTTGGAGAAAAGCTTGTGAAACTCACCCGTGCCTCCCAGCACCAGCTGCATTTGGTTGGACATTTGATGCAGTTTCAAGTCACTTCTCTCCAGTTCGCTGTTTGAATCCACCAGCTCCTGAAGCAGTATTGCACCTCATAAAGTGCGGGTGCAAACGTGGATGCGAAGGAAGGTGCAGCTGTCGCAAGAACAATATCCCATGTGTTACATATTTATGTGAATGTATGTGAATTACCATTCAGGTCTTTGCTTATCCATGTGTAATAGATTAAGGGTTGTTGTGGTTGGAGGGCCAGGAGCCCTTCTGAAAAGTGTCCGGAAACGGAAGTGACCGGAAACGGAAGAGAAAAGACACGAGGAAGAACAGCGACGAGGATTCTTCTTCCTCGCCCCGCTCGGACGAAAGGTGGGATCGACCTTGCGCTGCGTGAAAAAGCGGCGTTCCGAAGCCCGTCTGGCGAGAGGAGTGACCGGGACGTGTACCGACCCGGTGGAGACGTCAAGTTGACGTGGGGCCGTGCATCGACCCCGCGTCTGGCCCCGTTCGCGGCACCGTCTAAAAAGACGCGTACGAGTCGCACGTTGGGGCCTAACACGCCTGGTAAGCGGCGTGGGGCTTTTGGCTTGCTTTACCGTACCCGCTTCGCGTAGCCACGAGAGGCTGCAGCCGCGGGGCCTGGTACGATACCTGCCCGGTGGAGACGTCCACCCGGGGTTCGTTCAACCGCCCGAGTGCGGCGACGCCGACCAGCATCTCGGTCAGGAGGGACCCAGAGACATTGTGAGGGGCAGAGACCAAAAGGGGGGCGTGAGTACCGAAGTGGACACCCATATATAAGATGGCCATCTTAATCATATAGGGAATTGATTGTGGATTGTGAAGTGTTGATGGTTGTTTGTGGTCGATTGCTCGGGGAAAATCTCCGTGGTTGTATCACTTAAATGGTATGGTCATTGAAATATATTCTTGAACATCAGTTTTCTCTTGGGTGGAATTCATCTGGATTGTGTGGCGAAAGCGCATATATAATACAACTTTCTGGCGAAGTTCCTCTCACGGTCCGGGGGTCACCGAGACCAGGTATTCACCGAGGGGACCACGTAACACATGTACGGAAGTTTGTGGATGCTGGGTTTTCAGCTGCAACAACAAAACTGTCCAACCAGGGATAAATGAAGACTGTGAAGATTGAGGTGTTACTTTCTATGACATTCACAAAATTATAATTCACTTGATATCCATTGTTAAAAATACGAAATGAAAGCCAGGCATTTAATCAGTATGACTTTTTGCATCTTCCTGTTTAAACGATTTAAGAGATTGAACAGTAATTCAAGTATTTCATTTTATTTAGATCTGTTTGTTGGCTTGTTAATTATGTATTCTTTGTGAAAAATACATGTCTTTAAATAGATACTTTGTTTGTAATTACATGCGAAGGGAGAAGGTATAGTTTACATTGCGGGTGTGCGGTGGCCATTTTGGAATTTGGCATGTAGATCATACATATAACATAAATTTGATGATTCCATTCGATTCCTGGTCTCAGAAAACATGTATTTAGACACTTTATTTGTAATTGTATCACATGTACTCGCGAAGATATCGCATTATTAGTGTTCGGCGGCCATTTTGGACGCCATCTTGGATTTCATAGTCTTAGAATGTTCAGAAAAAATGCCACCCTAATTTTTTTTAAAGCTTATGATACCTTCTTACAAAATCAATTGAGTTTTTGCTTTTAACAAAAAAAATACACGAAATTCCAAATATGCCTATACTGTAGCTTGTACGACTTAAAATGAGCGACTTTTGTTTTGACGTTTGGGCCAGTTTTACATGTTGTATCCCTAAGGAATGAAACGAACGTTTTTCCTGGTTTACAATTATTTTATTTGAAGTCACACATGCCTCAAAATACACTCACTTATGCCTCGGTCACAAATGGCCTGCGGCATGTTGGCGGCGGCCGTAAGTCCCCAAAATTGCCATAACCGTGCGGTCGCCGCACGGTAGATACGGTAGCCGTGAGGCGATCTCAAGGTTTTTTGCTCGTCGCAGGGGCTTACGATTTTTAAAATTTGATATTAAACTTTTTTTCGGAAATCGCTAGGCCGTAGGCCGCAACCCCACCGCATGTAGTATCGCAAGGTCACTGTACGGTTGCCGGTTTTTACCCTGTCTGGTGTGCCTAGAAAATCGTACGGCAGCCGCAACAACCGTGAGGCCTCCTTACTGTCACCTCACGGTAGTCTTGCGGCCTCCGTGAGATGGCCGTACGATGTTCTAAATATCGTACGGCGGCCGTGCAGTGACTTTAGTGCTGCCGTACGATGGCCTAAAGGCAACCGTGAGTTGGCGGCCGCCATACGATCATCTTTCTGAAGAGGTATATATTGTCTGGTGTGACACTAGCCAGATCGTCAAGATGGCGTTGATTCCACCACAGAGACTGCGCCTGGCACACCTGAGATTACGACTGAGGCAGATCTGCCGCCGGCAGGAAGAAATTATAGTAGCTATAGTAGTGTTAGAAGAAGAGCGGGCCCGTCAGGAGAGAAGAAGACGAATGGTGTGGGTGAAGCCCTGGTTGTTGCGGCGTTCCACCCTGGGACACTACGACACCCTGATGCAGGAACTCGTCAAGATGGCCTTGCGGTCGCCGGGAGGGCGCCTCGCGGTTCGCCTTGCGGTCTCCTCACGCATTTTGATTTCATGACTTTTACAATTGCCGTGCGGACCCCGTAACATTTGTGAACACTGCTGCCGCAGCCCGCAAAGCCGTACGATTTGTAAAAATCCCATCTACAAACCGCAGACCGCAGAACCGTGCGGCGGCAGCATCATATGCGACTAAGGCATTATATAGAATTGAACGCTGAATCCGAAAATGTAAGTGAAATTGCCTTGTTTTTTTTAACATTATCTTCTATATATTCTAAATATAGGCCTATATCTGTGCAGTGTCTGTCTTGTGTTGTCTTGTCTTGCGTTGTCACTGAACTACTCCCTCAAACTTTTGTGAAATCGTAGCTACTATTCCAACTTGACCCACGGCGGGAGTATGCGCTCTACTGAGTGGTGTTCTAGTTATACCATGTATTTACACTGTTTTTTTTTTTTTCCAGATAATACAAATAATACATGGCCAAGATGGCAGACAACAGTCCATTTACAGTGGAAGAGAGGCCGGTAGCAGTGCTATGGTAACACGAGAGGAGAAACGCAAACAAGACTATGAAACAGGTGCAAGAAGACTTCGAGGAGTGTTTTGGAAATCCAGTTCAACCAAAATCAAATCTTCATATTTGGGGGAAAAAAGGGAATTTCAGACTGGAAGTGTACTCAACAGCAAGCACAGCGGACGACCAAAAATTCCTGATTTGGGAATTCAAACCATTAAAACATCCGTTCTCAGATCTCCAAAAAAATCATTTCGGAAACGTTCTGCAGAGTTGGGTCTTTCGTATTTATCGTTACATCACACAATGTAAGAAGATTTTCACATGAAACCAGATAAACCACCTGCCATTTATGAATTGTTTGATGCAGATCATGAAAACAGGTTGACAACTTGTTACAGACTGCTGCAGCACTTCAATACAATTCCTAAAAGATTAAATACAACGGATGACGTCATACGGATGCACTCGATGTCTAAGGAGGTATTGTAGGTGTATTACGATACTATGTTATTAATACTGCTGTCGTTTATATTGCTGTTATTACTGTAATATGTTACTACTCCTTGGGCTTATGACTCACCCTGGTAGATGGTATAGACAAATCTTGTATAAGCAGCTGAAACTATGTCCTGGGACTTATGACTCGCCCTGTAGATGTCCCTTTTGGAGAGGGGTGGGAGGGTCCCAAATACTTGAGCAGTATTCTACATGAGTTCTGACTAGGGATTTGTATGCAGCTTCCCTAAAGGACTTGGGGAGCTCTCTGGTGTTACGGTGAACAAATCCCAGGTACTGCTTTGCCTTCCCCAGTATTGTGTCAATATGAATCATCCATTTAAAGTCATCTCTTATGAGCACTTCAAGGTATGTGTAGGGAGCTGCATTACTGGGCAGGAATGTTGTGTATGGAATATTCAGTGACTATTGGATTACTGGTTGGTTTGAACCTCAAGACGTTGTACCTGTCCTGGTGTTGGCCTAATGGTTAGGATGGCGGGCTCGGGATCCTAAGGTCCTGAGTTCGAATCCCATTCAGCTGTTGGATTAATACCAGGTGGGGTTGACTGAGCCTGTCATCCTTCCGAGGTCGGCGAAATGAGTACCAGGGTACTGGGTCCTCTCTCAAAGAGGTTGGTGGCAGGATTTGCACTCTGGCCGCAGTAAAAACACCTCATTCCGTAGCACACACAGCGGTTCATGTCTGGATGGTGCTGAGAAGTCGTCCAAGGACAAAGCGACGTGCTGATCCAGCGTATATATACGTATATCCCCATATACAGGGTGAATCAAAAGTAGCGCCCGTGCCCGATTTCTTTTTTTTCGGCTGTCAGATTCCTTCTGGGATGTCATGTTGTTAATAATTGTCTTGCAGATTATTAATTTTCTTAGTTTTTTTATTTTTGTTTTGCAGGTTATTGCTGAGAGTTTGGAAAGTTACTGAATTTGCACCAAATTGAACCATGAATTACCTTTCAATGAATCAACGCATTGTGGCCGTGAAACATTACTACAAATGTAATGAACAACCAACGATGGCGGCACGCCGTTTGGCACAGGAATTCTATATTAACCCACCCCAGGGAAGAAACATACGATTGATTGTTGAGAAATTTGAAGCAACAGGGTCGGTAGCCATTTACCTGGCGTGACAGTATGGGCAGCCATATCTCCATTAGGGATAATTGGACCCTTTTTCTTTGAGTTCCGTAATAATTTTCCCCCGAATAAATGGTTAGATAAACATGTCATTCATTTATTTCTACCTTCTTGTACACTGTAATACAAATGGCAAACAAACAATCAACTGACAGAAATATATATATTGTTGCGGTTTTGAGAGTGTAAATATAACATCATCAAAGGTTAATGGTTTGCTCCCATAGTTAGTCCACAAGCAACACGTAGGCCCATTTAGAACATTAGTTATGTCATAGTATGTGTGAGGATAAGGCCATTTCCCTAGTATCATCTGCGTTGTGTAAAAGAAATAAGTATAGGCCCCGTTCATTTTGCCTCCACCCTCCAAATCTACCTCGTTGGGCAGCATCCATCCCACGCCCCATTTTGGCTATGGCACCTCGCATTAGGATGCTCACTAGTCGGGTGGCCACAAGGTAGGCCTGAGAGAGGGAGGGGCGCGGCGTCAAGGTTGAAGCGGTGGAGACAGCAGCGGTAAGAGCCATAACCAATCAGGGCTCTAAGGGCATGGCGTGAGGGGCATGGTAAGGGCGTGCCTATGTAAGCGCGCACAAAGTCCTTGAAAAGGACTTATGCGGGAGGATTTATGCAAGAGGACTCGCTGGGGAAGGTTGGCTTTGTGAGGACTTAGAGGGAGCTCGTGGTAAAAGGACTCACAAGGAATCGCGCTTTGTGAAAGGACTTGTTGGGAGAGCGCATTGTATAGGGACTTCTGCGGGAGAGGCGCGTTGCCATTGAACTGTATTGGGAGCGCATATAGCGCCGGTTCATCTATCACGTACGCGGCCGTGACCACAAGTATAACCGCCAAGCCCGGTTCATCTATTACGTACGCGACTGTGGTCGCAAGTAACCGCCCAGCCAGCCTTACCTTTCGTCCCGCATTTAATCCCGTGTGCGCCAACGACCCGCGGGGAGCTTCTGCCACCCTGACCATCTTCTCCGCGGTGCGAGTCGGGGACCGGAGTGAACTGCCTGGACGCCGTCATCCCTGGACCATCAACCTGACCATCTGCAATCCCCGTGTGAGTGTCTGAGTGTGAAACGGGCCTGTGTCCTGGGATAAGTTAAGACTGTAATAAGCTGCACTGTGTCCCTGCATCCGATCCTTGTATATACGTGCATCGTGTAAATAAACCATCTGTTCTTCCTTGTTTCTTCCTGATTCGACCGTATCAGTGATTTCCTCCATTGGGTAAGCGTGGCACGATCAGAACCGCTCAGATCGGGTTTAGTCATTGTTAACGGCTCGGATCACGGTTCGCTACTGCTCGGCGTTTCCACCTATAACCGTGATTCGGGCGGGGCTTCTTTCCTTTCTTCCTGGGCAGCGTTGGTAATTCGGTATTAGTGATCAGTCCTATGACCCTACCTAACACTGTCCGGAAGTGACGTCATAGGTCCCGGGTCCCGTCGGCTAGTCAAAGACAAGGGGACTCATCCCCCCTTGGTAAGGGGAAAGGCCAACCAGGAGATCCGCAACATTTGGTGTCACGAGTGGGATTGGACCCGAAGTGCGCCTAATGCACTCAAAATTACGAGCAGCTGAAATTTAATCATTACAATCCAAATTAAAATCGTGCCATGGATAGCCAAGACGGTCGGATGGTGGTGGGGGTAAATGAGATAGATGAGGGAGAAGAATTAATAACCCAGGACCCCCGAGAAGAAGTGGGAGAAATGGAGGATGCGATTGATGAGGGTGCAGCAGTAGGGGTGGCAGGGGAAGAAAATGGTGGCGCCTCGCACATGGCGGCGAGGGCCGCGCCCGCTGCGCAAGTAAGAGTGATGGATATGCAATCCTTCATGGCGCAATTCATGGCAGAAATGAGAGAGATGGAGAACAAATCAAAAAGGGAAATAATTTACGCCCAAAAGAATGACATGAATAAAATAAATGGGAGAATGGACATCCAAGAAAGAAAGATGGATGCGCAAAGTAACCAATTGAAAGTAGAGGGGGATAAATCAAGGGCAGAAATGAAAGAAATGAAAGACGGGTTAAATTAATTGGAAAACAAAATGGGGGCCCAATTGAAGGAAATGGGGGACAAATCTACCCTGGCAATAAAAGGGTTGGAAAATAAGATGGGGGATCAAATGGAGGAGGTAAAAAAACGGGCTGGAAAGCAAAATGGACACCCGAGGGGAGTTAATAAAAAAGATGGGAGAAGACATAAAGCGCAGGTCGGGCGGGAAGGGCACATTGGTACGCGACGGGGTAGCGCAACGTGAGGAACGTGTGGAGAGCCGGGTAGAGCAGGGCACAGTCGACTTGACCGGGGTAGAAATCGCGACACGGGGTATAGAAAAGCCAAAGGCCGCCGAATTAGAAGAAATTTTTAAAAGTGCGCCGGCGGTCGTTGGGCTAGGAAAAGAAAAAGAAATTATCGTTGAAATTGGGGCCAAAGAGACGGCAGATATAGAGGCATTATCGAGGGAAAAGTTGGAATGTACTCAAAGTCCGTGTTCACATCGTGATGTCGTGCTGCCTAACCCCAATGGGAGTTTGCAGTTGGTGCAGGAGAGGACGATCCTCAAGGTGAGCAGGAGTGTTTTTTCGCAGAAATGTACAGTCACATGAAAAAGTAAGTACACCCCATGTAAAGTTTTGACTTTTTCAACATATTTCAACATACAGCTATTTGATCTTCATTTCAACAATATTGATAGATAAAGGTGATATAATATAACAAATATCATGAAACACTTACATTTTGTAGTCCATTGTATAATTTAAATAAACATAAATGCAAATTTCGCATGTGGAAAAAGTAAGTACGGGGTAGCGCAACGTCTCGCGAGAGGTCTCGCGAGATCTCGGAGACGGTGGGAGGGATTTTCGAAGCTCCACACGGTCTCCACGTTTTTCGAAGTTAAGTCTGTTCACAATTGTATTTTGTCGAAACTGTATTTATCTTTCGGTGTGTGAAGTTATTGTGTGCAACTTTGGTTGTTTCTCGGTGTTTATCTTTCATAAATTGATCGTCTGTTTGCCGTGTCGCGAGCAAGGCCTTTGCCGCGTCGCAAACGATTTGAAATCGAAGTTAAGCGATTGTTCCCATTTGTATTTTCGTTAAAACTGTATTTATTTATGGTGTTGTACGTATATTGTGTCCCGACGATGATTTTTCGGTGCAAATCTTTCATACCTGTATTGAAAATCGTGTTAATTCGTGTCGTGTCTTGAGGCCTTGTACAGTGTGCACTGTACAACCTTGAGGCTTTGTTTTTCTCTCAACGGTCCGTCGTTTGTGATCCAATAACTTTCGTTCTCTGTATTCCCAGTCTTTTCACCCATAGCCTACTTCCTTGTGTAAATCTCAACTCAAAAAAAAAAATAAAAAAAAAATAAAATTCCCTTCTCTGTTCTCATTCGTTTATTCATTCTTATTCGTTCGTTCGTTCTTCGACCACGTGTTTCTCCCCCATTTCCCCAGATAGTTTTCACTCATTAACCTTCAATGTTTACACTTTCCCCTCAAGTTATGTATTCCGTCATATTTTATAACACCTTTTTCTTCTTCTTCTTTCAAAGGCTGCTTTCGACTTGCTCACCAAATCAATTCATCCCAAAAAAAATATCCATCTCCTATAGTGCCTTTTTTCTACATTCCCTAAACTCTCCTGCACTCCATCCTCCATCCAGCGTCCTTAAACGTATTTTTAACTCGAAGGTCACAAGAAACTCATTTTGCAATAAATGTTCGTTTCCCATAAATCGTACACTTTCAAAAATCCAATCTCACCCCTCCCCTCCAAATCTTCCCCATAACCCCTCCCCTCCAAATCTTCCCCATCACCCCTCCCCTCCAAATCTTCCCCATCATCCATCCCTTTCAAATCTCCCCCCTTGCCCCCTCCCTCCTAAACTACCCCCTCACCCCTCCCCGCCAAGACGCCCCCTCGCCCCTCCCCTCCTAGACTCCTGCCTCACCCCTCCCCTCCAAATCTCCCCCATATCCCATCCCTTTCAAATCCCTCCCCTTGTCCCTTCCCTCCCAAACTCCCCCCTCACCCCTCCCCTTCAAATCTCCCCACCCTCATTGCTTCTCAATTTCCCCCCTCTCACTCCCCCTCCTCAAAGCGTCCTCCCCGCTTCTTCCCCCTTCAAACTCTCACCTCCATCTCCCCCAACCTTCTGCCTCGCTCTTCCCCCTCCTCAAATAACACCTCATTGTGGCTCACCCAATCACCATCAAACCTTTTGTCCGCCCCATCCTTCCCTTTCTCCGAGCTATTCTGAAATCTCTGACACACCTTCAACAGCTCTCCCTACCTCTTCCACCTCTTCCACATCTTACCCTACCCCTCCTCCCCCCTGTTCTGTATCTGATGCTCCCCCTTCCTCTTCATTAACGGTATGGACCTCAAACATCCGGGGCCTTCGTTCAAACTTAACTGATCTCTCCATACAGGTTGCTTCTGTCAAACCAGACGTGATCTGCTTAACAGAAACTTTCCTCCTTTATGATGTCTCTGATTCCATAGTATCTCTCCCGGGCTACTCCCTCCTCCGGTATGATAGACCTGAGCCTCGTCCTGGAGGCGGGGTTGCTATCTTTATCAAAAACTCTCTTCCTCACTCGCCCTGCACTGCACTCTCTCCACCTCACCCCCAGGAATACCTCTGGCTACGGCTTCCCCTTCGCTCCCACCTCTTGTTCATATGTGTGTTGTACCGTCCACCAAACCAAACCAAACCAAACCAAACAGTGATGACTCCATCTACATCTCGCTGTCTGATGATATGGACCAACTTCTATCTACTCATCCCAACTCTCTCTTCCTCATATGTGGTGATTTCAACTGTCATCATGCCAGTTGGCTGGGTGTGGGTACCTCTCTCACCAGCCATGGCTCCTCAGCAAAGGACTTCTGCGACTCACTGGGACTGACACAATCTGTCAATTTCCCGACCCGGATCTCAGTCAACGGAACATCTTCTCTTCTGGACTTGGTTATGACTAACTTCCCTGAAAATGTCTGCTGCTCTTCTTCTGCTCCGATCGGATCATCTGATCATGTCCTTGTTAAAGTGGACATCTCTCTGACCATCCTCAGGGAGCCTGCTCAGCGTCGACGAGTCTGGCATTTCACTCAGGCCAACTGGCACGGTCTTCAAGCAGCCATCAATCATCTGGACTGGTCTCCCATCTCTACCACCTCTGACATCAACTCATCCTGGGAATTCTTCCAAAGTAAATTGCTCTCTCTCATGCACAGATTTATCCCATCTCGTCTTCAGTTGTCATACCCTTCCTCCCGTCCATGGTACACGGAATCTTGTGGTGAGGCTGTTGCCCAGAAACAACTTGCCTTCGTCTCCTGGAAAGCAAATCCAACGGAAGGAAATCTCATTTCCTTTCACAAAGCCCGAAACAAGTGTGTGTCCACCCTCAGGAGAGCCAGGAAACAATATCTCTCCGTTCTCAAGACCGAACTCTCTTATCTGTCTCCCTCTTCCAAATCCTGGTGGCGTCTGGTCAAATCCGTTTCTGGTGTTTGTTCCCCCTCCATCCCCTCCCTTACCTCAAACGGCTACACAGCTGACTCCGCACATGAAAAAGCTGAATGCCTCAACTCTGTGTTTGCCTCTAAATCTTGTGTCCCAAACCCATCCCTCTCTGTACCCACCATACCCAGTCGTACCCTGCTGCTCCTGGACTCCGTGTCCTTTCCTCCTGACAAGGTGGAAAAGTTTCTGTCAACCCTCGACTCTGATTCTGCAACTGGACCCGACGGCATCAGCCCACGGGTCCTAAAATCCTGCTCTGCTGCTCTATCTCACCCTCTCTCTGTTCTCTTCACCCTCTCTTTTGCTCAAGGTCAACTGCCATCTGCTTGGAAATCAGCCAACATCACCGCTTTGCACAAAAAAGGTGCAAAAACAGATCCTAGCAACTACAGACCAATCAGCCTTCTCACAATTATCAGCAAAGTCATGGAATCCATCATTGCTTCGGATATGAAATCTTTCCTCTTCTCCAATGGCTTGATCTCTGATCATCAATTTGGTTTCAGACCAGGTCACTCTACTCTGGACATGCTGCTTCTGCTGTCTCAACAATGGATGGAGGTCCTCAATGTCAAACAGGAAATTAGAGCTGTCTCCCTCGACATATCACGTGCCTTCGACACGGTCTGGCACCCCGCTCTGCTCACCAAACTCTCCTCCTTTGGTATCCATGGAAATCTCCACGCATGGCTGGCGGACTTCCTCTCTAGTCGTCGTCAACGTGTGGCCCTGAATGGGTTTCTCTCATCTCCTCTTTCTGTTCAAGCTGGAGTTCCCCAAGGCAGTGTTCTGGGCCCCGTGCTTTTTCTGGTCTTCATCAATGATCTCTCTGACTCTCTCGAAAATCCTCTCTATCTCTTTGCTGATGACTCCACTCTCTGCCGCTCCATTCCTCTTCCCTCAGATCGGCAGTCTGCTGCCTCCTCACTCTCTGAAGACCTGGACAAAATCACAGACTGGTCAAACAAGTGGAACATGTCTTTCAATCCTGACAAATCTCACACTCTTACTATGTCTCTCCGAAAAGATCGACTGGACAACCCTCCCATCTACTTTCTCAACAATCCTCTCCAAGAAGTTCTGTCGCTCAAGATTTTGGGTCTCACTATCTGCCATGATCTTTCTTGGGAAAACCACATTTCCAAGCTGGCCTCCAAAGCCAGTCGCCGACTGGGCATCCTCCGTCGTGCGAAGTCCTTCCTCGGCACACCTGAGCTCCTCACCACATACAAGGCTTTCATCCGCAGCTCAATGGAATACTGTTCTCCCCTATGGGCCGGTGCTCCTGCCTCACACCTAGCTCGGCTTCACGCTGTTGAAACCAAAGCTTTCAGAATTATTGGAATCTCCCGCGATGAAGCTATCTCTGAGGGCCTTTCACTCATTCACCGCAGGCAGGTAGGTGGTCTTTCTGTCTTCTACCGACTCCTCTCCGGCCTTGCACCCCCAGCTCTCTCTGTGCTCTGTCCCCCAAATATTCCTACAGGTCGCACAAGATCTGCCAGCAACCCTCTGATGGTTAAACTGCCGAAATCTCGGCTCTCTGCTCACCTTCACTCTTTCATTCCTCTTTTCTCCCGCCTCTGGAACAAACTCCCTCACTCCCTTCAATCCCACTCCTCCCTCCAGGTCTTTAAAACAGCTGTTCACCACCATCTCTTATCTTCCCCCATCCAAAACCTTGATCTTTTCTACCCCCGCTAATTCACCCCAGATCCACCTTGTTTGAAATTCCAACTTCTTTCCTGGAAGTCCTGGCAGTGTCCATATGTTTTATACCTCTCCCACCGCCCCCTTCCCATGCCCCCCCCCCCCCCCCAAAGCCCTCGCCCTCTCTCAGATCTCTCGATGTCTCCATGTCTCTCGGTCCCTGCTCTCAAATGTTGTGTTTGTGTCCTTCCCCCTCTCTCCCCATCTTGTCTACCGCTCCCGATGTTATATGTTTTATGTGTCGGTTTGTCTTTCTGTGTGATTAATGTTCGCTCTTTCACGAGCCTCGATCTTGTATACAAAAAAAAAATAATAATAATAAAGTACACCCTTGGCTCTAATAGGTGGCATTGCCCCCTTTGGCAGAAACAACCTCAAGTAGGCGTTTCTTATAACTGTCTACCAGTCTCTGACATCGACTGGGAAAATTTTTTGCCCACTCCTCCATGCAGACTTCTTTCAGCTGTGCGATGTTTGAGGGGTTTCTTGCATGCACAGCTCGTTTCAAATCCCCCCACAACATCTCGATGGGATTTAGATCCGGGCTTTGACTTGGCCAATCCAGAACCCTCCATTTCTTTCTTTTTAGCCATTCCTTGGTGGATTTACTGGTATGTTTAGGGTCATTTTCATGTTGCAAGGTCCACCTTCGATTGAGCTTCAACTTTCCGACAGATGGCCTCACATTATCCTCAAGCACCCTCTGGTACAATGAAGAATTCATAGTGGATACTAGGATGGTGAGCTGCCCAGGCCCTGATGCAGCAAAGCTGCCCAAAACCATAACATTTCCACCATCATGCTTTACAGTTGGTATCAGGTTCTTGTGGTCAAATGCTGTCTTTGGTTTTCACCAAACATGTCTTCTGGTACTGTGGCCAAATAGCTCTACCTTTGACTCATCTGTCCAGAGCACATTGTTCCAGAAGTGCTGGTCTTTGCATCGGTGTTCATTGGCAAACTTTAGTCTTGCCTTGATGTTCTTTCTGGACAGCAAATATTTTCTCCTGGCACACCTCCCATGTAGATAAAATTTGTGCAGCCTCTTTCTAATGGTAGACTCGTGCACTTTGACATCAACAGTGGCAAGAGCTACCTGTAAGTCCCGTGATGACATTGTGGGGTTCTTCGAGACTTCTTCCAGCATCTTGCGGTCTGCTCTCGGGCTGAACTTGCTAGGGCGGCCTGGCCTGAACAAGTTGGCAGTTGTTTGGAATCTTCTCCACTTGTAGATGATCTTCCGGACAGTCGAACGATTGATTTCAAATTGTTTGGAGAACTTTTTAAGTCCCTTCCCAGACTCGTAGGCATCTATAACCTTCTTTCTGAAGGCCTCAGAGTGCTCTCTTGATCTAGGCATGGTGACGCCGCACACTTCAACAACAAAGAGCAAACCAAACTAAATGTCTGAGGTTTAAATAAGACAGGTTCCTCCAAGATCCTCTCTAACGATGTTCTAATCATTTGCACCTGAGCTGGTGCACCTGATTCTAATTTTAGGTATTTGAAGTAGTGATAAATGTGGGGGTGTACTTACTTTTTCCACATGCGAAATTTGCATTTATGTTTATTTAAATTATACAATGGACCACAAAATGTAAATATTTCATGATATTTGTTATATTATATCACCTTTATCTCTCAATATTGTTGAAATGAAGATCAAATAGCTGTATGTTGAAATATGTTGAAAAAGTCAAAACTTTACATGGGGTGTACTTACTTTTTCACGTGACTGTATATGGCGCGAAAAGATTTTTAGCACGCTTGGGATTCAGACGTAACCCGGGCGCTCGTGGAAGGTCCGTGGTGCGCTGTGTGAAAGTGAATGGCGCGTGTGTGCGACTGGCGCCGGAGCGCGAGTGTGTTAGAGTGCGAGGAGGAATGCACAACGGAGTGTATGTGGGAAGAGTGTGAAACAGAGTGTGGAACGGAGTGTGACAGAGTGCGAGTTGGCCGAAGAGAGTGTGCGGGAGTGCACACCAGAGCGTGTGATTGGGTGTGCGCAGGAGTGCACAACCATGGTTGTTACAGAGGATGTAACGGGAGAGTGTACGCCAGGGTGTACGCCAGGGTGTGCGCGAGGATGTGTACTAATGGTGTGAGTGCGCCTGAGTGGAGTGCGCCAGAGTGTATGGGGACGCCTGGATGTGCTAGAGAGGAGTGGGTCACGAGGTGTGGGTGTGAGAATGCGACTCAAGCATCGACGCAGACCGGGGAAGCGTTTAGGGTGACGGGTAGCCGACGCGAGCTCTCGGGGCGTGGTGCGCTTCGTGTGCTGCGGGGGCCGGCAGGGATCGTTGCCGCGGCAGCGTGCACGATTCGTGTCGAGCCCCGCTCTGTATGGTCGGTGCCGCGCCATGGCGAAAGGGGCAAACGGCACGATTCCAGGGGGGGTAGGCGAGGTCGGACCTTCGCCCCCTGGCGGGCGCGGTGCTCCGACCGGGGGAGGTTGGGTCATCGTGCCGGACACCGGAAGGCTCCACGCAGAGATGGCGCCTGGAACCTCGGCCCAAGTATGCCTCCTCCCCAGAATCGAAAATGCCGGACGGACCCAACCAATAGGAGACCAACCACCCACATGCATTGCTCGGCTTTTCGAAGCCGAGCGGTGACGAAAATGTATTGCCGCATGGAGAGGCTCGAGTGGAGTGGACAGTTAGCCATAGTGATGGCGAATGGTGCTCGGTGTGTAGGAATGGAAGTTTCGCCATTCCCCACACAAACATTTTGGGGCACATGAGCTTTAGTTTATGGGGATGGCAGTGAAAACTAGCCGAGGGCGGGCGAGGATAATTGTTAGGGATTTAGAAGTGATTTTAGGAGACTGAGATTTAAGTAGTGACATTTGTACCGGTAGAGGGGACGTAGTCAGATTAGATGGATGATAATGACGAGGGAAGTGCTTCATGTAAGGGAAGACAGGAAAGCACGAGGATTAGGGGAAATAGTTAGTTAGATGATGCTGTGTGTGGAGAAATTGTGTGTAAGGATGAGCTTTAGGCACAAATGAGGAATTGAATGAAATTGGTTGTGGATGAACTTGCGCAAATGAGGCATTTTTTGTGTACTGAATCGAGGCTCGTGAAAGAGCTAACATTTACTTCACAAACAAATCAACCAGACAAACAAAATACACCAAAAGAGGGAGCGGAAGACAAGATGGGGAGAGAAGGGGAAGCACACAAACACAACATCCGAGAGCAGGGAGATGTGTGGAAGGGAGAGGGCCCGGGGGGAGGAGGCATGGGAAGGGGGGGGGGGGGGGGGGAGAAGTATAAAACACAAGCACACCAAGGACTTCCTGGACAGAAGTTGGTATTTCAAAAAAGTGGAATTGGGGTGAAATTAGTGGGGGTAGAAAAGATCAAGGTTTTGGATGGGGGAAGATAAGAGATGGTGGTGAACAGCTGTTTTAAAGACTTGGAGGGTGGAGTGGGATTGAAGAGAGTGAGGGGGTTTGTTCCAGAGGTGGGAGAAAAGAGGAATGAAGGAGTGAAGGTGAGCAGAGAGTCTTGATTTTGGCAGTTTAACCATAAGAGGGTTGCAGGCAGATCTTGTGCGACCTGTAGGAATATTTGCGGGACAGAGCCCAGAGAGAGCTGGGGGGGCAAGGCCAGAGAGGAGTCGGTAGAAGATGGAAAGACCACCAACCTGCCTGCGGTGAGTGAGTGAGAGGCCCTTGGAGTTAGCTTCATCGCGGGAGATTCCAATGATTCTGAATGCTTTGGTTTCAACAGCGTGAAGGCGAGCTAGGTGTGAGGCAGGAGCACCAGCCCAGAGGGGAGAGCAGTAGCCGAGGCATTGTTCGGGGATGACCGATTGTTCGGGGATGACCGTTCGGGGAGTAGCATTGTTCGGGGATGACCAGAGAAAGTGTATAAGTGGAGTATTGAGGACATGTGTAATGGTGTTGAGTGAATTGACTTGCATGGGGTGCAAGTGGATAAATGGAGAGAATACTTGGTGTGTGGGAATAAATGGTGTGGAGTGAGTGGTGTGGAATGAGTGGTGTGGGGTGCATGGTGCGAAGGAGTGGATGGGGGAAGATGGACCCCCCCACGAATACCCGGGGAGAGTAGTTTAAAGTTAGGTAGAGGGTTTAGGTAAATTGTTTGGATATTGACATCTGTGGTGCAGGTAGTAGTAAAGAAGTGCTTAGAGGGGTGCGTGAGTGGAAATGGCTGGGTGTGTGGGCTTAATTGCTAAGTATAGTTATTGTGGCACTCCACCACTGGTAGTCTGTCGGCCAGGTGAGGCCGCAGGTAGACTCTGGGAGCCAGTTAGAGTTCAGAGTAGTGTTCAGTGGGGCCCGAGGATCCGAGTGAAGGACCCGGGTAGCCCAATGCCAGAGAGGGGTGAGAGAGCCAAGAGGGGCCTTCCCCGAGTTAGGGTAGTCGCAGGAGCTAGGCAAGTTCGGGTGGCGACTTCAGTGGCGGAGGTGCGCAGGTAGGTAGACCTGCTGGTAGAGCCACACGACCCAGCCCCGAAATTGTGCGAGGGCACAGTAGGAAAAAATTGGGGGAGTGAGACCAAAAAATTGGAAGAGCACCACAGGGTGGGTCAATGGGAATTGGTTTTTAGAACCACATAGTTTAAAGATGCCAAGTGGCAGGGCATGACCCCGGGTAGTTTAAATGAGTTAATGTCAATTTGAGTATAGTTAGGATGAAAATCTCTTCGCACCATCCGCATCCACTCACCAAGGTGACAGAACTCCACACCGGGTTTTGTGAGCTATTTGGAATGTGAGACGCATCATGACGTAAATGTGACATTGTGATATTCCATCTCTTCCTTCTTGGGAGGGATTGGAAGCGAATTTGGAGTAGAGGGGGGATAGAAAAGACAAGACGGTAGAGACGGAATTTGTAAAAGTGTAAATACGGGGAGGGGCAAGGGTAGTGTAGGTGGACATGGGGGGTGACGTACGGCTAGGGACGAGCTTTCTCCGCTCGCTCTCCCGCGCCCCTCATGTTGCATTGCCTTGTTTTGACGTGTACCCTTGCGCCCTTTCCTCCGCTAAACTCTCTGCTTTGTCTTTCCTCCCCACCCATGGACCCATTTTCTTTGTTGAGGGGAGTGTGCAGGAACCCTGAGCTGTGCGGCTGCACTTTTGCGCTGCACACTGCTACCTGTTGCCTGCACCAGTACACCTATGGACCATGTGTTCTGTGGCCTGGCACCTTTGCTGGGGCAGACAATCGCTACAAATGTTACCTTGTGCCCTGCGGACCACTGTTTTAAGTGGCATCGATGCCATGCAGTCGGACCACCTAAATTGGCCCTGCTGGCCGAAATAAAACCGGACACGGTTTGTGCCTTTTTTATTTATTCCTTTGGTGTGTCAGGAAAGAAGACTTTAAGTTTTTATGATGGCATACCGAAGACGAAGCAAGAAGATGCAGCCAAGACGCAGCAGCCCAGCAGCCAAGTAGCAAACATTTACTGAAATGTGATGATTGTGCATGATTGTGCATGATTGTGCATTTGTTTTGTGCATATTGGTGTACGGTGTATTGGTGCAGTGCAGTGCATTCTGTGTTTTTCTCCTCTTCAAAATTTCTTCCCACAAAAGAACAGGTCCTGGGTTGTAGAATTGTAAATAATTCGATTAGTCTTGTAAATAACATGCTCCCAACCGGCTTTATGTATAGTTTGCGAATTCTTTCCGTAATTCGGTTAATTGTGGGTGTGAATCTGATAGTTAGTACACAACGCAGTAGGTGGGACATATCCAGTGTTTAAAACGGTCACACACAGGGTGTTAGGTTAAATGTAGAGGGTAACCACACCTAAGTGTCACACTAAGTTAAAAAGTAGTCCTGACCCTTGCATCGAAACCGGTCGTACTCACTTGTGTGGGTTCGGCTCGGGTACGAGCCTGGCGAAGGAGGGGTGCAGTGTTGCGGTTTTGAGAGTGTAAATATAACATCATTAAAGGTTTGCCCCCATAGTTAGTCCACAAGCAACACGTAGGCCCCTTAGAACATTAGTTATGTTATAGTATGTGTGAGGATAAGGCCATTTCCCTCGTATCATCTGCGTTGTGTAAAATAAATAAGTATAGGCTCCGTTCATTTTGCCTCCACCCTCCAAATCTACCTCGTTTGGCAGCATCCATCCCGCGCCCCATTTTGGCGATGGCACCTCGCATTAGGATGCTCACTAGTCGGGTGGCCACGAGGTAGGCCTGAGAGAGGGAGGGGCGTGGCGTCGAGGTTGAAGCGGTGGAGACAGCAGCGGTAAGAGCCATAACCAATCAGGGCTCTAAGGGCATGGCGTGAGGGGCGTGGTAAGGGCGTGCCTATATAAGCGCGCGCACAAAGCCCTTGAAAAGGACTTATGCGGGAGGATTTATGCAAGAGGACTCGCTGGGGAAGGTTGGCTTTGTGAGGACTTAGAGGGAGCTCGTGGTAAAAGGACTCACAAGGAATCGCGCTTTGTGAAAGGACTTGTTGGGAGAGCGCATTGTATAGGGACTTCTGCGGGAGAGGCGCGTTGCCATTGAACTGTATTGGGAGCGCATATAGCGCCGGTTCATCTATCACGTACGCGGCCGTGACCGCAAGTATAACCGCCAAGTCCGGTTCATCTATTACGTACGCGACCGTGGTCGCAAGTAACCGCCCAGCCAGCCTTACCTTTCGTCCCGCATTTAATCCCGTGTGCGCCAACGACCTGTGCGGAGCTTCTGCCGCCCTGACCATCTTCTCCGCGGTGCGAGTCGGGGACCGGAGTGAACTGCCTGGACACCATCAACCCTACCATCTGCAATCCCCGTGTGAGTGTCTGAGTGTGAAACGGGCCCGTGTCCTGGGATAAGTTAAGACTGTAATAAGCTGCACTGTGTCCCTGCATCCGATCCTTGTATATATGTGCATAGTGTAAATAAACCATCTGTTCTTCCTTGTTTCTTCCTGATTCGACCGTATCAGTGATTTCCTCCATTGGGTAAGCGTGGCACGATCAGAACCGCTCAGATCGGGTTTAGTCATTGTTAACGGCTCGGATCACGGTTCGCTACCGCTCGGCGTTTCCACCTATAACCGTGATTCGGGCGGGGCTTCTTTCCTTGCTTCCTGGGCAGCGTTGGTAATTAGGTATGTGATCAGTCCTATGACCCTACCTAATGCTGTCCGGAAGTGACGTCATAGGTCCCGGGTCCCGTCGGCTAGTCAAAGACAAGGGGACTAATCCCCCCTTTGTAAGGGGAAAGGCCGACCAGGAGATCCGCAACAATATATATATAAACAGAAATCGGGCGCTACTTTTGACTCACCCTGTATATACGTTGTACCTATCGGTTAAATGTCACCAGGTCTGTTCTGCTTCTGCAAGGCTTCAATATCATCTTGGATCTTTCTTACATCACTTGATGCTGTTAATTTCTCTGTGCAGGACACAGTCGTCTGCGAAGAGTTCTTACTGATGAAGAGACCTTCTCTGGGAAATCATTCACATACTAGAGAAAAAGTGTGGATCCAAGGACAGTCTCTTGCAGGACACCTTATGCCACTTTGGCTTTGGCCCTTCCAGTACAACTGTTCGGGTATGGCCCATCAGAAAGACTCAAATCCAGGCAAGCTGTTGACCATGGGCTCCACAGTGATCGAGTTTGATAAGTCATGAGTGTGACACCCTATGAAAAGACTTAGAAAAGTTCAACACCACCATGTAGTCTCTGCCATCACCTCTGCTTTAGTTTTGTCGCCTTTCTTAAAGATAAGGACGATATTTGCATCTTCCCAATGTTGGGGTAAATGAGACCTGATCTGAGGGATTCCCCAAGACATCCCGTAGATGTGAGCAAGGACTGAACTCACTGGATGCAGTTTATTTTAGCAACACTGCTTTAACATCTTCTGGACCAGAAGCTTTACTTGGAGAAAATTTATTCAAGAGCTTCTTGATGCCTTGGAAATGAACTATGATATATGGGTTTGAGGAACGTGGAAGGATTGGCATGTTGATATTCCCTTCCTTTGTGAAGACCGACTCAAACTGCCTCACCAAGATGTCAGCATTCTCCTGACTCAGATTTGAGTAAGCCTCCGTCTCGGTGTTGCTGAATACCTATTGAGGTCTCGTTTACATTTATTTACAAAGTTGTAGAAAGCCTTAGGTTTTTTAAAATCAGGTTTGGTCCAAATATGTCATTCAAATAACTCCATCTGACAGAACTGGAGTACTTTCTGGACTTTTGCTTGATGTGTTCTGAAGTTGTCCCAGTCTCTCTCATTCTGGCTCTTCCAGGCTCGAGTATAGAGATGTTGTTTTTGTTTGATTTTCCGTTTAATCGCCCTGGCAGTGTAGGGGACATCATATCTGGTACTGCTCATTTTTGTTGGCATATACTTGTCTTACTTCTAGGAATCTGGCTTTGAGCGCTTGCCAGTTCTGGTATGCAGTACTCAAGTTGGGGTTCTTCTTGAAATAAGTCAAGTATATTTTCCCTCCTCGGAAAGTGAACAACCTGTTCCAATGGGTATGCGGGTGTCTTCTGATACCTCAGGGGGATGGATGCCCCTGCCTTGCATAATCCCAGGTCACCTGTGGGCAAGGTGTAGTACCTGTCAGCCCCCCTTACCAGGGTAACGGTCCGCAGCCATGCGGTTTAAATGGCAGATGGCGCTAAGATGAGAGTCCAGTCGACTCCAACAGCACGGGTGGAAGAGGGTGAATTCCCCCAACGGCCGGCAGAGGGACGGAGAGGAGTGGCGACTCCCCATCTGTACCACACACTTACTCGTGTGTACCAGCCATAGAAAGGCAATGCCATCATTGCCCGAGGAGACTCGACATCGTCAACATGTTCCAAGTTGTGTTCGTCTGAAAGGTTCAGCAGCATGTTGTAGTGGGGTTCACTGTCTTTATATACTCTAGCTGAACAGGGCTCAATAACCTCATAAAAAAGAATGAAAACGAAAACGCTACGGTGGCCATCTGGGCCGCGCCAATGATCAAAATGCCATAGATTGTTGCTCAGCACCATCAAATGGATATGTTATTTGGGTTGTCTGCAGATAGGTGTCACTGTTGAGAGGAGTGTGTTCCTGCTTCCGTGTTCCCATCTGAGTAGTCTGAATTGGTCAGGTGTTTTATCGCTCCCGAATAAACTTGGATTGGTTACCAAACTACGTTGGTGTTCCTGGCTGATCCTGTTAGCGTTGGCAGCATTATCCGAACCTGTGTCCTTCGATCGGTGAGGTGGATTATTTCTACTCTATTTTTGAACATCCAGAGAACTTCGCACTCGCAAGATGGCGGCACATCAGGCTCATAAATGATGGAGTCTAACGAAGCACGAAACAATTACGTCTTTCAAGAACTGGCAACAAAATCTCCAGACCTTTCATATTTCCTTTCCTGCCTTTCCCTCGACTCAAACCTTTCATATTTTCTTTGCATCGGCTTCACATGAGGAAAGAAAACTAGTCGCCCCTTCGAGGCCTTGCAGATGACAAAGAGCTCATCCCCGCTGCCGTGCGACACATGCGCAACGGAAGTTGCTGCACTTGGACTTCCTGCTGAATCAAATCGCTAATTATTGTCCCGTCATCTCCAGAAACTCCATTGTGAAGTCCTCTACGTCCATGGCCTCCATTTGGCAATCGGTTCGACTCCATTTTTGATTTTAGGGGCCCATTTCATAGATTCGGATTTAACCAAACGTTCACTTGATGACCACCCGAAAGATCGTTCTCGTGTGCTGGGCAAATCGTATCCACTGTGTAAGCCTGTAAGGCAACTGGTCAGCCTCACCAGCATTTATCAAGTCGTCACGTGGGGATTACCAGCTATTCCGACAGTGAAGAGGAAGAAGAATACAACAGACTATGGATTGCCTCGTGCCTACTGTTCCGATAGGGAAGAAGAAAACCTTGATTTGAAACCTGAGCCTCCCAGGCCTGGGCTGGCTGTGAGACTTGTGAGTGTGAACATACGAGCCACAACCCCATTGCTACATCCGTGCGGGCGGTCAGCTGCGTTCAACCTCCTATGGGATTCACCAGGACGAATGTTGCGGGTTCAGGCTCACGTCCTTCCTTCCCCCACCGGCACGATCTGATAACCCCCTTTCGAGTCTGATTGCGACCTGGAGTATTGGATTGGATTGTTGGACACCACCACCCCCACTGTAACCACCTGTGCTCCTGGTCCTAGAGGTCCCTTCGGAGGTTTCCGCAGCCATACAGCCTTGTATGTATCGCTGCCTTTCACCATCCATCGATGTTCACTTCTGAGTCTGTGGTCAGCCATCCATCCGTACCTCAGCTGTCCCCTGCACTGCACCCGACCTGCATGGGTTCAGTCTCGCTTGGTGACCGCCTGGGTGTCTACACAGTTGCGTCTCATCCCAATTGTGTTGAGATGGCATTGGCTCATACCAGTATAATAGTTGTTTTCAGTTATTGCAAATTGTTAATTGAACCTATTCATGTGATACCTTTTCCCTGAGTTGTTTCCACCCTATTGGAAATTTTCATTTTATTTAATCTTCATATGCTGTTTGGAGTCTGGGTACTATTTGTTGATGAAAGTATGCTATAAAAGTTGTTAATGTCTACATGCTACACTACCTCATGACACCCATCAGTGCTTTGTTTGGAGTACTTTTTGTATACTTAGTCTCGGCTCATATGAGAGCTAACACACATGAAACATGTAATAAAGGGAGCAGGAGACAAGAGGAGGAGAGAGAGGGAAGCATAACAACAGTAGTGAACACTTAGCTGAAACATTTCCATCAATCCACCTGGAAAAAAAGAGAATAATCACCAGAACAGTCTTGAGTTGCTATTTCGAACAAGGGTTATAAACACTCCAAACAGTCATTCTAACTCCTGGGTCTCTCTATCAGACATGATATTTCTTAGGAAAACCACATTTCAAAGTTGCCTTCCAAAGCCAACCACCGACTGGGCATCCTCCATCGTATAAAGTCCTTCCATTGCACACCTGAAACTACAAGGCCTTCACTGCTCCCCTGCCTTAGGTCTTGCTCAGCTTGACGCCATGGAAACCAAAGCCTTCCAATATTATTGGAATATCACGTGATGAAGCTACGGGTCTATCACTCCGTCATTACAGACAGGTCGGTGGTCTAATCTGTCTTCTGCCTCCTCCTTTCTGGTCTTGCACCTCTGCTCTTTCCCTGCTTTGTCCCGCACCAGGTTTCTGCAGGGCTCACACAATCCACCATCAATCCCTTCTGGTGAAACTACATAAATCCAGGACCACTGCTCACCTCCACTCATTCGTTCCTCTTTTTTCCCACCTGTTGAACCAACGTCCCCATTCTCTTTCCTCCAGGTCTTCAAAACAGCTACCCTCATAAACCCCCAACCCCTATCCTCCCTCCTTCCAAATTTACAGTTTGCCCTCCTTGGAGTTTCCTTCTGTATCCACCTTGTGCACCCCATACATCCTCTCCCCTCCCACCCCCCCCCCCCCCCACCACACACCCCATTCTCTCTTCTACTCCTTTTGCATGAGTGACAACTGTTCCCTTTGCGTCCTGCATGAGTGTTTTTGTCTGTAATGTGCTGGTCAATTCAGTGTACTGTCTCTTCTTCCACGAGCCTCGACAATGTATACAAAAAAACCCGGTGTACTGTAACCCTTTGGGGGATCTCACGGGGCACCTCACGGAGGACAGCAAAGATTGGCATCGTTCACACAATTGAGATTGTACATGATGTTGCATTGCGAAGGAGCAAATATCCTTCAAGATTGACAAGAACACCAAAGTAGACAACCAATTTAATTATTATATTTATTGAAATAGGACTCAAGTTTGCCCCCAGACAACAGATAACGGAAGAGTTAATTTATGTACAAAGAGATAAACATTTTATCCACAGGGCATCTTAAAGTGAGTTTAAAGGCTTGCAGAAAAATGGACAGCAGAAGGTCATGGTTGGGAGGGGAAAAAAATGGAGAGCAAAAGGTCATGGGTAGTAGGGTCAAGATTGAGAGCGAGAGGTCATGGGTGGGAGGAGAAAAATGGAGAGCAACACGTTGTAGGCAGAAGAGGAAAGGTCGAGTGCAAGAGGTCATGGGTAGTAGGGTCAACATCGAGAACAAAGAGGAAAGAGGTCATTGGCAGGAAGGGAAACATCAAGAGTGGGATGTCGTGGGGGGGGGGGGAGGGGGGGAGATCAAGAGTATTAGAGGTTATGTAGCTCTGACAGACAGTAATGTAAGAAAAAGTATTATGTAAAAATATTTTTCAAAAATTTCTTTGGGATGTTAAAATGGTAATATTAAATATTATCGTTCAAATTATCATCATCATTGCCCTGTCTGTCCCTGTACCTTGTGTCACCGGGGCAGTACCGGTGTCCGAGCGGATCATTCCCAAAAATATACAAATCACAGCGTGAACCCACCATTCCGATTTGGAAAGAAAAATTACTTAAAGTGGCTTTTGCATCAAAGAAATAGCAAAGTAGACATTCAAACACATAGAGACAACTGAACCAAGTGTCGATGCAGAAGATTCAAAGTACACATTCAGTTCACCGTAACCAATAACTTTAGAATCACATGTGAAACCATTCCGCAAAAGCGATATACTCAATTCCAATAGTTCACAGACACAGAATCCCGTTTCCTTTTTTCATTCTCCATCCCACACCCAAAACAAAAATCACAGTACAGATGCTTTTGGCCGTACATGATTCTCCCCAAATTCAGTTTGTATTATTTTTTCAATCCCTTCCGAATTGAATTGAATTCCCAAAATAACACGTATCTGAGTGCACCGTGTGTGGACATACCGTGCGTACGTGTTCCCTTCAATGCAAATCACCACAAGCTTATCTTAAATGGTGAGTCTGGTTTAGTTTAAATGAGAGGTCTTTGCTTCCCCAATCACAGTGCAGTATGTGGACAATCATATTGACAGGGTGTTTTGCACAGAGGTGGATTGTTTAAAAGCAATTTGAAATACTTTTTTTTTTTTAATCACAATACGGCCATCCACATATTCTGTACACAATAAAGAGGGAGAGGGGCTCAAAGGAGAAAAATAGGGAGACAATGAAGAGGAGTCGAGATGATGATACAATGTGGGGTTAAGAGGTGAGGAGGGGCCAGGAATACGATGAAAAGAAAAATCAATGAGACGTACACTGCTGTGCAAAAGTCTTAGACACATTCAGGAGTTAAAATATATGAATGTTAAATAGAGAAACATCATCTGTAATGGACAAGCCCAGGACTAGAAGACCCAAAAGGTTGTCTGACATGGATGAGAAATAGCAAGAAGACGAGCGTTGAATGGACAACGGAACTGCAGACGGCTCAGGTCTTGCTGTCCGTCCCTCAACAGTACGAAGGTCACTTTTGAAATCAGGACTTAAATGATGTGTTGCAGTAAGAAAACTTCTGTTAAGAAAGGGGAACAAGACTAAAAGGCTGAAATATCCACAAAAACACACAAATTGGACAATGGAGCAATGGTCAAAGGTGCTTTGGACAGACTAGTCGAAGTTTCAGTGATTTGGATCGAGCCGACATAAGATGTATGTGAGACGATGAAAAACTGAAACTTGTAAAGAACCTTGCTTGAAGACAACAATTAAGCATGGAGGAAGTTAAATTCAAGTTTGGGGGAGCATATCCTCACGTGGTGTTGGAAAATTGATGGAATATTGACTGCAGCAAGGTACAAACAAATTTTAACCCACAACACCCAGTGGTGCAAGACTTATTGATCCAAAATTCATCTTACTGCAACATCATGATCCAAAACACTCAACTGGAATAATTAAAACTTATTTGCAAAATAAGGAGGAATCTGGAGTCCTTCAACGTGTGGAATAGCCTACTATATCAATGAAGCTGTACGTGATGATTGTGAACAACTAAAAAGTAATAAGAAACCCAGCAACTTAGATGATCTTTGGGAGGTCTTGTAAGAAGTGTGGAACACCATTCCACAGGAGTTTATAACAAAAATTTTTAAAGTGCCCCTGGAAGAATTTCAATGGCTTTGAAGTAAAATGGTGGACATACTCACTATTAGTTTATATCAAGGTATATTGTGTATAAATTTCTTTATTTGAAAATGTTTTTTTTCATAAAGGTATATTTGCATTTAGTTTCCTTATGCATTAGAGTAGAAAAATTGAAAATGTCTAAAACTTTTACACAGCAGCATATGGGAAGGATTGTTGGGTAATCATGACGTCAGAGATTTTTACCTACATCATATGTAGACAGCCCCGAATGGAATCCAGGAGATCTTAGTTATAACACAGTGCATATTACGGCACAAACACACACACATGCTCATCCAATGACTGAACCTGTCACGCAATCACAAGTGGCTCGTCATCCGAGAAACCCTGGATTGGTACATCATCGTCTTCATCATCTCCTGCAAAAACAAATGGGACGGGGTCCGGGTACAAACAAAGTGGGGAGGAAAAGAAGAAGAAGAGGGTATCAATTTAAGACCACGCTCGTGGAGGAAGTGCGAGTCGAGAATTGTTTTATGATCGAGGCCTTGCAATGGTAAGTGAGACTTGTGTGAGACGGTGAATCAGTGGAGAGCAGCAAGAAAGTTGCTTGTGATGTTCCTTACCGAGATAGAGTGTTGCCGAGCCATTGCGAGAATTGTAGTGAGAGTTGGCATCAATTACTAGTCTGGTAAAGCCAAAGCGCCTGCGTAGGATCAAGCAAGTTATGAATGCCGCAAAGGTCAGCAGCACAACGATCACGATCACAGGGATCACCACTAATGCATTATCCCATTTCTCTTCTTCATGTGCAGCTACAGGGAAGAGGAAGAAGTGGAAAGTGAACATATGAAAGGAGGAACCGGAAAGTGGGATTTGGAGAAGGATGTGCAAGGGTATAAGGACTGTGGATTGAGGAGGAAACCCCAAATGGGGAACAGCATTCATGCATGTTTATCACAGGATCGACCACACTTGAGCCACGGAATTATTCGGCCATGATGGAGTTATCTATAGGAATACCCTAAAGTACCAAATAATGGAGTGTAGAAAGGAGGGGGCAGGTGTGATTGGCTTTGTGGTGTAGTTAGTGGTTGGGGAGGAGGAGGGAGGGTTGAGTTTGAGTGAATAATTTCATCAATGTAGGAAGTAACAGTTCATTTTTCATGCCCAGCTATAAACAAGGAGAGCCACAAAAAGGCTGCCAGGCCTTTACCAGAACACTTACAACACCAGACCATTCCATGACGTCACGTCTCGAGGACGAAAATTATGGCGCATTACACCATGAAGAGGATTTTGAAAGAAATCATGAATCAAAACGTAATTTTTCTTTTTACTTTCTTTCTCTGTTTCTATTTCCTTCAGAACACTTTTCTTCTTCCTACTCTTCCTATCCCGGTGTGTACCCCAGTTTAGAATAGGTACACCGTATCCCTGCACATCGTAAGAGGCGACTAAGGGTTGGCTCCAGGAAGGGCATCCGGCCATAAAAAAAAACATTGCCTCAAACAGGGAACCATGATTGTCATGGGGCCCGCAAGGCTAACCCCTGCTCTGGCGGGGAAAATGGCCTTAAAACGATCATTCATTCATTATTTTCACTCTTCCTATTCCGAACACCGCAGATATCACATTTTTGTTGCACCTCATTTTACTCTCACGTGATTCTCGAATTGGATTTGTCTCGTAATGTCGTGCGTTTACATCACTTTGCCACCTTCACACATTCTTACCCTGGAAGCTGGTCGTGGCAGCAAGGCTGCAAGTGTTTCCACGGCGACAAGCTGCACGCACATTGAACAGGTACATCTGGCCAGGTTCAGCAATGGTCCACAAGACATGTGTCTCCATTGTTTGTATCACGTAAGGGCTTTTCTTCCATTCTAGGGATGTCACGTTGACTACATAACCCTGCGGTCAGAAATTTCACGGTCATGGTATTTACAATAATAACTTTAATGTCAGGAAGAGCATCCAATCTTTATCACGTGACATTAAAGACTTGAATGAATGACTGTTTTTTTTTTTATGTGCAAGCACTGCATATAAAGAGTCAAGACTCACAGAGGAGAAAAAGTTAGGTGAAACAAGGTAGATAGAGGAGGTTATTCAAGGTGAAGATGAGTCACAGGATACATTTTGTAAGAGAAGAAGAAGAAAACAATAAAATAAAAGACAAACCCTGCTGCGATTGAAGTTTTTGTCTGAAAGAGCAAGATCCTTCCATATAATCATCACTTCCTTCACTCCCAAGGGTACCACCTTAACTGCTCGAGGAGCTGCCAGTGGATCTTCAGGGTAAAAGGTAAATTGATAGAAAAGAGAACTTGATTATAACGAATGCTGATCGAGTTTGGTGACGATTGCAGACATGTTCGGGAACGTCTTTTTGATTAAAAAAAACAAAAAAACATTGTACTTATAACGCTCTTGTTTGAGGCATAAGGCTGCCCTCTCTTGAATCGATGCAATTATAATAACCTTAAAGTGGGGGTCAAACATGGATGTGCAGTGTGAGAAAGAGAGAAATAATGAGTACAGTATATATATATATATATACAGTCAAGTGAAAAAGTAAGTACATCCCATGTAAAGTTTTGACTTTTTCAACATATTTCAACATACAGCTATTTGATCTTCATGTCAACAATATTGATAGATAAAGGTGATATAATATAACAAATATCATGAAACATTTACATTTTGTAGTCCATTGTATAATTTAAATAAACATAAATGCAAATTTCGCATGTGGAAAAAGTAAGTACACCCCCACATTTATCATGACTTCAAATACCTAAAATTAGAATCAGGTGCACCAGCTCAGGTGCAAATGATTAGAACATAGTTAGAGAGGATCTTGGAGGAACCTGTCTTATTTAAACCTCAGACATTTAGTTTGGTTTGCTCTTTGTTGTTGAAGTGTGCGGCATCACCATGCCTAGATCAAAAGAGCTCTTTGAGGCCTTCAGAAAGAAGGTTATAGATGCCTACGAGTCTGGGAAGGGATTTAAAAAGATCTCCAAACAATTTGAAATCAATCACTCGACTGTCCGGAAGATCATCTACAAGTGGAGAAGATTCCAAACAACTGCCAACTTGTTCAGGCCAGGCCGCCCCAGCAAGTTCAGCCCGAGAGCAGACTGCAAGATGCTGAAAGAAGTCTCAAAGAACCCCAGAATGTCATCACGGGACCGACAGGTAGCTCTTGCCACTGTTGACGTCAAAGTGTACGAGTCTAACATAAGAAAGAGGCTGCACAAATTTGATCTACATGGGAGGTGTGCCAAAAGGAAACCTTTGCTGTCCAGAAAGAACATCAGGGCAAGACTAAAATTTGCCAATGAACACCGAGGCAAAAACCAGCACTTCTGGAACAATATGCTCTGGACAGATGAGTCAAAGGTAGAGCTATTTGGCCACAGTACCAGAAGACATGTTTGGCGAAAACCAAAGACAGCATTTGACCACAAGAACGTGATACCAACTGTAAAGCATGGTGGTGGAAATATGATGGTTTGGGGCAGCTTTGCTGCATCAGGGCCTGGGCAGCTCACCATCATAGAATCCACTATGAATTCTTCATTGTACCAGAGGGTGCTTGAGGATAATGTGAGGCCATGTCGGAGAAGTTGAAGCTCAACCGAAGGTGGACCTTGCAACATGACAATGACCCTAAACATACCAGTAAATCCACCAAGGAATGGCTGAAAAGAAAGAAATTGAGGGTTCTGGAATGGCCAAGTCAAAGCCCGGATCTAAATCCCATCGAGATGATGTGGGGGGATTTTAAACGAGCTGTGCATGCAAGAAACCCCTCAAACATCGCACAGCTGAAAGAATTCTGCATGGAGGAGTGGGCAAAAATTTCTCCCAGTCGATGTCAGAGACTGGTAGACAGTTATAAGAAACGCCTACTTGAGGTTGTTTCTGCCAAAGGGGGCAATACCACCTATTAGAGCCAAGGGTGTACTTACTTTTTCCACATGCGAAATTTGCATTTATGTTTATT
The DNA here is from genome assembly GCF_964187855.1 of Myxine glutinosa. Classification (NCBI taxonomy): domain Eukaryota; kingdom Metazoa; phylum Chordata; class Myxini; order Myxiniformes; family Myxinidae; genus Myxine; species Myxine glutinosa. Next base: position 28,239,085 of record NC_136274.1, read on the forward strand.
TAAATTATACAATGGACTACCAAATATAAATGTTTCATGATATTTGTTATATTATATCACCTTTATCTCTCAATATTGTTGAAATGAAGACAAAATAGCTGTATGTTGAAATATGTTGAAAAAGTCAAAACTTTACATGGGGTGTACTTACTTTTTCACGTGACTGTATATCATTCACACATCATTCAAACAAAATACCAAACCCGTGTGGGGATACACGTACGACTGCAGCTCAAAGTAAGTATCTAAAGCATCCAAAGTATCTAAAGCTCTCCCGAGCGCAAATGCGCAGTCTGCTGTCCATGTTTTACAGTAGCCTTACCTGTTGCAAAATGCAGCGAATTAGATTTGATGGACCCGTTGGCCACAGACACCCACGCGTCGTATTCCTCTCCCGGTGATAGACCATGGATTGTGGTGGACACCGACAAATCCTTTGAGCTTACATGATAAGCCCGTGTTCCAGATACCGCATCATTGTCGTTTGGTTTTACCCACACTGTGTAGTTCTACGTGGAGCGAACAAATGGCGATTACAAAACACCAACAACCACATTGTGCGTGTTCAGACATCTTCAGTATTGATAGTACTTGATTGATCGGCAAGTGATAGTTGTATGACTACATCCACAAGTAATTTAAAAAAAACATTTTTTAAATGTGAAAGGATGTAGGGATAGTATGCTAAAAAAAAAAAGGTATGTAAACAAGGTAGGGGTGGTCACAAGAAATAATCATGTGAAACATCCCTACATCTTTGTTTGAATAATGGTTGCTCCCTGGTACATCCATGCATCCATTCAGAATGATAATAATTACCAGTGTAGGTTGACTTTTTCCATTCATGAACTGAACCAGTGAAATATTAAACCGTTTTCACACACACACACACACACACACACACACACACACACACACACACACACACACACACACACACACACACACACACACACACACACACACACACACACATACACACACTCTTCAGATAGTGTTTGTGAACCCCAAATCGAGAGAGAAGTACAGTGTAATTTGTAGGAACAACCCATGGCCCTTCCTTGTCATATGTGTAGCTGTGCAGAAATGCTTACTTTGCAGAATCCTTTCAAAGTTATGAAAAATTTGAACAGTCATGAACCTCCCCACTACAAAATGCAGTTGATTCCTGTTCCTGTCCTAAGCTACAACCAATTTTGAGTCAAGCTATCTGAAAAGAAGAAGAAGGGCTATTTTGCCAATGTATGTCAGTTTTGTAGATCAGGGATGCTGCCCAAGAGTTTCACAAGTGTTGTTGGATGTGAAATCCTCTGCAGATGACTGGTTGGTACCTTACAGGTTTATAAGTTTGTATATTGGTAGATTGTTTTTGAGGATTTGTGTTGTATTAAACATCTGGAGTGTCTGGGTCATCCCTACATAGGAAGTCTACCAACTTCCTTATAACCAAGTCAAAATTGAATGACACAAATTCCAAGCAAGACGCTAAAACTTTAAAGAAAGGCAGATATGAGGATATGCACAAGTTATAAGCAGAGGAAAACAACAAATGGGGAAATAAAGGGAAAGAATAAGGGAACAAACTTTACGAGCACAATTGAAAAGCAGGAAAAGGAGGCAATGAACAGAGAAGAAGAAGACTGAAGGACTAAAGAAGGAATAAAAAGTAACTTGAAGATGAGATGTAAAAGTGACCTTCAAGTTCTGTGAGGCACCGTATGCCGGACTCCATTTGAGGGTGACCGACGTTTCCGAAAGCCTGGGTGAATGCAGACCATATGGTGCTACATCGTACTCCACTGTGGAACGGATGGCAAGGTTTGATGGAGGACCGATAAATGGCTTTAGGACTCTTACCTGGAGAGAAAGAAAGCACAAGATTAGGAGATCAAAGGGAAATTAAACAAGTGTAGACAAATGAGGAATGAAAACGTATGAGGCAATGTGATGTCGTACACAGCATTTGAAAAAATACAAGGGGAGGACAACATGTAAAACTGGAATATCCACATCTTATCAAGATGATTGGGAGGTAATGTGAAGGTTAACTACCGAGCAATAAAAATAAAATAAGAGAAGATGAAAGAGGATGCAGTTATATGGTCAAGCAGCTGTGAAAAAGGGCAGGTGAGGTCAAGTGTTAAAGTATACCAAGCCACCAAGTATATCAAGATATCAAGTGAAGTTTATCAAGGTTACCCAGGGTATCCCAGGAAGTGACGGCACTTCCCCCAAGCTCAGTGGCTGTGTTAAGTGTTTGTTCCGTCAGTATGTCCGTGTGTGTGTGTGTGTGTGTGTGTGTGTGTGTGTGTGTGTGTGTGTGTGTGTGTGTCAGCTCTATTGCGAGCCTCAGCCCAAGTATTTTTTTTTTAAAGCCAAGAAGTATGAAAATGGATTGACATGACAACACGGAAAAGTGGTAAGCATGGTTTACATTATAAATACAAACCATGAAAATGGACATTTCATGAAGAGGAACAGTGATCGTTGCATTGTGATTGGCCGTCTGGATCCGTGGCCCTTTCTCCCACATGTTCTGTTCATTTTGGCCAGAGTACAGGCCAAATTCCTGGAAGAGAACCAGGGATACCAAGCATTCTTAAACAACACGGATTGCTAACATTAATTAATAAACAAACAAGAAATATGTCGTGCATAGCACGATACTTGTGAGATCCCCAAATAAGTTATTGACCTTTGGCCTATGTTGACCTCAAAAAAATACTTGGTGGTTGAATTCAGTGACCAGATATGCAAATCCTCTTCAAATTTCAAGTTAATAGGATAAAAATTGAGGATTTTAGAAATTTGGCCTCAAAATCAATAGGCTTTTTGCTTATGACCAACTGTACCATTTCATTTCCTCCCCTCACCCTCCTCCATTTTCATTCCAGTTGCTCATCACTGCATGACTAACCTCCCCATCTCCTTTCCACGAGCACAACATTGTGGTGGAATTTATAGCCTTAGGATAGTTGAGGAAAGGCATCTGTGGAGCAGGGCCAGGTAGCTGGAGAAGAACCTCAGGACTCCAAAATGAAGTACTTCCATGCCCCATATCCATAGCCAAGGACACGGTATACTCTTGGCCGCCAGCAATTTCAGTCACTAAAGGACACAGGGACAGGAGGAGAGCGGTAAGAACGAGGAGCAAAGACAGATCATATTTAAGGAGCCCTTTTTTCTGAGTATTGTACCTATGGATTCAACTTCCTGCTCAACACTACAACACTACAACAGCATCCATGGTCGTTCAAAGTAATACCTTTAAAGGAGTTTTCTGTTCCAGCAACGCTGAAGAATTTCATTTCCTCCTGAAAACCTTCGAAGGCCCACTTCAGACTCACATTGTAATTCTGGGGCTATAAAGGAAGGCAGGAAATAAAAGAAAACATAGAGGTGGTGAAAGAACTCATAGAATGGATAGAAGGAACATAATGCGGGTCTACATTGTGCCAGAACGGTTCCTGTCGGATAGTAGGCCGCTCACAAGCATGTATATGGGCTCTTAAACCTTGCGAACAGCCATCTCGGTAGGAACTGCAGTGCACCGTTAGCAAGGCCTAAGGCTTCTAGAGGCAGACAAAGGCAGAAACTGCTCGTTACTCGCGAGATGCTTCCATATCCGGAAGTAATTAGAACTTCCCCGAACATTCGCAGAAGTATATAATCCTCTATATTAACACTCGTCACATTTTTACTCCACTCTACATTTACGATTATCATCTAGCTACACTGCTACAGCAAACATTGCAGAGTATGCAATAAAAACTAGCGTGAAGTCGATGGCGCGCTATTGCAAATCCTCGCATTGTCCACGTACAGCAAAGTTGAAAGAAGCCAAAAAGTTCCACCAGGAATGACCCAATATCAAATTTTTGAGTTTAAATGTTTTTTTTCATTTTTACCCCTGTAGCCCCAAGTCCCTACCCCCTGGGGCATGAACCAGGGGACAAATCCAAAAAATCCTTACATATTTCATGCATCTCCAAATGTCGATTGCAAATACAAAGTTTCATTCAAAAATGTTTTAAAATGTGTGTGATGACATTTTTGGTATTTGACCTTTTGACCCCACCCCAGGGGTTGGGGCCAAAAATGACGCTGCTCTCGCACCTTTGTGCTACGTGGTGATCATAACTACCACGTTTGGTGAATTTCTGCACAACAGTTTAGGAGGAGATTTCATGGCGGACAGACCGATTACAATGCCGATTACAATAACCCACACTTTTTTTTTTATCAAAAAGCATGGAGATAATAAATGCTTGCATATCGATAGCTCAGAATACAGTATGAGGCCTCAACAGTTGCTCATATATAATTTGCGAGAGCTTTTGTCTTCGGATATCACTGCGAATAAACAAGTCGGCAAGGAGAAGCTGAAAAAATATGATAACAAAAATGAAAACTCAAAGATCACAATCAACAGAGCGGGTCAATCTCCAAAAACGCCAATTTGATTTCTGGCACGCATGGCCAAGGGTGTTTATCTGGTTTCTTGGACCAAGTGTGTTTATCTGCCTACTACATTTGAATACGGTTCAACCCCAGCAGAGTCATACCAAAGACTTTTAAAATACTACATGCTGCTTCCTTTTTTTAAAAGTGTTTTTTGTAAATTTTTTATATGTTGAAGGTGCCAGTCAATCGCCAGTCAGTCAATGTGCCAGTCAATCAATGCCAACTATATAGTCCTCATCGAGGCCAGGCCTTAAATAAAAAAGCTGCATTGATAGAAAAGTGAACACCGAGCACCTTGCTTGACACCCAGCATTTAAAAGGGATTTTTAACGGATCACACAAACACGGCTGTTGACTTTGGGTGAAGTGACTTGGCGGAACACCTGGATGTCAGCGGTTCCATATCCTGGTGGCAATTTACTCTCTCTGTAGTCAGCGGGGAAGTTTTATGGATAAATCTTCTTGCCTAAGGGATGCACCCACAGAGGTTGTCTGTACTTTATCCTCTAAATGCTGAATGTCAAGCAAGGACTCTGCGAATGGCATCTGCACACATCATTTTAAAAGTCTTTGTTAGGACTTGGTCTGACTCAGGCCTACCATATTCAGAGCAGACGTTCCAACCACATTGCCACTGAATTGACTTCAGCAGATGTCATCGACCAATATGAGAGGATGGTAGAAGGCAGTAAAGAATGAAAGGGATTACGGCTAATGTGTGATAGGATAATGTTAAGGATTTATTCAGACAAAGCCAAATATTAACTTTAGCCCAAAGACCAAAATGGATGGTCTTACGCGAAGCTGGTGTTTCTGCCTTCAGGTATCACAAGCCAGACAAAAAAATAGCCTTTCACCTGTTTGACACACTGCATGAGGGGGGTCTTCAAGAAAAGTTACCACTTCATCAGTGATGTCAGATTGGATTGACCAATCCAGGGAAAGAGAACCATGGGCCATATGTGATAAGTGGAAAGTAGGTTAGCGTAACGAGTGCGTAGACAGTGGTGTACGGAGACGTACCCGAGGAGAACCAGGTTTCCAGGACACGGTGAAGCTGTTGGTGCTCACGTCCAGAATCTTCACGTTTTGAGGAACATTTTCCCATGCTGTGCACACACGTACGATTGTAACCAAACATCACAGGTTCAAGTGCAGTTAAAAGTAGCATGAGGACACAGTGACACGAGTGTTGCAATATGTGCAAGAGCCTCAGTTTGAACAAAATTAACTTGTCAAAATAATAAATCCAATGCATTGGGGGATAATTACAATTCCTGTTTAATTAAATTGAGAGATCACATATGTATGAAGGTTGTCCTGGGTGGTTTGCCTTTGCCTTCCCCAGCAATCAGTCAGGGAAAGGAATTTGTAATTCGTTCAGGGCACCGGTGATAATTATCCTACTCTTGTAAAAGGCCAGACACTGGGATATTTAAGGTCTACCAACCAATGCTAGCAGACGGAAAGCCGGGCTTAAGGTCCATCGGAAATATGGAGCACACATTGATGCCACCCCCCCCCCTCCCCCGCGCATCACACACCAACTCAACAATCTTATTATAACGACAACCAAGCGCTTATCTGTCATTAGGGTTTTCGTTATGGTACTATCGCAGACTCGCAGGATGTGGTATGCAGAAAAACAAGGAGTAGTGTTCATACAGAAGCCTTCGGCTGTTTATTCCCAAGAAGCTCCGAAAAGTCCTAAAGGCTCCGTGAAAGGCTCTGTGAAACACTTCAATCCTCTTTTTAAAAATAGCACTTGTACGCAGATAATGACACAGAATGGGCCTCATCACGAAGATGGCCTAGTGGTTCGGTATAATAATAATAATAATAATAATAATTCATTTATTTTGTATAGCGCTTTTCAAGAAGCCCAAAGGCGCTTTGACAGAGTGGAAAACATAAAGCATAACAATACATGAAAACAACAATTGCAAAAAGACAAGAATCAATAGGGAAATATTTAAAGCAAAAGGAGGGAGGAGAAGTGATAGTCAGGGGTTAAATGCTGTGGGTTGAATGTTGAATGCAGTGTTGAACAGGTGGGTCTTTAGTGATGTTTTGAATGTGGTGAGTGAGGAGGAGTCTCTGATGGTGTGAGGTAGTGAGTTCCAGAGGGTGGGAGCAGTGATGGAGAAGGCCCTGTCCCCCCAGGATCTGAATTTGGTCCAGATGGAGGGGGTCAGGAGGTTGGTACCAGCAGAGCGGAGGTTGCGGGTGGGAGTGTGTCTGGAGAGGAGGTCAGCCAGGTAGGATGGGGCCAGGTTATGGAGGGCTTTGTATGTCAGGAGGAGGATTTTGTACTGGATTCTCTGGGGGATGGGGAGCCAGTGAAGCTTGTAAAGGACGGGGGTGATGTGGTCACGGGTCCGGGAATGGGTGAGTAGACGGGCAGCGGAGTTCTGAATGTATTGGAGTTTATTGGTGATTTTTGAGGGTGAACCATAGAGGAGGCTATTGCAGTAGTCCAGACGGGAGGTGATGAAGGCGTGGATGAGGGTTTCTGCAGCCGTGGAGGAGAGGGATGAGCGGAGACGGGCAATGTTTTTCAGGTGAAAGAAGGCTGACTTTGTGATCTGTTTAGTGTATTTGTCGAAGGAGAGGGTTTGGTCAAAGATGACGCCAAGATTCCGGATGTGAGGGGAGGTGGATACTGGGATACCGTCGATGTTGAGGACAAAGTTATGGGTGGATTTTGTGAGCGTTTTTGGGCCAATGATGATTATTTCAGATTTATCACAGTTAAGCTTGAGGAAGTTGATTTGAAGCCAGGATTTTATTTCAGTGATGCAGTTTGTCAGGATAGAGTGGGTGTCGGTGGAGACGGACTTGGTGGAGATGAAAAGCTGGATGTCATCGGCGAAGCAGTGGAATTGGAGACCATGACGGCGGATTAAGTGACCGAGGGGGGACAGGTAAAGGATGAAGAGGAGGGGGCCAATAACTGAACCTTGGGGGACACCTTGGGGGAGGGGAGCAGTGGGGGATTTGCAGTTATTGATGGAGATGAACTGGCGTCTGTCAGAGAGGTATGATTTAATCCAAGAGAGGGCAGTGCCGGTAACGTTAAAGGTGGATTCAAGTCGGGTGAGGAGGATGGTGTGATCGATGGTGTCAAAGGCAGCGCTGAGGTCGAGGAGGACGAGAATGTTGAGGTTGCCAGCGTCAGAGGAGAGGAGAAGGTCGTTGGTGATTTTGAGGAGAGCAGTTTCAGTACTGTGGTTGGAGCGGAATCCGGATTGGAATGTTTCTTACAGGTTATTGGCAGAGAGGTAATTTTTTAGTTGAGTGACTACAGCGCTTTCCAAAACTTTTGACAGAAAGGGTAGGTTGGAGATGGGTCTGAAGTTGTTTAGGGTGTCAGGGTTTAGACCAGGTTTTTTTAGAATGGGGGTAACAGCAGCAATTTTGAGGGAAGGTGGGACGATGCCTGTAGACAGGGAGGAGTTTATTGTTGCAATGATAAGTGGAGAGAGAGCAGGGAGAGAGGCCTTGACAAAGCTGGAGGGGATGGGGTCAAGAGTGCAGGTGGCAGTTTTCATTCCTAAGAGGAGTTCAGAGAGGTCAGTAGGGGAGATTGGGGAGAACCGAGACAGGGGATGGCAGGACAAGGGGGGGGCAGGTGGTTGGAGGGGGAGCGGGTGCGGCGGTGGTCAAGCTATTGTAGATGTTGTCAATTTTGCGTTGGAAGAAAGAGAGGAAGGAGATGCAGTTGTCTACTGTGAATGACTGGGTGGTGGTGTTCAGGGGGCGGAGGAGTTTGTTTATTGTCGAGAAGAGTGCTTTTGGGTTTCCGGAGCCAGAGTGGATAATTTGAGAGTAGTAGGCGGAGCGGGCGCGGGAGAGGGCATCTTTGTAGTGTTGTAGGTGGTCCTTGTAGGCTTGGGAGTGAACTGTGAGACCTGTTTTATTGCGGAGTCTTTCAAGTTGGCGAGCACGAGTTTTCATCAGGCGGAGTTCAGGGGTAAACCAGGGAGCAGAATGGGTGAAAGAAACTGTTTTGGTTTTTACAGGCACAAGCTGGTCAAGGCAGGAGGAGAGAGTGTGGTTGTAGTAGTCAGTGAGGTCGGAAGGGGTGTGGAGGTCAACGAAGGGAGAAGTGGACATTTTTTCAGAGAGGGTGGATGAGAATGAGGTAGGTGAAAGAGCGTTTAGCTTACGGAAGTTGATAGTGCGATAATGTCTTGGTGTTGGGGTGGGGATGTTGATGGTCATATTGATAGCTAAGTGGTCAGAGAGGGTGAGGTCGGAGCCAGAGAGATGGTGCAAATTTAATCCAGTGGAGCAGACAAGGTCCAAAATGTGACCACAGATATGGGTAGGAAAGTCGACATGTTGAGTGAGGTTAAAGCAGGTGAGTAAATCAGTGAAGTCAGTGGTTATTGTGGAGTCAGTGGAGTCCTTGTGGATATTGAAATCACCAAGGAGGAGGATTGAGGGGGAGAGGGAACATAGCTGGGTCAGAAAGTAGGAGAAGTCAGACAGGAATGATGGGTGTGGTTTGGGAGGGCGGTAGACGACAGCCATGACTGACTGCGTGTGACCAGAGAGTTTAAACGCCAGGTGTACAAATGATGAGGATGAGGCGATGGGGATGAGGCTGGTCCTGATGTCTTGACGGTGGATAACGGCAATTCCACCACCTCGGCCCCCCGAGCGTGGTTTATTGACGTAGGAATATCCATTGGGTGTGGTGAGGTTGAGTGTGTAGTAGTCCAGAGGTTGTTGCCAAGTTTCGGTGAGACAGAGAAAGTCCAGTTTGTTATCCAGGATGTATTCGTTCAGGATGAGGCATTTGTTGTTGAGGGACCGGGTGTTGAACAGGGTGAGCTTGATGTTGTTTTGAACAGCAGGGATGAATTCAGGTGATTTAGCCAGGGTTCGTAGGCAGGAGGTGCGATTGTGTGCGTTGCTGTGACCAGGTGCGCTGGGACGAAGAGTGAGAGTGCGCTGAGCCGACCAGAGGACGGGGATGGAGTGACCTGATTGCAAATATACAAACTTACGACCGGAGCCACGGTGAATGTACCTGGGCAAAGCGATCACGGCAAAGCGGCAAATGCAGCGGCAATCGACCGCCGCCGCTACAAATCTAGATCACGGCGGGAAACCGCCACCAAACCGCTGCGATGGTCACAACCCACGAGAGCGTGCCCGAGGAAACAGCGAGCAGGCGAAGGAGCCGGGCAGGCGAAGCAGGGAGCAGAGCCGGGGCTATGCAGAGGGCAGACTCAATGGCCAAAAAATCCGCACGACCACCAAAAAAGCAAGCAACTGACAGTGGCCCGGTCGAAGAAGCGGCGAGCATGTGACGCCTGCGTCCTCTTCATACCGGACCGGAAGCGGAAGCCATGCAGTATGAACCTCGCAGCACAGTAATAGCTTTACACTACGATGTAAGATTCGCAGATTCGCAAAGTGCTGTAAGCTTCACCCTTCGCAGGTAGCCATAGGAAAAAGAAGAAGCCACGAACATCCGCCCAGAGGCTAAAGGGATTTAATTATTTAACCTACCAATGTCATGACTGACGTTACACTTATAGTCGGGTCAGAAATGAAACTCATAACAGACATCTCAGGGGCAACTGAATTACGTCGGCACTATTTTATCAGACCTAGGAACTTCAGATCACTCTTTAAAAAAAAAGAGCTTTTTTGTACAAATCAAAGAAGACAAATGGCATCTGTACTTTACCAGTTGTATTTGCGAAAACGTGAACCCAGTCTGTCCAAGGCCCTTGGCCGTAGCTTGTCGCTGCTGCCACCTAAACACAAACGAGTACTTCAGGGCCTGCACCATCCATCATACTTAAACGACATGCCAAATGTAAGAGAGAGACTGGTTATGATGGTAAGGAAGAACAGCAAATGAGATGTGAATAAGAAAGCACAGAGGAGAAGTCTAACCCTGAGGTTGTAGTCTTCATTAGGGTTGAAAGACAGGGTGAATGTCCGTTCATTGGTGATTTTGTCAACTACGGAGGAGCCAGAGGTTTGAATGGAAACCTGTGGAAAGGCAAGTGATGGGGAAGGGTTAGCGGAAAGGAAAGGCTTCAAAAATAAAAAAGCGAAATGTATTTAAAAATAAAAAGAATGAGTACAAGCTTGTCTGTACTGTGTTTCAATAAGCTATCACACACACCGTGCTGGCAGTATTAACACTTTTTTCTCAGCAGGGCTGGTTTCCACTTGGTGATTCTTAAAGCCACTAACCACATCAAATTTGACAAAAACAACATGACCTTTCCAAGCATATGAAATCACCTGTGCAAAGTGAATTTGTAATGCACTTGATAGTTTGGAAAGAAACAGGAAGTGTCAACTTCCTTCACGTCGTGATTTCACTGAAACAACAAGTCATCTTTCATGATCCCAGTCACCTACAGTGCTTTCAGAAAGTATTCACATTCCTTGACGTTTCCACATTTTGTTGTGTTACAGCCAGAATTTAAAATTGATAAAATTGAGATTTTTTTGTCAATGATCTACACATAGTACCTCATAATGTCAAAATGGAATTTCTTTAAAGGAAATTTTTACAAAATAATTAAAAATGAAATGCAGAAATATCTGATTTACATAAGTATTCAACACCCTGAATCAATACTTCGAAGAAGGGCCTTTGGCAGTGATTACAGCTTCGAGTCTTCTTGGGTATGTCTGCATCAGCTTGCACATTTGTATTTGGGGACTTTCTCACATTCTTCCTTGCAGATTTGCTCAAGCTCTGTCAAGTTGGATGGGGCTCTGTCAGGGTGGTCATTGGGTTATTGGTCACCTCCGTGACCAAGGTCCTTCTTGCCCGCTTGCTCAGTTTGATCGGACGGCCAGCTCTAGAAAGAATCTCAGTCGTTCCATATTCTTTCCATTTCCTAATGATGGAACTCACTGTGTTCTTGGGAAATTTCAATACTGTAGAAATTGTTTTATCCCCTTATATTACCCAAATCTATGTCTCCTCACAATTGTATCTCGGAGTTCTACAAACAGTTCCTTGGACTTCATGGTAGAGTTTCTGCTCTGACATGCACTGTCAACTGAGGCACCTTATATATGGAAAGGTGTGTTTCTTTCTAAATCATGTACAATTAATTGAATTGCCACAGGTGGACTCCAATCAAGTTGTAGAGACATCTCAAGGATGCTCAAAGGAAATTGGATACACCTTAGCTCAATTTGAAATGTCATAGCAAAGGGATTGAATACTTATTAACTCAAGACATTTAAACTTTTCATTAACTCACCTGGAACAGTTCTGGGGAGTATATTAGTCAGAGAGCCTACTACACTCTATTTCAACCCATAGCATACAAAAGGTTTGACCCCCTAGAGTTGTTGGGGGTATCAAGCTGAGTAAAAAAAAGTATGTAAGATTGACCCCCCCTGCTGGAACTAGTCACCAGACCCCCCTAAAATGACCCCAATAATGGGTTATTTCAACCCATCTCATACATGGACCAAATTTGGTTACAATATAGTGTCATGTCAGGACATTACAAAAATGTCAAATCTAACAACTTACCCTGCTGGAAAGGTGATGTTAGACCCCCCGCAAAGTACCCCCCAAAATGGGTTATTTCAACCCATCTCATACATGGACCAAATTTGGTCACAATATAGTGTCATGTTAGGACATTACAAAAACATCAAATCTAACAACTTACCCTGCTGGAAAGGTGATGTTAGACCCCCCGCAAAGTGCCCCCCCCTAAAAACGGGTTATTTCAACCCATCTCATACATGGACCAAATTTGGTCACAATATAGTGTCATGTCAGGACATTGCAAAAACATCAAATCTAACAACTTACCCTGCTGGGTAGGTGATGTTAGACCCCCCCCCCCCCCCCCCCCCGGCCCCAAAGTACCCCTGTTTCAAGCCATCGTTTACATGAACCAACTTCGGTCACAATCATGTCATCAGGGTTAGTTAGCTGAAAATTAATATCACAAATCAAATAAAGTCAGCATACACTACAAGTGTTGGTTAATGAAATCAGCATACACACTACAAGTTACAACTACAAGTATAGAAGTTTGATTTAACTATTAATCTCCATTGTAAGAGGCTTCTGAGCTTTATTAGTTAATCTTTGTAATAAGATTAAACATTTTAAATTATCAAACCAATGCATTTCAAATAATGTTTGATTGTTAAACATTTTAATATCCTCTAATGTGGAACAAATATCAACTTTGTTATCATTATTAACCAAAAGAAGAGGGGAATGTCAAGAGGAAAACATAAATTCTTCAGATTAAGTTTCCATACTTACTATATGAAAGCATGTTGCTTAAAAACTGGAAAATCTAGAATATGCAGTTCCTCAAGGAGGGGCTCGTTCAGTATCTGTGAAAGTTAAATACAAAATGTATTTGCTATTTGACCATATAATGCTCATGAAATTTAGGATAGTATGCCTACAAGTCAATCATCTCTGATTGGTTTCATTCAGGCTTCTATTATTATATTATATTTGATCATGTCATGCTATTATAAGTGCATCAACAATATTTTATTGGTTGTCCTCTATTGGCTTCCGTAGTTTACAAAAAATATTACCAAGGAGGGCCTAGCAAGGTCATTTGCATACTTTTACTAAACTAGGGGCATTAAATGATGATGTATGTCAATGTACAGACATGTCTTAAGCTGTTAAGTTGTTACATTTGATAATTTGTAATATCCTGATGACATGATTGTGACCGAAGTTGGTTCATGTAAACGATGGCTTGAAACAGGGGTACTTTGGGGCCGGGGGGGGGGGGGGGGGGGTCTAACATCACCTACCCAGCAGGGTAAGTTGTTAGATTTGATGTTTTTGCAATGTCCTGACATGACACTATATTGTGACCAAATTTGGTCCATGTATGAGATGGGTTGAAATAACCCGTTTTTAGGGGGGGGGCACTTTGCGGGGGGTCTAACATCACCTTTCCAGCAGGGTAAGTTGTTAGATTTGATGTTTTTGTAATGTCCTAACATGACACTATATTGTGACCAAATTTGGTCCATGTATGAGATGGGTTGAAATAACCCATTTTGGGGGGTACTTTGCGGGGGGTCTAACATCACCTTTCCAGCAGGGTAAGTTGTTAGATTTGACATTTTTGTAATGTCCTGACATGACACTATATTGTAACCAAATTTGGTCCATGTATGAGATGGGTTGAAATAACCCATTATTGGGGTCATTTTAGGGGGGTCTGGTGACTAGTTCCAGCAGGGGGGGTCAATCTTACATACTTTTTTTTACTCAGCTTGATACCCCCAACAACTCTAGGGGGTCAAACCTTTTGTATGCTATGGGTTGAAATAGAGTGTAGTAGGCTCTCTGACTATATGCGATTGCACGTCATCCGTCTGTCCATCCGTAAACATATGCAACTTATTCAACAAAACTGCTGTAGGGATTGTGACTAAACTTGGCACAAATTATATTTGGTATGTTGCAACTCATGTTTGTTCATGGCATGAAACAAAAAAAATCGGGGTCTCAGGTGGTCTACTGGGGGTTAAAGTGGCTCCAGGTTTGACCCCCAAAATAGGTATTTGCTTTTTCCTCTGAAACTACACACAATTTCGATGAAACTTGACCACAACCTTTATCACCCATGATGTACCCACGTTTGTTCGCGGCATTAGAAAAATCGGGGTCTAAGGGGTTCTTCGGGTGGTGGGGGGTGGTGGGGTGCTTCCCCCCAAAATAGGTATTTTTTGTTTGTTTGTTTAAAGTCTTATGATTATGTTAGTATGATTCTACATGCTGCTTTGTCTTCTAGCAACCATTGAAATTGGTTTAAAATATCTTTAGTCAGTGCAGTATACTGTTTATTCTACCTGGTGAGTGCCAAGTGGTATTGCCGCTATTTTTTAAATTTATTTTGTAAATAAATTCTCCAAAAAATAAAAATCCACTTTGACAGTGTATTATGTGTAGATCAGAGACAAAAAAAATTTAATTTAATCCATTTTAAATTCAGGCTGTAACACAACAAAATGCGAAAAAGTCAAGGGGCGTGAATACTTTCTGAAGGCACTATATTTGTGAAGGTGTTTCATTGATACTCTCTTTCGCATGCCCATCCTTCCTCCACCTTCTCCATCCTCATGAAAGATATGTTAATTAAACGCAATTTAAATATGCCCACTAATGAAACTTCATGCATTTTTCATTTCCGCCAAAAATACACTTAAGATATTAAACCACGATCACATCACACACCCCTTAATCACCACCATATACATAAATACCACCAAATACACAGATAACCCCCTCTCCACAGATGCCTTCTCCCACCTCCCTCCCCACCCACTCCTACCCCTCCAAAACCCCCTGGGTCCACTCTTACAACATAAAATCGAATGAGGCCATTGGTGCTTGCTGGGGGTAACCAGGATAGTCGGAAGGCAGGGTCAGATTCCAAAGACAGGAAGGAGACGTTGAGAGTTCGAGGCACAGTGGGCACTGCAGAATGATGGAGTAAAGCAGGTTAGAGAAGCTAAACACGTGGCATCAGGATAACGAGGCACTGTGTAAAGCAAAGGGTGAGTACATGGTGCTGATAGCAGGATACTTACATCCTTCCGGAGTAATCAGGACAATAGAAGAGGTGGCATTATATTGAAGTACACTCGTTTTTACAGACACGGTGACCATGTAACGGGTTGCTGAGCGAAGCGAGCTGCAGTGCCAAGATGTCTTCCCTGCTGGGACCTGTGCACTCAATTGGCTGCCACCAGCTATTTGCCTACAATAGGGGTGTGGGGTTCACAGTGATGGATGGAGATAAAAAGAGCAGGAAAGAGATAGAGAAAGAGGAAGGGGAAGTAGAAAGGGAGAGAGAGTGAGAAGTAGAAAGACAGAATGGAGAGGAAGAGTAGAGAGCTAAAAACGTAGAGAGAAGAGAGGTAAAGAGGGAGAGGTAGAGAGAGTGAGAGGTAGAGAGAGAGAGGAAGAGGTAGATAGAGAGAGAACAAATGGAAGGGCAAAGCGAGTAAGGGAAAGAAAGAGAGAATGGAGAAAATGATTACGTTACGTGTACGATGTAGACGAATTCATGAGGGGCAGGCTTTGGAGGCTCCCACTCCACAGTGATGTTTCCATCAACAGAAACAGATGACTTCAAAGAGCGGACAGGAAAGTTCTTGAAGTCTGTGAGATGGGAAACGAGAAATGACTAAAATGTTCCTTTGAGGAAAGTACAGCTGTGACTGTGAGAGGCTCAGGCTGGGTATGTGTGGTTGGAATGTAGGAACGGTTGGTAGTCACGATGACTTAGTCATGTATGTAGGAGATTAAGATGGCAGAGGTGAAAGGTGTTCCCTTCACCTGGGCACGACTTTTCATCACTGCCATCGGGACAATCGTGAAAGCCATCGCAGCGCTGCGTAGCAGAGATGCAGCCAGCCATTCCTGTGCAGGCCACCTGATTAGGTCCACACACGAAAGCTGGGATTGGGAAGGGTTGGACAAAGGGACACGTGAGTAAATAAATCGTTCAGAGGGAAGTGAGGTGTAAATATCATGTGCTTTTAAAGTGATGAAGAAGGAGAGAGACAAAAGAGATACAACAGAGAAGGCAAATAATGGAAAAGGATTTTTTTTCAGGATTTGAAGAGAAAGTGAGAAATAAAAGGAGAGGGAGGGGGGGGGGGGGGTAGAGATGTAAAAATGGAATCAACAGGAAAAGAGGATTTAAAAAAACATGTTTTGATCCTTTTTAACCCAAGATAAAGCAGAGACAACCCAGAGTAGACCAGAAAATCACAATACAGATTCACATTTAATCAAAATCATCCGTCCACAACTTTTTTTGAGATATTCTGCAATGTATCGTTTTTAGCCCCATCTCCCAATGGTGAAGAATGACTTAAAAATCAAATAATTATCATATCCGAATCCATATTCAGATCTTCACCAAAATCGAATCGATTCATCCTTGTCACACACCCAACCCAACTGGTCCACCAAGTTTTGTCCAAATCTGTCCACAACGTTTTGGGATATCCTGTTATGTATCGGTTTTGGCCCTATCTCCCAATGGTGAAGATTCACTGTAAAAATTCCACTAGCCGAATCCAGATCTGCACCAAAATCTAATCATTTCGTCCTTGTCACATACACTACCTCTCTGCCAAATTACGTCCGAATCCGACCACAACATTTTGAGATATCTTGTTCACAAACAAATAGACAGACAGGGGTGAAAACATAACCTCCATCCACCTTTGGTGGCGGAGGTAAAAAGGTCAACTTCAAGAGGACTAAAGTGCAAAACAAAGTGAGTACTATTGTGACCAGACACATTCATGGGAGATCGGTCCGTCTGACTCACAGCAGCCGGCTTCATCTGAAGCGTCTGCACAATCTGTTCGTCCATCGCAGCGCTGCTTGGCTGGCAGGCAGCGGTCATCGCTGGTACACATGAACTCAGAGAGGGAGCACAACATGGAATCTGGGTGCTGGGGACCTGGGATAGAAAACATAAACACAGCAAAGTCAGATCCCACCTACCTCAGGCATGTCTGAAGGCCACCGGTCCCGAGAAGGATATGCGGTTAGACTAATTAGTAGAGTACTCGCCATATGGGTTGTCTTGATCCACGCATGCAACACTTTCTTCTGACACGTCCCTTTATTTGGGTGGTGTATAGGCAACAGACCGCTGCCACGATCATTTCCGAAAATAACAATAACCCAAGTTACACACATGAAGCAAACACATATGTACTGCATATGTGCATATATGTTCAGTGTGTGTGCGTACACGTTCATGTGTACTTGCCATGTTTATGATTATGTATGTACACATGTTTGTGTGCATACGTGTGTGTGTGTGTGTGCGTGTGTGTGTGTGTATCCATATATATGTGTATATGTGTGTGCACATGTGTGTGTATGTACCTGTGTATCTGCGTGATTAAGGAATCTCTTTCCTTAGTTGTGCTAATCTTACTGCAGCATGCTCAACCAATGGTGTGAGGCAGGGCGCAGTGTGACGTACCCTCTGCGAATGGTGCACGAGCGTCTGGTATGCGTTTCTCTCAAATTACATGGCAAATTATGCTGTCGGGACACAATACTGTAAGGACATGTCCTGAACATTTAATGCAGATGTGACAAACGGTGAGGGAATGGCATGTACAGTCGTGGCCAAAAATATTGGCGCCCTTGCCCTTTTTTCAAATAACTCACAATTTTCTCTAAAAACAAGTTGAAATTGACGAAAGTATTTGGTCTCCACAATTCTTTATTTCACTGTTAATATTACAGAACCTTTGTTTTTGATTCAGAACTTAATATATCTTTTTAAATCAGAAAATAAAAAGAAATGGCATTGACAAAATTATTGACACTCTCAACTTAATATTTAGTAGCACGGCCTTTGGACAAAATAACTGCAGTCAAGCGCTTCCTATAGCCATGAATGAGCTTCCTACACCTCTCTACTGGCAGTTTGGCCCACTCTTCTTGTGCAAACTGCTCCAGTTCTCCCAGATTTGAAGGGTTCCTTCTCCCAACTGCTGTTTTCAGATCTCCCGACAGGTGTTCAATGGGATTTAGATCTGGCTGGCCACTTCAGAAGTCCAGCGTTTTGTCTTGAACCATTCCTGGGTGCTTTTTGAAGTGTGTTTGGGGTCATTGTCCTGCTGCAAGACCCATGACCTTCGACGGAGACCCAGCTTTCTGACACTGGGTTGAACATTGTGCTCCAAAATGCCTTGATAATCTCCTGATTTCATGATGCCATGCACACATTCAAGGCACCCAGTGCCAGAGGCAGCACAGCAACCGCAAAACATCACTGAACCTCCTCCAATCCTCCATGTTTGACTGTAGCAAAGGTGTTCTTTTCTTTGAAGGCTTCATTTTGTTTTCTGTAAACATAGAGATGATGTGCTTTACCAAAAAGCTATAATTTGGTCTCCTCTGTCCACAGGACATTCTCCCAGAATGATTTTGGCTTGTTCATGTGTGTTTTGGCAGACTCCAGTCGGGCTTTCTCAGCAGTGGGGTCCTCCTGGGTCTCCTACCATAGAACCCCCTTTCATTGAGTTGGCGACGGATAGTGCAAGTTGAAACTGTCGTACCTTGTGTCTGAAGGTCAGCTTGAATCTGTTTGGCAGTTGATCGAGGTTCTTTCTCCACCATTTGAACAATCCTTCACTGCAGTCTTTGATCCAGTGTTCCATTGCAGCCACGTCCAGGGAGGTTGGCTACATTGGCCTGATAACATTGTGTGGACACAGGAACATAAAGGTCTCTGGAGATGGACTTGTAGCCTTGAGATTGTCCATGCTTGGCCACAATCTTGTGTCTGACCTCCTCAGACAATTCTCTGGTTTTCTTTCTTTTCTCCATGCTCATTGCAGGACACACAGTGACATAAAACAGCAGAATGACTCCTTTTCTCTATTCAACCTGGTTGAATGAGTGATTTTTATATTGTAGGCACCTGCAACTCACCACAAGTGAGTTCAATTCCAAAGTGAAGGAGAATCACCTGCTTGAAATCTGATTATTTCTAACAACTTCTAAAAGGTGCCAATAATATTGTCTGGGACATTTTAGGATTTCTGTGTGGAATAAGCTAAGATTTAGTATTTTTTTCAGTTTTTCTTGTTTTGTTCCACTGCAAACCAAAGAAATACATCTGTGGATACCAAAATATATTTTTATTTCAACAATTTTCTGCAATAAATGGTGCATTATTTGAAAAAAGTGCAAGGGTGCCAATATTTTTGGCCACAACTGTATATGGAATCACCCGGCCACAGAGGGTTTGCCGTTGCCTCAATTTTTCAGTTCAATTCCTGCATTTTCCATTTGTTATGCAAAGCATCCACAGTTCTCCACATGCACGAAGTGAAGGGACGTCTGCCGTAATACAAAATGCGTTTTGGTGAGTTTGTACCGAATAACAAGATCGCGAGAAAGAGCCATTGCATCGTTCGTTACCAATCATCTACAAAGCCATAGCTAATTACTATTACCAGCAGGCACTCCTGCCCTGTTCCTCGGCCCACCCTAGGTGGGCAATATGCTGTGGCACATTCGTGAAAATGCACTTTATAATTTTGTTATTTCTGAAAGAAATCTTATTGATCACATATCATACTGCAAAGGAAGATGATTTGTAATACCGGCTATCACCAAAGGTGGCGTTATTTTTGCAACACGTAAATTTTGGAGTTTCCGTGACATCCATATTTGTTCCATTAAAATATAGTAAGATACAGTACGTGACAACAAATAGCACCCAACTCTGCTCGAGGGTGAAGGAACCGCCATGTCACAGTAGAGTAGTTCTGTGCTTTGCCATGTTACTAGACAGCTGAAGAATTGGAAAATCACAAGATATAGCAAGAGAGCAAAAACACCAAAATCGTTGTCCAATAATATCGCCATCGTTGTCTGCTACGGCAGCCATTGGCTTATCGACTCACCGAGACAGCACCGGATATGCAGTTCACTAATTAAAACAAATGCACAAACACGGACTGAACTCATATTTGTCCTTTTTAACATCACCACGGCCCCATGGTGAAACTGAGGTCCTGCCACATAAAAAGAAAAACTCCATTATATTCATTATGGGAATGTAATTAATAACTTCACATCACAATTAATTCCCTTCAAACATTCATTATTTAATTCGTTGTCATACTTATTTACACCTGATACACTTAAAAGTCCCATTGGCCTCACCATGAATGAATGAATAAGCTTTCCAATAACATGGTGTATAGCTTATAAGAGTTCAATAATGTAGTTTTAATGGGCAACTCTAGTACCAAGCTCAGGCCTTCCGAGACAAAGGAAAACCGAATGATTTGCACATATCCATTTAAGGACATCGAACCTTGTGTGGTGCAGTTGGCTTCGTCTGAACCGTCCGCACAGTCTTGCCCGTAGTCACAAACAAGTTCAGACAATATGCAGGATCCATCCGCACATGTGAAGCGGTCGCTTGGGCAGGGAGTGTAACTGGTCGGGGAAGCCTCTCCTGAAGTGTTGGGAAAGCAGAGGATGACAGAGCAGTTTGGAAGGAAAGATCTACAGAGAGGTCACAGTTGAATTTCCCCGAAATTCTGTATGTGATCCTTCACCCTCCCCGCCACCCCCACCCCTTCTCCCTCCCCTTACGATTTACTCTTGAATCTACCACTCACCAGGACAGTCCTTCTCATCGGTCCAGTCGCCACAGTCATTGTCCCCATCACATCTCCACCAGGAAAGCACGCAGCGACCGTTTCCACATTGAATTTGAAATAGTGGATAACACAAGGATGGAGCATGCGTCAGTCCTGGGGGGAAAGGAGGGGTGGGCACGGGCATGTCAGGATATTATCTGCTGTCCTAAAATGAATGGAGGTCTGTCTAATCTAGAGCCTGGTGGCGTAACTTTATAACTACAGGCAAGTAGTGGCAACCAGCTGGTGAGTGGCCGGGGATCTGGATTCTAACCTGAGCATTCGGCTTCATCCGAGTAGTCTCCGCAATCATTGATACCATCACAGCGCCAGCGCAGACTCACACATCCTCCTCCCATACATCGGAACTCGTGAGTAGAGCAGGTCGTGGAAGAAGGGGTGGTGGAGGTTAAAGCTAGGGAAGGGGGGAAAAAATATCAAAAGTAATAAAATAGTGGATGTTAAAAAATGCGAGATTGGGATGGTGGCTGGCCTATGGTGGAGAATTCCCAGCAGGTTATGTGCCACGGGTGCGTTTGCGGAGGGGGTAGTTAGGATGTTGGTGTTCATGGAGGGGAAGCGTTTAATTACCCGTGTTTGGTGTGGTCATGCAGTTAGTCTCATCACTGTCGTCCGGACAATCCGCATCCCCGTCACAATGCCACGAGTACAAAATGCAGTGCCCAGAGCTACAGCGGAACTCATTTTCCTGACAGACCTCACCTGTGTGCACGGAAACAACACACCTGGAACTCATTTTCCTTACAGACCTCACCTGCGTGCACGGAAGCAACAAATCATTAGGCACGAATAACAAAAATACCAAGAGGTTAAAACGAGTCAATCAATCACACAATAGCCATGACAACACAGTGTTGCACATTCCTGTGAAAATCTAAAGCTCTGCTTCGTTTTTTACTTTACTCCACTGTGCAATGATAAATCCCTCTCTTGTTGTACCCATCGATCCATCATCCTGCTATTCCTTTCACCTTTGCAGAGACCATGAGGTCCTCGGCCTAAAACATCACTCAGTTTAAAATATCTGAAGGAGCACAAAAGGTTCCATTGACAAATAAATGTGGAATAATAACAAGAACAACAACAATTGGAATAACCGCACCAGCACTCAAGCAAGATGAAAATAAAACACAAATAAGTTATTGGAGGACCGAGTATGATAGAAGTCAAAAGAGTATAAAGGCTTTGGAGGAAGCATTATTGGTCCCATTACCGCAGTCCTTCTCATCCTCGCCACCGTAGCAGTCCTGATCTCCGTCACATTTCCAACTGACCGGGATGCATTGACCAGCAGGACAGAAGAACGAGCTTGGGCTGCACGACCGCTCCGGATCTGCACGTGACACGTACCAGACAAGAAGGAAAGTCACCGGGTCCTCGGCAAAGACTTGTCAGACATTTTGTGCAATCACGACACAGGAAGTGTTTGCTTCGTTTTTGCTTCCTTGCACCGAAGGTATGCAAAGGGAAAGGAAGTGCTTGCTTCTTTGTACCATAGGTCCGCAAAGAGAACAGCAAAGCCACACCTTTGGTCGGGCAGTTCCTCTCATCGGACCCATCTCTGCAGTCATCCTCCCCGTCACATTTCCACGTTGGAGAGATGCAGTGGCCATTGGCGCAGCTAAACTGGTGTGAATTGCAAGCAGTCCGAGCTGGAGATTAGAAAGGGAAGGGGTGAAAAAAAGGTGATGTTGCTTGGAAATAAGAACCGCCTTTAGAGGCCATTTTCCCCCGCAGAGCGGGGATTGACCTTTTTTGGGCACCGTGGTCCCTTTTTTGAAGCAATGTTTTACGGCCGGATGCCCTTCCTGCCACCAACACTGTTAGTCGCCTCTTGCGACACACAGGGAATTACCAGTGAAACTGGTACTCAATTTGCCGACCTCAGAAGGATGACTGGCTGAGTTTGCTTGTAAATAAGGGAAGCAAAAATTCAACAGAAAGGGAGGTTTAAAGGAAAATGGAGCAAAACAGCAGCGTTTGTGTTATTTACAGAATATATGGTCACGTGATCCACCCCACATGGTCACTATATCCAATGTGAGAGCTGTGCGTAATTATTCTGCAGCGTTGAGATTTCATTACAAGTATAAAATGTTCAATTTGGGTGACTCCGTTGATGAGTGGCTTCCAGATTGTGCGAGCAAAAATACCACAGACTAACCAGAAGAGAAAGGCACGAACAATTAACGAATGGATCACAGTAGCAGTGCTACCTGAAAATGTCACAACATGCAACATCTACAAATGGAGTCAAGGTCATGTGATGAGGGTCGGAGAATTCCATCAATTTTGGAACACTAGGAGTAGACACGAGAGTGAAACGGACGTTTTGCGAGACTCACGGCACGAGTTTGGTTCATCACTGCCATCCCCACAGTCGTCATTTCCATTGCAGCGCAGGTCATTTGAGATGCAGTGACCCATCAGGACACAGCGCAGCTGGTCTGGCCCACATGTTGTGTCTGCTGCAGTTCAAAGGTCAATGCATGAGATAGAAATTATAGTTCTAACAATTCATCTTCGGTCGTCACATTCTTTCTACAAGGTCTAGGTTTTATCACAATCTGAGTCCATACACTAGGTCTACTCAAAATCTACATGCACTCATTCAATACTGTGAAATTTCACTCTCTCAATCTCTCTCTGTCTGGCAAGCCTTCCTATCTACTTTCTTAACAATCCTCTTGAGGATATTCAGTCGCTCAAATTCATGGGTCTCACGCTCAGTCATGATCTTTCTTGGACAAACCACATTTCATAGTTGGCCTCCAAAACCAGTCACCGACTGGGCATCCTCCGTCATACCAAGTCTTTCCTCGGCACACCTGAACTGCTATCCACCTACAAGGAATTCATCTGCAGCTTGATGGAGTACTGATCTCCCTTATTGGCTAGCTCCCCTGCGTAGCTCGACGCCGTGGATACCAAGGCCTTCAAGATCGTAGGAATCTCTCGCGATTAAGTTGAGTCTATGGGCCGATCACTTTCCAGACAAGTCTGTGGCCTCTAAATCTTATACTGTCTCCTTTCTGGTCTTGCACCCTCTGTTCTTTCCAGCTTTATCCCCCTAGCCCCTGACCCCAGGTTTCTACAGGGCGCATGTGGTCCACCTTCTGGTGAAACTACCAAAATCTGAATCACTGCCCACCTCCACTCAATTGTTCCTCCTTCTCCCACCTGTGGAACCAACTTCCACATTCTCCTCAATCTCATTCTTCCCTCCAGGCATTCAAGACAGCTGTTCAGCACCATCTCAGATTGTTCCCAATCCAAAACCATGATCCTTTTTACCGCCTTAACTCAACCACTCCCAGACAACCACCCCTAGGCACCCAGCACACTTCCTTCCAGAATTAGTTTTTGCCTCCACCACCGAAGGTGGATGGAGGATATGTTTTCACCCCTGTCTGTCTGTTTGTTTGTCCGTTTGTGAACAAGATATCTCAAAAAGTTGTGAACGAATTTGGACAAAATTTGGCAGAGATGTAGTGTATGTGACAAGGACGAAATTATTAGATTTTTGGTGAAGATCCGGATTCGGATCCGGCTACTAGAATTTTAAAAGTGATTCTTCACCATCGGGAGATAGGTGCAAAAACGATACATAGCAGGATATCTCAAAAAGTTGCGGACGGATTTGGACGAAACTTGGTGGACCAGTTGGGTGTGTAACAAGAACGAATCGATTCGATTTTGGTGAAGATCTGAATTTGGATTCGGATACGAGAATTATTTAATTTTTAAGTGATTCTTCACCATTGAGAGATCGGACGAAAAGCGATATATAACATGATATTTATAAAAGTTATGGATGACTTGTGACTAAACTAGTTGGACGAGTTGGTTAGGTGACAAGAACAAGCTGATTCGATTTTGGTTTATGTCTGGATCCAGATCTGGCCTATCAGTGGGATACAAAACAAACTGTTCAGCCTGGCGGAGGTATGCGCTCTACCGAGTGCCGTTCTAGTTCCTTTCTGAGAGTATGCTTCTGTAGCCATCTTGTCCACCCCATGCATCTTCTTCTGCCCCTTATTCCTCCCCACAGCCCGTTTGTCCATGTCTGCCTCTATTTTGTCCTTCAACCCTGCTGTTGGTTTCCCCCCTTCCCCGCTCTCTAATGTTCCTCTTGTCATCTTACGTCCTGATTCGTCCAATGTTCTAGCTTTTCCACAAGCCTCGAAACTGCATGCAAAAAAGAGAGAGAAAAAACTCCCAACTCAACATCAGTTGAAAGCAATGTCAGTCCTCATTACAGGCCTCATCCAAGTCCTATAAACTCACCACAATTGTTCTCATCAGATCCATCCCAGCAGTCGTTTTCACCATCACAGCGCCACAGTGGGTTGATGCAATGACCGTTATCGCAACGATAATTGGCACCACAGCCAGTATCATGTGCAGATCCGTCTATTCGGGTCAGGTTCAAGGAATGATCTTCAGATATCCCGTTGCCAATCCAAGCACATACATCGATATAGCGATGGAGGTCAAAAAAGGTAAAAAAACAACTCTCAACTTGTGTACAACTATTTTCCAGACTGGGAACAGATCTCAAGAGTGATCGAGGATGATGATGATGACATTAATAATAATAATAATAATAATAATAATAATGTATACATAGTCACACAAATCATGCGATGTGCCATAGTTTAAGGAAAAAATGGTGTAAAAGAAAATAAAAAGGTAAAAATAAAATTTCTACATCATTCTCCCTCGATTGGTGTGCAGCTTGAGATACCCAACGATGACAGTGTGTGGGCGTACCGCACAGAACGTCCCCAGAATCTTGTGGCAGGCCTGGAGTAGAGTTGTCGGGGCAGGTACAGATTCTCTGGGAAGGACCCGAGGGCAAACAGAGATGGCTGCAATTTCCGTTTGAAACGGAGCATGCCGAGAGCCCTGATGGGGACGAAGGAGGTTGTGCAGAGGGCGGCGGGGGTGTGAGAGGTGCTGCCTATGACGGCTGCCAAGGGAAAATAAAATAAGCATGACATGCAAAGGTGGCCAAGCATGGCGGTGCTCAACTCACCGTTCTGTGAACCCTGATGGTAAACCTTCAGGTCAAGGATGTTTCCAAGGCGCTGCAGAAGAACCCGGATGCCGGAGCCATCCATTTTACTCGCTGTGAAAATACTCTCCCTTTCCCAGTCGCCCCAGTACATATATTTCTGTAAAACAAAGAAATTACAACGAGCCATGAACTTAAATGTCAACCGACACAGAAATTTTTTATGTGATTATTTAGATTTTTAATTGATAAACAAAGAACTGAATGTGGTTTTTAATTCCAATAACATTTTGAGGTGTTACAATTAAAAAAGCAAACCCGTCGGGTACCACCTGAAAATTGTGTTGGTCATGACGTCATCTGCGTGATCATAAAGTGATTATAAAGATACACAGTGCACATTAAAGCACCTTGTAGACGGCAATAGCATATGGGTGCGGTACACCCTGCCAAAGGAGCACTACACGGTCATCCCCGTTCAGCTTCGCACTCTCTATGCGGTCGAAGAAAGCATCTGTCCAGTAAATACGGTCTCCATCCACTGCCACGCCGTTGGGCCATCGCAGATTGGTGGACACCACGTGAACAGGATTGGACCCAGCCATCGTTGCCCGAGAAATGGCAGCGTGTTCACCCCAGTCAGTCCAGAACAAGAGGCTGGGGAGGAAGGGATAGGGTGAATGATGGAAGGACGATGTTTGTATGTTTTCCAAGTTCGAGACTCGATGACCTAGTCCGTAAAGAGGAGTAATACGGCAGATAGGTGAAATATTTGGGAGAATTGTGACTTTGATGATACAAGCACGAGAGTTGGCACACATTTAGAGTATGCCCTAAGGAAGATATTTGGCAATAGGGGCATCGCAATTTATCCTGTGACAACAATGGCGGACATTTTTCAAAATGGCCTCCATTGCTTGTTATTTTACATATATTTGGTACATTACTGTGTTTAAACTGTCGTTGTGGTCATACAAGCTTGACATTTGGCACATAATTAAAGACCCCTAACTATAGGGTTATCATATATTTGTCCTGTGACAACAATGTTTTTAAACTGGCCGCCATTTATATGGTATATTATGGTATATTAATTTGTATAAACTGTTGTTTGAATCATACAAGCATGGTATTTGGTACACAGTTAAATATTCTGACTATTACAGTCATCACAGATGTGTCCAATAAAAATGGCGCCCAATTTCTAGTACGGCAGATAGGTGAAATATTTGGGAGAATTTTGCCTTTGACGATACAAGCACGAGAGTTGGCACACAGTTAGAGTATGCCCTAAGGAGGATATTTGGCTATAGTATAGGGCCATCGCAGATTTGTCCTGTGACAAAAATGGCGGCCATTTTTCAAAAAAGGACAAATCTGCGATGGCCCTATAGGCAAATATCTTTCTTAGGGCATACTCTGACTGTGTGCCAAATGCCATGCTTATATCATCAAAGGCACAATTCCTGCACCTATCTGCTATACTAGAGGAAAGACTGCAAGAAGGAAGAACGAAAGGAGTTATAGAGCAGAGACGAAGCTAATGTTTCTCACCCCTGTTGTGGAACCAGAGCGAGAGAACGAGGTCGTTCCAAAAAGGACGAGTTGAGGAGAACTTTTCTCTGTGAACCGTCGAGCCTGCTAACCTGCACACGACACCTTCATTCAAACCAATTCCAAATTTATATTCCTCAATGCCCACACAAAGTTGGCCTCTTACCTCTATGGTAGGGGCCTGGGAATTGACCCAGTAGAGTAGAGAGCTGGAAGGATCCAGAGCAAGGCCCTCCACCCCTTTCAGTTTACCGTGTACTATCTGCTGTTCTGTGGATCCATTTAGGCAGACACGCTAGGATGGAAAGGGAAAGACAATCGATGGGATCACATTTGGTGAACGATGTGAATATGCACATGGTTAAAGGTCAGCAGTATGGAGTGGGGATTTAGCGATTGCGTAATGTGTATATAGCTTTGCTACTTGATCTGACATTGGCGAAAGTTGAGATAAAAGCAAAACATTAAAAAAACAACGTTAAAAAAACGTAAACCCATGTGGATCAGAAAGACGGCGACTGCAAGTGAGAATACCTGAATACTGTTATATCCAAGATCTGCCCAATACAGACAGTTGGTTCTGTAATTAAAGTCTAAAGCAGAGACGGAGTGCAGGCTGGCAAGAGGCAAGGTCTCTAAATGACCAGTCGCGAGGTCATAGCGCTTGATTGACGAACGGCGAGAGAACAGAATGAATTCCCGGATCTCTGTGGGACAAGAGAAACGGTCCTGAGGACATTCAGATCTACTGAGATATTCAGATCAAATAAGTTAATTTACGGTGCATCCGATCACAGACAAGAGTGTAGTCGTCAGTCCAGCGATGCATCAACGATTAAAGGGTCAAACACCTTGAAAACACGGCTCATTGTTCATAATCATATCAAAAAAGAGAAAGACTCCCCCTCCCCTGCCCCTCCATATCCTCACACCCTCCCCCCTGGACCTCACACAGTGAAGGTAAATATTTCAAACAAACAGTGGCTATTTTCTGGTACTTTGGGTTACCATGTAATATATCAAATGGAGAAAGATTCCAAAGCAGTTCGATTTAGTTATGAAACAAAGGCCTTGAGATAAACAAACCTTGAACAGGACAAGAAACAGCTTCTGGGCTCAAACTCCTCTCCACATCCCCTCCAGAACACGTGTCACCGGAGACCTTACGGTACCTGCTCAGTGACAGCGAAAGATCACCATCATAAACTTAGCTAGGCTTGTTAAGCGAAACAAAGGCCAAGTTTAAAGCTCCGATATTATCAATACAGGTCGGAGTCAAAACCGTCAAAAAATTCATACCCCCGAGTACGTTGGTACGTGTGGTTGCAGGAAGCTGGAGGTAACGTCGGATCTCCATCAAAGTCAGGGTCTCGAACGCAGTGTTCCGAGGCCACAAGGAGTCGATAGCCCTCGTCGCTGTGCAAAACACACATAGACCAATAGTCACCTCCTGCCTTTACCACGATGATAACCCCTTGAGTAAACCATGTCCAATCTCTCACCACTCAAAATCCAATCTGGAGCAGGAGCAGTTGATGGAGTGGATAGGTCGATCGTAATTTCTTCCATTGTAGCATTTAGCATGCGGTGTACGACGTCGATACACCATCTTTCTCCCAAGCAAGCAGGAGATTCCTTTTTCATCTGCCGGAGACCAATCCTTGTAGTCTACGTCAGAACACGGTGGGCCTGCAATTGGGTAGAGCATCCGCTTCAAGGGGCGCTATGGTAAGTTTGACATTGCAAAAGGGATCCGACATCAGGAGGGCATCACAGTGTGCTTAAAAAAAAAAAATCATTATGGGCCTTCAAATAACTCACCAGGGGACAAGGATTGATCAGGATAACTCCTGGACAATGTCATTGAATCATATCAAACACGACAGACCACAAATATGTAACCTCACGTACAGTGGCATAGTGATGGGGGTGGGGGGGAGGGTATTGGGTAGGCGGGGGGGGGGGGGGGGGGTAGGGGGTAGGGGGTTGGGTGACCGCACCAGGCGCGAAGTGGAACGGGTGCCAAATGACACCCTCAAAAAAACGTTTTCATGCTCAATTTGTTTGTATTGTAGCGGTTACAGGAAGCATGACACAATTACCGTGCACCAGCCGATGACGCAACCGGCGAGCGGTCACGTGTCCGGACTCGCCCGGGCGTGTCCAGACTTGCCCTTCTCGGGCGAACACGTGACTTACATATTTTGCATACCACGCCCCGCCTGAGAGGCGTGGCTTTTGTGTGTTCAGTTTGCGATATAGATTGCCGCCCGTTCGAGGGGCAGATTCAGTGTGCTTTTGAGTTCTTTGGTTTTGAGCTAAATAAATAGCTCGGTGAAACTTCGTTCCTGTGTCGTCCATTTTGTCTGGCTTTATAGTGCGAGCACAGCTCCCACAATTGGTGACGCCTTTCTACGAACACGGCGATGGAGTCAGCTGCAGCTTTGAAGCTCCCGGGCTTTTGGGAATCTCACGCGGCCGTTTGGTTTGCTCAAGCCGATTCTCAATTCGCCCTGCGGAACATCACGGAGAACACGACGCGCTACCACCATGTGATGTGGTCTCTGCGCTCACCGCCTCCTCCGCTGCCCGGGTTCTGAGCTTCCTCCAGCACCCGCCGAACGCCGACAAATACGGCGCGCTCAAAGGCCTACTCCTCGGTGCGTTTGGACTCACGGAGACCGAACGCGCACGACAACTACGACACCTCCCGGAGCTGGGCGAGGCCCGTCCGTCCGAAAGCATGGACCACATGCTTGCTCTTCTCAGTGACCACAGCCCGGACTTCCTCTTCCGCGAGCTGTTCCTCCAGCGGCTACCCGGGCAGGTACGCTTAGCTTTGGCTAACTCGCCCATCACGGACCCTCGCGCCCTGGCCAAGGAGGCCGATAAATTTTTCTCGGCCAGCGACACGTCGGAGCGGCCGCCTGGAACCCTGGGCCGACCGAGGCAATGCCCGCGCCATGACCGGCGCCTCCACCGGCCGAGTCTGCGCCACTGACGGCTGCAGCCGCCGCGACGCCCCGTCGACCGAACCCGACGCGACCGCCGGAGCCTCCACCAGAGCGGACCATGTGCTATTACCACGCCAGGTTCAGGCAGAAGGCCAGAACGTGCCGCCCACCGTGCACTTTCGGCGGGTCGGGAAACGACCAGGCCGGCGCTCGCTGCCTGCCATGAGCGTCGGCCATTCAGGCAGCCTTCTGTTTATCACGGACACAGAGTCCGGGCGGCGTTTTTTGTGTGACACCGGCGCTCAGCTGAGCGTGATACCCGCCTCGGTGGAGGACAAACAGGCCGCACTATGCGGCCCGCCTTGGTCGCCGCAAACGGCTCCTCCACCCGCACCTTCGGTTCGTGCAGCGTCGCATTCTGCTTCGGGGGTCAGCGCTTCAGGTGGGACTTAATCACGGCGAACGTGCCCATGGCCTTGCTGGGTGCAGATTTTCTTTGTGCGCATGGGCTTTTGGTTGACGTCAAACGGCGTCGGCTCATCAACGCGGAGACCTTCAGCTCGCTCGCTTGCTCATTGAGTGGCTCTGCTCCGACCAAGATAGACTGCGCGCTCCCGGCTGCGGACGATTTCACCCGCCTGCTCGCCGAGTTTCCCGCCCTCACGCAGCCGACGTTTTCGGCCGTCGCCGTCAAGCATGGCGTCGAACACCACATCCCGACCACAGGTCCACCGGTCTACGCCAGGGCTCGCCGCCTCGACCCGGCCAAACTCGCCGTCGCGAAGGCGGAATTCGATGCGCTGGAGCGATTGGGCATTGTGCGGCGCTCGAATAGCGCGTGGGCCTCGCCCCTGCACATCGTGCCCAAACCGGGTGGCGGATGGTGACCATGCGGCGATTACCACCGCCTCAACGATGCCACCACCCCCGACAGGTACCCGATACCACATATACAAGACTTTTCCGCCCGTTTGGCAGGGCGGGTGATCTTCTCCAAGGCCGACCTTATTCGGGGCTACCACCAGGTACCTGTCCGGCCGGCCGACGTTCCGAAGACGGCTGTAATTACACCTTTTGGCCTCTTCGAGTTCCTCCGAATGCCGTTCGGCCTTAAGAACGCGGCCCAGGCCTTCCAGCGGCTGATGGACAGTGTGCTGCGCGATCTCACCTTTCTGTTCATCGACCTGGATGACATTCTCATCGCCAGCACTTCCCGGGCGGAGCACCTCGTCCACCTGCGCACGCTTTTCGAGCGCCTCGGCCAGCACGGCCTCATCATCAACCCGGCGAAATGCCAGTTTGGCGTAACGGCCGTCGACTTCCTGGGGCACCGCATCACGAAGCGCGGGGCCGTCCCGCTGCCTACCAAGGTGGAGGCAGTCACAAGTTTCCCGTGCCCCCGCTCCATCAAGGCCCTACAGGAATTTTTGGGTATGGTAAATTTTTACCACCGGTTCGTGCCTCGCGCTGCCCAACTCATGCGCCCCCTGTACGAAGCCCTCCGGGGCAAGCCGGCCAAGCACGACGTCGCCTGGACCACCGAGATGGACGCGGCGTTCACGGGCGCTAAGCTGGCCCTCGCCAACGTGACCATGCTGGCACACCCGGCGCTCGACGCACCCATCGCCCTCACCATGGACGCTTCCGACTATGCGGTGGGCGCCGTGCATGAACAGTGGGTGAACGGGGCTTGGCAACCGCTGGCCTTCTTCAGCCGGCAGCTTCGCCCTAACGAGCGCAAGTATAGCGCTTTCGACCGCGAGCTCCTCGGTCTTTACCTGGCCGTTCGCCACTTCCGCCATCTTTTGGAGGGCCGCCCGTTCACGGCGTTTGTAGACCACAAACCCCTGGTCTTCGCCATGGCCAAGGTTACGGAGCCGTGGTTGGCCCGCCAGCAGCGCCACCTCTCCGCCGTGTCCGAATTTACGATGGACATCCGGCACGTTGCGGGCAAGGACAACGCTGTGGCCGATTGCCTCTCCCGGTCCAGCGCGAACGCCGTCCACCTGGGTGTGGACTTCGCCCGCATGGCGGCCGACCAGACCGCCGACCCCAAAGGTGCAACCCCTCCGGACAGCGGACACAGGCCTGCGGTTGGCCGACGTCCCCTTCAAGGACACAGGCACAGTTCTCCTGTGCGACGTTTCCCTGGGCCAACCTCGCCCCATCGTGCCCACCGGATGGCAGCGGCGCATTTTTGACGCCCTTCACGGCCTTTCCCACCCGGGCCGGAAGGCATCACAGAAGCTCGCGGCAGCAAAGTTCGTCTGGCACGGGCTCCGCAAGGACGTCCGCGACTGGGCCAATGCCTGTGTCGCCTGCCAGTGCGCGAAGGTCCACCCAGGCCCCGTTGGCACCATTCGACGTGCCCGCGCGGCGCTTCGACCACGTCAATGTGGACCTGGTGGGACCCCTTCCCTCCTCGCGGGGTTTCACCCACCTCCTCACGATGGTGGACAGGACCACCAGGTGGCCGGAGGCCGTCCCGCTGGCATCAACATCCGCCGACGTGGTGCAGGCCTTCATTGGCACTTGGATTGCCCGTTTCGGCGCGCCCTTGGACATCTCCTCCGACAGAGGCCCGCAATTCACCTCCGAGCTTTGGGGCGCGGTCGCCCAGGCCTTGGGGGTCAAGCTTCACCGCACCACGGCCTACCACCCCCAAGCCAACGGCTTGTGCGAGCGGTTCCACAGCTCGATGAAGGCCGCTCTCAGAGCCAGTCTCCAGGACGACGGTTGGGCCGACAGGCTCCCGTGGGTCCTATTGGGCCTCCGAACGGCCCCTAAAGAGGACCTCCAGGCTTCCACCGCTGAGCTGGTCTACGGCCAGCCACTGCGCATGCCGGGCGAATTCACCCCTGACGCCACCGGCCCCTGTTCCGCGGCTCGCCAACGCTCGGACCTCCAGGAGGCCGCCAGGAGATTTGCCCCCATGCCCACGTCCCACCATGGCTGCCCCCAACCCCACGTCCCCCCAGCACTTCGCATTGCGGAGTACGTTTTTATCCGGCACGACGCACACCGGGGACCGCTCCGGCCGCCGTACGATGGACCTTTCCGGGTCCTGCAGAGGGACAACAAGTCATTCATCGTCGACATCGGCGGCAAGCCGGACCGCATCTCCGTGGACCGCCTCAAGCCGGCCCATTTGGACCTCGACCAACCTCCACGGTTGGCCCTTCCTCCACGACGGGGCCGTCCCCCGTCAACCAAGCCCCCCGCCCGACCATCCATCGCCACGCCGCCTACCACCCCCACACGAATCGCCAAGGGGCGTTTCGGCCGGGTCATCAGGACCCCCCTCAAAATGACTCTCCCGGTGCAGATTAATTCTGGGGGGGAGGGGCGCTCTAGCGGTTACCAGAAGCATGACACAATTACCGTGCACCGGCCGATGACGCAACCGGCGAGCGGTCACGTGTCCGGACTCGCCCGGGCGTGTCCAGACTTGCCCTTCTCGGGCGAACACGTGACTTACCGATTTTGCATACCGCGCCCCGCCTGAGAGGCGTGGCTTTTGTGTGTTCAGTTTGCGATATAAATTGCCGCCCGTTAGAGGGGCAGATTCAATGTACTTTTGAGTTCTTTGGTTTTGAGCTAAATAAATAGCTCGGTGAAACTTCGTTCCTGTGTCATCCATTTTGTCTGGCTTGATAGTGCGAGCACAGCTCCCACAGTATTGTGTATAAATTATGATACAACGAATTTATACACGAGATACAATTAAGATAAACGACAAGCAACTTTCAGAACCACGTTTTACAGTTTAAACTCCGTACTACGTGTCAATGTGTCAGGTTGATGTTTACAAACTCCTTTCCATCCGGATTCACTTTTTTCCTAATTCCTATTTCTATCACCTCGCACAGTAAATAAATCCGTGTTCCGGTGTTTGCTGCGTATATCTCTCATCTTGTATAATAAGGTTTAATATGCACTCGGTAACATGGAGATCGCTCATTGGTCCAAGGGATGGAGGGGTGTAACTGTTGGACGTTTGTTATGTAATTAACATGTTAATTTTGTAACCACAATACCCGTTTGTTATGTAACCCCCACAATACCCACCACCATCCCACATGCTCCACAATCCCCCATTAACAGTGTGCCTCGGCGGTGTAAGTGTCGAGTCCGTTCCACATCTGGTCCGTGCTGTATTTATTCTGGAGTTAAATAAAACTGATTTATCAATTAATACAAAATCCTTGATAAACCGTCAATTGAACGGAAAAACAAAACCTACCAATCTGTAGTGAACATTCGACCAGCGTTTTCATCTGCGCTACGATTATAACACCAGCATCTTCTTCTTCACTAACACCACGCTCGTCTGATTCGCTCGCACATGGTTTGAAACGATTCGGATCTACAATTCCTCCAAAAGCATTTCCATCACTAATTTTATCTTCAATAGCTTCTTCCCAATCCCACTGATCAGTTTCAACATGCTGAGAACCTTCAGTGTTGCGAACGATGTCGGAATCAGTATCGGAATCCAAGCTCGACATGCACTGTTTCTCTATGGAAGTCACTGTTAGGATCAAGGTGAGTTCACAATGTGACGCCACTGGAAAAATTGAAAATCGACACTTTTTTCTGCACTTAGAGATTGGCAAAAAAAAATCAAAAAAACTGTCCCTTCAAATTTGACTGTGATTAATGATTTTCAATGGTTTCCAGAAAAAAACTAATTTTGCATTTGGGTTCCCCTTTAAGATTGATGTTGAGCACAGGACTAAATTGGAAGACCTGACAGTAGATTTAGTGCTGGAAAGGGGATGTGGTTAAAGAACCTTATGCAGCATATTTGGGATTTTGGACATGACTTGTAATTAATTAACAGTAGGATTAAGCAGAAATAGGATTGGTAGGGTTAGAGGATCGAGGTGCAGGATTCCCAAGGCAACAGGGGTCACTCCTTACCGAGCACGTGTGTGAGGTTGACCTGAAAGATGAGCCAACTGTGCGTCTCGTCCGATATTGATCCGAAGATGGTGAATACGGCTGTACGTTCTCCCGGCTCGGTCAGTATCCCGTAAATGGTCAGGGGCTCCGATGAAAGTGCCATCTCCTGCCATGTTCCACCCTCATCCACACTGTAGCTGTGGTTATGAAAAAGAAGATGAAGAAATCAATCAATCAGGGTGAGGGAATAGGAGTAAAGGTCGGGTTTCGACACGCGCATCATTGAAAGTGCCGAAGTTTATTGCAATCTTATGACGTGCGGAGAAAAGCAGAACTTCACAATACCGGATCGATTTAGTGGTTCCGTTCTGCCTGATGGCAACTATAATGCCACCGTGGTCTCCAAATGCAAAATCATGGGGTCCTTGCAGGGTCTGACGAGATCAATACAAAGAGAAATGAGACTGTTAAAGGAAAGACGAAGATGAGCTCAAGCATGAAGCTCGATTCATATCTGAAACGAATCAAAATGAAGGACAAACAGTGTTCGAAAGGAGTTGTAGTAACAGGTTGGTGCAGTAAATACATCAGTTGAACTTGGGAGGAGTATATTTAATGGGCTGGAACAGGGGACAATGAAACGAGTTGTAGGTAAGATCAGCTGTGGTTAAGATGGTGGGAGGTACACACCTGGAATGTAATGAGGATAAAGTGCAAGAAAAAGTGTACACAAAGCTTATCGGTGAGGTTCAAGTATGCAATGCTTCAGGTGAGAGTCATGTATGAAGGAAGAGGTGGAATCGTAAATTAAATATAAACAATTATAAGTTTGTGGGTTCAATTGTAAAGTGGTATCAAAGGATTCATTTGAAGATGGTGGGATAGAACTTGTGTCGGAATAAAACAGTGAGCGTGTCAAAATAAGTAAATAAATATCTATAGGCTATCCATGGATCCGAGTACCTCTCTCCACTTCACTCCGGCATTGGTCGAGATGTAAACATTTGGTTTGTTGGACAGAAATTCTCCAACGGACCCTGGAGGAGTACAGAGCGAGGTGCCACACAGCAAAGCTCTCCTTTGACCAAGCATGACAACAGTAAAATAAACATAGTTGGGCCATATTAAATGTACAAATGTAACACCGATATTAAATAAAGGTTCCATAGATGAATTGGGGAACTACAGACCTGTTAGCTTGACTTCCGTTGTGGAGAAGGTGTTGGTGATATTAATTAGGAACATTTAAATAAATATAAACTAATTAAAGCTTTGTCGGCTAACATCGCCACCACCTTACACTACGCATCTGAAGAGCTCAAAAACCCTAGCTAACAATACCCATGACCTTCATCCCCCACAAATGTAACTTCCATCATCCCCCACAATCCCCCATCAACTATCACCCCACATCAACCACGGACGTCCAGACAAACTTGATCTTTAAATTGATATTCATTCTGAAGGAGAGGAGATGAAATGTAATGATGTGATGTAATGACAGTTTAAAATATATATATTTGTCGGAGACTAAACCGACACCCCTCACTGGCTTTGCTAGTGCGGAGGGTGACTTTGACACCCTGCCAGGATGCCAGGACTGAAAACAACACCTGGCAAAGGGTGGATGAACTCCCGTATGGAGCCAAAGGCCATCCAGTAAGGAGATGGTGTCTCCTAAAAAACGCCCATCCAGTTTGGACCTGTTCAAGTCATACCAAAAAACTTTTTAAATGGTACATGTTGCTTCCTACTAGCTTGAAACGGTAGAGCATGGACCTTTGGCATCCATGCGACCCTTTGTTGGCATCCATGGGGAGGAGGAAATTCCTCTTGAGGAATTGCTCCGCTGAGTACGGTGATAAAAGCAGCGCCATTTTTATGATGTCGCTGGTACCCAGAGTCTCCCGGTAAGTGGCGTTAGTGATGGCACTTCACCGAAGCTCAGTAGCTGTGTTAAGTGCTTGTCTCGTCAGCATGTCCTTGTGTGTGTGTGTGTGTGTGTGTGTGTGTGTGTGTGTGTGTGTGTGTGTGTGTGTGCCAACTCCATTTCAAGCCTTAGCCCATATATGAAAAATAAATTAATTTTAAAAAGGTATTGAACACGTTTTTATTAAAGGGTGGTCACATTTAACACATTTATTGGAGATCTATGAAGTAGTTTCGGATTGGACGGATGAGGGAGGTGCAGTCGACATCGTAGACTTTCAGGTATTTGATGAGATACCACATAGGAGGTTGTTAGCTCAGGTGAGGCTTGTGGAGTAGCCGGTCAGGTAACTTACTGTATTGGAAACTGTATTAGTGATAGGAAGTAAAGCGTGGCTGAAGGAGACAGGACGGAGGTGATTACGAGGATCATAGGATAGAGATGTTTAAAATCATCAACGGTGTGGACAAGATCCAGGAAGTGGAGATTTTTTAGCAGAGTGAACAGTGACAGGGCCAGCGGCCATATCTTTTGTAAACAAGATGAGTTAGGACAGTTTTAAAGCATGTGTTTTTCATTCAGATAGTGGTTAAGGTTAAGAGATTAAGAGAGGAATGTTCTCCCAGAAAGGTAGTGGCAGTGGAGGGGGTGGATAGGTTTATATGGGAATTAGACAACTACCTGGATACATTGGAGATAGAGGGGTATGGGGTAATTGGCAGGACTTGTAGGTAGCTAGTGTGTGGATGGGTGATTGATTCTGGGGTTGGTACAGCACAGACATGATGGGCCGAATGACCTCCTCTTGCACCAAAGTTGCTTGCGTGTATCTTTATATGTAACGGAGTGCAAAGTACGTGTGCCAATCTCAGGTAATTGGTTTACACATATAAAAATGCGCCATGTTGTTCATCCCTGGGAATGAACATCAAAGACCCAAAAGTGAAGCAGGAGTCGACTAGTAAAGAACCCATCCTCACGGATTGGTCAATTTCCTCACTTTTATGATTTACGATTTGTAATACCAGGAAAACCCCCACCAGGTGGCATGATGTATGATACATCTTTACATGGAAAGAAATGGAGTCCTTTTCCCCACCCTGAACCTTAGGGACAATAAATATATTTATTGCCTAAAACCCTCCAGTTTACACTGCAAGTACAACGACCAGTTTCAAACTTATTCCGTCGAAAGGTTCAAGAGTGCAGAGAAGTGAAACAAACAAACAAACACTTCTCAGATTATACATCGTATGATAAGAACCTGGCACAAAGCTCCATTGAGTGTATAACCACAATGTGGTTACAAAAAGCAGAATTCAATAAAATATGTCAATGTATACTATAAAAGATGTTTGTCTGTATACGTCTGTGTGTCACCATTTTC
Organism: Myxine glutinosa; assembly: GCF_964187855.1. Classification (NCBI taxonomy): domain Eukaryota; kingdom Metazoa; phylum Chordata; class Myxini; order Myxiniformes; family Myxinidae; genus Myxine; species Myxine glutinosa. The sequence goes on from NC_136274.1 coordinate 28,277,523, forward strand.
TCAGAGATGGCCAAATGGATCTTCATCAAACTTTCCGGAGTTCATCAGTGAGTGCCGGGGAGTGTTTTAGGCAAACTGAAATTTTTTTGAAAAATAAACGTTTGATTTTTATTACTTGCAAAATCGAAGATTTTTCAAGTATATTGGTCGGTTGCGTTTGTGGTTCTGTCTGTCTGTCTGTTTGTTTGTATGTTTGGCACTGGCCTACAGGTCACAATTCTAAACCGATCGTCACGAAACTTCACCAAGTTGTATAGGTCGTCCCAATTGAGAAGTCTATTGTTTTTGGGGTCAAAAGGTCAAAAGGTCAACATAGGCCAAAGGTCACCAACTTCGCCAAATTTCTAAAATCCTCAATTTTCATCCGATTGACTTGAAATTTGAAGAGGACTTGCAGATCTGGTCACTGAATTAAACCACAAAGTATTTTTGAGGTCAACATAGGCCAAAAGGTCAACATAGGTCAAGTTTCAAAAATCCTCAATTTTCATCCGATTGACTTGAAATTGAATAGCATTTGCACATTGAGTCACTAAATAGGGAAACTAACTATTTTTGACGTCAAAAGGTCAAAAGTCAACTCAAGATCAACCTTCCAAAATCATCATTTTTCATCTGAAAAATCGTCACTTTTCTTCCTGTTGACCCGAGCTTTGATCAAGATTGTCAATTTTAATCTTGATGAAATGGACAATTTGCTGTATCAATGGAATTTTTTTGCTTGGGGAGAGGGGGGGCGGATTTTGCAAGTATCGTGCTCCGCATGACGTCTTCTTGTTTATTTATTTATTTTTAAGTCGCTCTATAATGCCTAATCCTTTGTAGCGATGTTAAAGGTAATCTTAAATGATCCCTCTCCCCATTTATTAGAGGGTGTAGGGAAGTGTTTTAGGCCCCCACAGAAATTAGAATACTGGAATGGCACTCGGTAGAACGCAAACCTCCGCCGGGCTGAACAGCTTACGTTTTGTACCCCATTGATAAGCCGGATCTGGATTCGGACCTGACTCAAAATCAAATCGCCTTGTTCTTGTCACCAAACTACCTAATCCACCTAGTTTTGTCATAACCTGTCAACAACTTTTTTAAATATCGTGTTATATATAGTTTTTGGCCCTATCGCTCAATGGTGAAGAATCACAAAAAAAAAAATCTCACATCCAGAACTATATTCAGATCTTCGCCATAGTCGAAATGATTCATCCTTATCACACACTAAACCTGTCCACGAAGTTTTGTCCATATCCATCCATAACCTTTGGAGATATTGTGCTGTATATCGGTTTTAGCCCGATCACTCAATGGTGAAGAATCACTTACAAAATTCTCTGATCTGGATCCGGATTCGAATCTTCACCAAAATCTAATCATTTCATCCTTGTCACACACCCAACCACTCCACCAAATTTTGGCTGAATCCATCCGCAACCTTTTGAGATATTCTGTTTACAGATAGGCAGCCAGACAAACAGGCAGGGGTGAAAACATAACGTCCGAAAACATAACGTCCGAAGATTGTTGACAAACAGGCAGGGGTGAAAACATAACGTCTGAAGATTGTTGACAAACAGGCAGGGGTGAAAACATAACGTCCGCCCACGTTCGGTGGAGAAACTGAAATTAGCTCATGGAGAAACCACAACACAGATCATGCACACACGTGCAGACAAGTACATGGGACAACACCGGACTTGACTTCAGATGAACAGCCACTGAGCTTGGGGGGAAGTGACATATCTGCTCGGAGAACTCTGCGTATTGGCAACGCCAATCTTATGACGTCGCTTTTCCCTTCCTCTGCACTCAGTGGGGGAAATAAGGAGAAATTTCCTCCTCCTCACGGATGTCAACCTCTGGTTTTTTGTTCATGTTCTATCCATTTAAATGTTTAGCCTCAAGGAAGGAAGCAGTACATACCATTTAAAAAGCCTTTGGTATGGCTTGGCCAGGGTTCAAACCACCGACCTTCCGGACTCAGGGCAGATGCTCTAACCATCATACAACCGAAGCGGCATTCAGTATCCAGGAAGTAATTAGAATCAAACAGTGACGACGAGTTTACTTAAACACAGCGAACGTGATTAACAAAACAGAAGTGCTGTATGTGCAGCAAAGCGTTAAACTTGGCACTAACCAGAGGCTACAATGAGTCCCGGTGCAGAGGCCTTGGTTAGGACTGGCGACAGACGCCGTCCAACACTTTCCAAGCGGCCATATTTCTGGGTAATATGCAGGGAGCAGTTCTCCTGAATACAAGGAACGAGGAAGAAGCCATATCACTGACGGAGCAAGATGAAAAAGTTTGATGCACACAGAGAAATAAATTAATCGGTGGACACTTCAAACATTGTCGTAAAACTAAAGTTTGGATCATCAACATGTGTTTTATGCAAAACTGTTTACCAAGTGCAACTGAGAAGTTACCAGGGAGCTAAATGTTTTGACGAGTGAACAAAATAAATCACCGAGCAATGGAGCGGGCGGCCGTATGCATCCATGGCTGGGGCCTGGAGCACCTCCCAAGTGCCACCCTTGTCGAAGGACACCAGGGAGCGTTTCTTCAAGGGGTACTCTAGCCCGTTACCCTGGAGATGATAAGTGCGGTTGTCTCGAAATACCTGGGAAGCAAGGTACACCCCAGATAGACCTGCAACCCGGTGAACATCTGCAAATGCTTCATCGCCAAGCAACCTGCTGAGCATGGTGGGGAACAAGGCAGTGAGGATAACGGGTCATGGAAAAGGTCTCTTGGTATGTACCTTGTTGGATGAACCAATCATTAGGTTCACATCATGCACTGGGTTTGACTCACCTTTAACTGAAAAATAAAATAAAAATTCACAAAATAAGGCATCAAGATTTCACTGAACTCAAGTTACAGAGTGCGGTGAAGGAATGAGGAGAAGGTGCGAAATAAACAGTCAGAATGAAGCTAAAAGTGAGAATGAAGCATAGGTGAGGACGAATGACGAAATGGCATAACGAGCTTCTTGCGGTGATAACATCATGAAGGAGATTCGTGCCAAGATGATAAAACCTGGAAAGAGCGTCAAGCCGAGTGAATTGGACGTGTTGTTTGAACATTGAAAAGCCCAATCCCCCAGCTCACGTGAACAATACACCATGGGGATTGTAGTGGAGAACATTGTCCAAGGAGCGGGAGAAGGACAGGCTTCGTCTGTCAGACACGTACAGGTTTGCATCGCCCGGACCGTGGATAACGCAAACCATCACAGCATCCTCTTCGGCATCCACCACAATTAGCTCCTGCATCACACACGAAGAATGTGAAGATTGTTGACAAGCGGATAGATGATCAAGACCGGTCAAAGGGACGGGTGAGTTAGCGAGGAGTACGGGGGACCAATTAGGACCAAAAGGACATGGCACAAAAGATGATGAATGAGGATGAATAAGGGCCCAATGAAGGGACAGGATACGGGGCAGAGGAAAGTGAAAACAACAAATGGAGACAAAGAGACAGTACAACACGAGTAAACACGGGAAAGGTGAAGAAGAGTTTGGTTGTTCAGGTATCGTGACCGTGAGCATTTTTGCCACGGAGTTTTACCGATGTAGTTCGCGGGTCACATGGACACAAACCGTGATGCGACGCCTGGTATGGAAGTCTGCCGCTCTCATAGGTGAACGTTCAAACGACGTCCACAGCTGCACCGAGTTGGGAAATGCAGATCCCAGCAGTTTCTGTGAACGGACCAGGGTTAAAGGTGAGTCGTAGGCTAATTCGTAAGGTCGTAAGGAAAAGTCGTCATGGGTTGAGGAAACTGATACAGTAAACCCTCGTTGCAAACACACTCATTAACCTCTACATATTTTTAATGAGGATTTATCTGAGGAACCTGAGACTCCTTTGAACCTACAGGCGTGGAAGTTTGCTCACTAGCGCGGATCTTGTCCTCACTTGACCAAATGGTGCGTACGGTGGACTCATTCACATGACACCCACGGCCGACTGGCGCTACACTCATCCCACCACACAACTTATCTCCTGGGCACAAGGAAATGCACAAGGGCAGAAGAAATCTCCTGGGCACAAGCTGACTCGACTGCAGCGCAATGCAGACTGAAAACAGCAGAGGTGGTAGAAGATGGTGGGAGACGTCACCTCACAGCAGCACATTCAAACCCACATGTAATCAAGTTTGATGTCGCATTTATTCCCAGGAGTATAAACAAATCTGTGTTGTGAGGACCCGGGTTGGACGAGGGTTTACTGTATGCAGAACAACAGATGAAGACACAAAGTCGTCTGCTCAGAGAGATGGCGTGGGCAAAGGGCTTACCACAGTCTTGGTGGCAAATAAATATGGGCCTCGAATTTCAAATCTGTCTGCTCTCTCAAGGACGACGTGCAACTTGGTAGAGTCCTGAAAGTAATCGTTTGAACGCAGAACTGTGGTCATGCCACCGGGTTCTTCACGAGTCACATAGATCGTTGTGGGATCATCATATGGTACTTCTCCCCTAAAGTGGAGGTTTAAGGTTGGTCAGGTAAATACAAATGTAAATGAGACCATGTATGACATGGAAATAATATATAATCTTCACCGAATTTCACCAACCATAAAACACAAAGGCTTCAAAAAGAGTAAGATGTCATTTGGTTTGTTAAGAAAGGACATTGAATTGGGGAAGGAAGCCTTGTGGCTGAGGGGATGAAAGGGTGTAAGGCAATGACATGAGATCGTGGTGCACTGGCTGCTTGATGCCTTGGAGGGAAGAGTGAGTTTGAACTGACTCAGGAAGTTAAACAAATTGGGGAAAAGTGGAATAGAGAGAGGAAGTGTGTGATAACCCTGGATGTTAGGAATTTCACCAGGAAGGCATTACTGGAAGAATGCACATGCATCCTGGACAAACTGGAGAGGTGGTAAAAATAGAGGCCACCAAACTCTCTATGATGTGAAAGCAACAGGCCTTGTGCTTTGGCCTCATCTTGGGAGATCCCAATAAGGTCGAGAACTTTACATTCCAAAGAACTTGGTGAGACGGATGTGATGCTGGGCACTGGCACACAAATAACACAAACGCTCAGATGAACTACAGACAGCCTTGAAAGCTCCCAGTGTTTTTTTGTTTTTTTCAAGGAATGACTTGGAACGACGGAGGATGGCCAGTCTGCAACTGGCTTTGGAGGCCAACTTTGTATGTCGATTAGTGGGATGGGTACTGTACAACACAATATGGAGCCATCCGCAACAAGGAAGAGAAGGTTTTCTGGAGCATCGGAGAGTTAATATAGATCTGAGGAACAACACTAGGCCCAAAGAACTGCCATGGGGAACTGCAGCATCCATTGGAAGAGGAGGTTGAGGATTCCATTGATGGCAACACATAGACTGAGTGAGTGGAGGAAGTCGGTAATCCAGGAATGAAGACGGATCTGGACGTCACAGCAACAATGAATGAATGAATGATCGTTTTAAGGCCATTTTCCCCGCTAGAGCGGGGGTTAGCCTTGCGGGCCCCATGACAATCATGGTTCCCTGTTTGAGGCAATGTTTTTATGGCCGTATGCCCTTCCTGACGCCAACCCTTGGTCACGCTCTTACGATGCGCAGGGATTCGGTGTACCTATTCTAAACCGGGGTACACACCGGGATCATTCATCCCAGAAAGCTGGTACTCAATTTGCCGACCTCGGAAGGATGACAGGCTGAGTCAACCCCCCTGGCGTTAATTCAGTGATCGACCGGGATTCGAACCCAGGATCCTAGGATCCCAAGCCGGCACCCTAACCGCTAAGCCAACACCAGGCTTTGGTGCAAGTGGTTGCTTTGCAACCTTTGTGGTTGCTTTGCAAGTTGCTTTGGTGCAAAGCAACAGTGCTTTGCAAACAGAGCAAGACGCCAGACTGTGTCGTAAGTTCGAGATATGTCCAGAGAGATGGTCCTAACCTCTTGTCTGAGATTGAGGGTCTACAGCCATTGCCGAGAGAGGATCAGAAGCATGTCGAGAGTTGAGTGACCAGGATGGAATCCAATCCGATGGTCAGAGATCAGACCGTTTGAAAACAGGAAATATTTGACATCAGATGTAATGATGGATTCCATGACTTTACTTGTAATTTGAAGCAACTACATATTAATTTGGAAAGGGGGCGGATTCCAATTATATCATTGAACAATTTGGAGGCAAAAAAGGAGAAATCCACTAAATGGCAAAAAACGTGTCACACATTTGGCAAATTTGTTGTTGGGACAGGTAGACAAATAATTGCTGTTGAGACAGGTAGACAAAGACAAAAGTTTGGAGAAAGAAGAAAGTGCACAGAAAGTAGGTGCTCCAAATAGATTTGCATGTTTTAAATATTAAAATAAATGAGAGAATTGAGTGCATTGTACAATAAAAATCACCATTACAGAGCCAGAAGCGTGCACACACAGCCGTGTAAGGAGGGAACAATCCTCACCTCACCCTCACCACCCTTCCCTCATAACCCATCCCTCACCAAAAGTAAGCTTTCACTTTCTCTTGTATCAACATCCAGGTCTCACCAAAGTTGTCTGACTTCCATAACTGTGAGGAGAGAAACAAGAAGACTTCTTAACACAAATTACTAGGACAGGGGATGGGGGCTGAGTGTAAGGTCCGCAAGTTCACAACTAGAGGAAAACACTGAGGTACAGGAAGGAAATGATGAGAAAAACCACAATGTCACAAAAGACAAGGAGACAAAAATTCGTTGTTTGAAACCTGTTTGCTTGTACTGTCGTATCCAAGGAGGAGCTGAGGTTGTCGTCCGTGCAGAAGCAAGTCGGACGGGCGGAATGGACATGGGCAAGGTGTCACGGTCCTGCCGTAGTCTGTTGTCCGCCATAGGAAACTGTGCTCGGAATCTGCAAAAATGTACTGTAACAGAGAGACAAGACACCCACGGGTACAGGTGTGTTTCTGGTTGCACGAGAAGCCTCTCCACTAATTCCAACCTCTCAATTAATGGCTCTAACATCCAATATAAGGCAGGCCGGCTCGGCTCTGGAAATGCAGCAGAAACGTCACGTAAGAGATGTGGAAAGTCCCCACAATATGACTGAGGTGGAATGTTTAATTTAAACAAACAGATGATGTACAGTGCAGTCGCCTACCCACAGAACGGTGGAAGAAGAACATTTTTGATGAGAAAAGTGAAAGAAGAATCGAACATGTTTGAAGAGTTTAAGTTTAAAGTCACGTGAACAAACGAAAGGTAGAGATAGTATGGGCCTGCAGGAGCTTACCCTCTTGTTGTCCATTGGGCTGTGGTAGAACTGTGAGATGACAGTCACCGTACCGTTGGGTAGGTCTGAAAACTTCTTCTGAATGTTGCTATAATTTTTTCCATAATCGTAGGACATGTACAGCTGATGAAGAAAACGGTTGGAATAGTTACAATTCACTGCAAATAATAAGGGTATGTCTAAAATAATAACCACAACTTCATAACTCATAACAAAAGGAAAGATTGTGAGGAGTGGCAAGCAACAGCTCCAGAGATGGATGAGGAAGATGATTCAGAGGGCAAAAGTGGGGATGATTGTTGTACAAGAGCACACGGACATCTCTGGACCCGTCTGGCATCCACCATTGCTTTATTATGAATGATCACCAACTTGGAGAGGAATTTGGGTGTTTGGGTGGTCCGTCCAGCAAGGCATCAACACTATGGTTTGGTCTCCTGTCAAATAACCCAGACAGTGCATTTAAAATGTTATACAAACTACAGAGTTCATAGAACACTCCTGGGTCTCACTATCAGCCATTATCTTTCTTGGGCAAACCAAATTTCAACGTTGGCCTCCAAAACTAGCCGCCGACTGGGCATCCTCCGCTGTACAAAGTCCTTCATCGGCACACCTGAACTCCTATCCACCTCCAAGGCCTTCATCCGCAGCTTGATTGAGTACTGCTCTCCCCTGCCTCACATCTTAAATGCCATGTCCAAGTTCTGCACAACTGGAGGTGTTTGGAAGCAATAAGAAGGCGATTTGTGTTCTACAGTGTTAAAGTATATAATCAAATTGAAATAAAATAAAGATTGTGAGCGTCGTATAAAAAAAATGAATTCCGGAAGTTTACTGCCATTGACGCAGTGGCCATTACACTCCCTTATCTACTACGTTTACATTAGTTCTTCGTACCTGTTGTTTGTGTCCTTTTTAATGCCCTTAAAAACATTAAGTTTCCTGTTTGGAATGATTTTCAATTTTGTTCGACTGCGAGACAGGCAGAGTGAAAATAATATGTTACCCTTTGCTCATGTGTGATCGGGACAAATTCAGAGCCATAATATTGCTAAACTACACGTTCGTTTTCTGATTCACGTTCCGATTCGTGTTCAAAATATAACATTCAATTGAAATCAAGTTGTTCCGCCATCATAAACTGACGTTTGCAGACAGACACGTGAACCAGTTGCTTAACCTCACTTTTCGCTTCGTGTGCGCAAAGCAAGGAAGCAGCACGTACCATTTGAAAAGTCCTTGGTATCACTCGGTCGGGATTCGAATGACCAACCTCGCAGACCTAGTGCGGACACTAACCAATATACCACCTTTGATTTTATCCTCGATGGACGCTAGGCCAGGTGTCTCGTCTGACAGCACTGGTTGCTGGTAGACGTTAAAGACCCCACAGTGTCCTTCACAAAGAGTAGGCGAGTGATGGATGGTACCACAATCGAATTACAAATTCCTGTCCCAAAATTCAACTGCAGGGAAGGCAAAGGCAAACCACCCAGTGCATTTCTTTGTGCAGGAAGATGCTTTAGCAATCCCAGACATCGCCAAAAGGGCGTGGGATAAAGATCCTTGTCCTTTGAGCGATAAAACAACCTTCGCGTGTCCTTGATTATCTCGTTCTGAGAACTTTTAGTAAGCGCACTTCTGTTTACGAAGAGCCCAAGGAGAGTTTGGCTGCAAACCACCTTTTTTACCCACAGAATATTGTTAAAAACTACTCTCCTATGAATTATTATCCTCAACACATGAGAATTTCACGATTCTACAATGGATATTATCCACAAGCCTCAAACTTGTAACAAAAGTAATCTTTCAAGGTGACCTTTGGCAAGGTTTGCAGAACATCATTCAGAATGTATTTATGAGACTTATGGCAACACCCATGAGTTTTCCACAACCTGTCGGTCAGGTTTTCTCACCTCACGTTTTCTCACCGAGCCATAGGTAAACACAATGGTTTTACAACTGGTTGTACAAGCTGAAGTGTTGGCAGAACAGGTTGAAAGCAAAATGTTTTTCCATTTCAATTTATGATACGAGCAAAGAACCCTTCCATGCGAAGAACCCGGGTACATTCCCCCAGAATTACATATGCGTTCATTCCCCCAGAATTACAGATGGGTTAATTCCCCCAGAATTACAGATGGGTTAATTCCCCCAGAATTACAGATGGGTTAATTCCCCCAGAATTACATATGCGTTCATTCCCCCAGAATTACAGATGGGTTAATTCCCCCAGAATTACAGATGGGTTAATTCCCCCAGAATTACAGATGGGTTCATTCCCCCAGAATTACAGATGGGTTAATTCCCCCAGAATTACAGATGGGTTAATTCCCCCAGAATTACATATGCGTTCATTCCCCCAGAATTACAGATGGGTTAATTCCCCCAGAATTACAGATGGGTTAATTCCCCCAGAATTACATATGCGTTCATTCCCCCAGAATTACAGATGGGTTAATTCCCCCAGAATTACAGATGGGTTAATTCCCCCAGAATTACATATGCGTTCATTCCCCCAGAATTACAGATGGGTTAATTCCCCCAGAATTACAGATGGGTTAATTCCCCCAGAATTACAGATGGGTTAATTCCCCCAGAATTACAGATGGGTTAATTCCCCCAGAATTACAGATGGGTTAATTCCCCCAGAATTACAGATGGGTTAATTCCCCCAGAATTACAGATGGGTTCATTCCCCCAGAATTACATATGGGTTAATTCCCCCAGAATTACAGATGGGTTAATTCGCCCAGAATTACAGATGGGTTAATTCCCCCAGAATTACAGATGGGTTAATTCCCCCAGAATTACAGATGGGTTAATTCCCCCAGAATTACAGATGGGTTAATTCGCCCAGAATTACAGATGGGTTAATTCCCCCAGAATTACAGATGGGTTCATTCCCCCAGAATTACCGATGGGTTCATTCCCCCAGAATTACAGATGGGTTAATTCCCCCAGAATTACAGATGGGTTAATTCGCCCAGAATTACAGATGGGTTAATTCCCCCAGAATTACAGATGGGTTAATTCCCCCAGAATTACAGATGGGTTAATTCCCCCAGAATTACAGATGGGTTCATTCCCCCAGAATTACATATGGGTTAATTCCCCCAGAATTACAGATGGGTTAATTCGCCCAGAATTACAGATGGGTTAATTCCCCCAGAATTACATATGGGTTAATTCCCCCAGAATTACAGATGGGTTAATTCGCCCAGAATTACAGATGGGTTAATTCCCCCAGAATTACATATGGGTTAATTCCCCCAGAATTACAGATGGGTTAATTCCCCCAGAATTACAGATGGGTTAATTCCCCCAGAATTACAGATGGGTTCATTCCCCCAGAATTACAGATGGGTTAATTCCCCCAGAATTACAGATGGGTTCATTCCCCCAGAATTACAGATGGGTTCATTCCCCCAGAATTACAGATGGGTTAATTCGCCCAGAATTACAGATGGGTTCATTCCCCCAGAATTACATATGGGTTAATTCCCCCAGAATTACAGATGGGTTCATTCCCCCAGAATTACATATGGGTTCATTCCCCCAGAATTACAGATGGGATCATTCTTCCAGAATAACAGATCCTGGAATCCTGGACCTTGATCCAAGCAATGGAGAAATCATTGGATAGTATTGTTACGGATACGACTTTGATGGTATGGTGGGCCGAGCGGGATGGCCGCCGTATCCGTACAAGTTACCCCGATTGCACCCGGGGTTGACTAATCGCGCTATGCTGGCTCAATAAGAAAAAGAAGACACCCGGCTGGATTATAATGACACAATACGACACCAGGGGTTCAGTTCTCAAGTATATTCGTACGGAAAAAGGTTAGATTACAACTACAAGAGGGACAGCATAGGAAGACAGGCACTTAGACACACTCTTATATTAACCCTAGACAGACCACAGATAAACGGGACAACGCTGACTCACACGGGATTTGATGGCAAGGAAAGCGGCAGTCGATGGCTCAGGTGCACCTGGCTCAGGGACAGAATCACGTACGGTGGTGTCCAGCAGATGCGGGGAGGTCGCTCAGCGCTCGTGGGTCGCGACTTTGGTGGAGATGCCGGGGAGGTCGCTCAGCGCTCGGGAGGGTGGCGTCTTGTCCTTCCAAGCTCGGGGCGCATCTCCCGTCACGTCCGGCGCGGGGCCGCGTATATCCGGCGGGGAGTGACACGCCCTCGGCTCGTTAGCGCCGCCCCAGATGGCATCGGCCCATGGCTTCTCATTGGGTGCGGGGGTTACCGGCTCCGCCCTTGACGAGGGGCCGACAGGGAGCCCCTTCGTGGTAACCCCGTGGAGCGCGTGGTCAATGGCGGCTAACCGAGCCGGAAGGAGGACGCCCACTCCCCATGCCGTCACCGCGCCGCCCCCCTCTTTTGTTGTTGTTGTTGTAGTTGGCGCTTCTTCATGGGGAAGAGATGCGGAGAGGTATGGGGAGGTCCTAAACTTCCTAACAGGTGCCATATAATCACATTCTGGTGCAACGAAGAGTCATAATTAATGGAAACAAGTCCTTAACTGACATAGATTAAGAATAACTAGCAAGATGTCCTATAATTGTCTACGTGTGGTGCGGGGGACCTGGGCACGACATTTAATGGGGGGATGAAGGGGAAGATCGGCTCTAATGGGTGTTGTTTACAGACAATGGGACTAGGGAATGGGGTAAGGGAGAGTTGGGGAGTATCGGAGAAAATAGGGGAATATTTACAAGCGGATATGGAGGCCAAATTCCATATTCGCAACATTGCACCCTTCTCTACCCTCGGGGCGTCCCGACCCGATAAATTTTTACCTACTTTAGTGTGGCACGCAATGTAGTTCCCTCTACTATTAACTCTACCCTGAGTGCGACAGTTTTACAGATATTCACAAATGAGTAAATATGTCCCCCTGCGACGTTGCACCCTTCTCCTCACAGAAACACACCCACAGGATAACCGAATCCGGAAAGAATTCTCAAACTAAACATACAGCCGGTAGGGAGCATTATTTACAAGACTACGCTGCTATTTACACTACGGTCCAGGACCTGTTTTTGGAGGAACACATGCAGATGTTATGCATAGAGAGAGCGCGCTTGCCAACATCGATACACCAACCCACGAGTGCTCTGTGGCCGACGGCCTTTAATAACGTGCAGAGCACCCTTTCCCGAGCATCAACAGCACCACCCCACCACCAATCGGTGCAGTCACCATTGTTCATTGGAATAAAAATAACTTCAACAACCCCTAACCCTGCAGGTGTCTCTTGCTCTTCTTGTGGTGCACTTGGTGGTTAACTAAAAGTGGTTCACCTGTATGGCATAGGTGCCACGTTGACCCATAGGTCCATCCCCGGGTGGTGCTTGGCCGCAAACGAACTGCGGTCCATTGTGGGTGGCCACAAACATTGCGGTCCATATGGTGTACCGATCCAGGCAGCGAACAGCGAAAGTGCAGGCCCACAACTGCGTCGCCAGCACCTCTCTCTCCTCTCTCTCTACCCCAAAGCCAGATCCTCGGAGGTGGGAGACAAAAGAAGCAGACAAGTGAGTAAGGTGGTAAGGGCGCAAAAGTGCACGCAATGTAAGGTAATGCACACTGGGGGCACATGGGAACCAGGTGAGACAGGTACGTTCCTATCGTACGCCCCCCCCCCCACCAGGTAACCTACATGGCCCCTCCCTTACCCCTTACTGCATCCACACAACACAACACTACTCATAAACATCTACTTTACAAATCAACAAACATCCCTACTGTCTTCCCCGTTCCTCCCATATACCAAATTCGTCTTCTCTCCCTCCTAACCAATCAAATTTGCCATTTTCAACTCTCATCAAAATTTGCCATCTCCAACTCATCATCAGTCCCTCCTAGGGAGGGAGAGATGGAATCACCCCAATGTCTCATCCACGTCGTGATGCGTCTCACAAATCCTCACAGCAATCTCATTTCCTGCACAAAACAAAGAAAACACAGGTGTGGAGTCATCATCATCACCACAGGTAAGTAAGTGGCTGCGTATGGTGCGACAGGTTCATCAATCCTAACTATCTCCTAAATGACTTTAACAACTTTACACTACCCGGGGTCTCTCTCCGGCCAAACCATTGGCCCTCTTACACTATGGGTTCTAAAAACCAATTCCCATTGGCCAAACTGTGGTGCTCTTCAATTTGGGGTCTCACTCCCCCGATTCATCTCCCGGTGCCCTCGTACAATTTCTGGGCTGTGGCGTGTACCTCTCCCAGTGGGTCTACCCACCTGCACACCTCCACCACTGCAGTTGCCTCCGAGCTTACCTGCTCCTTGCCCTAACCTAACTACCTGGGGAAGGCCCTCTGGCACTCTCCCCACTCCGTGCCCTCTCTGGCACTGGGCTGCCCGATCCACACCCGGGATCCTCAGGCACCCACTCACAACTACCGGCTCCCAGAGCCCACCTGCGGCCTCACCTGGCCGACATCCTCACAGTGGTGGAGTGCCCAACCAACTACACACACTAACAGGCTACACGCCCAGCCATTTCCACAACACTAATGCACCCATTCACAACACCATTCTGCAACCGCACCACAAATGCCAATATCCAACCACAATTTACCTGCACCCTCTACCTAACACTTACACTACCCGGCCCGGGTGCTCGTGAAAGGGGTCCACTCTTCCCCCATCCACACCTTCACACCATGCACACCACTCCGTACCACTCACTCCAACTCTCTCCACACACCTGTACCTGCACACCTGTGCTCTCACACCTGGTGCCACCTGCACCCTTCTCTCCCCAAGCGCATTCGCGCTGATCCACACACTCACTACTCATACACTGCTCCACACACCTGTCCAGTTGCACACCTGTGCAATCACACCTGTTCAATTCTCACAAACACGGCATCATCTCAGCTAACTACTCCCTTCTGAAACTTGCGCTTCCCAGTCGTCCCTTTAAACTATTGCGCTCCCTCGTCATTATCATCCATACTAATCTACCTGCGTCCCCACTACAGGTATCAGTCACTAACTAATCTTAACGTTACCTAATGTCATCTTCTCTAGATCCCTATCAATATAACCTAACCCACCCGGGCTAGTTTCCACTGCCATACACCCCATAAGCTATTGCTCCTTTGCCCCCCTCACATGGGAAAGGTGGCAGGGATGCCACCCTCTCCCACCGGGCCTATCGCTCCTCAATCCCCCAGTCCTCTGGCACTAATAAGCCCCCCTTATTCAGAGGTACTGGGTCCCGCCTCGGCATCTAAAGCCGAGGCGATCCACGGGGGCGCCTGCTCGCCGGTGTAAGGTCTTATCCGGTCGGCGTGGACGATCCGAGGGAGGGCTCGTGGCCCCATTTTGATCTTAAAGACCACGTCACAGATTTGCGACAGGACGACTCCTGGGCCTTGCCAGGGGGAGGTGAGTTTTGGGCACCTTCCCTTCCGCCTCCGGGGATTAAAGAACCAAATCTTCATCCCCGGAGCGTATTGACTCCCCTGGCTCCGGTCGTCGTACCTGCGCTTCATCTTTTCCCCCGCCAGATGGAGTTGGCGGCGGGCGAAGGCATGGACTAGCTCCATGCCTTCCTCTAGGTGACGTGCGTACCCCTCCCTCGGCGGGTTAACCACTGTGTCTGGCACGGGACCGCATAGCAAGTCGGCGGGAGCCCGTAACTCCCGCCCATACATAAGCAACGCTGGACTGCATGCGGTGGCCCCGTGCTGGCTGGTTCGGTAGGCCATGAGCAAGTAAGGGAGATGTTCGTCCCAGTCATCCTGACGGGTGGTGGTGAACAGTGCCAGTTGTTGGATTAAAGTTCGGTTGAATCTTTCCACCATCCCGTCAGATTGAGGTCTTAAAGGCGTTGTCCTGGTTTTTCGAATTGACAGGAGACTGCACACATCTTTTAGTAATTTGCTCTCAAAATTTCGTCCCTGGTCGGTGTGCAACTCCTGTGGAATCCCATGCCGGCACACAAATCCTTCCACGAAGGCCTGCGCTACCACCCCTGCTTCTTGGTTGGGGAGGGCGTAGGCCTCCGGCCACTTGGTGAAGTAGTCCATCACAACGAGGATATACTTATTACCTTGGCGGGTGCGGGGCAGCGGTCCTAGAATATCCATAGCCACCCGCTCAAGGGGGGCCCCCACCTGATGTAATTGAAGGGGGGCCCTCATCCTCCGTGCTGGTCCCTTTTTGGCAGAACAGGCGTCGCATCTCCGACACCAGTCCTGTATGTCGCGCCCCATATTCACCCAATAGAACCTCCGGCGGACCCGAGATATTGTCTTTGTCCTGCCCAAATGGCCGCCGGAGCGGGTACCATGCACCTGTTGCAATATGACGTTCTTGAATTTGTCAGGGACTATCACCAGCCAGGAAGTTCGATCAGAGGGAACCTCCACCCACTTGCGATACAAGATGTTGCCTTTCAATTCCAGGGTCTGCCACTGAGCCCAATATGCCTTTGTCTGCGCCCCGAGGGGGGTGACCTCTTCCCCCTTCGGTCTTTGCCCCAATTTGACCCATTGGAACACCGGCCCCAGAACAGGATCCTCCTGCTGGGCCGTGCTCCAAGCCAACTCTCCAAATTCCTCGTCCGCGGTTAGTGGCAAAATTGGCCCTCTCACCCGGGTTGCCCGGACGACGAGAATCGGGGCGGAATCGCCCAATTGCTCCCTCTCCTCGTGTCTCGCACAAAATTTACAGTTTTCCCCCAGACAAGGACGCCGAGAGAGTGCGTCCGCATTACCATGGGCCTTCCCGGCCCTATGGGCCACATCAAAATCGTACTGCTGCAACTTTTCCAACCACCTTGCAATTTGGCCCTCCGGTTCCTTGAACCGAAGGAGCCATTGCAAGGAGGAATGGTCAGTTCTAACCAAAAATTTCCGCCCGT
The DNA here is from genome assembly GCF_964187855.1 of Myxine glutinosa. Lineage (NCBI taxonomy): Eukaryota > Metazoa > Chordata > Myxini > Myxiniformes > Myxinidae > Myxine > Myxine glutinosa. The sequence goes on from NC_136274.1 coordinate 28,293,678, forward strand.
ACAAGTACGGGTGGAAATGGTTCATGGCAGCCAGCATAGCCAATAACTCTTTGCGAGTGACGCAATAATTTCTCTCGGGCCTACTTAAGGCCCGGCTATAATAACCAATCACTCTCTCCACGCCCTCCTGTGTCTGAGACAAAACTGCGCCCAATCCTTCCTGGCTCGCATCCGTGTCCAGGGTAAATGTCCCGTCACTAGTGGGGTAAGCTAGAAGGGGTGCGGATGTTAGACACCCCTTCAATTTTTGGAAGGCCTCGTGGCACTCCCGTGTCCAATTAAATCGCGTCCCCTTCTCCGTAAGCCGGTGGAGGGGACGGGCCAACTCCGCAAATTTCGCCACAAAGCGCCGGTAGTAGGAGCAGAGTCCCAAAAATCCCCGCACCTCTTTGATGGTACGTGGTGCGGGCCACTCCTCTACCGCTTTAATTTTGTCTGGGTCTGTTTTTACCCCCTCGCGGCCAATCACGTGACCTAGATAGGCCACCTCTCTTGCAAACAAAGTGCACTTACTCGGGTTCAGCTTCAACCCTGCCTGTCTGAGGCACCCGAACACCTGGTCCAAATTAGCTAGTGCCTGGGGGAACGTTTGGGCATGTACCAGGACGTCATCCAGGTACACCAGGCATGACTGCCATGGCATGCCGCCTAGTACATGCTCCATCAATCTCTCAAAGGTGGCGGGGGCGTTACACAAACCAAACGGCATCACAGTAAACTGATACAGTCCCTTACCTGTGGAAAATGCCGTTTTCTCCTTCCCTGCCCTATCCATCTCCACCTGCCAATACCCACTCTTGAGGTCCAAAGTTGTGAACCAATTTGAGCCCGCAACGGCATCGAGGGTGTCATCAATCCTTGGCAGGGGATATGAGTCCTTGAGTGTCACGTTGTTTAGCTGGCGATAGTCCACGCAGAACCGCGTGGTCCCATCCTTCTTTTTGACCAGCACAACAGGTGACATCCAAGGACTTCCCGAGGGCTCGATCACACCTGCGTCGAGCATTTTTGCAACCTGCTCGTCAGCTTCCGCCCTCTTGCTCCAAGGGAGCCGTCGGGCGGCCTGACGAATAGGCCGGGCCTCACCGGTGTGGATCTGATGTTTCACCAGGCCCGTACGTCCAATATCCTCGGTGGACAGGGAGAAGAGGTCCAAATGGGACCCAACCAGTTTGTGTAAGGCCTCCCTCTGGGTACCTCCCAACTCTACGCTACTACGATTTACCATCTCGCAAATGGGATCGGGCCAATTCCTACTTGTTATTGAAGGCTCCCCCCGGGGTCGGCTCGGCTGGACGTTCTCGCCCCTCACTGTCGCGACTTCCTCAACTGGGGTGCAGCCAGCTACCCTCGTGCCCCTTACTATAGTGCGTGGTTCTGTACTCACATTTACTACTCGGACGGCCACTACCGGTCCGTCCGTTTTTACAAGGGTGCGGCCCACGATTAAACCCGGTATGGACTGCGCTGCCACCGGTTCGACCAGGCCGCAGGACTCCTGCCATGTTGGGCGAGCTGCCCACCGGGCCGGCACTATCGCCTCGGCCCTGGGGGGGATGGTCACGGCCTCGGAAGCCTCCAGCTCCGCTCTCTCGGCCGTGCTCACTCCCCCTAACGGCAGCTCTTCTCTACTCCCACCTGCAGGATCCCCCGGCACAAGTCGATTTTACAACCGCTGGCAGTCAACAGGTCCAACCCTATTAAACATGGGTCGCACACCTCCGCCACCCAAACATCTATCTCCCTCCTTACCGACCCTAACTTGAGGGTCACAGAACCACGCCCTATGATCGGGGCCGTTACCCCGGTAGCAAGCTGCAAACTATAATTTTGCAGGCGCTGGATCTTATCCCAGCCACCTGCGCTCGAATCAAGGACCACAGGGCTGATGATCGTGGCGCTAGCTCCTGTGTCCACGACGGCGTCTACCCCCACGCCGGCAATTTTGCATCTAATTGTCAGGCTACCGGTTCCAATTTGGCCACAATAAATGACCCGTCGCGTCAATGAGGGCTCTCCTCCATCCTCTGCTGCCGAACACCGCCCTACGTGCCCGACACCTTCTAGTTTCCCGGGGTCTGGCGGGGGGGTGTCTGGGGTCGGCTAACCCGCTCCCCCCTGGGCGGAGTTGAGGACCTCAACTGCCGGGGATCATCCCGGCGCGCGTTTCGACAGTGCCGCGCCAGGTGACCCAGGCGGTTGCAGGTATAGCACCTCACCTGATAAGGTGCTTGCCTCCGGAATTCCAAATTCCCCCCCCTGTAGGTCCGAATTGGATTACCCGCTCGTGGTCCACCGCGGGCCACCTCCGGGGCCGCCTGCCATGGTCCAGGTCCTGCCAGGCGCTGGTCCACCAGCCTCCGGACCATGCCCGCCAGGTCAGGACCCACGTCGGGGGCGGGCCCCCTAAGGGGTCCGCCCTCCATCGGGGGTCCCATCTGGCGGACCGCCATTGCGAGACGCTCGCCCCCCCGGGCCAGGGGCCTCGCTGCTTCCCAACGGGCCGCAGCGTCAGCCGCCTGGCTCAGAGTCTGCGGGCGCCACATGGCGAGCTGTTGCCGGAGCTCAATATCCGGGAGGGCCTGGATAAAATGGTCCAGCGCCAGGCTTTCCCGGGAATCCGCTGCCATGCTAGCATGTGCGATCCCCACTGCGCGGCGAATGTCGTGGGCAAGTTCCCCGATGGCTTCCTGGGGCTTGCGCTTTCGCAGCGCGAGCTGAGCTTTAACAAGCTCGCTCTGCTGTTCTATTCCAAATCGATTAATTAGGGCGTCGCGGAGGGCTGGCAGGGTGAGAGCACCCGCTGGTAATGCCGTCAGCACCTCCGCCGCCGCGCCGCGCAATGCGGCCACCAGGTGTACTCCACCTTCGTCCTCACCCCAACCGTTACCCTTACACACACAGTCGAACTGCGCCAGGTACGCGCGTAGATCACTCTTGCCGTCATACGGCGCGAGTGGGACCTTGTGGGACCACCTCGTATGCGAGTCGTTGCCCGCCGGCCGGACCCCGTGCGTCGCCCCTTGCGGGGTCAGCGCGGGGCCGAACCGGCCGGGCCCCCACAGTACACTACCCCCAAGGGGCTCTCGTGCCTCCCCGGTCCCTCCAACAACTACCCCTGTTGGTGTCGATGCATGGGTCACACCTCCGCAACCCGCTACCCATTCCATACCACCACAACCTTGCTCACCCACACCTCGCACCTCTCGTTCCATACCCTCCGGACCAGCCATACACCTCACTCTTGGCCTCTCACGAACATCCGGGTCTATCTCGACCCCCAAGCTTATTAAATCACCTGGCGCATCATACGCACGACCATATTGGTCACCACTTACACCGGGTCCTCTTTCTCTTCGCTTCTCCTCCATCACCTGCGAATCCCTCATCCGGTTAATGAGCACATCATCACGATCCGAACACAGACTTTGGACCAATTCTTTTACTTCCTCCTTTATCTCTTTCTTATCCTCTCTCCGTCGCTTCTTAATTTCGCTCACCCCTTCTTCCACTTCCTCTAATTTTTGCTTCATCTCCTTCATCTCTTCGTGCGCCCCTTTAAGTTCTTCCTCTAACTCCACTTTATTTTTTTCTATGTGCTCCCGCACCTCCCGCTCTTTAACCTCCATTACCTCTACCACCTTGTCCATTTTCCTCGTCAGGTCCTCATGTACCGTCTGGCACTCTTTTTTAATTACCCCTACGTCCTTTTTCATCTCCTTCTGTGTCGATTTTAAACCCTCTATTACCGCTGTGTTCTTCTTTACCTGGTCCCCCAACTCCTTTTGTCCCACTGTCAGTTGTTCTACTCCCAGCGTCAACTCCTCTATACCACCTTGCAATTTTACAGTCCCCTTTCTCACCTCTTTCTCCATGCGCTCCTTACAGTGCCTCACCTCCTCGCGCACTCCTCCGACCTCCTCACTCACTCCTCTTCGGATCTCCTCTCCCATCACTTGCATCTCCTGCCCAGATGCCACCCTCATCTGCTCCATTTCCTCCCTGTGAGCATCCAGTTTGGTTTCTACCCCCATTCTGACCCCCTCTATCTGCTGCTCCATTTGTTTAACTTCCCTTTCCGCTTGGTCCCTCATGTCCCTCAATTTGCCTTCCATACTGTTTTCTAACCCCTCTAACCCTTTTTGCATCCCTTCCATTTGATTCTCTTGAGCGGCCATTCTGTTTTCTACCCCCGTTAACCCCTCCTGTATTTCCCCTAATCTATTGTCTAACCCCTCAAATTTGTTGTCTAGTCCCTCAAATTTGTTTCCTAATCCCTCTATTCTACTCCCTAACCCTCCGATCTGGGCCCCCATGTCCTCCCTCAATTTCTCGCTATTGGACCCCATCCTTTGTTCTAACCATTGGCTATTGGCCCCCATGTCATTCCTTAAACCCCCGATCTGGTTTCCCATGTCATCCCTTAATTGCTTGCCCATTCTTTGTTCCAATTGTTCGCTATTCTGGGCCAACAGGGCCCCTATTTGCGCCATGAGGACTTGCATGTCCATCGGCGGCACGGGTACCGCTACTGCAATCCCCTGCGCGGCGCCGACCTGTTGTTCACGCTCCTCTTCCCCATGCCTAGCGCCGCCATTTTGCGAACCTGCCGCCCTCACTGCTTCGCTCTCCTCATGTCCCTCAATTTGGTCCTGGATCGACCCTGCTTCACTCTCCCCTACCGGACCCCAGCCGTCTTGATCCGCCATAGCGCGACTTGCAAAATTCGAGTTTCGTAAAACAAAACAAATTTCGGCCGCTCCAAATTTTGACCAAATTTTTTTTTTTCCTCTATTCGTTTTTTTTTTTTTTCTTCAAAATTTGGTCGGGCCTCGAATCCCACTCCTGACACCAATTGTTACGGATACGACTTTGATGGTATGGTGGGCCGAGCGGGATGGCCGCCGTATCCGTACAAGTTACCCCGATTGCACCCGGGGTTGACTAATCGCGCTATGCTGGCTCAATAAGAAAAAGAAGACACCCGGCTGGATTATAATGACACAATACGACACCAGGGGTTCAGTTCTCAAGTATATTCGTACGGAAAAAGGTTAGATTACAACTACAAGAGGGACAGCATAGGAAGACAGGCACTTAGACACACTCTTATATTAACCCTAGACAGACCACAGATAAACGGGACAACGCTGACTCACACGGGATTTGATGGCAAGGAAAGCGGCAGTCGATGGCTCAGGTGCACCTGGCTCAGGGACAGAATCACGTACGGTGGTGTCCAGCAGATGCGGGGAGGTCGCTCAGCGCTCGTGGGTCGCGACTTTGGTGGAGATGCCGGGGAGGTCGCTCAGCGCTCGGGAGGGTGGCGTCTTGTCCTTCCAAGCTCGGGGCGCATCTCCCGTCACGTCCGGCGCGGGGCCGCGTATATCCGGCGGGGAGTGACACGCCCTCGGCTCGTTAGCGCCGCCCCAGATGGCATCGGCCCATGGCTTCTCATTGGGTGCGGGGGTTACCGGCTCCGCCCTTGACGAGGGGCCGACAGGGAGCCCCTTCGTGGTAACCCCGTGGAGCGCGTGGTCAATGGCGGCTAACCGAGCCGGAAGGAGGACGCCCACTCCCCATGCCGTCACCGCGCCGCCCCCCTCTTTTGTTGTTGTTGTTGTAGTTGGCGCTTCTTCATGGGGAAGAGATGCGGAGAGGTATGGGGAGGTCCTAAACTTCCTAACAGGTGCCATATAATCACATTCTGGTGCAACGAAGAGTCATAATTAATGGAAACAAGTCCTTAACTGACATAGATTAAGAATAACTAGCAAGATGTCCTATAATTGTCTACGTGTGGTGCGGGGGACCTGGGCACGACATTTAATGGGGGGATGAAGGGGAAGATCGGCTCTAATGGGTGTTGTTTACAGACAATGGGACTAGGGAATGGGGTAAGGGAGAGTTGGGGAGTATCGGAGAAAATAGGGGAATATTTACAAGCGGATATGGAGGCCAAATTCCATATTCGCAACAGTATATACACCTGATTGCATCGCAAAGTCCTGGACGTTGCTTGGTGAGACCATAATCACCATCACCAGTAGATATTTGTGTGGTCCTCTTTCCCGCATCTCTGCTATTGTGAGGCAAAGCCGACTTCGCCTTGCTGGTCACGTGATGCGCCATGAAGAACCAGCAAAGAAAGTACTGCTCTGGAGGCCGGAGGAACCCGGGAAAAGGGGGCGTCCTCTCACAGCACTTTACGACCTCATTGATGAGGACACCAGCATGATTGGCGTTAATTTACTCCATGCTAAGTCTAATGGAGAACACTGGAAAAATCTCATCATGTCACCACATTAAGTGGATGTCATAAGAAGAGGACATTAAAATATTTAATATTGATTATTCAAATAAGTATAAATGAAACTAGAACGGCAACCAGTAGAGTGCATACCTCTGCCAGGCTGAACAGTTTACCTTTTGTATCCCACTGATAGCGTGGATCTGCATTCGGATCTGAGCCAAAATCGAATCAGCTCGTTCCTGTCAACTACTCAACTAATTAACCATGTTTTGTCTGAATCTGTCTTAAACCTTTTGAGATATCGTGCTAAAAATTAGTTTTTGGCCCCATGTCTCAATGGTGAAGAATAACCTTAAATTATCGTATCTGGATCTTCACCAAAATGTAAACAATTCTTCCCTGTCACACACCCAACCTATCCACCGAGTTTCGTCCGAATCCATTGACAACTTTGAGATATCCTGCTCACAAACAGACAGGGGTGAAAACATGACCTCCATCCACCTCCGGGGGGCAGAGGTTACGATAATAATAATAATAATAATAATAATAATAAATAACATAAAATTTCAAGTGAAAATATTACAGGCATTTAACACATTCAGCACACAACACCCATAACTCAGGGGCCAGCACCCATTATTCAGGTGCCGGGGGCCAGCACCCATTATTCAGGTGCCTGGGGGCCAGCACCCATTATTCAGGTGCCCGGGGGCCAGCACCCATTATTGAGGTGCCCGGGGGCCAGCACCCATTATTGAGGTGCCCGGGGGCCAGCACCCATTATTGAGGTGCCTGGGGGCCAGCACCCATTATTGAGGTGCCCGGGGGCCAGCACCCATTATTGAGGTGCCCGGGGGCCAGTACCCATTATTGAGGTGCCCGGGGGCCAGCACCCATTATTCAGGTGCCTGGGGGCCCGCACCCATTGTCCAGGTGCCTGGGGCCCGGCACCCATTACTCAGGTGCCCGAGACTCAGCACCCATAAATCAGGTGCCCAGTACCCATTACTCAGGTGCCAAGGACTTAGCACCCATAATGCAGGTGCCAGAGCACAGCACCCATCACACAGGTGCTCTCGATGGCAAAGTGCCCAAGTCCCAGCGCACACGTCACACCCTAAGCTCAACCCCGCAAGACCATTTTTCACGGCTTACAGGGCCAAATATTTTGCCTTGAGGCGTTGCTCTAGATGTGGAAATATCACACTAGCCAACAATTTTCATCAAAACACCTTCTCTTCACCACTTCCGCATTTTTAAAATCTTGTTTGTTTAGCAGATAAAATCCTCTTTAGTTTCGTAAACCTGAACCCGCAGCACGTCATGCTCGTTGTTTGATATATTTTTAAGGACTATGGAATGATAAACTGCTGCCTTTAGGGTTACAAAAGGATATTTAGGGAAACCACTAGTTCAAGGAGAGAGTTGGGTCCTCAGGTAAAAGGTTTTCCTTAAAAGCAGGCCCTCCAGCGAGCAAAGATGGACAATTTAAATAAAATAATGTGAGCTAAATCAACGTCATGCATCCATCAGGAATTGCATGCCAGGATCCGAGACAAGAAGGTGAATGAGGTGTCCGTAGTAAGTGGCAGAGGAAGATCGGGAGGAATGGCAATGGAGGGGTCGTCGTAGGGAATGCTCACGGCACTTGAAGATTTCTGGTTTCCTGGTGGGTTTCTGGCCAACGCGATGATCACGTCGCTCCCCTCACCCGCCCAATGAACCACCAATTGGCTGTGGTTGTCGTGAAGGATCGCCTGAAAGAGAAACACCAACGTCAACACCAAAACCTCATTTGAAAATTATTCAAGGATCAATCACTTTTTGGTGGTAAAAAGTAGTAAATGATTCCTAGTTTTTTTACCTGACTGTTCATCCAATTCTGATAGCGCAGCACTTCTCGTGTATCGTGTTAGCAGTTTTCATGCTGACGGGGATCGGTTCATGTCGTTTATTTGTTTTTAAATGCATAATATAGGGAAATAAGGATGAAGAAACTCGTTGTCTGACTCTTTGTACCCCCCTGCATAGGAAAACGTTAAAATAGGTTTGTTTAAGTTTGATTTAAATCCACATTAGATTTAAGGCCACAACGATTAAAATGGAGGGAGAACAGGCAGAGGTAGAGTAGAGAGTTCCATAAGCCGGTGCTAAGCCACAGTTGCTTTTCTTCTTCTTCTTCCTTTTTAAAAGCCCAAATTATTCCCATGTTCTTGTGGGTTCGGTGAGGAAATACTTTTTGCCCGTCTTTCAAAAACCGGTCGGTCAGGCCCTCGACGTCCAATTGAAGGTGACAGGATTTTGGAATTGGTCCAGGGTGCCGGCGATAACTCAGCTACTCTTCGCAAAAGACACTGTGGGATCTTTAACGTCCACCAGCTACTGCTAGCAGATGAGTCTTCTGGTGTATTGGCTTTGTGAGCGACAGCACACACGTTGATGCCTCACTCTACATGCGAAACACCAGGTTGACAGTTTATAGCTGGGTTGGGTTTCGAATGGCACAGAGGCAAGGGTGTGTGCCTCCTGCCATTCCTAGGCCATAGCTGCTTGGACAGAGTGAGTGAGTTTGTTCCAGAGGCGGGAGAAAAGAGGCATGAAGGAGTGAAGGTGAGCAGAGAGTCTTGATTTTGGCAGTTTCACCAGAAGAGGGTTTCTGGCACGTATTGTGTGTCCTGCAGGAATATTTGGGGGGCAGAGCCCAGACAGGGCAGGGGGAGCAAGGCCAGAGAGGAGTCGGTATAAGACAGAAAGACCACCAACCTGCCTGCGGTGAGTGAGTGGAAGGCCCTCACAATCAGCTTCATCGCGGGAGATTCCAATGATTCTGAATGCTTTGGTTTCAACAGCGTGAAGACGAGCGAGGTGTGAGGCAGGAGCACCAGCCCAGAGGGGAGAGCAGTATTCCATTGAGCTGTGGATGAAAGCCTTGTATGTGGTGAGGAGCTCAGAGGAGCCAAGGAAGGACTTTGCACGACGGAGGATGCCCAGTCGGCGACTGGCTTTGGAGGCCAGATTGGAAATGTGGTTTTTTCCAGAAAAAGCAATCCCTATTTTCTTTGATCCCAGTAACCCGCTTTGTTAGATTACAAGTAAACCCCTATGTTAGATTACAAGTAAACCCCTATGTTAGATTACAAGTAAACCCCTATGTTAGATTACAAGTAAACCCCTATGTTAGATTACAAGTAAACCCCTATGTTAGATTACAAGTAAACCCCTATGTTAGATTACAAGTAACCCCCTTTGTTAGATTACAAGTAAACCGCTATGTTAGATTACAAGTAAACCGCTATGTTAGATTACAAGTAAACCCCCTTTGTTAGATTACAAGTAAACCCCTATGTTAGATTACAAGTAAACCCCCTTGTTAGATTACAAGTAAACCCCTATGTTAGATTACAAGTAAACCGCTTTGTTAGATTACAAGTAAACCCCTTTGTTAGATTACAAGTAAACCCCTATGTTAGATTACAAGTAAACCGCTTTGTTAGATTACAAGTAAACCCCTATGTTAGATTACAAGTAAACCCCTTTGTTAGATTACAAGTAAACCCCTTTGTTAGATTACAAGTAAACCCCTATGTTAGATTACAAGTAAACCGCTATGTTAGATTACAAGTAAACCCCCTTGTTAGATTACAAGTAAACCCCTATGTTAGATTACAAGTAAACCCCTATGTTAGATTACAAGTAAACCGCTATGTTAGATTACAAGTAAACCCCCTTGTTAGATTACAAGTAAACCCCTATGTTAGATTACAAGTAAACCCCTTTGTTAGATTACAAGTAAACCCCCTTGTTAGATTACAAGTAAACCCCTATGTTAGATTACAAGTAAACCCCTATGTTAGATTACAAGTAAACCCCTATGTTAGATTACAAGTAAACCCCTATGTTAGATTACAAGTAAGCCCCTATGTTAGATTACAAGTAAACCCCCATGTTAGATTACAAGTAAACCCCTATGTTAGATTACAAGTAAACCCCCTTTGTTAGATTACAAGTAAACCCCTTTGTTAGATTACAAGTAAACCCCTTTGTTAGATTACAAGTAAACCCCTTTGTGAGATTACAAGTAAACCCCTTTGTAAGATTACAAGTAAACCCCTTTGTTAGATTACAAGTAAACCCCTTTGTTAGATTACAAGTAAACCCCTTTGTTAGATTACAAGTAAACCCCTTTGTAAGATTACAAGTAAACCCCTTTGTTAGATTACAAGTAAACCCCTTTGTTAGATTACAAGTAAACCCCTTTGTTAGATTACAAGTAAACCCCTTTGTTAGATTACAAGTAAACCCCTATGTTAGATTACAAGTAAACCCCTTTGTAAGATTACAAGTAAACCCCTTTGTTAGATTACAAGTAAACCCCTTTGTTAGATTACAAGTAAACCACTTTGTTCGATTACAAGTAAACCCCTATGTTAGATTACAAGTAAACCCCTTTGTTAGATTACAAGTAAACCCCTTTGTTAGATTACAAGTAAACCCCTATGTTAGATTACAAGTAAACCCCTTTGTTAGATTACAAGTAAACCCCTTTGTTAGATTACAAGTAAACCCCTTTGTTAGATTACAAGTAAACCCCTTTGTTAGATTACAAGTAAACCCCTTTGTGAGATTACAAGTAGACCCCTATGTTAGATTACAAGTAAACCCCTTTGTTAGATTACAAGTAAACCCCTATGTTAGATTACAAGTAAACCGCTATGTTAGATTACAAGTAAACCCCTATGTTAGATTACAAGTAAACCCCTATGTTAGATTACAAGTAAACCCCTTTGTTAGATTACAAGTAAACCCCTATGTTAGATTACAAGTAAACCCCTATGTTAGATTACAAGTAAACCGCTATGTTAGATTACAAGTAAACCCCTATGTTAGATTACAAGTAAACCCCTTTGTTAGATTACAAGTAAACCCCAATGTTAGATTACAAGTAAACCCCTATGTTAGATTACAAGTAAACCGCTATGTTAGATTACAAGTAAACCCCTATGTTAGATTACAAGTAAACCCCTTTGTTAGATTACAAGTAAACCGCTATGTTAGATTACAAGTAAACCCCTATGTTAGATTACAAGTAAACCCCTATGTTAGATTACAAGTAAACCCCCTTGTTAGATTACAAGTAAACCCCTATGTTAGATTACAAGTAAACCCCTATGTTAGATTACAAGTAAACCCCTATGTTAGATTACAAGTAAACCCCTATGTTAGATTACAAGTAAGCCCCTATGTTAGATTACAAGTAAACCCCCATGTTAGATTACAAGTAAACCCCTATGTTAGATTACAAGTAAACCCCCTTTGTTAGATTACAAGTAAACCCCTTTGTTAGATTACAAGTAAACCCCTTTGTTAGATTACAAGTAAACCCCTTTGTGAGATTACAAGTAAACCCCTTTGTAAGATTACAAGTAAACCCCTTTGTTAGATTACAAGTAAACCCCTTTGTTAGATTACAAGTAAACCCCTTTGTTAGATTACAAGTAAACCCCTTTGTTAGATTACAAGTAAACCCCTTTGTTAGATTACAAGTAAACCCCTTTGTTAGATTACAAGTAAACCGCTATGTTAGATTACAAGTAAACCCCTATGTTAGATTACAAGTAAACCCCTTTGTTAGATTACAAGTAAACCCCAATGTTAGATTACAAGTAAACCCCTATGTTAGATTACAAGTAAACCGCTATGTTAGATTACAAGTAAACCCCTATGTTAGATTACAAGTAAACCCCTTTGTTAGATTACAAGTAAACCGCTATGTTAGATTACAAGTAAACCCCTATGTTAGATTACAAGTAAACCCCTATGTTAGATTACAAGTAAACCCCCTTGTTAGATTACAAGTAAACCCCTATGTTAGATTACAAGTAAACCCCTTTGTTAGATTACAAGTAAACCCCTTTGTTAGATTACAAGTAAACCCCTTTGTTAGATTACAAGTAAACCCCTTTGTTAGATTACAAGTAAACCCCTTTGTGAGATTACAAGTAGACCCCTATGTTAGATTACAAGTAAACCCCTTTGTTAGATTACAAGTAAACCCCTATGTTAGATTACAGGTAAACCCCCTTGTTAGATTACAAGTAAACCCCTATGTTAGATTACAAGTAAACCCCTATGTTAGATTACAAGTAAACCCCTATGTTAGATTACAAGTAAACCCCTATGTTAGATTACAAGTAAACCCCTTTGTTAGATTACAAGTAAACCCCTATGTTAGATTACAAGTAAACCCCTTTGTTAGATTACAAGTAAACCGCTATGTTAGATTACAAGTAAACCCCTATGTTAGATTACAAGTAAACCCCTATGTTAGATTACAAGTAAACCCCCTTGTTAGATTACAAGTAAACCCCTATGTTAGATTACAAGTAAACCCCTATGTTAGATTACAAGTAAACCCCTTTGTTAGATTACAAGTAAACCCCTTTGTTAGATTACAAGTAAACCCCTATGTTAGATTACAGGTAAACCCCCTTGTTAGATTACAAGTAAACCCCTATGTTAGATTACAAGTAAACCCCTATGTTAGATTACAAGTAAACCCCTATGTTAGATTACAAGTAAACCCCCTTGTTAGATTACAAGTAAACCCCTTTGTTAGATTACAAGTAAACCGCTATGTTAGATTACAAGTAAACCCCTATGTTAGATTACAAGTAAACCCCTATGTTAGATTACAAGTAAACCCCCTTGTTAGATTACAAGTAAACCGCTATGTTAGATTACAAGTAAACCCCTATGTTAGATTACAAGTAGACCCCTATGTTAGATTACAAGTAAACCCCTTTGTTAGATTACAAGTAAACCCCTATGTTAGATTACAAGTAAACCCCTATGTTAGATTACAAGTAAACCCCTATGTTAGATTACAAGTAAACCCCTATGTTAGATTACAAGTAAACCCCCTTGTTAGATTACAAGTAAACCCCTATGTTAGATTACAAGTAAACCCCTATGTTAGATTACAAGTAAACCCCTATGTTAGATTACAAGTAAACCCCCTTGTTAGATTACAAGTAAACCCCTATGTTAGATTACAAGTAAACCCCTATGTTAGATTACAAGTAAACCCCCTTGTTAGATTACAAGTAAACCCCTTTGTTAGATTACAAGTAAACCCCTATGTTAGATTACAAGTAAACCCCTATGTTAGATTACAAGTAAACCCCTATGTTAGATTACAAGTAAACCCCTTTGTTAGATTACAAGTAAACCCCTATGTTAGATTACAAGTAAACCCCTATGTTAGATTACAAGTAAACCCCTTTGTTAGATTACAAGTAAACCCCTATGTTAGATTACAAGTAAACCCCCTTGTTAGATTACAAGTAAACCCCTATGTTAGATTACAAGTAAACCCCTATGTTAGATTACAAGTAAACCCCTTTGTTAGATTACAAGTAAACCCCTATGTTAGATTACAAGTAAACCCCTATGTTAGATTACAAGTAAACCCCTATGTTAGATTACAAGTAAACCGCTTTGTTAGATTACAAGTAAACCCCTATGTTAGATTACAAGTAAACCCCTTTGTTAGATTACAAGTAAACCCCTATGATAGATTACCGGTAAACCCCTTTGTTAGATTACAAGTAAACCCCTATGTTAGATTACAAGTAAACCCCTTTGTTAGATTACAAGTAAACCTCTATGTTAGATTATAAGTAAACCCCTATGTTAGATTACAAGTAAACCCCTATGTTAGATTACAAGTAAACCCCTATGTTAGATTACAAGTAAACCCCTATGTTAGATTACAAGTAAACCCCTATGTTAGATTACAAGTAAACCCCTTTGTTAGATTACAAGTAAACCCCTATGTTAGATTACAAGTAAACCGCTTTGTTAGATTACAAGTAAACCCCTTTGTTAGATTACAAGTAAACCCCTATGTTAGATTACAAGTAAACCGCTTTGTTAGATTACAAGTAAACCCCTATGTTAGATTACAAGTAAACCCCTTTGTTAGATTACAAGTAAACCCCTTTGTTAGATTACAAGTAAACCCCTATGTTAGATTACAAGTAAACCGCTATGTTAGATTACAAGTAAACCCCCTTGTTAGATTACAAGTAAACCCCTATGTTAGATTACAAGTAAACCCCTATGTTAGATTACAAGTAAACCGCTATGTTAGATTACAAGTAAACCCCCTTGTTAGATTACAAGTAAACCCCTATGTTAGATTACAAGTAAACCCCTTTGTTAGATTACAAGTAAACCCCCTTGTTAGATTACAAGTAAACCCCTATGTTAGATTACAAGTAAACCCCTATGTTAGATTACAAGTAAACCCCTATGTTAGATTACAAGTAAACCCCTATGTTAGATTACAAGTAAGCCCCTATGTTAGATTACAAGTAAACCCCCATGTTAGATTACAAGTAAACCCCTATGTTAGATTACAAGTAAACCCCCTTTGTTAGATTACAAGTAAACCCCTTTGTTAGATTACAAGTAAACCCCTTTGTTAGATTACAAGTAAACCCCTTTGTGAGATTACAAGTAAACCCCTTTGTAAGATTACAAGTAAACCCCTTTGTTAGATTACAAGTAAACCCCTTTGTTAGATTACAAGTAAACCCCTTTGTTAGATTACAAGTAAACCCCTTTGTAAGATTACAAGTAAACCCCTTTGTTAGATTACAAGTAAACCCCTTTGTTAGATTACAAGTAAACCCCTTTGTTAGATTACAAGTAAACCCCTTTGTTAGATTACAAGTAAACCCCTATGTTAGATTACAAGTAAACCCCTTTGTAAGATTACAAGTAAACCCCTTTGTTAGATTACAAGTAAACCCCTTTGTTAGATTACAAGTAAACCACTTTGTTCGATTACAAGTAAACCCCTATGTTAGATTACAAGTAAACCCCTTTGTTAGATTACAAGTAAACCCCTTTGTTAGATTACAAGTAAACCCCTATGTTAGATTACAAGTAAACCCCTTTGTTAGATTACAAGTAAACCCCTTTGTTAGATTACAAGTAAACCCCTTTGTTAGATTACAAGTAAACCCCTTTGTTAGATTACAAGTAAACCCCTTTGTGAGATTGCAAGTAGACCCCTATGTTAGATTACAAGTAAACCCCTTTGTTAGATTACAAGTAAACCCCTTTGTTAGATTACAAGTAAACCCCTATGTTAGATTACAAGTAAACCGCTATGTTAGATTACAAGTAAACCCCTATGTTAGATTACAAGTAAACCCCTATGTTAGATTACAAGTAAACCCCTTTGTTAGATTACAAGTAAACCCCTATGTTAGATTACAAGTAAACCCCTATGTTAGATTACAAGTAAACCGCTATGTTAGATTACAAGTAAACCCCTATGTTAGATTACAAGTAAACCCCTTTGTTAGATTACAAGTAAACCCCAATGTTAGATTACAAGTAAACCCCTATGTTAGATTACAAGTAAACCGCTATGTTAGATTACAAGTAAACCCCTATGTTAGATTACAAGTAAACCCCTTTGTTAGATTACAAGTAAACCGCTATGTTAGATTACAAGTAAACCCCTATGTTAGATTACAAGTAAACCCCTATGTTAGATTACAAGTAAACCCCCTTGTTAGATTACAAGTAAACCGCTATGTTAGATTACAAGTAAACCCCTATGTTAGATTACAAGTAGACCCCTATGTTAGATTACAAGTAAACCCCTTTGTTAGATTACAAGTAAACCCCTATGTTAGATTACAAGTAAACCCCTATGTTAGATTACAGGTAAACCCCCTTGTTAGATTACAAGTAAACCCCTATGTTAGATTACAAGTAAACCCCTATGTTAGATTACAAGTAAACCCCTATGTTAGATTACAAGTAAACCCCCTTGTTAGATTACAAGTAAACCCCTATGTTAGATTACAAGTAAACCCCTATGTTAGATTACAAGTAAACCCCCTTGTTAGATTACAAGTAAACCCCTTTGTTAGATTACAAGTAAACCCCTATGTTAGATTACAAGTAAACCCCTATGTTAGATTACAAGTAAACCCCTATGTTAGATTACAAGTAAACCCCTTTGTTAGATTACAAGTAAACCCCTATGTTAGATTACAAGTAAACCCCTATGTTAGATTACAAGTAAACCCCTATGTTAGATTACAAGTAAACCCCTCTGTTAGATTACAAGTAAACCCCTATGTTAGATTACAAGTAAACCCCTATGTTAGATTACAAGTAAACCCCTTTGTTAGATTACAAGTAAACCCCTATGTTAGATTACAAGTAAACCGCTTTGTTAGATTACAAGTAAACCCCTTTGTTAGATTACAAGTAAACCCCTATGTTAGATTACAAGTAAACCGCTTTGTTAGATTACAAGTAAACCCCTATGTTAGATTACAAGTAAACCCCTTTGTTAGATTACAAGTAAACCCCTTTGTTAGATTACAAGTAAACCCCTATGTTAGATTACAAGTAAACCGCTATGTTAGATTACAAGTAAACCCCCTTGTTAGATTACAAGTAAACCCCTATGTTAGATTACAAGTAAACCCCTATGTTAGATTACAAGTAAACCGCTATGTTAGATTACAAGTAAACCCCCTTGTTAGATTACAAGTAAACCCCTATGTTAGATTACAAGTAAACCCCTTTGTTAGATTACAAGTAAACCCCCTTGTTAGATTACAAGTAAACCCCTATGTTAGATTACAAGTAAACCCCTATGTTAGATTACAAGTAAACCCCTATGTTAGATTACAAGTAAACCCCTATGTTAGATTACAAGTAAGCCCCTATGTTAGATTACAAGTAAACCCCTATGTTAGATTACAAGTAAGCCCCTATGTTAGATTACAAGTAAACCCCCATGTTAGATTACAAGTAAACCCCTATGTAAGATTACAAGTAAACCCCCTTTGTTAGATTACAAGTAAACCCCTATGTAAGATTACAAGTAAACCCCTATGTTAGATTACAAGTAAGCCCCTATGTTAGATTACAAGTAACCCCCTTTGTTAGATTACAAGTAAACCCCTTTGTTAGATTACAAGTAAACCCCTATGTAAGATTACAAGTAAACCCCTATGTTAGATTACAAGTAAACCCCTATGTTAGATTACAAGTAAACCCCTTTGTAAGATTACAAGTAAACCCCTTTGTTAGATTACAAGTAAACCCCTTTGTTAGATTACAAGTAAACCCCTTTGTTAGATTACAAGTAAACCACTTTGTTCGATTACAAGTAAACCCCTATGTTAGATTACAAGTAAACCCCTTTGTTAGATTACAAGTAAACCCCTTTGTTAGATTACAAGTAAACCCCTTTGTTAGATTACAAGTAAACCCCTTTGTGAGATTACAAGTAAACCCCTATGTTAGATTACAAGTAAACCCCTATGTTAGATTACAAGTAAACCCCTTTGTTAGATTACAAGTAAACCCCTTTGTTAGATTACAAGTAAACCCCTTTGTTAGATTACAAGTAAACCCCTTTGTTAGATTACAAGTAAACCCCTTTGTGAGATTACAAGTAAACCCCTTTGTAAGATTACAAGTAAACCCCTTTGTTAGATTACAAGTAAACCCCTTTGTTAGATTACAAGTAAACCCCTTTGTAAGATTACAAGTAAACCCCTTTGTTAGATTACAAGTAAACCCCTTTGTAAGATTACAAGTAAACCCCTTTGTTAGATTACAAGTAAACCCCTTTGTTAGATTACAAGTAAACCCCTTTGTTAGATTACAAGTAAACCCCTTTGTTAGATTACAAGTAAACCCCTATGTTAGATTACAAGTAAACCCCTTTGTAAGATTACAAGTAAACCCCTTTGTTAGATTACAAGTAAACCCCTTTGTTAGATTACAAGTAAACCACTTTGTTCGATTACAAGTAAACCCCTATGTTAGATTACAAGTAAACCCCTTTGTTAGATTACAAGTAAACCCCTTTGTTAGATTACAAGTAAACCCCTATGTTAGATTACAAGTAAACCCCTTTGTTAGATTACAAATAAACCCCTTTGTTAGATTACAAGTAAACCCCTTTGTTAGATTACAAGTAAACCCCTTTGTTAGATTACAAGTAAACCCCTTTGTGAGATTACAAGTAGACCCCTATGTTAGATTACAAGTAAACCCCTTTGTTAGATTGCAAGTAAACCCCTTTGTTAGATTACAAGTAAACCCCTTTGTGAGATTACAAGTAGACCCCTATGTTAGATTACAAGTAAACCCCTTTGTTAGATTACAAGTAACCCCCTTTGTTAGATTACAAGTAAACCCCTATGTTAGATTACAAGTAAACCCCTTTGTTAGATTACAAGTAAACCCCTATGTTAGATTACAAGTAAACCCCTTTGTTAGATTGCAAGTAAACCCCTTTGTTAGATTACAAGTAAACCCGTTTGTTAGATTACAAGTAAGCCCCTTTGTTAGATTACAAGTAAACCCCTTTGTGAGATTACAAGTAACCTCTATTTTGTTGGATAACCCCCTATGGTAGATACAGGTAATCCCCTTTGTTAGATACAGGTAACCCCCTATTTTTAGGAACAGGTAACTCCCTTTGTTCGATATAGGTAATCCCTATCTTGTTGTATACAGGTAACCTCCCGGTGTGTACCCTGGTTAGAATAGGTACACCGTATCCCTTCGTGTCGTAAGAGGCGACCAAGAGGGTTGGCGTCAGGAAGGGCAACCGGCCATAAAAACATTGCCTCAAAAAGAGAACCATGACAAGTACAACTACATATGGGCAGGGTACAGCCCGAAGTGGAGATCTGTTTCTGAGGTTTGGGACATGGAATGTAGGGACAATGACAGGGAGATCAGGAGAAGTGGTGGAAGTATTGATCAGAAGAAGAGTGGACATATGTTGTGTGCAAGAGACGAGATGGAAGGGAAGTGGTGTGAGAATGGTGAAGGGTAGGCAGGGACAGAAATACAAGTTTGTGTGGCAAGGGTGCCCGGAGGGCGTGAATGGTGTTGGTGTCCTGTCTTCTGAGGAGCTTCTAGACAGTGTGGTGAGTGTGACGAGAATGAGTGATAGGTTGATGATGGTGAAAATGATGATTGGAAAGCTCTTGGTGAACGTCATCTCGGGATATGCTCCGCAGGTTGGTCGGAGCGATGAAGAGAAGGACAAGTTCTGGTGTGCGATAGAGAAGCTGATGGAAAACGTTAAAGATGAGGAAGTTGTTGTGGTAGGAGGAGACCTAAATGGACATGTGGGAAGGAGTATGGATGGTTTTGAGGGAGTTCATGGGGGTTACAGATATGGTGTGAGAAATGGAGAAGGTGAAAGAATTTTGGAGTTTGCTGATGGAGCTGATTTGTTGATTTGTAATACTCAGTTCCAGAAAGGCGATAATAAGCTTGTTACATACACGTCAGGTGGGTCGACGACAACCGTTGACTACCTGATGGTGCGTAGGCGAGATAGGGGGCACCTCTGGGACACAAAGGTGATCCCAGGGGAGGAGGCTGTTTCACAGCACCACTTGGTTGTCTGCGACATAAGGGAGAAAGGTGCGAGGAGAGCTCGGTGGGTGAAGTACCAACCAAGAATGAAGGTGTGGAGGTTGAAAGAGGTGACAGTAAGGGAGGCATTAAAAGAGAGGCTGAGTAGGGTAGAGGATGATGTGGTTGAGCTTGAATGAGGTTGGATGTCAATGAAAGATAGTCTGTTGGGAGCCGTTGGTGAGGTATGTGGATGGACAAAAGGACCACCGAGGCACTCGGAAACATGGTGGTGGGAAGAGAAAGTTGGAAAGAGGATTGACGAGAAGAGGAAGAAGTTCAAGGCGTGGCAGAAGGCGAATGGTACGGGAGCGGAAAAAGCAGAGCATGAAAGTTATTAGGCAGCCAAGAAGGCTGCAAAGAAAGAGGTCGCAAAGGCGCAGGAGGCATGGAAGAAAATGTTCGGAGAACGCTTGGATTCGGAAGAGGGTCAGAGAGCGGTATTCAGGATTGCAAAGAAGATAATGAAAGAGAGGTGTGATGCGATGGGGTGCGTTGCTTGAAGGATGAAGTGGGACAAATCGTTGTAGACCCAGATGGAATTAAAGGAAGGTGGAAAAGATATATGGAAATGCTGTTGAATACAGAGAATGAATGCGATGGCAACATAGAGAGTAACCCAGTTTTAGGACCGGCAGAGAAGATAACTGAGAAGGAAGTTGAGGAAGCGATAAAAGCAATGAAGAGTAGAAAAGAGGGAGGGCCGACGGGAGTTGTGGGAGATATGTTGAAGGCAGCAGGAAGTTGGGGTGTGAAGAGAATGGCAGAGATCTGTAATCTGGTGGTGAAAGAAGGCCGCATTCCAGTGCATTGGGAACTGAGTACCCTCGTCCCTCTATACAAGGGGAAAGGTGACCCTCTGGAATGTGGCTCGTACCGAGCGATAAAGTTATTGGAGCATGGAATGAAGGTATTGGAAAGGGTGTTGGAGAGGAGGATAAGGAAGAAGGTGAAGATCGACAAAATGCAGTTTGGATTTATGCCAGGAAGAGGAACGACAGACGCGCTCTTTATTGTGAGGCAGTTGCAGGAGAAGTACATGGAGAAGAGGAAGAAGTTGTTTCTTGGGTTTGTTGATCTTGAGAAAGCATTCGATAGGGTTCCACGCGAAGTATTGACATGGGCATTGAGGAAGTTAGAAGTGGAGGAATGGTTGATCAGAGTAGTGATGGCAATGTACAAAAGAGCGCGCACAGCTGTAAGGACGAAGGACGGGAACAGTGGTGAGTTTGAGGTGAAGGTGGGAGTGCATCAGGGGTCGGTACTAAGTCCACTACTATTTGTAGCTGTGATGGAGGTGCTGGCTCAGAACGTAAAGGAGGGTTTACCGTGGGAGTTGTTGTATGCAGATGATCTGGTGTTGATTGCGGAAAGTATGGATGGACTGAAGGAAAAGATGAACAAGTGGAAGGAATGTATGGAGACAAAAGGTCTGAAGGTGACTATAGGAAAAAAGAAGGTGATGGCAAGTGGTAAAGCATGTGGTGAGGTGGAAAGAACTGGGAAGTGGCCAAGTGCTGTGTGCAGGAAGGGTGTCGGAGTGAACTCCATTCAATATACAATGTGCGCTGAGTGGGTTCATCAAAAATGTAGTTGTCTGAGAGGGTCATTAACCAGTGTGGCAGCTACATTCAAATGTAAGGTGTGCGCAGAGGGAGCTGCAGATGGAGAAAATGTTGAGTTGGATCTTGGAGACGGCGTGAAGCTGGAAGGTGTGAAAACATTTTGCTACCTCGGAGACATGCTGAATGGAGAAGGTGGATCAGACTCGGCAACGATTGCTCGAGTGAGATGTGCATGGAAGACGTTTCGGGAACTGAGTGGCGTGCTGATGAGGAGGGGAGTGTCGTTGAAGCTGAAGGGAAAGGTGTATGCTGCATGTGTGAGAAGTGTTATGATTTATGGGAGCGAGACATGGGTCATGAATGTCGAGCAGCAACGAAGGCTGGAAAGGGTGGAAATGCGAATGGTTTGGTGGATGTGCGGAGTATCGTTGAGAGAAAGGAAGACAAATGATGAATTGCGAAAGATGATGGGAATAGAGCCTGTGATTGATGCTGTGAAGAGGAACAGGTTGAGATGGTTTGGTCATGTGTTGAGGAAGGATGAAAGTGACTGGTTGAGAAGAGTGATGGAAATGAATGTAGAAGGAAGTAGAGGACGGGGAAGACCGAGAAAGACTTGGCTAAAGATGGTGGAAGAAGAAATGCGGGCAAGGGGGTTAACAAGGAGAGATGCAGAAAATAGGGCAAAATGGAGAAGATTGGCATGGGGACCGCAAGGCTAACCCCCGCTCAAGCAGGGAAAATGGCCTTAAAATGCATGTTGTTGTTGTTGTTGTTGTATACAGGTAACCCCGTTTGTTAGATGCAGGTAACCCCCTTTGTTAGATTCAGGTAACCCCTACTTTGTTAGATACAGGTAACCCCTACTTTGTTAGATACAGGTAACCCCTATCTTGTTATATACAGGTAACTACATTTGTTAGATACAGGTAACCCACTTTGTTCGATACATGCAACTCCACATGACGAATCAAAACCAATCTCTAGCAATGTGATCACCACCCATGCCGATCATGATCTTTTACCCTGTAAGTGTAAACACACCTAGGTGTTGCTGTGATCATGTGGATAAGCAAACACCACAAGGTAAATTCTCGAATGTCATCCTGCCTCTGATCGCCGTGACTCATCATTTTAAAACTATGTTTATATAATGAAGAAAAAGTCACACTTCGTTCTTTTCATGCAAATTGGCCTTTATAACACAACTTTCATTGCATTTGAATTGGAACAGCCCTTTAAAATGTCTCAGAGAAACCTATCCCCACAATCTTCAATCCACGTTCAATCGACACCTTCAACCTTGTCCTTCAAGCCTTTGCTCATTTCTCTGCACGATTCCTGTCTTTACTGCCAAGCTCTGCTGTCCTTAGAGAGTGAATACACAAAGGTAGCTGTGACAATGGACATGGAAAGTTCTGAACAAGATGAGGCCATTTGTCAAAAGAACATCTAGAGGACAAGGCCTTTCGATCAGACTTTGGCATCTTCTATATTGCAGCCAAGATGGCCAGTTTAGCACTCTCACCACCTGATGGTCTACTTTACAATACACGGCCTAAGTTAGCGGAACATCAGTGGGAAATATCGAGTTGGATTTGTCTGCACTGGGGTTCGTATCTCTGAATGAGTAAGATAACTAACAGAAAAGCAATCTACCAAATTAGCTGCAGTGTAACCCAAAAAAATGCGAAAAGTTCGTGAGGACCAATCTGGAAATCAAACGCTGTTTGTTGTACTCCACCAAGGCAAAATGCAGACAAAACCCCAGATATTAAAAACATCAACAAGGAAATAGAAATAGCATCGCCATGGCAACAGGAAATGAAGTGTGTGATCTTGTGCCATTGCCAACAAAAAAGCACACTAATTAGAATCAGGAACTTAGGCAAAATAATGATGATTTAAAGTGAGGGGTGCTAGGGAGGAAAAGCAGGATAGAAGAGAGTACCACAGGAGGAAATCAGAATAGTACTCGGTAGAGGACATACACGTACAAGAAGACATAATTTAAAAGAAGACATAATTTGACGTCGCAAGTCAACCGATACGCCTCTGTCCACATTAAGTCTTTCCTTACTCTAACTTTGACCTAAAACCTCAAGACCATTTCACCTCAATATCTAATCTGTACATGCATCATGATACATCAGTTGCCCTTTGCATCATAATATATAATTATATCAAGTTTGGTCAAAATCCCATCACTGGTTCACAAGTTATTGCGGCAACAGGATTTTACTTAACGCAACCTCAGACCTTTGACTTTTGACCCAAAAATCGAATCAGTTCATCTTTACATCATTATACATACTTGTACCAAGTTTGATATAAATCCCTTCAGCTGTCCTCAAGTATCACATTTTTATCTGCATGACCTCTGTCCTTTGACCTCTTGATGTTGAAATCTAATTAGTTCATCTTTACATCATAATATATACTTCTCCCAAGTTTGGTCAAAATCCCATCGCTGGTTCACAAGTTAGCACGGTAACAGAATCTTTACCTAACGGGACCTCTGACCTTTGACCTCTTGACCGCATAATCTAATGAGTTATTATTTACATCATTATACATATACTTGTACCACGTTTGACTTAGATCCCTTCAGCCATTCTTTAATAAGTTATCTTAATACGAAAACTTATCACGGACGCACAGACGGAAGGACAGACAACCCGAAAACATAATGGCTCCGGCGATAGTATTGGGACTCCCGGTGTGTACCCTGGTTAGAATAGGTACACCGTGTCCCTGCGTGTCGTAAGAGGCGACTAAGAGGGTTGGCGTCAAGAAGGGCATCCGGCCATAAAAACATTGCCTCAAAAAGAGAACCATGACAAGTACAACTACATATGGGCAGGGTACAACGCGAAGTGGAGATCGGTTTCTGAGGTTTGGGACATGGAATGTAGGGACAATGACAGGGAGATCAGGAGAAGTGGTGGAAGTATTGGTCAGAAGAAGAGTGGATATATGTTGTGTGCAAGAGACGAGATGGAAGGGAAGTGGTGTGAGAATGGTGAAGGGTAGGCAGGGACAGAAATACAGGTTTGTGTGGCAGGGGTGCCCAGAAGGCGTGAATGGTGTTGGTGTCCTGTTTTCTGAAGAGTTTGTAGACAGTGTGGTGAGTGTGATGAGAGTGAGTGATAGGTTGATGATGGTGAAAATGATGATTGGAAATCTCTTGGTGAACGTCATCTCGGGATATGCTCCGCAGGTTGGTCGGAGCGATGAAGAGAAGGACAAGTTCTGGTGTGCGATAGAGAAGCTGATGGAAAACGTGAAAGATGAGGAAGTTGTTGTGGTAGGAGGAGACCTAAATGGACATGTGGGAAGGAGTAGGGACGGTTTTGAGGGAGTTTTTTTTTTTTTTGTATACTGAATCGAGGCTCGTGAAAGAGCTAACATTTATTTCACCATGGGGGTTACGGATATGGTGTGAGAAATGGAGAAGGTGAAAGGATTTTGGAGTTTGCTGATGGAGCTGATTTGTTGATTTGTAATACTCAGTTCCAGAAAGAGGATAATAAGCTTGTTACAGACACGTCAGGTGGGTCGTCGACAACCATTGACTACCTGATGGTGCGTAGGCGAGATTGGGGGCACCTCCGGGACACAATGGTGATCCCGGGGGAGGAGGCTGTTTCACAGCACCACTTGGTTGTCTGCGACATAAGGGTGAAAGGTAGCATTTGCGTAGGCGAGGAGACCTCGGCGGGTGAAGTACCAACCAAGAATGAAGGTATGAGGGTTGAAAGAGGTGACAGTAAGGGAGGCATTAAAAGAGAGGCTGAGTGGGGTAGAGGATGATGTGGTTGAGCTTGAACGTGGTTGGATGTCAATGAAAGATAGTCTGTTGGGAGCCGTTGGTGAGGTATGTGGATGGACAAAAGGACCACCGAGGCACTTGGAAACATGGTGGTGGGATGAGGAAGTTGGAAAGAGGATTGACGAGAAGAGGAAGAAGTTCAAGGAGGCAGAAGGCGAAGGGTATGGGCGCAGAAAAAGCAGAGCATGAAAGTTATCTATCTATAATTCCAGTAATCTCTGTTTGTACGTTTGTCTGTGACCGCTGTTTCTCGACAACCACGGGTCCGATATACTTTTAACTTGCCAGGTATATTGCTGGGGACCCGAGGATGTGCCTTTTCAAGGTTTCATATTAATCGGACAATTACTTACCGAGCTATGTCCAAAAAACGATTCAACCAATCAGAGAGCAGCGAACTATCGCGTGTGCCGAACGTGGCGGACACACTCTGCCTCGGATGGCACATTTGAGAGCGTATTCATTTATTTCACGTTTGCAAACTATGTTGGCGTTAAACTATGTTTTAAAACTAATAAAAACGAATTTGCGATTCATTCGCTTTCCTGCGCGTTTGTGCACGCGATGGCGATTTCTTTACCAAACTCCGGAAGCCGTTCGCTTTGGACCAAACCATTTCATGTAAATAGAGGGGGGGGATATAATTTTAGATATAGATATAGTACGGGCAATGCCCTAGTAAATATAAGTCAGCCAAGAAGGCTGCAAAGAAAGAGGTAGCAAAGGCGCAGGAGGCATGTAGGAAAATGCTCAGAGAAAGCTTGGATTCGGAAGAGGGTCAGAGAGCGGTATTCAGGATTGCAAAGCAGATAGCGAAAGAGAGGTGTGATGTAATGGGGGTGAGTTGCTTGAAGGATGAAGTTGCACAAATCTTTGTGGACCCAGATGGAATTAAAGGAAGATGGAAAAGATATATGGAAATGCTGTTGAATACAGAGAATGAATGGGATGGCAACATAGAGAGTAACCCAGTTTTAGGACCGGCAGAGAAGATAACTGAGAAGGAAGTTGAGGAAGCGATAAAAGCAATGAAGAGTAGAAAAGCGGGAGGGCCGACGGGTGTTGTGGGAGATATGTTGAAGGCAGCAGGAAGTTGGGGTGTGAAGAGAATGACAGAGATCTGTAATCTGGTGGTGAAAGAAGGCCGCATTCCAGTGGATTGGGAACTGAGTACCCTCGTCCCTCTATACAAGGGGAAAGGTGACCCTCTGGAGTGTGGCTCGTACTGAGCGATAAAGTTATTGGAGCATGGAATGAAGGTATTGGAAAGGGTGTTGGAGAGGAGGATAAGGAAGAAGGTGAAGATCGACGAAATGCAGTTTGGATTTATGCCAGGAAGAGGAACGACAGACGCGCTCTTTATTGTGAGGCAGTTGCAGGAGAAGTACATGGAGAAGGGGAAGAAGTTGTTTCCTGGGTTTGTTGATCTGGAGAAAGCATTCGATAGGGTTCCATGCGAAGTATTGACATGGGCATTGAGGAAGTTAGGAGTGGAGGAATGGTTGATCAGAGTAGTGATGGCAAAGTGCAAAAGAGTGCGCACAGCTGTAAGGACGAAGGACGGGAACAGTGGTGAGTTTGAGTTGAAGGTGGGAGTGCATCAGGGGTCGGTACTAAGTCCACTACTATTTGTAGCTGTGATGGAGGTGCTGGCTCAGAACGTAAAGGAGGGTTTACCGTGGAAATTGTTGTATGCAGATGATCTGGTGTTGATTGCGGAAAGTATGGATGGACTGAAGGAAAAGATGAACAAGTGGAAGGAATGTATGGAGACAAAAGGTCTGAAGGTGAATATAGGAAAGACGAAGGTGATGGCAAGTGGTAAAGCATGTGGTGAGGTGGAAAGAACTGGGAAGTGGCCAAGTGCTGTGTGCAGGAAGGGTGTCGGAGTGAACTCCATTCAATATACAATGTGCGCTGTGTGGGTTCATAAAAAATGTAGTGGTCTGAG
This sequence comes from Myxine glutinosa, assembly GCF_964187855.1. Lineage (NCBI taxonomy): Eukaryota > Metazoa > Chordata > Myxini > Myxiniformes > Myxinidae > Myxine > Myxine glutinosa. The sequence continues at coordinate 28,320,767 of NC_136274.1, forward strand.
AGGGTCATTAACCAGTGTTGCAGCTACATTCAAATGTAAGGTGTGCACAGAGGGAGCTGCAGATGGAGAAAATGTTGAGTTGGATCTTGGAGACGGCGTGAAGCTGGAAGTTGTGAAAACATTTTGCTACCTCGGAGACATGCTGAATGGAGAAGGTGGATCAGACTCGGCAACGGTTGCAAGAGTGAGATGTGCATGGAAGAAGTTTCGGGAACTGAGTGGCGTGCTGATGAGGAGGGGAGTGTCGTTGAAGCTGAAGGGAAAGGTGTATGCTGCATGTGTGAGAAGTGTTATGATTTATGGGAGCGAGACATGGGTAATGAACGTGGAGCAGCAACGAAGGCTGGAAAGCGTGGAAATGCGAATGGTTCGGTGGATGTGCGGAGTATCGTTGAGAGAGAGGAGGACAAATGATGAATTACGAAAGATGATGGGAATAGAGCCTGTGATTGATGCTGTGAAGAGGAATAGGTTGAGATGGTTTGGTCATGTGTTGAGGAAGGATGAAAGTGACTGGTTGAGAAGAGTGATGGAAATTAATGTACAAGGAAGTAGAGGACGGGGAAGACCGAGAAAGACTTGGCTAAAGATGGTGGAAGAAGAAATGCGGGCAAGGGGGTTAACAAGGAGAGATGCAGAAAATAGGACAAAATGGAGAAGATTGTCATGGGGACCGCAAGGCTAACCCCTGCTCTAGCAAGGTAAATGGCCTGAAAATGCAAGTTGTTTGTTTTGTGTTGATAGTATTGGGATACGGATCTAGATCTTCACCAAAATCTAATAAATTTATACTTGTCCCACACCCAACCTGTCCACTAAAGGTCGACCTAATTCGTCGATGACTTTCTAAGAATCGAAGATATCCTGCTCAGAAATGGACAAAATGGGGTGAAAACATAACCTCGTCACCGAAAATGAGAATATATAAAGAGTGAGCAAAAGCAACGGAGCACGATGGACATTTGTGATGTGTCTATGTGCCCTTTGGAACAGGTGTACCTGCTCATTGTAAAAGCTAATGGCTCAGAGGTGTCTGTCTCTACTCCTACTGTGGGGGGAAGCATGACCATTTTCTTATGCACCACTCACTCGTCTTGTAAGAAGTACTAGGCCTCGCCGGGGAGTGAAATGGGCAAATGATGTCCCGTATTGCCCTCGGATTGCTAAAATCAGAGCAGGATGAACTGAGATGACAGAGCAGGATGAACTGAGACTCACACAGGTGTGTCTGTACTGGCACCATTTGTGGTGGAGGTGATGACGAGCACAGGAGATCACGCTCACATTATGGGAGTACCGAGATCAGGCGGATGCAGGATTTCACAATATCATGGCCAGAAGACCTCCCCGGGACTATAGTATGGATATATTTAGCTAGGTAGTCATTCATGCCATTTGAAATTTCATGACGACGCAAGGGGACTTGAGTAAAATACCACAATATCACAGTTATAAGAATCATGAAAACACCAAAAGTGGTTTTCTTTCACTCCGTGTTGTGACAAAGGCCTCGTGGAATCTCCCGTGGATGGAGACACTTGAATCGTAAAACAAGCAAACTAATAAACAACGTGCTAGGTTCAATGACGTGCATCGTTGCACTATTACTTTCATCATGATATGATCTGCTGATTCCGTGACCTTCGATTGGTTTTATGACGATAACAAAACGAGGGTAGACAAAACAAAACAAGTTCAGCTTCCTGAGACTGCGTGCAATCATGTGCGATTACTTAGTGCTCATCACAAAGCACAAAATGTAAACACTACTATAAACGAGAGGTTTTTACATTTAAAACACCAACGTGACAAGCAATCAGTGGAGAGAATACCTCTGCCAGGCCAAACAGTTTACGTATCGCATCCCACTGATAGGCCAGATTTGCATCCTGATCTTCACCAAAATCGAATCAAATCGTCCTCGTCACACACCCAACCTGTCCACCAAGTTTGGTCCAAATTCGTCCATAAGCTTTTGAGATATTCCGATCACTGACAAACAGACAGACAGAGGTGAAAACGTAACCTTCATCCACATTTATTGGGGGAGGAAATTAAACCAACAAATCGAACAAAAGAGAAAACAACACAAACCCACAAACAAATAACACAAAATAAACACAACCTTCACCTAAACAACACAACCAGGGTAATAGTAAGCACATGGCAGCGTAAGGTATACTATGGTATATTTATAGGGTAGTTGTACATGGTGTTTTGAGGCATATTATGTTGCATTCATAGGGAAGTTGCACATGGTGGTGTGATGTATCACATGGTATATTTATCGGGTAGTTGTATGTGGTGGTGTGAGGTATATTATGGTCTATTTATAGGGTAGTTGTACATGGTGGTGTGAGGTATATTATGGTCTATTTATAGGGTAGTTGTACATGGTGGTGTGAGGTATATTATGGTATATTTATAGGTTAGTTGTAAATGGTGTTGTAAGGTCTATTATGGTATATTTATAGGGTAGTTGTAAATGGTGTTGTAAGGTATATTATGGTATATTTATAGGTTAGTTGTAAATGGTATTGTAAGGTCTATTATGGTATATTTATAGGTTCGTTGTAAATGGTGTTGTAAGGTCTATGATGGTATTGTTGCGAATATGGAATTTGGCCTCCATATCCGCTTGTAAATATTCCCCTATTTCCCCAATACTCCCCAACTATCCCCAATCCCCCATTCCCTAGTCCCATTGTCTGTAAACAACAATCAGTAGAGCCGACCTTCCCCTTTTTCCCCCATTAAATGTCGTGCCCAGGTCCACCGCATCACACGTAGACAACTTTCGGACATCTTGCTAGTTATTCTTAGTCTATGTCAGTTAAGGACTCCTTTCCATTAATTCTGACTCTTCGTTGCACCAGAATGTGATTATATGGCACCAGTAGTGAGTTTAGGACCTTCCCATACCTCCTTCCATCTTCTTCCCCAAACAACAACAACAACAACAACTACAGCTACAACAACAACTACAACCACGGCGCGCGGGGGGAGTGTGCGTCCTCCCACCAGCTCGGTTAGCCGCCATGACCATGCGCTCCACGGGGTTACCACGAAGGGGCTGGCTGTCAGCTCCTCGTCAAGGGCGGAGCCTGGTAAACCCCCCGCACGCACCCAATGAGAAGCAACGTGCCGATTCCACGAGGCGGAGCTAACGAGCCGAGGGCGTGTCACTCCCCGCCGGATATACGAAGCGACTCACCGGATGTGAGGTCAGATGCGCCCCCAGCTTGAAGAAGAGCAAGTCACTACCTCCGAGCGCTGCGACCTCCCTGCATGCTGCATCTCTGGACCGGACCGAGTCGATTCTGTCCCTGAGCCCAGGTGCACCTGGAGCCATCGATCCTGCCTTTCCTAGCCATCAATCCCCGTGTGAGTCAGCCTTTTGTCCCGTTTATCTGTCGTCTGTTGGGGTTAATATAAGATTGTGTCTAAGTGCCTATCTTCCTTTGCTGTCCCTCTTGTAGTTGTAATCTAACCTTCCGAACGAATATAATCTCCTCCGGAGGTCTTGAGAACCGTATCCCTGGTGTCGCGTCATGTTAATCCCAGCCGTGTGTCTTTTCCTTCATTGATCTAGCGTAGCGCGATTAGTCAACGTTCGGGTATAATCGGGTAACTTGTGCAGACGTGGTCATACCAAACCGCTCGGTAAATAACATCTAAGCCACGTCTGTAACAATTGGTGTCGAGGAGTGGAATTCGGACCCGGGACTAAATTTATTAGGCCCAAATTTGTAACAATTAGAATCGATTCGGAGCGCGTTTCCCGCGCGAAATTATAACGGCGAAATTTGATTTTGTTATACGAAAATCAAAACCCGAATTTTGAAAGTCGCGCTATGGCGGATCAAGACAGCTGGGGTCCGGTAGGGGAGAGTGAGGCAGGGTCGGTCCAGGACCAAATTGAGGGACATGAGGGACAGGAGGAGAGCGAAGCAGCGAGGGTAGCAAACGCACAAAATGGCGCCTCGCTGGTCACCGCGCCCGCGACCGTGGCAGCGCCACCGGTGGATTTGAACTTGTTTTTAATACAAATGAAGGCCCTTATGGCCCAGAATAGTGAGCAAATGAGGGCTCAGAGTGAGCAATTGGGGGTAATGGGAAACGAAATGGGGGTAATGAGGGACGAAGCGAGGGGTACTGGTGGGAAATTAGACAATAGATTAGGGGAAATACAGGAGGGGTTAATGGGGGTAGAAAACAGAATGGCCGCTCAAGAGAATCAAATGGAAGGGATGCAAAAGGGGTTAGAGGGGGTAGAAAATAGAATGGCTGCCCAGGAGAATCAGATAGAGGGAGTGAAAAATGGGTTAGAGGGGTTAGAAAACAGTATGGAAGGCAAATTGAGGGACATGAGGGACCAAGCGGAAAGGGAAGTTAACCAAATGGGGCAGCAGATAGAGGGGGTCAGAATGGGGGTAGAAGCCAAACTGGATGCTCACAGGGAGGAAATGGAGCAGATGAGGGTGGCATCTGGGCAGGAGATGCAAGTGATGGGAGAGGAGATCAGGAGAGGAGTGAGTGAGGAGGTCGGAGGAGTGCGCGAGGAGGTGAGGCACTGTAAGGAGCACATGGAGAAGGAGGTGAGAAAGGGGACTGTAAAGTTACAAGGGGGCATAGAGGACCTGACGCAGGAGGTGGAGCAGCTGACGGTGGGACAAACGGAGTTAGTGGAGCAGGTTCAAAGGAACACTGCGGTATTAGGAGGTTTAAAAGCGACACAAAACGACATAAAAAACGACTTGATAGCGACAAAGAGGGAATGTCAGATGGTACGTGAGGGACTGACAACGAGGTTGGACGAGGTGATAGAGGTAATGGAGACGAAGGACCGGCAGGTGAGGACGCACCTGGAAACGGTCAAGGTAGCCTTAGAGGATGAGCTTGAGGAGACGTACCGGGGAATAAAGGAGGTGAAGCAGAAATTAGAGGAAGTGGAAGAAGGGGTGAGCGAAATTAAGAAGCGACGGAGAAGGGACAAGAAGGAGATAAAGGAGGAAGTAAAAGAATTGGTCCAAAGTCTGTGTTTGGATCGTGATGATGTGCTCATTAACCGGATGAGGGATTCGCAGGTGATGGAGGAGAAGCGAAGAGGAAGAGGACCTGGTGTAAGTGGTGACCAATATGGTCGTGCGTATGATGCGCCAGGGGATTTAAGAAGCTTGGGGGTCGAGATGGACCCGGGTGTTCGTGAGAGGCCACTGGTGAAGTGTGCGACAGGTCTGGTGTGCGAAAAAGGAGGTGTGCGAGGAAGTCCGACGCTGGGGTGTGTGAGGAAAAAGTGCGTGCCAAGGAGTAGTGAGGGTGCTGGCGAGAGTGAGTCGGTCGTAGCGCGTGTGCGAGGGAGCACATGGAAGCGCGGTGTGGTAAGTGTTACAGAGGGTGTGACGGGAGAGTGTGCGCAGGAGTGTGCGCGAGAAAGGTGTGTGACGGACAGGTGCATGAGGAAAGAGTGCGCTGTCAGAAGTAAGGAAGAGTGTCCACCTGTGGTGAGTGTTACAGAGGGTGTAACGGGAGAGTGTGCGCGAGAAAGGTGTGTAATGGACAGGTGCATGAGGAAAGAGTGCGCTGTCAAGAGTAAGGGTGAGTGCGCTGTCAAGAATGGAGGTGAGAGTAGTGAGAGTGACAAGGAGAGTGAGTTGGTTGTGACAGGTGAGCGAGGATGTACACCTGGGATGGAAGGATGCACACCTGGAATGGTAGAGCGTGAGTGGGAATGCACGCTGGAATTGGTGGTGAGGCACGTGGTTGGGTGTGCGAATGAGAGCACCCCTGTGATTGTCACAGAGGAGGTGACAGAGGAGGGGGTGCGAAGAGGTGTGTTAGTGAGGTGTGCGACCAACGAATGTGTGCCAAGGTGTTCGGTGGTCAGGTGTGTGACCAAGTCTGTGAGTGGAATGAGGGTACCTGGGTGTGTAAGGAAAGGTAGCATGGGAACGGCTGGATGTGTGAGCAAGGAACGGGCTGCGGGGTGTAAGCGTCCAGGTGAAGCATCGACGTTACACGGGTTAGAGGTTAGAGCGACTTTTAGCCGAAGCGGGCCCTCGGTGCGTGCTGGGCCTCGCTTTGAACGGACGCGTCAGTGCTCCACAAGGCGGAGCGGGCAGCCCGATAGAAAGGGTCGTCATGGCGACCACTTTTTGTTGAGGCATTCCGGCAGGTCGAGATCGGGACATTGGATGGCTCCACGCCGAGATGGTGCGTGGGATCTCGGCCCGGGTAAGCCCCCGTCCCTGCACCGAATGCCGGACGCATCCAGCCGCTGGCACAGAACAACCCGCATTCATGGCTTGGCTTTACGAAGCCGGGCTTTGGACAGGAATTGGCGCACCGAGAGGCATTAGTGAGTAGACTGGGTGATGAGGTTAGTGTTTTGGACCCAAAATTAGAAAAAAAAACAAAATTTGGTGATTGGCAAGGGATTGGCAGTAGTGATTGGCAGATGATGGGTAGTGATTGGCAAATTTTTGATTTGTTGAAATTTGATGTGCAAAATTAGTAGTGAGAGACCCCCGATGTGGTGGGATGGCAAATCCACCATCCTTCCCATGTGGGAGCAAAGGAGCACTACATTATGGGGTGTATGGCAGTGAAAACTAGCCCGGGTGGGTTAGGTTATATTGTAGGGATCTAGAAGAGATTGACATTAGGTAACGTTAAGTTTAGTTAGTGACTGATACCTGTAGTGGGGACGCAGGTAGATTAGTGTGGATGATAATGACGAGGGAGCGCAATAGTTTAAAGGGACGACTGGGAAGCGCAAGTTTCAGAAGGGAGTAGTTAGCTGAGATGATGCCGTGTGTGTGAGGATTGAACAGGTGTGATTGCACAGGTGTGCAACTGGACAGGTGTGTGGAGCAGTGTGTGAGTAATGAGTGTTGTGGATCAGCGCGAATGCGCTTGGGGAGAGAAGGGTGCAGGTGGCACCAGGTGTGAGAGCACAGGTGTGCAAGTACAGGTGTGTGGAGAGAGTTGGAGTAAGTGGTACGGAGTGGTGTGCATGGTGCGAAGGTGTGGATGGGGGAAGAGTGGACCCCTTTCACGAGTACCCGGGGCGGGTAGTGTAAGTGTTAGGTAGAGGGTACAGGTAAATTGTGGTTGGATATTGGCATTTGTGGTGCGGTGGCAGAATGGTGTTGTGAATGGGTGCATTAGTGTTGTGGAAATGGCTGGGCGTGTAGCCTGTTAGTGTGTGTAGTTGGTTGGGCACTCCACCACTGTGAGGATGTCGGCCAGGTGAGGCCGCAGGTGGGCTCTGGGAGCCGGTAGTTGTGAGTGGGTGCCTGAGGATCCCGGGTGTGGATCGGGCAGCCCAGTGCCAGAGAGGGCACCGAGTGGGGAGAGCGCCAGAGGGCCTTCCCCAGGTAGTTAGGTTAGGGTAAGGAGCAGGTAAGCTCGGAGGCAACCGCAGTGGTGGAGGTGTGCAGGTGGGTAGACCCGCTGGGAGAGGTACACGCCACAGCCCAGAAATTGTGCGAGGGCACCGGGAGATGAATCGGGGGAGTGAGACCCCAAATGGAAAAGCACCACAGTTGGCCAATGGGAATTGGTTTTTAGAACCCATAGTGTAAGAGGGCCAATGGTTTGGCCGGAGAAAGACCCCAGGTAGTGTAAAGTTGTTAAAGTCATTTAGGAAATAGTTAGGATTGATGAACCTGTCGCACCATACGCAGCCACTTACCTGTGGTGATGATGATGACTCCACACCTGTGTTTTCTTTGTTCTGTTGCAGGAAGTAAGGACTGCTGTTGGATTTGTGAGACGCATCACGACGTGGATGAGACATTGGGGTGATTCCATCTCTCCCTCCCTAGGAGGGACTGATGACGAATTGGTAATGGCAAATTATGATGTTGAGTTGGAGATGGCAAATTTTGATGAGAGTTGAAAATGGCAAATTTGATTGGTTAGGAGGGAGAGAAGACGAATTTGGTTTATGGGAGGAACGGGGAAGACAGTAGGGATGTTTGTTGATTTGTAAAGTAGATGTTTATGGGTAGTGTTGTGTTTTGTGGATACAGTAAGGGGTAAGGGAGGGGCCATGTAGGTTACCTGGTGGGGGGGGGGGGCGTACGGTAGGAACGTACCTGTCTCACCTGGTTCCCATGTGCCCCCAGTGTGCATTACCTTACATTGCGTGCACTTTTGCGCCCTTACCACCTTACTCACTTGTCTGCTTCTTTTGTCTCCCACCTCCGAGGATCTGGCTTTGGGGTAGAGAGAGAGGAGAGAGAGGTGCTGGCTTCGCAGTTGTGGGCCTGCACTTTCGCTGTTTGCTGCTTGGATCGATACACCATATGGACCGCAATGTTTGTGGCCACCCACAATGGACCGCAGCTCTTTTGCGGCCAAGCACCACCCGTGGAAGGACCTATGGGTCAACGTGGCACCTATGCCAAACAGGTGAACCACTAACAGTGGCCCCCTGACGGCCACAATAAAGAAATGGACGCGGTTGGCGCCTTTCTTTATTTTTAAAAAGAAGTAAGAAGGCCAAGTGCACCACACGAAGGCAAGACCAGCGGCAGAACATCGGCCGGCTGCGACACCACACAATGATTCATAAACACTTTATTGGTGCACCGGATGGTGCTCACTGTGTGATGGGGTGGTGCTTTTGGTGTTTGGAAAGGGTGCTCTACCCATTATTAAAGGCCGTAGGCCACAGAGCACTCGTGGGTTGGTGTATCGATGCTAGCATGCGTGCTCTCTCTATGCATAACATCTGCATGTGTTCCTCCAAAAACAGGTCCTGGATCGTAGTGTAAATAATGCTCCCTACCGGCTGTATGTTTAGTTTGAGGATTCTTTCCGGATTCGGTTATCCTGTGGGTGTGTTTCTGTGAGGAGAAGGGTGCAACGTCGCAGGGGGACATATTTACTCATTTGTGAATATCTGTAAAACTGTCGCACTCAGGGTAGAGTTAATAGTAGAGGGAACTACATTGCGTGCCACACTAAAGTAGGTAAAAATTTATCGGGTCGGGACGCCCCGAGGGTAGAGAAGGGTGCAATGTTGCGAATATGGAATTTGGCCTCCATATCCGCTTGTAAATATTCCCCTATTTCCCCAATACTCCCCAACTATCCCCAATCCCCCATTCCCTAGTCCCATTGTCTGTAAACAACAATCAGTAGAGCCGACCTTCCCCTTTTTCCCCCATTAAATGTCGTGCCCAGGTCCACCGCATCACACGTAGACAACTTTCGGACATCTTGCTAGTTATTCTTAGTCTATGTCAGTTAAGGACTCCTTTCCATTAATTCTGACTCTTCGTTGCACCAGAATGTGATTATATGGCACCAGTAGTGAGTTTAGGACCTTCCCATACCTCCTTCCATCTTCTTCCCCAAACAACAACAACAACAACAACTACAGCTACAACAACAACTACAACCACGGCGCGCGGGGGGAGTGTGCGTCCTCCCACCAGCTCGGTTAGCCGCCATGACCATGCGCTCCACGGGGTTACCACGAAGGGGCTGGCTGTCAGCTCCTCGTCAAGGGCGGAGCCTGGTAAACCCCCCGCACGCACCCAATGAGAAGCAACGTGCCGATTCCACGAGGCGGAGCTAACGAGCCGAGGGCGTGTCACTCCCCGCCGGATATACGAAGCGACTCACCGGATGTGAGGTCAGATGCGCCCCCAGCTTGAAGAAGAGCAAGTCACTACCTCCGAGCGCTGCGACCTCCCTGCATGCTGCATCTCTGGACCGGACCGAGTCGATTCTGTCCCTGAGCCCAGGTGCACCTGGAGCCATCGATCCTGCCTTTCCTAGCCATCAATCCCCGTGTGAGTCAGCCTTTTGTCCCGTTTATCTGTCGTCTGTTGGGGTTAATATAAGATTGTGTCTAAGTGCCTATCTTCCTTTGCTGTCCCTCTTGTAGTTGTAATCTAACCTTCCGAACGAATATAATCTCCTCCGGAGGTCTTGAGAACCGTATCCCTGGTGTCGCGTCATGTTAATCCCAGCCGTGTGTCTTTTCCTTCATTGATCTAGCGTAGCGCGATTAGTCAACGTTCGGGTATAATCGGGTAACTTGTGCAGACGTGGTCATACCAAACCGCTCGGTAAATAACATCTAAGCCACGTCTGTAACAGTATATTTATAGGTTAGTTGTAAATGGTGTTGTAAGGTATATTATGGTCTATTTATAGGGTAGTTTTACATGGTGTTGTAAGGTCTATTATGGTATATTTATAGGGTAGTTGTACATGGTGTTGTAAGGTCTATTATGGTATATTTATAGGGTAGTTGTGCATGGTGGTGTGAGGTATATGATGGTCTATTTATAGGGTAGTTGTATGTGTTGTAAGGTATATTATGGTATATTTATAGGTTCGTTGTAAATGGTGTTGTAAGGTCTATGATGGTATATTTATAGGTTAGTTGTAAATGGTGTTGTAAGGTATATTATGGTATATTTATAGGTTAGTTGTAAATGGTGTTGTAAGGTCTATTATGGTATATTTATAGGTTCGTTGTAAATGGTGTTGTAAGGTCTATGATGGTATATTTATAGGTTAGTTGTAAATGGTGTTGTAAGGTATATTATGGTATATTTATAGGTTAGTTGTAAATGGTGTTGTAAGGTCTATTATGGTATATTTATAGGGTAGTTGTACATGGTGGTGTGAGGTATATTATGGTATATTTATAGGGTAGTTGTACATGGTGTTTTGAGGCATATTATGTTGCATTCATAGGGAAGTTGCACATGGTGGTGTGATGTATCACATGGTATATTTATCGGGTAGTTGTATGTGGTGGTGTGAGGTATATTATGGTCTATTTATAGGGTAGTTGTACATGGTGGTGTGAGGTATATTATGGTCTATTTATAGGGTAGTTGTACATGGTGGTGTGAGGTATATTATGGTATATTTATAGGTTAGTTGTAAATGGTGTTGTAAGGTCTATTATGGTATATTTATAGGGTAGTTGTACATGGTGGTGTGAGGTATATTATGGTCTATTTATAGGGTAGTTTTACATGGTGTTGTAAGGTCTATTATGGTATATTTATAGGGTAGTTGTACATGGTGTTGTAAGGTCTATTATGGTATATTTATAGGGTAGTTGTGCATGGTGGTGTGAGGTATATGATGGTCTATTTATAGGGTAGTTGTATGTGTTGTAAGGTATATTATGGTATATTTATAGGTTCGTTGTAAATGGTGTTGTAAGGTCTATGATGGTATATTTATAGGTTAGTTGTAAATGGTGTTGTAAGGTATATTATGGTATATTTATAGGTTAGTTGTAAATGGTGTTGTAAGGTCTATTATGGTATATTTATAGGGTAGTTGTACATGGTGGTGTGAGGTATATTATGGTATATTTATAGGGTAGTTGTGCATGGTGGTGTGAGGTATATGATGGTCTATTTATAGGGTAGTTGTATGTGTTGTAAGGTATATTATGGTATATTTATAGGTTAGTTGTAAATGGTGTTGTAAGGTCTATGATGGTATATTTATAGGGTAGTTGTACATGTTGTAAGGTATATTATGGTCTATTTATAGGGTCGTTGTACATGGTGGTGTGAGGTATATTATGGTATAATTATAGGGTAGTTGTACATGGTGGTGTGAGATATATTATGGTATATTTATAGGTTAGTTGTAAATGGTGTTGTAAGGTCTATGATGGTATATTTATAGGGTAGTTGTACATGTTGTAAGGTATATTATGGTGTATTTATAGGGTCGTTGTATGTGTTGTGAGGTATATTATGGTATATTTATAGGGTGGTTGTACATGGTGTTGCAAGGTGTATTATGGTATATTTATAGGGTAGTTGTACATGGTGTTGCAAGGTATATTATGGTATATTTATAGGGTAGTTGTACATGGTGGTGTGAGATATATTATGGTATATTTATAGGTTAGTTGTACATGTTGTAAAGTATATTATGGTCTATTTATAGGGTAGTTGTACATGGTGTTGCAAGGTATATTATGGTATATTTATAGGGTAGTTGTACATGGTGTGAGGATATAATATGGTATATTTATAGGGTAGTTGTACATGGTGTTGCAAGGTATATTATGGTATATTTATAGGGTAGTTGTACATGGTGTGAGGATATAATATGGTATATTTATTGGGTAGTTGTACACCGTGCACGAGTGTTTAAATCGCAGTGGGGTGCATTCACAAGATGGAACATTGTCTCGTGTACACACAATTGTTGAGCTCAAATCGGATCTCCTTCCATCGCGCTCCACCAGCGGACACACAACACAACTACTCACCGTGGTCACGTGTGGGCTCGGCGGTAGCTCCGCGTCCCTGCGCACACGGTTTCTCCTCAAGTCGTGTGGAGATCCCCCAGACTCGTCGGCCTGTGGAACGTAAATGTTCCAGTGCTGATGATTTATAGAGGAATCCCGCGGAAGATGAACGTGTAAGTTATTTGCGGCTCCCAAAGAATCGCACAGGACACCTGAGAGGAGGAAGCATACATAGAGTGACACGGACATTGCTCCGATCTCCACCGCAGTCGGAACCGTCGATGAATCTTTTGCTGAGAGGAATGCATGCGAGAAAACCCGAACCGGCCGCCGCGGATCGCGTTTGTGTGGAACGGAGCGCGTGCTGCGTGGAAAACCCGACACAGAGAATCCCGTCACGATGGATTCGGAATGTGGTGAAGAATGTTTTTGGATTTGTTTTGTTTTTCGATGATTTGATATACTGTACCTTACGGTTACCATACTATACTGGGTAGTTTACCATTGCCTACTTCTCAGTGTTGTTTGTCAGTTGTCAGGTGTGTGTGTGTGAAAGGCATGTTGTTTGTGTAGTTATACTAGAGCTTTCTGATGTGGAATATGATACACCGAAAAGATCGTTATGATCTGTTGAGTTAACTGGGCTACTTAACTGCAATGAATCTGAAGAATTTCCATGTTTTAAATGCGCGCCATGTTAAGGTGTATAAAGCAGCTTTATACATCCATCCTAATTCCAAAAGAAACAATAAAAAGCAATCAGAGATTGCAGACCCTTGCCAGGACGTGTTTTGGTGTTTTTTAAGGCTTTTGTGTTAAAACAAATATGGCGGACGAACCACGTAACCGATGACGTCATCGTTATTTTTATCCTCCACCAAATTATCCATAGATGACACTCAAGAAATTTCATCTTGATCGGATGAAGTTTTGTACTTGTCGAATTATGATGTCATTGAAGGAGCTGCGCTCCAACGCGAGTCGAAAGAATTGACGCGACCAAAGACGGAATTCGTCCGAGTTGCTTTATTGAAACAAAACAGCTCAGGTATTCTGACAAGCCCGTTTATCGGGCAGCAATATATATACACATTTATGCCGGGGCGTTTGCCCGGGAAAACCGAGACCGGGCATGCCCGGGTGTCAAGGGCGAGTCCTGGAAAGGCGAGTCTGGACATGCCCGGGCGTCCTGGACGCGGCCTGGCAAGTCGAGGCTGGGCGTGCCCGAGCGCTCTAGGCGAGCCCTGGAAAGGCGAGAGCGGGCATGCCCGGACGCTCTGGGCGAGCCCTGGAAAGGCGAGTCTGGACATGCCCGGGCGTCCTGGACGCGGCCTGGCAAGTCGAGGCTGGGCATGCCCGGGCGCTCTGGGCGAGCCCTGGAAAGGCGAGAGCGGGCATGCCCGGGAAAGACGAGACCGGGCGTGCCCGGGAGGTTCGGGCGTGCCCGGGAGAGGCGCGTCTGGGCCCGTCCGGACGAGCCCGGCATGGCGATCGCGCCCTGGCCGCGTCCTGGCAGGTGCAAGGCGATTGTGTACATTCAGCGGGAACCGCTACACACGCCCCTCCAGAATCGACCTGCACCGGCAGGGTCAATTTAAGGGGGGTCCGGATGACCCGGCCGAAGCGACCCCTGGAGGGTCGTGGGGGGGGGGGGGGGTCCGATCCGGTGGTGGGTGGTCGAGCGGGGGGAACTGTAGACGGGGGGCGGCCTCGCCGCGGAGGAAGGGCCAACCGTGGTGGTCGGTTGACGTCCACGTGCGCCGGTTTGAGGCGGTCCACAGAGAGCCGGTCCGACCGGCCGCCGACGTCGACGACGAAGGACTTGTCGCCCCGTCGCAGGACCCGGAAGGGCCCGTCGTACGGCGGCCGGAGTGGCCCCCGGTGTGCGTCATGACGCACAAAGACGTACTCCGCTGTGCGAAGCGCCGGGGGGACGTAGGACTGGGGGCCACCGTGGCGGGACGTTGGCACGGGGGCAAATCGTCGGGCGGCCTCCTGGAGGTCCGAGCGCTGGCGAGCGGCGGACCAGGGACTGGTAGCGTCAGGCACGAATTCGCCCGGGACGCGGAGTCAATCGGATGAAAATTGAGGATTTTAGAAATTTGAAAAAGGTGGTTGACCTTTGTCCTATGTTGACCTTTTGGTCTAAGCTAATCTCAAAAATAGTTGGTGGTTGAATTCAGTAAGCCGATATGTAAATCCTCTTCAAATTTCAAGTCAATCGGATGGAAATTGAGGATTTTAGAAATTTGAAAAAAGTGGTTGACCTTTGGCCTATGTTGACCTTTTGGCTTACGCTGATCTCAAAATAGTTGGTGGTTGAATTCAGTTGCCTGATGTGTAAATCCTATTCAAATTTCAAGTCAATTAGATGAAAATTGAGAATTTTAGAAATTTGAAAAAATGTGGTTGACCTCTGGCCTGTGTTGACCTTTTGACCTTTTGACTCCAAAAATATAAAGGTTTTGTCCGACCTCAAAATGTATCATTTGGTGAAGTTTCGTAAAGATCGGTTTAAAATTGTGACCTGTAGGCAAGTATAAGTGAGCGGACAGACAAACACACACACAAACTGGAGTGATCAACAAACTTGCAATTTATTTTATTTTTTTTTGCCAAATAACAAACAAACAAACAAACAAACGGACTCAAATTGAAAAACCTCTCCTCTGGCGAGGGTAACTAGCTGCTTGCTGACGGAGTCCACCCCTGCCTCCTGGCTGCTTCCTACCTCCTTCCTTCATCCTTCGCTCCATCACTCTTTCCTTCCAATGAAATCCTTTGTGCGACCTCCCTTACCTCAGAAGACCGTTGCTCGGCAACGGAAGAGGCGGAAGTGGAGGACGCACGATCAGGGGTGAAGGTGCAACTTGGTCAAAGAAGAAATGTGAATATTACCGCAGATGGAGTGCAGAATGGCTGAATTCGAAATTAAACATTGTTAAACCAGGACGACGAGTTCTCCAAAACACTGGAATTCCCATTTTGGGCGTGGTCAGTATAACAAGAACCTGCGGATGGCGCGAAATTCTCGTCATGGCTTCTCCCTCAGCTGAAGTAAATGTTGTTGTTGAAATCCGTGTCAGATAATAACGAGAGATCGTTTGAGAATTACTCACCGGAGCTTTCAGGGAAAATCACTTCAATTAATTGAATTCCTGCGTGGTCAAACGACGTGCCCAGCGGCGGGAGAAGTTCAAGAGAAAACACAAAACGGGTGGAAAACCTGAACGTTGTTTCCTTCGAAGTCCGCGTTTATTGATTACCTGAACGCTGTTTCCTCCGAAGTCCGCGTTTCCTTGTTAAATTCTTTACTGTTTTCGCACCAGAACCAGACTCTATGGCGAGTGAACGGTCGCGGATCTTCCAACCCTTTTTTTTTTTCCTTCCCTGTCCCCTCTTGCTCCCTTACCTGTTTTTCCTTACTCAACCTGAAGATCGCGCGAACGGTCCCGCCGCATATAGATCTCTGACCCTCACATGGGGGTGATGCGTGATGGGTAAGCCTGGTTTTGGCGGTCATCGCGTAAGCCGGTTCTGTCTTCTTCCGACTCCTCTCCGGCCTTGCACCCCCAGCTCTCTCTGTGCTCTGTCCCCCAAATATTCCTACAGGTCGCACAAGCTCTGCCAGCAACCCTCTGATGGTTAAACTGCCGAAATCTGGGCTCTCCGCTCACCTTCACTCTTTCATTCCTCTTTTCTCCCGCCTCTGGAACAAACTCCCTCACTCCCTTCAATCCCACTCCTCCCTCCAGGTCTTTAAAACAGCTGTTCACCACCATCTCTTATCTTCCCCCATCCAAAACCTTGATCTTTTCTACCCCTGCTAATTCACCCCAGATCCACCTTGTTTGAAATTCCAACTTCTTTCCTGGAAGTCCTGGCAGTGTCCATATGTTTTATACCTCTCCCACCGCCCCCTTCCCATGCCCCCCCCCCCCCAAAGCCCTCGCCCTCTCTCAGATCTCTCGATGTCTCCATGTCTCTCGGTCCCTGCTCTCAAATGTTGTGTTTGTGTCCTTCCCCCTCTCTCCCCATCTTGTCTACCGCTCCCGATGTTATATGTTTTATGTGTCGGTTTGTCTTTCTGTGTGATTAATGTTCGCTCTTTCACGAGCCTCGATCTTGTATACAAAAAAAAAAAAAAAAAAAAAATCCTTCGGAGGTGGACAAACGCCTGTCATCCTTCCGAGGTGGACAAACGCCTGTCATCCTTCCGAGGTGGACAAACGCCTGTCATCCTTCCGAGGTGGACAAACGCCTGTCATCCTTCCGAGGTGGACAAACGCCTGTCATCCTTCCGAGGTGGACAAACGCCTGTCATCCTTCCGAGGTGGACAAACGCCTGTCATCCTTCCGAGGTGGACAAACGCCTGTCATCCTTCGGAGGTGGACAAACGCCTGTCATCCTTCCGAGGTGGACAAACGCCTGTCATCCTTCCGAGGTGGACAAACGCCTGTCATTCTTCCGAGGTGGACAAACGCCTGGCATCCTTCCGAGGTGGACAAACGCCTGTCATCCTTCCGAGGTGGACAAACGCCTGTCATCCTTCGGAGGTGGACAAACGCCTGTCATCCTTCGGAGGTGGACAAACGCCTGTCATCCTTCGGAGGTGGACAAACGCGTGTTATCCTTCGGAGGTGGACAAACGCCTGTTATCCTTCGGAGGTGGACAAACGCCTGTTATCCTTCGGAGGTGGACAAACGCCTGTTGTCCTTCGGAGGTGGACAAACGCCTGTTATCCTTCGGAGGTGGACAAACGCCTGTTATCCTTCGGAGGTGGACAAACGCCTGTTATCCTTCGGAGGTGGACAAACGCCTGTTATCCTTCGGAGGTGGACAAACGCCTCTTATCCTTCGGAGGTGGACAAACGCCTGTTATCCTTCGGAGGTGGACAAACGCCTGTTATCCTTCCGAGGTGGACAAACTGAGGACCAGCTTGCTGGGGCCGAAAGGTCACCACCAATAAAGAAAGAAAGAAATAATATGACTTATTCGGCAAAAATAGATGGACATAGACTGTTTCATGGCGGTGCGTCACAGGCACGGTACACAGTGTCATGGCGGTGCGTCACAGGCACGGTACATCGTGTCATGGCGGTGCGTCACAGGCACGATACATCGCGTCATGGTGGTGCGTCACAGACACGGTACATAGTGTCATGGCGGTGCTTCACAGACACGGTACATAGTGTCATGGTGGTGCGTCACAGACACGGTACATAGTGTCATGGCGGTGCGTCACAGGCACTGTACATCGTGTCATGGTGGTGCGTCGCAGGCACGATACATCCTGTCATGGCGGTGCGTCACAGGCACGGTACATCGTGTCATGGCGGTGCGTCACAGGCACTGTACATAGTGTCCTGGCGGTGCGTCACAGACACGGTACATCGTGTCATGGCGGTGCGTCACAGGCACGGTACATCATGTCATGGCGGTGCGTCACAGGCACGGTACATAGTGTCATGGCGGGATTGGCGGTGCGTCACAAGCACGGTGATTTATCAGTATGTGTGCGCCGTCCTTCGGATGCACGTTAAGCCGGGTGTCCCACCTGCTATCATTAGTCGGTGCATGTTATAGATCCCACGGTGTCCTTCGCCAAGAGAGGCGAGTTATCACCGGCATCCTGAACAAATTACAAATTCCTGCCACAATTATTGGTTCACGAGTGATCAAACAGAGTGACCACTATATTCGTCATGGGTGTGTGTCTGTCTGTCTGTCCACAGCATAACTACCCGATGATATCATCTGATCTTGATGAAACTTGGGTGGGAGGTTGATATCATGATCTAGTTGTGTCCTGCCTAGAGTGGGTGTATTTCGCCCATTGTGGGCGGAGCCACGCCCGAAAAAGATCTTTTTAGGGGGTAATTGAGTTCAAGCTACATCTTCTCTGAGGGAGTTGGTGGAATCTGACAGGGGTTTCGGTATTTGGTTAGGCCAATGTCATGTGTCTAGCCCCACGGAGCTCGATTTTTCATTTTCGCCCCAAGGTCAAGGTCACAAGGTCACGAAATTTTAAAAAGTCGATTTTTGATGGTTCGCTACCGTTTGATGGTTTCATTGTTCGCTTCCTGATTGGGTGAAATGTCGTACATGATCTTATATTATCACATACATCATGAAATACAAGTTTTCCAACAAATTTCAGAATCTTCGACCTTTGACCTTTGAAGGTCACAAAGGTCAAATTTTTAAAGTTGTCGGAATCGAACCGACTTTTCGGTATTGTGGAGCTAACTAACCTCATAACATTGCTCATTGAGCATTGTCATTGAATACCGCTCGCTTGTGAACCATCGTCGTCTCCTGACTTGTTATATTTTCTATTTATGAGGGGCAGGGGAGGGAGTACACATTGGGTAATCAAGGTGACAATTCATACATAGCATACATACCTCCGCTAGGCTGAACAGTTTATGTTTTGTATCTCTCTGATGGGCATTGATCTGGATTCGGACCTTAACCTAAATCTAAGCACCTTCTTCTTCTCACTTACCCAACTCATCCACCTAATTTTGTCATGAGGCGTCCATACATTTTGTGCCTCCGTCGACAAAGTTTCCGGAGGTATTATGTTTTAGGGTTGTCCATACGTCCGTCCGGGCTAAACCTCATTTTTGTCAGCAACCACATGTCCGATTGAGACGAAACTATTCGGGTAGGAGTGACACCCATGCAGAATGTTGTTATGATAATTGTGACGTCATAGGTCACATGATATGGCAGCCATCTTGAATTAAACACAAATAATTTTAAAATATATTTCTCGGAAACCGCTGAATGCAAAAATTTGAAACTTGGCACATTGTCAAGTACTCCCAATGGGGAACAAAAGCATGATATTGATGACAATTTTACAAATATCATCTAACAGCACTGCTGCATATACTTTGATAATGATGATGTCATAGGTCATGTGGTTTGGCAAGCATCTTGGATAGAATAACGAACCTTATCGATCAACACTAAACTTCACAAACGTGATCCCCTACCCATACATATGCAGAGTGATGGCATCTACCCGTTGTGGAGACTATGCGGAGGCATATTGGCGACACAGTCGCATTGTTCTAGTTGAGATATCGTGCTATATATCATTTTTGGCCCCATCTCTCAGTGGTGAAGAATCACTTGAAAACAAGACCGAAAGTCTAAGAGCAGCGTAGCCGGGCTTGTAAAATATTATAAACCACAAACACACGATAAGCTTTTGAAACAGTCGCTAATGCTGTTTATAACATTAAACGAAGAAATTTGGAGGTTTCCCGACATCCCTGAAGTAGGTTGTACTTACAGAACTGAGAGAAGATCTACTGTCATCTAGATTATACCCCACAAGCGTTGGGTACGTACCGTTTTGTTGGAAGAGACGTAACGCCGATGCTTTCGATATTTGATGATCATTTTAACAATCGGTTTGTTTGTGTTTCACATTGAATGAAAAACGTAAAGATAGAGCATGGAGATTGTGATGTATAACAGGTTCGATTATGTGTTCGGCATGAACGGCATATAAATCAAAATGGCGGTGTGTGGAGAGTTAGCCGCTGTAACGCCGTAATGACACCAGACGTAATCACATCACCCTGTCATGTGACCAGATCCTCAGCTCTGATTGGTATACAATGAGGGGACATACATACATACAGACGGACAAACTGTTCTAGACGGGTTTGCCCATAGGGCGTAGCCGTAAAAACTATAACGGCACTCGGTGGAGCACATACCTCCGCCTGGTGAACAGTTAGCTTTTGTATCCCACTGATAGGCCAGATCTGGATTCGGACCTGAACCAAAATCTAATCAGCTTGTTCTTGTCATCTAACCAACTCATCCCCCAACTTTAGTCATAACTCGTCCATAACGTTTTTAAATATCATGTTTTATCTCGCTTTTCGTCCAATCTCTCAATAGTGAAGAATCACTTAAAATATTCTACTAGCCGGATCCGGATATTCACGTAATATTTAACCAATTCTTCCTTGTCACACACCCAACCTCTCCAAGAAGTTTCGTCCAAATCCGTCCACAA
Organism: Myxine glutinosa; assembly: GCF_964187855.1. Taxonomy (NCBI): domain Eukaryota; kingdom Metazoa; phylum Chordata; class Myxini; order Myxiniformes; family Myxinidae; genus Myxine; species Myxine glutinosa. The sequence continues at coordinate 28,341,070 of NC_136274.1, forward strand.
CTTTTTGAGATATCCTGCTATATATCATTTTTGGCTCTATCTCCCAATGGTGAAGAATCACTTTAAAATTCTACTACTTCCAGCCGGATCCGAATCCGGATCTTCACCAAAATCTAATAATTTCGTCCTTGTCACATACGCTGCCTCTCTGCCAAATTTGGCCTGAATCCATCTACAACTTTTTTGAGATATCTTGTTCACAGACAGACAGGGGTGAAAACATAACCTCCATCCACCTTCGGTGGATCCACCTTCTGTGGCGGTGGTAGAGAAACAAAATGAAAATTGATGATTTTATGCAACCATGACCTTTGAGATTCAGAGGAAAAAAAAAAAAATCAGCTTCTAGCTTTTGATTGGTAAACCAGTTCTGTGACCCAATATGCAAATTTTTCAAATTTCATGTCAGTTGGACGAAAATTGATGATTTTATGCATCCTTGATGACCTTTGACCTTTTTATCTAAAAAAAAAACACATTCGCATTCTACCTTTTGATTAGTGAACCAATTCAGTGACATGCAAAACCATCAATTCAATATACCAATTCTTTAAATTTCACGTCAATCTGGTGAGTTCAAACTCCTCTACCTATGACGTCATGATTATGATTAAAATATTATCAAGGAGGTACTCCGATGGTGAAAATTTCGTGTCTATCAGACCAACAGCTGCTGAGATAAAAATTTTTAATAATGATTAGATAAGTGTTGTACTTGTTGAATTATGACGTCATAATGAAGGCATTGATGATATCATTAACATGATTTTGCAATAAATGTTCGTTTCCCATTAATCGTACACTTTTCAAAATCCAATCTCACCCCTCCCCTCCAAAACTTCCCCATCACCCCTTCCCTCCAAAACTTCCCCATCACCCCTCCCCTTCAAAACTTCCCCATCACCTCTCCCCTCCAAATCTACCCCCTTGCCCCGCCCCTCCAAATCTTCCCCATCACCCATCTTTTTCAAATATTCCCCCTTGCCCCTCCCCTCCAAATCTTCCCCATCACCCATCCCTTTCAAATCTTCCCCCTTGCCCCTCCCCTCCAAATCTTCCCCATCACCCATCTCTTTCAAATATTCCCCCTTGCCCCTCCCCTCCAAATCTTCCCCATCACCCATCCCTTTCAAATCTTCCCCCTTGCCCCTCCCCTCCAAATCTTCCCCATCACCCCTCCCCTCCAAAACTTCCCCATCACCCCTCCCCTCCAAAACTTCCCCATCACCCCTCCCCTCTAAAACTTCCCCATCACCCCTCCCCTCGAAATCTACCCCCTTGCCCCTCCCCTCCAAATCATCCCCATCACTTTCAAATCTTCCCCCTTGCCCCTCCCCTCCAAATCTTCCCCAGCACCCATCCCTTTCAAATCTCCCCCCTTGCCCCTTCCCTCCTAAACTCCCCCACACCCCTCCCCTCCGAGACTCTCCCTCGCTCCTCCCCTCTCACCTCTCCTCTTCAAAGAGTCCTCCCCACTTCTTCCCCCTTCCAACTTTCACCTTCATCTCCCTCAACATTCTGCCTCACTCTTCCCCCTCCTCAAATAACACCTCACAGCTCCTCACCCAATCACGATCAAACCTTTTGTCCGCCCCATTCTTCCCTTTCTCCAAGCTATTCTGAAATCTCTGACACACCTTCAACAGCTCTCCCTACCTCTTCCACATCTTACCCTACCGCTCCCCCCCCCCTGTTCTGTATCCGATGCTCCCCCTTCCTCTTCTTTAACAGTATGGACCTCAAACATCCGGGGCCTTCGCTCAAACTTGACTGATCTCTCCAAAAAGGTTGCTTCTGACAAACCAGACGTGATCTGCTTAACAGAAACTTTCCTCCTTCATGATGTCTCTGATTCCTTGGTATCTCTCCCAGGTTACTCCCTCCTCCGGTATGATAGACCTGAGCCTCGTCCTGGAGGTGGGGTTGCTATCTTTATAAAAAAAAAACTCTTCCTCACTCGCCCTGCACTGCCCTCTCTCCACGTCACCCACAGGAATACCTTTGGCTACGGCTTCCCCTTCGCTCCCACCTTTTGTTCATATGTGTGTTGTACCGTCCACCAAACAGTGATGACTCCATCTACATCTCGCTGTCTGATAATATGGGCCAACTTCTATCGACCCATCCCAACTCTCTCTTCCTCACATGTGATTTTAATTGTCACCATGCCAGTTGGCTGCCATGGCTCTTCAGCAAAGGACTTCTGTGACTCACTGGGACTGACACAATCTGTCAATTTCCCGACCCGGCTCTCAGTCAACGGAGCATCTTCTCTTCTGGACTTGGTTATGACTAACTTCCCTGAAAATGTCTGCTGCTCTTCTTCTGCTCCAATCGGCTCATCTGATCATGTGCTTGTTAAAGTGGACATCTCTGACCATTCTCAGAGAGCCTCCTCAGCGTCGACGAGTCTGGCATTTCACTCAGGCCAACTGGCACGGTCTTCAAGCAGCCATCAATCATCTGCACTGGTCTCCCATCTCTACCGCCACTGACATCAACTCATCCTGGGAATTCTTCCAAAGTAAATTGCTCTCTCTCATGCACAGATTTATCCCATCTCGTCTTCAGTTGTCATACACTTCCTCCCGTCAATGGTACACGGAATCTTGTGGTGAGGCTATTGCCCAGAAACAACTTGCTTTCGTCTCCTGAAAAGCAAATCCAATGGAAGGAAATCTCATTTCCTTTCACAAAGCCCGAAACAAGTGTGTCCACCCTCAGGAGAGCCAGGAAACAATATCTCGCCGTTCTCAGGACCGAACTCTCTTATCTGTCTCCCTCTTCCAAATCCTGGTGGTGTCTGGTCAAATCTGTTTCTGGTGTTTGTTCCCGCTCCATCCCCTCCCTCACCTCAAATGCCCACATGGCTGACTCCGCACGTGAAAAAGCTGAATGCCTCAACTCTGTGTTTGCCTCTAAATCTTGTGTCCCAAACCCATCCCTCTCTGTACCCACCGTACCCAGCTGCTCCTGGACTCTGTGTCCTTTCCTCCTGACAAGGTGGAAAAGTTTCTGTCAACCCTCGACTCTGATTCTGCAACTGGACCTGACGGCATCAGCCCACGGGTCCTAAAATCCTGTTCTCCCGCTCTTTCACTCGCTCTCTCTGTTCTCTTCACCCTCTCTTTTGCTCAAGGTCATCTGCCATCTGCTTGGAAATCTGCCAACATCACCGCTTTGCACAAAAAAGGTGCAAAAACAGATCCCAGCAACTACAGACCAATCAGCCTTCTCCCAATTATCAGCAAAGTCATGGAATCCATCATTGCTTCAGATATGAAATCTTTCCTCTTCTCCAATGGCTTGATCTCTGATCATCAATTTGGTTTCAGACCTGGTCACTCTACTCTGGACATGCTGCTTCTGCTTTCTCAACAATGGATGGAGCTGTCTCAATGCCAAACAGGAAATTAGAGCTGTCTCGCTTGACATATCACGTGCCTTCGATACGGTCTGGCACCCCGCTCTGCTCACCAAACTCTCCTCTTTTGGTATCCATGGAAATCTCCACGCATGGCTGGCGGCCTTCCTCTCTAGTCGTAGTCAACGTGTGGCCCTGAATGAGTTTCTCTCATCTCCTCTTCCTGTTCAGGCTGGAGTTCCCCAAGGCAGTGTTCTGGACCCTGTGCTTTTTCTGGTCTTCATCAATGATCTCTCTGACTCTCTTGAAAATCCCCTCTATCTCTTTGCTGATGACTACTCTGTCGCTCCATTCTTCATCCCTCAGATCGGCAGTCTGCAGCCTCCTCACTCTCTGCAGACCTGGACAAAATCACAGACTGGGCAAACAAGTGGAACATGTCTTTCAATCCTGACAAAGCTCACACTCTGACGATGTCTCTCTGAAAAGACCGACTGGACAACCCTCCCATCCACTTTCTGAATAATCCTCTCCAATAAGTTCTGTCACTCAAGCTTTTGGGTCTCACTATCTGCCATGATCTTTCCTGGGAAAACCACATTTCAAATCTGGCCTCCAAAGCCAGTCGCCGACTGGGCATCCTCCGTCGTGCGAAGTCCTTCCTTGGCACACCTGAGCTCCTCACCACATACAAGGCTTTCATCCGCAGCTCAATGGAATACTGCTCTCCCCTCTGGGCTGGTGCTCCTGCCTCACACCTAGCTCGTCTTCACGCTGTTGAAACCAAAGCATTCAGAATCATTGGAATCTCCCGCGATGAAGCTAACTCCAAGGGCCTCTCACTCACTCACCGCAGGCAGGTTGGTGGTCTTTATGTCTTCTACCGACTCCTCTCTGGCCTTGCCCCCCCCCAGCTCTCTCTGGGCTCTGTCCCGCAAATATTCCTGCAGGTCGCATAAGATCTGCCTGCAACCCTCTTATGGTTAAACTGCCAAAATCAAGACTCTCTGCTCACCTTCACTCCTCTTTTCTCCCGCCTCTGGAACAACTCCCTCACTCTCTTCAATCCCACTCCGCCCTCCAGGTCTTTAAAATAGCTGTTCATCACCATCTCTTATCTTCCCCCATCCAAAACCTTGATCTTTTCTACCCCCACTAATTTCACCCCAATTCCACTTTTTTGAAATACCAACTTCTGTCCTGGAAATCCTTTGTGTCCTTGTGTTTTATACTTCTCCCACCCCCCCCCCCCCTTCCCACACCTCCTCCCCCCCAAGCCCTCTCCCTCCCACACATTTCCCTGCTCTCAAATGTTGTGTTTGTGTGCTTCCCCTTCTCTCTCCATCTTGTCTTCCGCTCCCTCTTTTTATATATTTTGTTTGTCTGGTTGATTTGTTTGTGAAGTAAATGTTAGCTCTTTCACGAGCCTCGATTGAGTGTACAAAAAAAAACCAAAAAAAAAAACCATCTTATTCCACATGCGAAGTAGTTGACAATGTGGCAGGTCTCAATTTTTTCCATGGTGGTTTCAGAGATTTCGAGGTGCAAAGTTTTTCCAAGATGGCACCTGTACCACGTGACCTATGTCGTCATAATTATCATTAAAATATTATACAGGAGGAGGCGCTCCTATGGTGAAAATTGTGTCAATCGGCCCGACAATAGTAGAGAAAAAAAATTCATACTGATCGAATCAAGTGTTGTACTTGTCGAATTATGACGTCATAATTAAGGTACAGATGACATCATTAATATATCTTATTCCCCAAGGGGAGTACTTGACAATGAGCCATGTTTCAATATTTTCCATGGAGTGGTTTCGGAGATAGAGGTACAAATGTTTTCGGTTTTTCTAGGATGGCGGCCAAACCACGTGACCAATGACGTCATCATTTTTTTTCTCCACCAATTTATCTTGAGATGACGCTCAAGAAATTTCATCTTGATCAGATGAAGTTTTGTACTTGTCGAATTATGACGTCATAATGGAGGCACCTATGACATCATTAATATATCTTATTCCCCAAAGGAGTACTTGACAATGAGCCACATCTCAATGTTTTCTGTGCAGCGCTTTTGGAGACAGAGGTACAATTTTTTTCGGTTTTTCTAGGATGGCGGCCGAACTTTTTTTTATCCAAGATGACTGCCATACCATGTGACATATGACGTCACAATTATCATAAAAACATTGCATGGGTGTCACTCCTACCCTGAAAGTTTTGTCTTAATCGGACATATGGTTGCCGAGGAAAACGAGGTTTAGCCCATACGGACAGACAACCCGAAAACATAATGCCTCTGGCGACTTTGTCGGCGAAGGCATGAAAAGGAATTTCAGACTGGAAGTGTACTCAACAGCGAGCACAGCGGATGACCAATATAATTAGCGATTTGGGAATTCAAAACATTAAAACATCCGTTCTCCAATCTCCAAAAAAATCATTGTGGAAACGTTCTGCAGAGTTCGGCGTTTCCTATTCATCGTTACGTCACACAATGAAAGATCTTCACATGAAACCAGATAAAGCAACTGTCATATGTGAATTGTCAGATTCAGGTCATGAAAACAGGTTGACAGCTTGTGACTGTGGACACCACACAGTTCTGATCTGACCACCTGTGATTGTGATAATGCTCTGTGGGGGTACGTCAAAGCTAAGGTTTGCCTTCTTCAAATCTAATAGCCTTCATCTACTATCTGAAACGGAAGCTCAACAAAATCTTTACCCACACACACTGGTATGGTCACTTGCCCCTAAATGCTGCCCAACTTCCACCATATTGGGATCACTACTTAAGAGGCATAAACCCGCACTCCCGATGGGCTTATCTACAAAATGGCTTTAAAAACCAGTGTAGTGCTCATATACCTCTACGGCTACAGAACAGAGCGTGGACCGTGGAGTGTGCAGATCAGGTGGACCCAGTGGAGCTTGCCGATCACGAGCCATATCCATTTAGGTGGACTGAGTTGTGTGCAGATCGCGTGGACCTGTACACTCCAAAGAGTGTGTAGATGACCAGTTCCATAGATGGTGTGGTGTTTACCATCAAATGACGAGAATTTGCCAATGCAGAATTGGCTGGAATTGATGCAAGTCAACAAACTTCAGTGGAGGATAGGTGGTGTCATCATATTGCCAGACTACTTAAACTAGTCCTCTAGTCACAATAAAACACTTTCAAAATGATGTAATCTGCCTCATATTGCTTGGTGCGCATGTGTAGAAACCACAGGAAGATTACTTTTGGGCAAAATCAAATGTATTATGGGTCTGGGATAAGGATTGTTCCTTGGAATGTCTCACCAAGCTTCTGAAAGATAGATGGAAAAGTACCTGAGAGAAAGGTCTCTTTCATTGCATGTGGTCTCTTTCATTTCTTTCATTCTGACCTCTTCCTGTCAGAAAGTTACACTTCTGCACAACAAAAGTCTTGGAGAACTTTCTCAGCTTGCTGAATTGAATGGGCACCTGTTCGTACTGCAGACTCCCAACCAGGCAACAATGATGGGTCGGAATATTTGGCTTGTGAATGTAGAGGTCAAGTTTATTTATTATTAATAGTGTTTGGGAGAGGAAGGGGGAGGGAGGGAATGGGAGGTACAGGTGCTGTGATGACTGTTATAAATATATTCTGAGGTTCCGGAGCCACAAGAGAAATTATACTAGATCTATTTGTAAATGTTTAACTGTCCATATGTGGGTGTTATATCCATGGCCGACACTAGAATGTCCCAACAAGAAATGGTACAAACCCGTCACCTGTCATCCACAAATATTTCTCGTACTATATTCCTATATTCTTACGAGTCCGATTTGAATTCACGAACAGAAAAATTATGGTTAACTGTTGTAAAATTGACACTTTTATCATCTAAAAGCTGAAAATGATGCTTAAAGGATGACTCGAATCACATATTTCACGCGAGTAACGGCAGGGAAAAAGTGCCCGGTGAGCAGAACTGAGTGTAAACGGAGCGGTGTAAACGCACACAGTGCATGCGCGAAAGGCCTAATTTATCATTCATACATCATTTCGAAAGTTGCATATTGCCATGAGGCTGAGCAAATTGGGCAACCGGTTCAAAGAGCTCACAGTAACAACTGAAAGGTGATAACTTAGTAAGCTTTAGACATTAATGCATTACGCCACATGACAGGTCGTGTCCCAATGAGCAGTTTCAAGACTGTCATTTTCCATTGAAAAGTTTTTCATGGAGATCCACGGAGTGAAATAAAGCCGAGCACGTTCAAGCCTCTGCAAAGTTCCAGTGCCTGCATGGTTGAGGGTGAATGAATCACAAAATAAGAAGCAATTCAGCTGCGGTTTAGAGCAAGGTGAAGATGGCCACCCACAACCCGACACCACGCATAGAGTCCCAAGCCCAATGGGGCCCCGTCGGTCTTTGATGAAATGCATTTCATCAGGAAAACTTGATGGAAGGATACAAGTCTTTAAATTGTCCGACCCAGGTTCTGGAATACGATCCAACAATAAATCAACCGTATTCTGGAGATCCTTTTTGACGAGGCACAGTATCAAAAATTACACCAACATTTGGAGGGGACGATAACTCCGCCTTGACCCCTGCTCACACCAACGTCTGTGTCAAAGATCATAAAAGTACCTTTTGGAAATGAACAGCAGGCGATTGAGAGGCGGAACCAGAGCACTGCATACTTTTCGAACAAAACACCGTTTCAACGGTGCTATAATAAGATTGAGTGTCAACATCATGGTCGAGATAGCACCAACACCCCACCTTAAGAACACAACCAAACCATGTCTTTCATTCGCAGTTGTATTTTAAAAATAAAAGTTTGGATTGGAAAACAAAACCCAAAATAAAAACCCTCAACACGAGAAAGAAAACCAATGGAGGTGGAAACATTTACTTCAGCAGCTAGAAAAAGCACAGAAAAAGCAAATCTACATAATACATCTCTGAGTATTCCACCCTCACACTGTACCACCATCCCTCTCCAGCAACCAAACTGCCCTCTTGCAAAAAAACAAAGCAAAAGAGAAACGAAGGCCGACAATGGCGCAATTCACAAACTGGAATCAAGATGCAGAGGGAAAGAAATCAAATTTGCAGCTCTTGGTGGGAAAAAAAGGAATTAAAAAAAAAAAAAACTTGGATAAAAGAGGGGGAAAAAGCAAATGGGGGAAAATGGAAAATGTGACTTTTTACACAAAAAGTAGTAAAAGGGTAAAAAATGGGAAGCATATACAAAACAAAGAGCAGGAAAGACTCAAGGTGAAGAAGGCCAAGCCTTGAGGGGTGGGGACAAATGAGGAGTGGAGCTAAGTAGGGGGTGTGTCCCAAAGGGGGGGGGGGGGGAGGGGGGGTTATTCAAACAAGGGGTAGAGTAGCCAATTTAATGGTGCAAAGAAACACTAAGAGAACAAAGTACATCTAATGTAGTTCTGGGACTAGATTATACAGATGATTTGAATAAAGTCTGTCAGGCCGAACCTCCATGTATGATAATTCCATGAGTTAAAAATAAAGGAAAGAGAAGGTTAACAGGGGATGAGCAGAGGCAAGGAGCCGAGTGTCTGATGTAAAGGGAGGGACACGGAGCAGTAGAGGAGAGGTGGAGAGACTTTATGAGGAACTGAGGGTAGTCCTCACTTTTTCTTTCCCTCAGAAACGCCCCGTTCTCTCTCGCTCCCTGGAGTACCTTGGGCCTCCTCTATCTCGACCACCTCGCTCCCTCGCGCCGCCACCCCGGTGCTCACGGGAGCGCGAGCGACGTCCACGGGTGCGATCGTGAGAGCGTGAGCGAGAGTGGTGCCTGGAGGGAAAACATGAATGGAGAGAGAAACTTGAACGCCATTAAATGAAACCTTATCCAGTGATTAAATGTGCACGAAAAAGCCATTCGACAGAGGAAGACGGATGGAGCTGGAAGGGCATCCCTCCCCAAAAATAAATACACAAGCTAGTGAGGAGGGCAAAGCAAACGCCTACCTCTTCTTCTTGCTGCGGCCGTACAGGTCTCGGCGCAACTCACGAGAGATTGGTTTAAGGTGCATGAAGTTGCAAAATCCACCACGTGTGCATTCTCTGCGTGCGCACAGGCACACGCAAACACACACAATGTCAGATCGGGTAAATGGACCACGGTTAAAAACCCTTTTTTGTATACATGGTCGAGACTCATGGAAGAACTGGAGCAGAATGGAATCGGGGAAGGGGGAGATGGGTGGGGGACACCGACAACAGAATAATATATTCCTTTTCCAAAACTCTCGGTTCATTTAAGAGACAGGTGAAAGAGGGTAAATTGGCAACATACTGAAAATAGGGGGACCATTGAATAGACCAAGCAAGGGGAAGAATGAACTGGAAAAGAGGAAAAACACAGTAACCGACAAGAGTTGTGTTAGAGAGGTAATGGCAGTAGAAACAGTGATGGGGGGTGACGAAATGGTGGTGCACCACTTCCCCCCCCCCCCCCACCCAAATGGAACAAGAGGTGTGCGGAAAGCCAAGGGTTGGGGAATTTCACCAGGAAGGAAGATAGTGGAAGACAGAGAGCAGAGGGAATAATGTTTGAAAATAGACGGTAGAAAACAGAGACCACCGGCCTTCCTGCAATGTGAGAGCAACAGACATTGTATTTCGGCCTTAGCATGGGAGATTCCAATAACTTCGAGAGCTTTAGATTCCATAGAATCCAAGAGAGGCAGGTGATGCTGGAGTGCAAGCCCAGAGGGGAGAGCAGTACTGCATTGAGCTATGGACAAAGGCCTTGTAGACCTTGTAGTTTTCATTTTCCAATGAGCGACGGCAGGTGCCAGTCTAGGACTGGCTTTTGAGGCCATTTTCACAATATGGTCGGCGGATGTGAGCAGCGTTATTCAGGAGCGAGACCTATGCTCAATGGACCACGAGACCCAGGGAACCAACCTCATTCTACAGTTTGCGCTGGAGGTGGTGGAGAGAGTAATATTGGGCGAGTTATGTGTGCACAGGTGTATATATAGATGTACAAGCTTGGCTGTGATGGAGAGCAACGTGGTCTATCGAAGGCATATATATGTCACTCTACCTCCACAGTGAAATAATTTAAGACCGAAGCACCAATGGCCTACGTTGGTCCCTGACAAAAGCCAGTTCAATCGCTAAAACGTTTTGAACATCCTAAGTCTTTGCCTTTTGTGACAAAAAAAAACAAACTCAAGCAGGTTGTCCTCTTGCACTCTCTGCTCTGGATTTCCCAACATTTTGGTAATTGCTGGTGAGGGTGTACACAAGTAAAGAGGGAAAATAAAAGATGAAGAAAATGAGTTAAATGGAAAGGAAAAGGGAAGCAAAGTTATACCAGAATCAGGGGGTCAAAGAATTAATACGTAATATGTAGATGTCCACATATCAATCAACATTTTCATCTCACCCCATTTCGTACTGTCTGCAGCAAGCTTCGCGAAAATCCGTAACAGGTGATAACTCGGCTTGGATGGGCTGCCCATTAAACCAGCGATTGTTCAGATCATTCACCGCTTTCTCCGCCACCTCTTCAGAGTGGAACTGTGGAGACAGACAAACAAACCTTCTCAACCCATCCTTGGACGCATGGTGCTTGGTCGCGTTGACCCCCCCCCCCCCCCCCCCCCCCCTCAGAAGACCGCATCTTGCCTTCACATAAACGTTTCCCACAAGGTGATCGCCTAGGTTGTCACAAACGTTCATCTCCTCAATTTCACCGTATTTCTCATTGAGCTCGGTGAACACCTCCTGCACAAACACACAAAGTTATGCACCGGACACATGATAAATCGACCAGGCAACTCAAGTAAAACACGGTAGCCACAGCACCAAGATCCACCCGTAGAAGAGCGAGCGCCGACAAAGCTCAACAAACAACAGAAGAATGCGGCAGTTCAACAAGGAAGTCCGAAAGTAGTCGAGTGCATTCGCAAGGCCCCTAACTCCCTTTTCCCTCCGGAAGTAGGTTAGAACTGGAATTTGTTCAGAGTTCCGGTGATAGCTTGCCTTCTCTTCGTGAAGGACACCGTGGTGTATTTAACGTCCACCAACTAATGTCAGCAAAGGGGACACTCGGTTTAAAGTCCATCCGAGGGATGGTGCGTGCCTCGATTAATCGTCACGCCTGTGAAACACCAGGGTGGCAGCTTATAGCAGGGTCAGAATTCAAAACAAAGCTTGGCAGCTAGAGGCGAGTGTGAATATCTCTCCGCAGCAATTGTTTAGTTGTAATGTGCAGCAGACAAGGATTCTTCTCAAGTGAGGTTAAAATTTCCCAGTGGTCTGGTGGACAAAGTCAAACACATTTTATACGAGTCCTGCAACCTTCGGTCCCGGGTAACACGTCTTTCCCGTGATTCGTTATATTATTTACTCACAGATTACAACCGTTTTGTTTGTTTTCAAAATGAAATAAAGGTGAGGAGGCACAAGCTTTTTCATCATCCGTGTTTATAAGCACGTTCCGGGAGTACAAGTGTCTTCGGAAGAAAAGGTACAGGAAGTGTGGTTGCGTGATAATGCACCGCCTTAGGAACTACAGGCCACTTGTAATGCACAAGTGGAAAGTTTCCACTTTACAAAAAACAAAAGTAAAGAAAACCTGGGAGGCAGGTAGTGGATCTGTCGATCAAAAACGACAAGCTCACCTCAAAGAAGTCATCGTAGTGCTGTTGGATTTCTACATCGCTGATCATAGCTGTGACACAACAAACAGGGACACAAAGTTGGACAGACTCACAAAATTTCAAAATTAAAATGCGTGTTGCTCGAGTTCAAAACAACCTCGACACGTCTGGTTAAAGGTCAAAACGCACATCGACATGCAAACACACGCACTCCGTCCCAAAAGGTGGGGAACACATAGTCAGTCAATTAAAAAAAAAAAACTACACAGTGAATAAGCAACGCGGTCCATTGCAAAATCCTCGGAGAATGCAAGGATGGATGGGAATGAGATCTTCTCATTTGTTCTGATGTATCATAAACGCAGTGCACGCAAATGGGCATCACCCTTTACCCGCTTCCAGTACCACTGTTCATACTAGACCGACTGGATGAACAACATGCGGAGACCAAGCGTCTCCAATCACGACGAGCTACTCCAAGGCCGTTCACCCATTTCATTCCCCCTCTCCCACCTCCCCCCCGTGTAAGTGCAAGTGCAGGGTGGGGAACAGACTTACACGTGAGCCCATTGGTCGTCTGCACACAGTTCTGTGGGTTCTGGTACAAGTTGTGCAAAACAATAGTCTGAAAGAAAACAAAGATTTCCATTCCATCTGCAAACAACACAGTTTAGACATTGTACACTCTTCTTGTGTTAAACATCACATGATACCTCGATAACTCTTCATGAAGCAAGTATCTGGAAATTCATTCAATGAGCGGGCAATACAATAACATTAATAGTCTGGAGCACAAACATATAATAAAGAATAATAATAATAATAAGGTAAAATAATAATCCTGCCTTACTCTCCAAACTCTGCCGATGGCATCAAAGTCCAACTTCACACATGGCTTAATGACTTCCTCGACTCTCGTAGCCAACATGTGGCACTCAACGGAATGCTTTCATGGAATGAAGTTCAGGGGAACTTATGCGATGACGCGCCGTCAGTCCGTCCGTCCGTAAACACTTGCAACGTCTTCTCCAAAACCGCTGATGGGATTGTGACCAAATTTGGCACAAATGATATTTGTTATGTTGTGACTAAAGTTTGATCACGGCATTAATATATATATATATTGTTACAGACACGACTTTGATGTTAAGGTGGGCCGAGCGGAATGGCCGTCGTGTCCGCACAAATTACCCGATTGTACTCGAACGTTGACGAAGCCGCGCGATGCTGGCTCAATAAGAAAAAGAAGACACCCGGCTGGATTACAATAACACAATACGACACCAGGGGTTCAGTTCTCAAGACCTCCGGAGGAGGTTATATTAAGGCGGAAGGTTAGATTACAACTACAAGAGGGACAGCATAGAAAGACAAGCACTTAGACACACTCTTATATTAACCCCGGACAGACGACAGACAAACGGGACAAGGCTGACTCACACGGGGGTTGATGAAAAGGACAGCGGGTATCGGTGGCTCAAGGTGCACTCTTGGCTCAAAGCAGGGTCCAGTACGGTCCGGTCCAAAGATGCGGGGAGGTCGCAGCGCTCGGATGGCGTCTTGTCTGCTCAAGCTGGGGGCGCATCTGACTCAGCGCTCGCAGGTGGCTTTCCTTCTCCAAGCTGGGTGCGCATCTCTCTCAGCGCTCGCAGGTGGCTTTCCTTCTCCAAGCTGGGTGCGCATCTCTCGTCACATCCGGCGCGGGGCCACGTATATCCGGCGGGGAGTGACACGCCCTCGGCTCGTTAGCTCCGCCTCGTGGAATCGGCACGTTGCTTCTCATTGGGTGCGTGCGGGGGGTTTACCAGGCTCCGCCCTTGACGAGGAGCTGACAAGGAGCCCCTTCGTGGTAACCCCGTGGAGCGCATGGTCTGGAGCTAATCGAGCCGGTGTGAGGACGCATCCTCCCCCGCTCCGCCGCCATCTCCTCTGTTGTTGTTGTAATTGTTGTTGTAGTTGTTGTTATTGTTGTTGTTTGGGGAAGAAGATGGGAGGAGGTATGGGAAAGGTCCTAAACTCACTACTGATGCCATATAATCACATTCTGGTGCAACGAAGAGTCATAATTAATGGAAACGAGGCCTTAACTGACATAGATTAAGAATAACTAGGAAGATGTCCGAAAGTTGGCTACGTGTGGTGCGGTGGACCTGGGCACGACATTTAATGGGGGAATAAGGGGAAGGTCGGCTCTACTGATTGTTATTTACATGCAATGGGACGAGGGAATGGGGGATTGGGGAAAGTTGGGGAGTATTGGAGAAAATAGGGGAATATTTACAAGCGGATATGGAGGCCAAATTCCATATTCGCAACATTGCACCCTTCTCTACCCTCGGGGCGTCCCGACCCGATAAATTTTTACCTACTTTAGTGTGGCACGCAATGTAGTTCCCTCTACTATTAACTCTACCCTGAGTGCGACAGTTTTACAGATATTCACAAATGAGTAAATATGTCCCCCTGCGACGTTGCACCCTTCTCCTCACAGAAACACACCCACAGGATAACCGAATCCGGAAAGAATTCGCAAACTACACATACAGCCGGTAGGGAGCATTATTTACACGACTACGCTGCTATTTACACTACGATCCAGGACCTGTTTTTGGAGGAACACATGCAGAGGTTATGCATAGAGAGAGCGCGCTTGCCAACATCGATACACCAACCCACGAGTGCTCTGTGGCCGACGGCCTTTAATAACGTACAGAGCACCCTTTCCCAGCATCAAAAGCACCACCCCACCACCAATCGGTGCAGTCACCATTGTTCATTGGAATAAAAATAAATTCGACAACCCCTAACCCTGCAGGTGTCTCTTGCTCTTCTTGTGGTGCACTTGGTGGTGTTAACTATTAGTGGTTCACCTGTATGGCATAGGTGCCACGTTGATCCATAGGTCCATCCCCGGGTGGTGCTTGGCCGCAAACGAACTGCGGTCCATTGTGGGTGGCCACAAACATTGCGGTCCATATGGTGTATCGATCCCGGCAGCAAACAGCGAAAGTGCAGGCCCACAACTGCGCAGCCAGCACCTCTCTCTCCTCTCTCTCTACCCCAAAGCCAGATCCTCGGAGGTGGGAGACAAAAGAAGCAGACAAGTGAGTAAGGTGGTAAGGGCGCAAAAGTGCACGCAATGTAAGGTGATGCACACTGGGGGCACATGGGAACCAGGTGAGACAGGTACGTTCCTATCGTACGCCCCCCCCCCCCACCAGGTAACCTACATGGCCCCTCCCTTACCCCTTACTGCATCCACAAAACACAACACTACCCATAAACATCTACTTTACAAATCGACAAACATCCCTACTGTCTTCCCCGTTCCTCCCATAAACCAAATTCGTCTTCTCTCCCTCCTAACCAATCAAATTTGCCATTTTCAACTCTCATCAAAATTTGCCATCTCCAACTGCACATCAAAATTTGCCATCACCAATTCATCATCAGTCCCTCCTAAGGAGGGAGAGATGGAATCACCCCAATGTCTCATCCACGTCGTGATGCGTCTCACAAATCCACAGCAATCTCATTTCCTGCACACAGAACAAAGAAAACACAGGTGTGGAGTCATCATCATCACCACAGGTAAGTGGCTGCGTATGGTGCGACCAGGTTCTTCAATCCTAACTATTTCCTAAATGACTTTAACAACTTTACACTACCCGGGGTCTCTCTCCGGCCAAACCATTGGCCCTCTTACACTATGGGTTCTAAAAACCAATTCCCATTGGCCAAACTGTGGTGCTCTTCAATTTGGGGTCTCACTCCCCCGATTCATCTCCCGGTGCCCTCGTACAATTTCTGGGCTGCGACGTGTACCTCTCCCAGTGGGTCTACCCACCTGCACACCTCCACCACTGCAGTTGCCTCCGAGCTTACCTGCTCCTTACCCTAACCTAACTACCAGGGGAAGGCCCTCTGGCTCTCTCCCCACTCCGTGCCCTCTCTGGCACTGGGCTGCCCGATCCACACCCGGGATCCTCAGGCACCCACTCACAACTACCGGCTCCCAGAGCCCACCTGCGGCCTCACCTGGCCGACATCCTCACAGTGGTGGAGTGCCCAACCAACTACACACACTAACAGGCTACACGCCCAGCCATTTCCACAACACTAATGCACCCATTCACAACACCATTCTGCAACCGCACCACAAATGCCAATATCCAACCACAATTTACCTGCACCCTCTACCTAACACTTACACTACCCGCCCCGGGTACTCGTGAAAGGGGTCCACTCTTCCCCCATCCACACCTTCGCACCATGCACACCACTCCGTACCACTCACTCCAACTCTCTCCACACACCTGTACCTGCACACCTGTGCTCTCACACCTGGTGCCACCTGCACCCTTCTCTCCCCAAGCGCATTCGCGCTGATCCACACACTCACTACTCATACACTGCTCCACACACCTGTCCAGTTGCACACCTGTGCAATCACACCTGTTCAATTCTCACAAACACGGCATCATCTCAGCTAACTACTCCCTTCTGAAACTTGCGCTTCCCAGTCGTCCCTTTAAACTATTGCGCTCCCTCGTCATTATCATCCATACTAATCTACCTGCGTCCCCACTACAGGTATCAGTCACTAACTAACCTTAACGTTACCTACTGTCATCTTCGCTAGATCCCTACACACAATATCCTAACCCACCCGGGCTAGTTTTCACTGCCATACACCCCATAAACTATTGCGCATTTGCCCCACTCCTGTGAGGGATGGTGGATTTGCCATCCCACCACATCGGGGGTCTCTCACTACCAATTTTGCACATCAAATTTCAACAAATTAAAAATTTGCCAATCACTGCCCATCATCTGCCAATCACTACTGCCAATCCCTTGCCAATCATCAAATTTTGTTTTTCTCTAATTTTGGGTCCAAAACACTAACCTCATCACCCAGTCTACTCACTAATGCCTCTCGGTGCGCCAATCCCTGTCCAAAGCCCGGCTTCGTAAAGCCAAGCAATGGATGCTGGTTGTTTTGTGCCAGCGGCTGGATGCATCCCGCATTCGGTGCAGGGAAGGAGGTTTACCCGGGCCGAGATCCCACGCACCATCTCGGCACGGAGCCATCCCATGGCTCGATCTCGGCCTGCCGGAATGCCTCACCAAAAAGTGGTCACCATGACGACCCTTTCTATCGGGCTGCCCGCTCCGCCTAGTGGAGCACGGACGCGGCCGTTCAAAGCGAGGCCCAGCACGCACCGAGGGCCCGATTCGGCTATAAGTCGTTCTACACTCTACCCCGTCTAACGTCGATGCTTCACCTGCATGCTTACACCCCGCAGCCCGTTCCTTGCTCACACACCCAGCCGTGCCCATGCTCCTCGTACCTTTCCTTACACACCCAGGTACACTCATTCCACTCACAGCCTTGGTCACACACCTGACCACCGAACACTTTGGCACACACTCGTTGCTCGCACACCTCACCAATACACCTCTTCGCGCCCCCTCCTCTGTCACCTCCTCTGTGACAATCACAGGTGTGCTCTCATTCGCACACCCACTCACGTGCCTCACTACCAACTCCAGCGTGCATTCCCACTCACGCTCTACCATTCCAGGTGTGCATCCTTCCATCCCAGGTGTACATCCTCGCTCACCTGTCACAACCAGCTCACTCTCCATGTCACTCTCACTACTTTCACCTCCATTCCTGACAGCGCACTCACCCTTACTCTTGACAGCGCACTCTTTCCCCATGCACCTGCCCGTCACACACCTTCCTCGCGCACACTCTCCCGTCACACCCTCTGTAACACTCACCACAGGTGTGCATTCTTCCTTGCCTTTGACAGCGCACTCTTTCCCCATGCACCTGTCCGTCACACACCTTCCTCGCACACACTCTCCCGTCACACCCTCTGTAACACTCACCACACCACGCTTCCATGTGCTCCCTCGCACACGCGCTACGACCGACTCACTCCCGCCAGCACACTCACTCCTTGGCACGCACTTTTTCCTCACACACCCCAGAGTCGGACTTTCTTGCACACCTCCATTTTCGCACACCAGACCTGTCGCACACTTCACCAACGGCCTCTCACGAACACCCGGGTCTATCTCGACCCCCAAGCTTCTTAAATCCCCTGGCGCATCATACGCACGACCATATTGGTCACCACTTACACCGGGTCCTCTTCCTCTTCGCTTCTCCTCCATCACCTGCGAATCCCTCATCCGGTTAATGAGCACATCATCACGATCCAAACACAGACTTTGGACCAATTCTTTTATCTCCTCTTTTATCTCTTTCTTATCCCCTCTCCGTCGCTTCTTAATTTCGCTCATCCCTTCTTCCACTTCTTCTAATTTGTGCTTCACCTCTTTTATTCCCCGGTACGTCTCCTCAAGCTCGTCCTCCAAGGCTACCTTGACCGTTTCCATGTGCGTCCTCACCTGCCGGTCCTTCGTCTCCATTACCTCTACCACCTCGTCCAACCTCGTTGTCAGTCCCTCACGTACCATCTGACATTCCCTCTTCGTCGCTATCAAGTCGTCTTTTAGTTCTTTCTGTGTCACTTTTAACCCTCCTAATACCGCAGTGTTCCTTTGAACCTGCTCCGTTAGTTCTTTTTGTCCCTCCGTCAGCTGTTCCACCTCCTGCGTCAGGACCTCTATGCCCCCCTGTAACTTTACAGTCCCCTTTCTCACCTCCTTCTCCATGTGCTCCTTACAGTGCCTCACCTCCTCGCGCACTCCTCCGACCTCCTCACTCACTCCTCTTCTGATCTGCTCTCCCATCACTTGCATCTCCTGCCCAGATGCCACCCTCATCTGCTCCATCTCCTCCCTGTGAGCATCCAGTTTGGTTTCTACCCCCATTCTGACCCCCTCTATCTGCTGCCCCATTTGGTTAACTTCCCTTTCCGCTTGGTCCCTCATGTCCCTCAATTTGCCTTCCATGGTGTTTTCTAACCACTCTAACCCTTTTTGCATCCCTTCCATTTGATTCTCTTGAGCGGCCATTCTGTTTTCTACCCCCGCTAACCCATTTCTCACCTCTTTTATCCCATTGTCTAACCCCTCAAAATTTTTGTCTACCTTCTCACCAGTACCCCTCGCTTCGTCCCTCATTACCCCCATTTCGTTTCCCATTACCCCCAATTGCTCATTCTGAGCCTCCATCCGGTTCCCTATTACCCCCAATTGGTTTCCCATTACCCCCAATTGCTCACTCCGAGCCCTCGCTTCGTCCCTCATTACCCCCATTTGGCCCTCCAATCGCTCACTATCAGCCCTCATTTGCTCACTAGTCTGGGCCATAAGGGCCTTCATTTGTATAAAAAAAAGGTTCCAATCCACCAGCGTCACTGCTACGGTCGCGGGCGTGGACGCCGTGGCCACCTCGTGCGTGACAACGCTATTTTGCGACCCTGCCGCCCTCACTGCTTCGCTCTCCTCGCGTCCCTCAATTTGGTCCTGGACCGACCCTGCTTCACTCTCCCCTACCGGACCCCAGCCGTCTTGATCCGCCATAGCGCGACTTTCAAAATTCGAGTTTCGTAAAACAAATCCAAATTTTTTTTTTCGTTATAATTCCGTCGAGCGCAGTACGCGCTCCGAATCGATTTTCCCTCCCAAAATTTGGGCCTAATAAATTTAGTCCCGGGTTCGAATTCCACTCCTCGACACCAATTGTTACTCTAATAGTACAATTGGTGTTCCAAAATTTGGGCTAAATAAATTTAGTCCCAGGTTCGAATCCAACTCCTGACAACCAATTGTTACAGACACGACTTTGATGTTAAGGTGGGCCGAGCGGAATGGCCGTCGTGTCCGCACAAATTACCCGATTGTACTCGAACGTTGACGAAGCCGCGCGATGCTGGCTCAATAAGAAAAAGAAGACACCCGGCTGGATTACAATAACACAATACGACACCAGGGGTTCAGTTCTCAAGACCTCCGGAGGAGGTTATATTAAGGCGGAAGGTTAGATTACAACTACAAGAGGGACAGCATAGAAAGACAAGCACTTAGACACACTCTTATATTAACCCCGGACAGACGACAGACAAACGGGACAAGGCTGACTCACACGGGGGTTGATGAAAAGGACAGCGGGTATCGGTGGCTCAAGGTGCACTCTTGGCTCAAAGCAGGGTCCAGTACGGTCCGGTCCAAAGATGCGGGGAGGTCGCAGCGCTCGGATGGCGTCTTGTCTGCTCAAGCTGGGGGCGCATCTGACTCAGCGCTCGCAGGTGGCTTTCCTTCTCCAAGCTGGGTGCGCATCTCTCTCAGCGCTCGCAGGTGGCTTTCCTTCTCCAAGCTGGGTGCGCATCTCTCGTCACATCCGGCGCGGGGCCACGTATATCCGGCGGGGAGTGACACGCCCTCGGCTCGTTAGCTCCGCCTCGTGGAATCGGCACGTTGCTTCTCATTGGGTGCGTGCGGGGGGTTTACCAGGCTCCGCCCTTGACGAGGAGCTGACAAGGAGCCCCTTCGTGGTAACCCCGTGGAGCGCATGGTCTGGAGCTAATCGAGCCGGTGTGAGGACGCATCCTCCCCCGCTCCGCCGCCATCTCCTCTGTTGTTGTTGTAATTGTTGTTGTAGTTGTTGTTATTGTTGTTGTTGTTTGGGGAAGAAGATGGGAGGAGGTATGGGAAAGGTCCTAAACTCACTACTGATGCCATATAATCACATTCTGGTGCAACGAAGAGTCATAATTAATGGAAACGAGGCCTTAACTGACATAGATTAAGAATAACTAGGAAGATGTCCGAAAGTTGGCTACGTGTGGTGCGGTGGACCTGGGCACGACATTTAATGGGGGAATAAGGGGAAGGTCGGCTCTACTGATTGTTATTTACATGCAATGGGACTAGGGAATGGGGGATTGGGGAAAGTTGGGGAGTATTGGAGAAAATAGGGGAATATTTACAAGCGGATATGGAGGCCAAATTCCATATTCGCAACAATATACACATATACATATACATATATATACATACATACATATATATACATATACATACATACATACATACATATATATACATACATATACATACATATACATATATATACATATACATATACATATATATACATATATATATATATATATATATATAATGGTATCTGTAATCTGGTTCTCCAACCTAATGAGCGGACAACATGACGTCATCGCCATGCACGTCCGCCTTGCCTGCAAAGTTCCAGAGGAACCATCTAGCAGTTTCCCCGCTAATTTCGGTCCCCTTGTGTTTTATACCTCCCCCCCCCCCCCCCCCCATTCCCACGCCTCCTGCCCCCAATCCCTCTCCCTCCCACACTTCTCCCTGCTCTCAAATGTTGTGGTTGTGTGCTTCCCCTTCTCTCCCCATCTTGTCTTCCGCTCCCTCTTTTTGTATATTTTGTTTGTCTGGTTGATTTGTTTGTGAAATAAATGTTAGCTCTTTCACGAGCCTTATGTAAAGCAGCTGTATGGGACACCTTGCTGGCGGTTCTCCACTGATGATATGAAGGTCGCATAGTGACTGACTGACTGACACACACACACACACACACACACACACACACACACACACACACACACACACACACACACACACACACACACACACACACACACACACACACACTTGTGGTTTTTAGAACCCTCCACTTTGTAAATATCTGTAATATTCCCTTATAAATAACCCCCTGTAAATATTCCCATTTTTGGTGTAAAGGTCAAAGGTCACACCCTAGTTAGGCCACGAGCAAGCTGTGCTTGAAGCTGTTGTCCTGTGAGCCACCTATCACGCAAGCTGTTGACTCTCAGAAACTTGTCTTCTGATTCTGTTGTGGCTTTGGGTCTGCCAGACCTCTTCCTGTCAGAGTTTCCTCCAGTTTCCAATATACTACTTCCTGCAGTGCAATATTGTCCAAATAATGCTTCAGAGGGTGTAATAACAGTCTGTTCCAATACTGCTTTTATACAGACAGGGGGATTGTAATCAAGTAATCAGCTGAGGTTGGGACACCTGCAGGAATTGTTTGCATCAACTTTCAAGGCTTAATTTACTTACATTGCTGCAGAATAGCTGTAAGTTGTTAACCCATTACTTGTTCCCTGAAGAAGGCCTTTTTATTTTTTTGCAATATAACTGTGCAATTTACATTATTTTCCCGTTTTTGCTAACCTAAACTTTTTTTTTTTAACCTTGAGCAGCTTACTGCTTACCTTTGTACCATTTCAGGTTATTCACTGGACATTAAACTGCAAAAATTTCAATAAAAACTGGAAAAACTGAGGTGTTCTAAAACTTTTGACCGGTGGTGTATATATATACATATTAATCGGGGTCTAAGTGGGTCAAAGTGGATCCAGGAAGGGGATCAACTACAAAAAAAGGGTCTAAGTGGGTCAAAGTGGATCCAGGAAGGGGAGAAGAGAGATATCCATTCAGGGCCACATGTTGACTACGACCAGACAGGAAGTTCACAAGCCATGCGTGGAGATTTCCATGGATAACATAGGAGAGTTTGGTGAGCAGAGCGGGGTGCCAGACCGTATCGAAGGCACATGATATGTCAAGGGAGACAGCTCTGATTTCCTGTTTGACATTGAGGACCTCCATCCATTGTTGAGACAGTAGAAGCAACATGCCGAGAGTAGAATGACCTTTGAAATTGAAAGATGAAATTTAAAATAGAAATTTTGATTCTTTTGAAATTTTTGAAATTTTAATTTGAAAATTAGAAAAAAAATTGAAATTGAAATGGAAAATGAAAGTTGGCTGACTCTCCTTCCTCAGACCTTGCTCAGCTTTACGGCGTGAAAACCAATGCAGTCGAGATTATTGGAATCTCCCGCGATAAAGCTGAGTATCAATGGGTCTATCACTTCGCCATCACAGACAGGTCGGTGGTCTCTGTCTTCTACAGCCTCATATCAGGTCTTACGCCCCCTTCTCTTTCTGTGCTTTGTCCCCTCAAGCCCCAGGATTCTACATGGCACATATGGTCCCCCATCAACTCTCTTCTGCCGAAAGTACCGAAATCCAGGATCACTACTCACCCCCACTCATTCATCTTTTCTCCCACCTGTGTAATCAACTTACACATCCTCGTCAATCTCGATCTTTCCTCCAAGTCTTCAAGATAGCTGTTGACCACCATCTCAAGACCATTCCCAGTCCAAAACCATGATCTTTTGTACCCTCCCTACCCCAATCCCCACCCCCAAACCAACTCGATCCAACTTCCAGATTTCCGGTTTTCCCTCCTGAGAGTTTCCCTCTGTATCCATCTTGTCAACTCTATCAATCATTTCCTGCCCCTCATTCCTCACCACACCCATTGGGTCTGTTTTTATATTGACTTTCAACTCTGCTGCTGGTGTCTGCCCCCTCTCCCCCTCCCTCTCTTTCTCTACTGTTCCTTTGGTCCTGTTCTCTCCTCATCCCTTCAGTGTACTTATTCTAGCTCTTCCACGGGCCTCGGCTATGTATACAAAAAGGTAAAACAAATAACAACGTTCCATATGCAAAATACAAAATCAAAGTCTTCAGATTAAAACTGGGATATTGTTGGCCAACATGGTCGTGATCATTCGTGGAATCCTGTCCCGAATGCGCATGTGCAGAGGAGTGACAATTTTTTTTTTTAATCTGTCTGCCTGTCTTGCAGTCAAGGAAAATCGAAAATCATTCTAAACTGTTTTTAAGAACATCATAAAAGGACACAAACAACAAGAATGAATAACTAATGTAACGTGGTAGATAAGGTGGTGTAAAACACAACACAACACAACATGCATTTTAAGGCCATGTTCCCTGCTAGAGCGGGGGTTAGCCTTGCGGTCCCCATGACAATCTTCTCCATTTTGCCCTATTTTCTGCATCTCTCCTTGTTAACCCCCTTGCCCGCATTTCTTCTTCCACCATCTTTAGCCAAGTCTTTCTCGGTCTTCCCCGTCCTCTACTTCCTTCTACATTAACGTCCATCACTCTTCTCAACCAGTCACTTTCATCCTTCCTCAATACATGACCAAACCATCTCAACCTGTTCCTCTTCACAGCATCAATCACAGGCAATATTCCCATCATCTTTCGCAATTCATCATTTGTCTTCCTCTCTCTCAACGATACTCCGCACATCCATCGAACCATTCGCATTTCCACCCTTTCCAGCCTTCGTTGCTGCTCTACGTTCATTACCCATGTCTCGCTCCCATAAATCATAACACTTCTCACACATGCAGCATACACCTTTCCCTTCAGCTTCAGCGACACTCTCCTCCTCATCAGCACGCCACTCAGTTCCCGAAACTTCTTCCATGCACATCTCACTCGAGCAACCGTTGCCGAGTCTGATCCACCTTCTCCATTCAGCATGTCTCCGAGGTAACAAAATGTTTTCACACCTTCCAGCTTCACGCCGTCTCCAAGATCCAACTCAACATTTCCTCCATCTGCAGCTCCCTCTGTGCACACCTTACATTTGAATGTAGCTGCCACACTGGTTAAATGACCCTCTCAGACCACTACATTTTTGATGAACCCACTCAGCACACATTGTACATTGAATGGAGTTCACTCCGACACCCTTCGTGCACACAGCACACGGCCACTTCCCAGTTCTTTCCACCTCACCACATGCTTTACCACTTGCCATCACCTTTGTCTTTCCGATATTCACCTTCAGACCTTTTGTCTCCATACATTCCTTCCACTTGTTCATCTTTTCCTTCAGTCCATCCATACTTTCCGCAATCAACACCAGATCATCTGCATACAACAACTCCCACGGTAAACCCTCCTTTACGGTCTGAGCCAGCACCTCCATCACAGCTACAAATAGTAGTGGACTTAGTACCGACCCCTGATGCACTCCCACCTTCACCTCAAACTCACCACTGTTCCCGTCCTTCGTCCTTACAGCTGTGCATGCTCCTTTGTACATTGCCATCACTACTCTGATCAACCATTCCTCCACTCCTAACCTCCTAACTTCCTAACCAAGGTGGTGTAAAAGACGCCGCATTAACAGCAGTAAACTACCGGAATTTCCTATGACCTTTAAATTTTTTATTTTGTTACCTCCACCACCGCAGGCCCTCGGCATTGGGGAATATCAAGATTCAGACAAAATCGCGGCCTATAGGTACTAGGTACTACATAGATGAGGCTTGGAAATGCAAAGCAAGAGTTGGAACGACCCCATCCATGTCCTTTATATCAAGAATGCGTGGGGTTTGGTGCTTTATGAGCTCTCTAGTTACCACTACGATGGTTGCCATTCTGCTGAGCTGTCTTGCCCAATTTGGAATCCAGGCCCTGCTACAAGCTGCTGCTACTTGGCATTTTCCATGCAGGCCAATGCATTCCTGTGTGCGCTGCCATCCCTGAGGTGGACCCATCTGCCAGCACATTGCACATCCGAGGGTCACTTTAGCAAAGAGTAGGCAAATCAACAACCCCGCCATGACTCTTACCAACCTGCACTCGGCAACCATGTTGAGTAGGTCAATCTTTTCATATCGAGTTGAAGGAGGCCTTCTTCCCACAATTAACTGAATATAGGCCGATGAGGGTAACGGCAGTTGCTTGCCATCCTAGAATGCCTGCAGGGCCTCTACCTCTGGGAGACTCGTCCTTATGCTACCACCTTTAATCTGGTTTTGCTCCAGCTTTGTTTAAACCTAATAACACTGCCATAAATGTATGATATTAGGTGAATGATGAAACCTCGTGCTCTGCACTTCCGCATGCTTCCCACCTGAAGCAAAGGTGAAAGATGGCAAAAGGTACCACCAGGAATTAACCCAATATCAAATCACGACTTTCATTTTAAAATGTGCCTGCCCAGGAGGCGGGGCCAAAAATGATGCTGCTTCAAAAACAAACTACTACTTGCCCATTGGCAAGAGGGATCATCTGGGGTTTGGCGTATGACACGGAAAAGGCCTGTTTGATCATGAACACAGCTTGGAATCGGCTGGAAATGAGACGAGCTTCCAGAGCAGATTGAAAACCAGCTCAACAATCAGACAGAAAATAGAGGAAGGTTAAGGCAGAGCAACGACGTTAATAATAATGAACCAAGGATGAAGAAGTCAATACAATCAACAATATGGGCACAAATTACCACCATGAAAATGTTAAAATGTTCTTCAATGACCGTTCCGTACTCGAACACATTCCAAACGCCCAACATTCCACAGGACACGTAATAGGGATGGATTGCACCTGACAGGTAACAGCTCGTACCTGGCTAAAGGTTGGCTTATTGTGGAGACGAGAACAACGATCCCCGTGGCGACATGCTCCGATCTTGAAGTAAAAAGAGCAATTTACTCTGAGGATAAAAGAATGGGCAAAATTAGAACGTATTCCGTACAAAACATGTGCCGAAGAACAAGGAGCCGGGAACAACCCCAAGCAGGAAGACGATTACATACACATCAACCAGTCAAAGGAACAGGTGCATGCACAAAATTAAACAAATAAAGCAAGTGTATGTATGTATGTATTTTTTTGTATACAAGATCGAGGCTCGTGAAAGAGCGAACATTAATCACACAGAAAGACAAACAGACACATAAAACAAATAACATCGGGAGCGGTAGACAAGATGGGGAGAGAGGGGGAAGGACACAAACACAACATTTGAGAGCAGGGACCGAGAGACATGGAGACATCGAGAGAACTGTGGGAGGGAGAGGGCTTTGGGGGGGAGGCATGGGAAGGGGGGGGGGGGGGTGTGGGAGAGGTATAAAACATATGGACACTGCCAGGACTTCCAGGAAAGAAGTTGGAGTTTCAAACAAGGTGGATCTGGGGTGAATTAGTGGGGGTAGAAAAGATCAAGGTTTTGGATGGGGGAAGATAAGAGATGGTGGTGAACAGCTGTTTTAAAGACCTGGAGGGAGGAGTGGGATTGAAGGGAGTGTGGGAGTTTGTTCCAGAGGCGGGAGAAAAGAGGAATGAAAGAGTGAAGGTGAGCAGAGAGCCGTATGTATGTATGTATGTATGTATAACATACATGTTTGTATATATATATATATATATATATATATATATATATATATATATATATATATATATATATATATATATATATATATATATATATGTTTGTGTGTGTGCGTGCGTAAACACCCAACATATGCATTAAGGATACTGTACTATCATTTGTAGACTGGATATATCGGATCAAAACTAGAATATATATTTTGTATACAAGTCAAGCTTCATGGAAGAGCAAGAAGACTGAACGAATCAGGATGCAACACACACAGAAAGAGAGACAGAGACAAAGGGGAGGAGGGACTGAGAGGAATGGAGGGAAGAACAGAATGAGGGGGAGGGAGGGGGGGAGGGAGGAGGGGAGGGGGGGAGGGAATCAGGGGCGGAATGAGGAAGGGATGGAAGGAAGGTGGAACGGAAGGAGGAAGGAACAGAGGGAGGAACGGGGGAGGGAGGGATGGAATGAGGGGCGGAATGAGGAAGGGATGGAAGGAAGGTGGAACGGAAGGAGGAAGGAACAGAGGGAGGAACGAAGGGATGGAGGGACGAAGGGAGGGAACGAAGGGATGGAGGGACGAAGGGATGGAGGGACGAAGGGAGGGATGGAGGGACGAAGGGAGGGATGGAGGGACGAAGGGATGGAGGGAGGGAGGGAAGGGATGGAGGGAGGGAGGGAAGGGATGGAGGGACGAAGGGAGGGAGGGAAGGGATGGAGGAACGAAGGGAGGGAGGGAAGGAGGGAAGGACGGAGGGACGAAGGGAGGGAGGGAGGGACGAAGGGAGGGAGGGAGGGACGAAGGGAGGGAGGGACGAAGGGAGGGACGAAGGGAGGGAGGTAGGGACGAAGGGAGGGAGGGAGGGACGAAGGGAGGGAGGGAGGGAGGGACGAAGGGAGGGAGGGAGGGACGAAGGGAGGGAGGGAGGGAGGGAGGGACGAAGGGAGGGAGGGAGGGACGAAGGGAGGGAGGGAGGGAGGGACGAAGGGAGGGAGGGAGGGAGGGACGAAGGGAGGGAGGGAGGGAGGGACGAAGGGAGGGAGGGAGGGACGAAGGGAGGGAGGGAGGGACGAAGGGAGGGAGGGAGGGACGAAGGGAGGGAGGGAGGGAGGGAGGGACGAAGGGAGGGAGGGAGGGACGAAGGGAGGGAGGGAAGGACGGAAGGACGAAGGGAGGTAGGGACGAAGGGAGGGAGGGACGAAGGGAGGGAGGGACGAAGGGAGGGAGGGAAGGAGGAACGTACGGAGAGAGGGAGAGAGGGAGAGAGGGAGGGAGAGGGACAGAGGGAGAGGGACAGAGTGAGAGAGAGGGAGGGAGAAAGAGGGAAGGAGAGAGGGGGGAGGAAGGCGGAGGGATGGACGGAGGGATGGAGGAGGAAGGGAAACATTAACAGCAGTGTTGAAGTACAAAATAGAGGGATATTTGGACAAACAATTGTTGTGGGGAGGAATGAGGAGTAAGGAAGGACACGTGGGATGCGGATGGACGAGATGGATACGGAAGGAAACACAGGAAGGAGAGCTGGAAATTTGGGAGGTGGGGTTGGTGGATGTGTTAACGGGGGTAGAAAAGATCATGGTTTATGTAGATACGAACATCCCCCTGAAACATCAACGGCACGAGTGAAACTGGAGGTTAATGCAAACAAAGCAGCGATTCCAGTGCAGCGAATGTTTAAACCCACTTAACCATATAATCGGGATTTCGATTTCTAGATGAGGATTCCTATGCCATAGAAGTCTCGAATCGAGCAATTTCAATAATACACGCACGACGAAAATATCCACATGAAAAAAAGCGATACTTAAAATGACATCGGATACACTTCTAACAAAAACACGTCAATTCACAAAAATAGGAGATAGGCCAAAGGCGTTAGTCGAGATGTTTTCCTTTTTCCATCCAAGTGAAAATGCCAAATGTCAGTGAGCCCGGTTAGACAACATAGCGATGCAAATGATTGTTAAGTGATCAAATAAGTCCATTATCTAACCACAACCCAACGCAGTCCGATTACTTGTCCTTCTCTGTGCCAAAGATGGAGGCGAGATATTCAGCCATGATGGCGAGGCTTGAGCGCCTGTTGCTGTTCCCCACTGCTGTTACTCTCGCGAGATTTCACGAATGTATATATGTCCCCTTTATTCTTCAACACAAGGAACTTCAACACGGGTCATTGGGCCCAAGACTTGCACGACGATTGCAAACATGGATTTTTGTCCATACGCTTTCTTTTCTTGATGCTGGTGTCAAGCGAGGAAACACCACGACCACGTACCTTTTTTGTTTGTTTTTGGCATCATTCGGCGGGGGACCTCCGAGACTCGGAGTTTGCGGTATAACTATAAACGATGCATATATGCACCGAATGTCCGAATCTGATGTGATATTTGAAATAATTTTGCAAGATCAGAAGCTGCCAATGGAAAAAAATAATCTAACGATCGAGACTAATGTCTACGAGTGTTAATTATAACACCTAATAATGTAATAAACCGCCGAAAATCTGGTTCAAACCAAAGTAAGACGCTGTCGCTCATCACAACGCCATGGCTTCAACATCCTGTACAAAGTTTTTTTGTTTTTAAAGAGGATGCCTATCTTTAAAGATGTATAACTGAATAAAACAGCTCATTTGGTAGATCTGTAACCGCAGTTATTTTTCAGCAACGCCAGTTACAATCCAAATAAATAAAGTTGGGAATATCATGAAAACAAGAAGTCGATCATACCTTGGAGTGCAGACAATTGTCTTTTTGGCATAATACGTTATGATTTGACATCACTGAATGTGCGGTTAAAGTGCTGATGCATTTTCAATGGGCATGATTATACAATGTGCACAATTTAAAACTACTAAAAAGGGCAGCAATGTTGTTCACATCTATTTCCCATGCATGAGACCAGACCTTGTTTGTGGGTGAGGAGAGTGGGGGGAGGAAGGACAAACGACACGTTCTTCAATTTCATTTTATACTTTAATATCGCACTTGCCACAGCAATAATTCAATTACATGGGTGGAAAGGACGAATGGAGGGGGGCCACGGAGGAATACAGAAAGCATATAGGTAACCGGAAGTGAAAAAAGACCGAGGAGTTGCCTGTTCCGTTGGCAAGGGGAGGGGGGGGGGGAGAGGGGGAGGGGGAATGGGGGAAGGGGTAGGAAAGTCGGATTTGAACAGTGAAGCGACGTCTTGGAATGTCTCACGCGCCGAGTGCCAGCACTGGAAAGGGAGGTGTTCGGGAGGACATAAAAACAAACAATTAGGATCAACACCATAAGTACTAAAGAGGTGCTTTATCAATTGCCATAAAAGCAAGAAGAGGGTGGGCATGACAGGTCAGTCTGCTCACTCGGAGGAAATAACATTTATAGGGGAGCGAGTGTCTATGGAAGGCGAGTCAGAAAAAAAAAAAAGGAGAAAAAAAGGATTTTTCCTTTTTTTCCTTTAATCACAATAAATACAAGGCACAGGGAGGTGACATTCGCTGAACGTGACGTGCAAAGTAAACCAAGTGTTCATTTACATCTGTAAGATATCTAATAATGAAAGATGATAAAAGCACACCTGACACGAGGCTGAGGCTTCAGACTTTGGCATGCTCACAAGGCTAGACTGTCGAAAAAAATGTTCCAATCCGTCATATTTGACGTGCTTTTTACGACTAATATATAATAATTTGGAAAGTAGAGGAAGATGACCCAACAAACTACGCAAGGTAGATCGATGTAAGGTATTGTCAAACTAACAGATTAGCTCTTCTTTAATGCGAATTTATTGCCTGGACAGAAATACAACATGCATTTTAAGGCCATGTTCCCTGCTAGAGCGGGGGTTAGCCTTGTGGTCCCAATGAAAATCTTCTCCATTTTGCCCTATTTTCTGCATCTCTCCCTGTTAACCCCCTTGCCCGCATTTCTTCTTCCACCATCTTCAGCCAAGTCTTTCTAAGGTCTTCCCCGTCCTCCACTTCCTTCTACATTCATTTCCATCACTCTTCTCAACCAGTCACTTTCATCCTTCCTCAACACATGACCAAACCATCTCAACCTGTTTCTCTTCACAGCATCAATCACAGGCTCTATTCCCATCATCTTTCGCAATTCATCATTTGTCTTCCTCTCTCTCAACGATACTCTGCACATCCACCAAACCATTCGCATTTCCACCCTTCGTTGCTGCTCTACGTTCATGACCCATGTCTCGCTCCCATAAATCATAACACTTCTCACACATGCAGCATACACCTTTCCCTTCAGCTTCAACGACACTCCCCTCCTCATCAGCACGCCACTCAGTTCCCGAAACTTCTTCCTTACACATCTCACTCTAGCAACCGTTGCCGAGTCTGATCCACCTTCTCCATTCAGCATGTCTCCGAGGTAGCAAAATGTTTTCACACCTTCCAGCTTCACGCCGTCTCCAAGATCCAACTCAACATTTCCTCCATCTGCAGCTCCCTCTGTGCACACCTTACATTTGAATGTAGCTGCCACACTGGTTAATGACCCTCTCAGACCACTACATTTTTTATGAACCCACTCAGCGCACATTGTACATTGAATAGAGTTCACTCGGACACCCTTCCTGAACACAGCACATGGCCACTTCCCAGTTCTTTCCACCTCACCACTTGCCATCACCTTCGTCTTTCCTATATTCACCTTCAGACCTTTTGTCTCCATACATTCCTTCCACTTGTTCATCTTTTCCTTCAGTCCATCCATACTTTCCGCAATCAACACCAGATCATCTGCATACAACAACTCCCACGGTAAAGCCTCCTTTACGTTCTGAGGCAGCACCTCCATCACAGCTACAAATAGTAGTGGACTTAGTACCGACCCCTGATGCACTCCCACCTTCACCTCAAACTCACCACTGTTCCTGTCCTTCGTCCTTACAGCTGTGCGCGCTCTTTTGTACATTGCCATCACTACTCTGATCAACCATTCCTCTACTCCTAACTTCCTCAATGCCCATGTCAATACTTCGCGTGGAACCCTATCGAATGCTGTCTCCAGATCAACAAACCCAAGAAACAACTTCTTCCTCTTCTCCATGTACTTCTCCTGCAACTGCCTCACAATAAAGAGCGCGTCTGTCATTCCTCTTCCTGGCATAAATCCAAACTGCATTTCGTCGATCTTCACCTTCTTCCTTATCCTCCTCTCCAACACCCTTTCCAATACCTTCATTCCATGCTTCAATAACTTTATCGCTCGGTACGAGCCACACTCCACAGGGTCACCTTTCCCCTTGTATAGAGGGACGAGGGTACTCGGTTCCCAATCCACTGGAATGTGGCCTTCTTTCATCACCAGACTACAGATCTCTGTCATTCTCTTCACACCCCAACTTCCTGCTGCTGCCTTCAACATATCTCCCACAATCTGGGTCCACAACGATTTGTCCCACTTCATCCTTCAAGCAATTCACCCCTATCACATCACACCTCTCTTTCACTATCTGCTTTGCAATCCTGAATACCGCTCTCTGACCCTGTTCCGAATCCAAGCTTTCTCCGAACATTTTCCAACTTGCCTCCTGTGCCCTTGCTACCTCTTTCTTTGCAGCCTTCTTGGCTGCCTTATAACATTCATGCTCTGCTTTTAGTGCTCCCGCACCCTTCGCCTTCTGCCACTCCTTGAACTTCTTCCTCTTCTCGTCAATCCTCTTTCCAACTTCCTCATCCCACCACCATGTTTCCGAGTGCCTCGGTGGTCCTTTTGTCCATCCACATACCTCACCAACGGCTCCCAACAGACTATCTTTCATTGACATCCAACCACGTTCAAGCTCAACCACATCATCCTCTACCCTACTCAGCCTCTCTTTTAATGCCTCCCTTACTGTCACCTCTTTCAACTGTTACGTGCTCCTCCCCGACCCCCTGGTCACGGTGTACCTCCGAACCCCGAGAGAAGCCACGGCAGAAAAATGTGTTATTCCGTGTCAAAACCAATATTGAAACCACACCAATGGTTATCAACAAACAAATAATGTATTAAAAATCACACAGGAATAACGATACAACAATGATAGCAATCAACACATCTTATGATGGTACCATCAGCTAGGGTAAGAGAACTCACTGTGCTCCAAGTGAGTGAAAAAGAACACTCCCCCAATGTCTCTATAACTCAAAGGTGATCCCCTCCAGCGAGTGTCAGAGCGAGATCAAATCGAAACCTGAACCCCGTTCAGATGACGGGCCCGGTCACACTGCCAAAACAGCTCACAGGCGTAGGCGGCCGAAGCGGCATGAAGAGTCATGTGGTCCAAAACCGCGTAAGGCAAACTCACGGAGGAATGGGAAATCCAAAGGCGCCCTCCAGGTATAAACGTTCACAGTTCACAGTTGGCGAACCGCAAATTAATCTTCAAACTCCGCGTTGCGCACACACATCCCAGATAGACGACTGGATGGTGAAAAAGGCTGACGCGAAGCAAAGACCTTTTGCGATGAGCAAAGTGCGAGTGTCAAAATGGTCGACGGTTCGTACTTGAGTCGCCACAACCCGGCGATGATTCTTCAGAATCCCAACGCCAAACCTGACCACACAGGTTTATCAATCCCAGCGATAACACCGATCGCAGGAATTCCTTTCAAGGAAACTCAAAGTTCACTCACGACTTTCGTTCGACAACGCTCGCTTCGGAGCTTGAAGCGACCAGCTTCTTGTTCGACTTTTGCCCCGCCTTCCTTTCTCTCCTCCTCTTCTTCCTCGTCTTCCAGTTCCCGATCCGGTTTCCTGTTTCATTTAACATTAACATTTTTACCTTGTGACAATAATAATGGCTATCTCCCGCAAACAATAATAATAATACGACATGGAACCAGAAATGTTTCAAGGGGATGAAAACCACAACAACGGAAGTGACGAATCCATAACACAACCTCCACACCTTCATTCTCGGTTGGTACTTCACCCACCGAGCTCTCCTCGCACCTTTCACCCTTATGTCGCAGACAACCAAGTGATGCTGTGAAACAGCCTCCTCCCCCGGGATCACCTTTGTGTCCCGGAGGTGCCCCCTATCTCGCCTACGCACCAACAGGTAGTCAACGGTTGTCGTCGACCCACCTGACGTGTATGTAACGAGCTTATTATCCTCTTTCTGGAACTGAGTATTACAAATCAACAAATCAGCTCCATCAGCAAACTCCAAAATCCTTTCACCTTCTCCATTTCTCACACCATATCCGTAACCCCCATGAACTCCCTCAAAACCGTCCATACTCCTTCCCACATGTCCATTTAGGTCTCCTCCTACCACAACAACTTCCTCATCTTTCACGTTTTCCATCAGCTTCTCTATCGCACCCCAGAACTTGTCCTTCTCTTCATCGCTCCGACCAACCTGCGGAGCATATCCCGAGATGACGTTCACCAAGAGCTTTCCAATCATCATTTTCACCATCATCAACCTATCACTCACTCTAGTCACACTCCCCACAGTCTATAAACTCCTCAGAAAACAGGACACCAACACCATTCACACCCTCCGGGCACCCTTGCCACACAAACTTGTATTTCTGTCCCTGCCTACCCTTCACCATTCTCACACCACTTCCCTTCCATCTCGTCTCTTGCACACAACATATGTCCACTCTTCTTCTGATCAATACTGATGTCCCTGATGTCCACACTTCTCCTGATGTCCCTGTCATTGTCCCTACATTCCATGTCCCAAACCTCAGAAACCGATCTCCACTTCGGGCTGTACCCTGCCCATATGTAGTTGTAATTGTCATGGTTCTCTTTTTGAGGCAATGTTTTCATGGCCGGATGCCCTTCCTGATGCCAACCCTCTTAGTCGCCTCTTACGACACGCAGGGATACGGTGTACCTATTCTAACCAGGGTACACACCGGGATGCCTGGACAGAAATGAGTAAATATATAATATATTAATTATTGAGAAACAAAGATAATAATTTTGAATACCTGTACGTTGCCTTTTTGGGTTCCTTCTGGTACTCCAGTGCTGTATTTGGTCAGTTAATTAATTTCGCATTTATTAAAGACTTGCCTGGTAATTGATAAATGACTCGATATTGATGATGCCGATATATCATACCAATAAACGAAAATTGGTCCTTTTAAAAATTTTTTTTTTTAAATCTCTCTGCTTGGTGAACGTTTTGGCTCCACTTGCGTTGGTTTTTCATAAAATTTCCTCATACAGAAATCCAAATCATTTTATGAACAGTATTGGCTAAACAAAATAGTCCTACACCTATCGTAAGAGCTTGAGTAACTTGTGAACAGGCACACAATCGATTTTTTGACCACCTGGATCATCAGCTGGGCTCCATTCTTTAGAGCTTTTGATCCTTTCAGCCCAGAAACTCTCCAAGCAGTGGGTCAACCTAAACTACGGCCACACCGTCAATCCAGCAATGCAATCTCACTTTCAAACTTTCCAATATAGCTTTATCTGTGGATGTTTACCTTCCTAGCAGTGGTATTTCATGCATTACCATGCACTAGAAGCACCCGCAGGTTATGGGAGCGGCCAGGGAGGTTGTTATCATTCTTATTCAAACATGCAATGCCAAATACCTCTCACTGCGTAATTCGAAACGCCTCTAGCTCATGGCACTTTAAAGAGTAGGAGTTGTAATGCCCTCTCCCACCTAGAGGTGGCGCTACACAATACACATTTACATCCCCTCTACCCCCTACCCAAGACCACTGGCAAAGAAAAAAACACCCCCATATACACCATTTAAGGATGATCCTTAAATGACACGATGATCCTATGTAGCAAGTCTGGAAGTAATCGGTCCATGGATTATAGTAAGGATTCAGCATCCTTATCCTCATCGCACGTTCCCTCATACAATGTGTCCCAAAGGTAGTGGAGCGATTTTGATTTTTAATATTTTGCTGATTAATATATAACCACCTTTAGAGGCCATTTTTCCCTGCAAAGCAGGGGTTGGCCTTTTTCGGGAACCGTGGTTGTTGTTGTTTTTCGGTCTCCTTTTTGAAGCAATGTTTTACGGCCGGATGCCCTTCCTGACGCCAACCCTTTTTGCCGCTGGGAAAAATGATTGCCGCTGATTATTAATTTTTATTTTCCAGATTGATGGTCTAAACCTGGAGATTTACCAGGAATAGATGGACAGATCAAGAAGGTGCTGAACTGCCCTTACAAATGGAAATAATCCAATTGGTCAAATTCTATGAGAATACGTGTGTGTGTGCGTGCGTGCGTGTGTGTCACATTACCGGTGAATACATACACACCTGACCTTGTGCATTATACGTACATTACCCAATACGTTTACCACCGAATTGAACAGTTCTTCAAATTCAAAAAAAGGTCAGGTCTTTAGTAACTTGTAATTGGGTGACCAATTTTGTGACTGCCTGAATCATCAGCTGAGCTCAGTTCTTCCGAAAGCCTTTTGACCCATGCATACGCCAACGACACTTACCAGCCATTGCTTCCTGTGCAAAATACTTTACATCAACGTCTTGGTCACCTCCAAGTTTCTCCAGAACTGGTTTCACATCAGTCTGCAAGGTGCTGAAAAGAGGAAAACGTGCACATCAGATTGGGGATGAAAAAAAATCCCATTTTTTACTTTAAAGCTAAGTGGGGGCAAAATACGACCGCCACAGTGTGTCAAATGGCTTGTTAACAGATATACAATTAGGAGTTGATGAACTCCAATCCTAACACTTGTTCCTTGTAAGCAGGACAAAGCAAGCAATGAAGTGAAGGAATGGTCAAGTGCAGAACTATATGGTCAGAATCACTACAAGCCACTTGGTAAACAAAGTCCGACTCACTTTGGGTCAAGGATTGGTCCAATGCGCTGGAGGGACTTGGCAACGTTGAAGCGGACATTTGCTACCTGATCCTGGGCCATGCGTAGCACTGTGGGGAGGAGCAGCCGTGCCGTCAGGTCAGCACCGCAAGCATCGGCCAGCACCTGGCGTCGGGAGCCAAAGGGAAGCGCACAATCGAGTTACAGCACCAGAGGTCGGCTCGCAATTCAAACCTAAAACAGTGGAAATCAGAACTGGAGCTCAAAGTAGAGGGTACGAGAGCGAGGGAAACAAACTGGCCAAGGCCCTTGTTGCGCTTCAAGCAAGACTTGCATTGTGGATTCGCACACGAGATCAAAGTGCGAGGCTCACGTTGACACAGAAGAGCGTAGTCATGCGGTGGAGGTAATTGTGATCTGCAGCCATCGCAAGTACTTTTGGGATGATGGTCGTTTGCGCCCAGTCCCTCCCAAACCTCTCCACCAGCTTGCGCAGGTTGTTTGTGGCAGCATCTCGGATTGCAAAAACTGGGATACAAGGGAAGGGTGGAAACTAGAACAAAACAACAAACACAAGTTTTAAGATCAAGACTTGAAATGAGGATGGGATCAATTGCATCTCCTGTTAGGACGGAGCTTGGTATGGACAGTCAAAGGGGGACTACTTTGTGGAATGTAGTTTTAAATTTAGCTTTTGGAATAGAAATGACGACAGATAAACTGCAAAGTGGGAAAGAGGGGAGGGGGGAGGGGGGGAGGGGGAATTACCAGGGAAGAGATGACTGGCAACGTTAAACTACAAATCGCTTTACTCTGGTCGTTCCACCCCTGGAACATCCAATCGTACAAAATCTTGCTCTTCCATGAGCCTCGTTCCTGCAAATAACAATTTTTTTCATGACAGGTAGAGCCAACAGGTACGTTACAGAACAAGGTCATAAGAAACCAACCGCCCTTTTCCATTAGTTTACTCACCGTGATCCACAAGCCAAGCCATGCACAGAGCATTCAACTTCTCATCAAAGAACTCCACACCCTGACACGAGGAGGGCGACAAGTGGGTGAGAATCCCAAAAGAACAGGAGGCCGATAAACGATGCGATCGTGCGAGTCTATCAAATGAGCCGAACACCGTACCAGCTGCCCGGCGAGCAGGGGCATGTAGTCTATAATGGCGAGACGCACGCGCCATTTGGCATCCTCGGCGAGTTCCACGATGGCAGGCAGCAGGGACTGGGACAGCTGTCTGATACCAATGACCTCGTTAACACAGTCCAGGTTGGAGATGATGTTCAACCTCACTTCCGGGCACTAGGGTGATGAGGGCGGAAGAATGGGAGGGAGAGACACGGGTGAGAAACTACCCAAGAGCTCATCGGAGCAGCAAATGTTATTTGGAAGAGATAAGACAGGATGGAGAAATCAAAACCTCGTCCTTAAGCTGAGTCAGGAAAAGCGGCAAAAGATGTTCCACTGTATTCTCTTTTCCCAGGATTGGCGACAAGCCCATGATTACAGAAGCAAGAGCGGACTTCACGTGCTGGTTTGCATCCGAAACGAGCTCCTGGAAGGAAGTGACACAGAGGAACACTTCATGTGACAGTCAGAAGGATGGACGAACTCAAGCAATCCAGATGTACATCTAAACACAACCTTTCCATTACAGCACGGTAAGCACCTCATCTCCGGAACGTTTGTCACCTGCGTCTACCACAAGCCATTCAGCTCCCCCCCCCCCCCCCGCCCCCCCCTCTCACCCAAGGTGAACTTGACTGCGACACAAACTCACCTTGACCCACGGTAGGATGTTCGTCATGATTACGTTCTCCCGGCAGTCCGCTGGGAGGTTTTCACAAAACTCTGCACACACACAAACACGTACAAGTGCATGGTCACAAGATGCGGGATGACAGACGGAAACTCGCCGTCCGTTAAAATAATAAACATTGCTGACCTTTGACCTTGTTGGCTGCGGCTGCCCGAACCTCAGCCTCACAGTCTTTGAGCAAGTTTTGAAACGCTGGCACCAGATCGGTCTTTGTGATCTCCGCACCCACGGCCTTCTGAATCTAAACAAAACATTCAAAACGGGCGTGCTCAATAACCAACTTCGGTAAATCCAAACAAACACAAACAAAGCACGTCGTATACACGTGGCACCTCGGTGAACTTGTCTGCAACCATGTAGCGGACACGCCACGACTTGTCCTCAGAGGCCTGGCGCAGCGTGGGCATCACCAGCGTCTCGAGCTCTTCTTGTGGAAGCAACGTTGCCACGGAAACGCCCGCCTCCACGGCCAGTAACCGCACGGAATCCTGCGAACATGGAGAGACCTTGAGACGTGTTGGCAAGAGTCGGTGAGATACTAAATGCTAAAAGATTGCATCTGTGGGACGCACACCCCGACAGCCAGAGACCCATCCTCAGATGATCCAGAGTGATCAGATGATCCATCCCATCCAGAGTTTCCCATCATATAAATGGACAAGTGCACTTTAGGGCATTCTGAAAATGACGGCAGCCCGGAGCAGACTCGATTTCTGCCCATTGCGAGTTGAAATGCGTTCTATCAAAATAACTGGCACGACAGTCAGAGTTGTCGGTGGGCTCAGG
Source organism: Myxine glutinosa (assembly GCF_964187855.1). Taxonomy (NCBI): domain Eukaryota; kingdom Metazoa; phylum Chordata; class Myxini; order Myxiniformes; family Myxinidae; genus Myxine; species Myxine glutinosa. Next base: position 28,380,452 of record NC_136274.1, read on the forward strand.
AGCTGAGTAACGAGGGATGGATGGAGCTGAGTAACGAGGGATGGATGGAGCTGAGTAACGAGGGATGGATGGAGCTGAGTAACGAGGGATGGCAGCGCTCAAAGCCGGATTTGCATTTGTAGGTCGGCAACCGAAGCACCGTGAACGTCTCTTCTTGACACCTCTCCAAAGAGCTTCCTCAGTTTCAGTTCCGCTATTGAAGAGTATATCAGGGATCAGGAAAGCGTAACCTCGTGAGAACAAATGAGGTAAAAGCATACTTGGCTTACCAAGGTAAAAATCCTGTGCCTTGGAGAGGTGTCCAAGGGGCCAATAAATGATTCGTATTAATAGTTGCTATGAGATAACCTATTACTCTTGATCACCCATACCATCACAAACTCAATGGACAAAAGACTGGCACCTTGTAATTTGGTCCCATTGAACAAGGTGCAAGTTGAGCCTTGACGAGCTTTGTGCTGGAAAAAAATCCCCCTACATTATCCAAGGCCTGGGACAATGGGACCCAGACTTTACACCGCTAGTGAAGTTTTGCAACCGCGATTGACGTTTTGCACAAACTTTTTCCCAGAGCGAAGCTATTACCGGATCGTACTTTTGATCCCCAAGATGGCATTATTAATCAATCGGAACCAATTACCCATCGATTTATCCTCATGGTCTGTGCTTATTTAATAAACAATTTGATTAACGAAATAATTTTTATGACCCACAATTCTCCACCCCCACTAAACTGCAGCCGTCCCACCTCCGCCGTCCCACGTACCACCTCTGCTTCCCTTGCAATGCTCAAGTTTGCAGATTTCAAGTAATTCTCAGAATAAAACACTCATGTCTGAAAGTGTAAAATGGAGCTGCATTTCAGGTACTTTGTGTATGATCTTATGGAAATGTTCATGACCATTCTTAGCTGGTACCAGGAGGATAAAAAACCCCCACACCTTTCCTGCAACGCTAAAAACATTTTCACAACATTTCAAAACAGACAGCCAAGTCCAGCAACATTGTGCATCACGTGCGGAGAAAGGGAAATGCGGGGGTTGGTGGGGTGCTGGTGCAAAGAGTGGGGTTGTGGGATGTCGGTGGAAGGAGTGCGGTTGTTGAGTGTCGGTGGAAGGAGTGGGGTTGTGGGGCGTCGGTGGAAGGAGTGCGGTTGTGGGGCGTCAGTGGAAGGAGTGGGGTTGTGGGGCGTCGGTGGAAGGAGTGGGGTTGTGGGATGTCGGTGGAAGGAGTGCGGTTGTTGAGTGTCGGTGGAAGGAGTGGGGTTGTGGGGCGTCGGTGGAAGGAGTGCGGTTGTGGGGCGTCAGTGGAAGGAGTGGGGTTGTGGGGCGTCGGTGGAAGGAGTGGGGTTGTGGGATGTCGGTGGAAGGAGTGCGGTTGAGTGTCGGTGGAAGGAGTGGGGTTGTGGGGTGTCGGTGGAAGGAGTGCGGTTGTGGGGCGTCGGTGGAAGGAGTGGGGTTGTGGGGCGTCGGTGGAAGGAGTGCGGTTGTGGGGCGTCGGTGAAGGAGTGGGGTTGTGGGGCGTCGGTGGAAGGAGTGCGGCTGTGGGGCATCGGTGGAAGGAGTGGGGTTGTGGGGCGTCGGTGGAAGGAGTGCGGTTGTGGGGCGTCGGTGAAGGAGTGGGGTTGTGGGGCGTCGGTGGAAGGAGTGCGGCTGTGGGGCATCGGTGGAAGGAGTGCGGTTGTGGGGTGTTGGTTGGAAGGAGTGCGGTTGTGGGGTGTCGGTGGAAGGAGTGCGGTTGTGGGGTGTCGGTGGAAGGAGTGCGGTTGTGGGGTGTCGGTGGAAGGAGTGCGGTTGTGGGGTGTCGATGGAAGGAGTGGGGTTGTGGGGTGTCGATGGAAGGAGTGGGGTTGTGGGGTGTCGGTGGAAGGAGTGCGGTTGTGGGGCGTCAGTGGAAGGAGTGGGGTTGTGGGGCGTCGGTGGAAGGAGTGCGGTTGTGGGGTGTCGGTGGAAGGAGTGCGGTTGTGGGGCGTCGGTGGAAGGAGTGCGGTTGTGGGGCGTCGGTGGAAGGAGTGCGGTTGTGGGGTGTCGGTGGAAGGAGTGTGGTTGTGGGCCGTCGATGGAAGGAGTGCGGTTGTGGGGTGTCGGTGGAAGGAGTGCGGTTGTGGTGTGTTGATGGAAGGAGTGCAGTTGTGGGATGTCAGTGGAAGGAGTCGCGTTGTGGGGTTGTGGGGCATCGGTGGAAGGAGTGCGGTTGTGGGGTGTCGATGGAAGGAGTGCAGTTGTGGGACATCAGTGGAAGGAGTGGCGTTGTGGGGTTGTGGGGCGTCGGTGGAAGGAGTGCAGTTGTGGGGTGTCGGTGGAAGGAGTGGGGTTGTGGGATGTCGGTGGAAGGAGTGCGGTTGAGTGTCGGTGGAAGGAGTGGGGTTGTGGGGCGTCGGTGGAAGGAGTGCGGTTGTGGGGTGTCGGTGGAAGGAGTGGGGTTGTGGGGCGTCGGTGGAAGGAGTGCGGTTGTGGGGCGTCGGTGGAAGGAGTGCGGTTGTGGGGCGTCGGTGAAGGAGTGGGGTTGTGGGGCGTCGGTGGAAGGAGTGCGGCTGTGGGGCATCGGTGGAAGGAGTGCGGTTGTGGGGTGTTGGTTGGAAGGAGTGCGGTTGTGGGGTGTCGGTGGAAGGAGTGCGGTTGTGGGGTGTCGGTGGAAGGAGTGCGGTTGTGGGGTGTCGGTGGAAGGAGTGCGGTTGTGGGGTGTCGATGGAAGGAGTGGGGTTGTGGGGTGTCGATGGAAGGAGTGGGGTTGTGGGGTGTCGGTGGAAGGAGTGCGGTTGTGGGGCGTCAGTGGAAGGAGTGGGGTTGTGGGGCGTCGGTGGAAGGAGTGCGGTTGTGGGGTGTCGGTGGAAGGAGTGCGGTTGTGGGGCGTCGGTGGAAGGAGTGCGGTTGTGGGGCGTCGGTGGAAGGAGTGCGGTTGTGGGGTGTCGGTGGAAGGAGTGTGGTTGTGGGCCGTCGATGGAAGGAGTGCGGTTGTGGGGTGTCGGTGGAAGGAGTGCGGTTGTGGTGTGTTGATGGAAGGAGTGCAGTTGTGGGATGTCAGTGGAAGGAGTCGCGTTGTGGGGTTGTGGGGCATCGGTGGAAGGAGTGCGGTTGTGGGGTGTCGATGGAAGGAGTGCGGTTGTGGGTTGATGGTGGAAGGAGTGCGGTTGTGGTGTGTTGATGGAAGGAGTGCAGTTGTGGGACATCAGTGGAAGGAGTGGCGTTGTGGGGTTGTGGGGCGTCGGTGGAAGGAGTGCAGTTGTGGGGTGTCGGTGGAAGGAGTGCGGTTGTGGGGTGTCGGTGGAAGGAGTGCGGTTGTGGGGTGTCGATGGAAGGAGTGCGGTTGTGGGGTGATGGTGGAGAAATGAAGTTTGGGTTGCTGACCAAATGATGGCCTTGAAATCTCAATTCCTGACTAACAGACTGCTGGGAGGACAGGTGGATGTGCCGACGAAGCAAAGAAAGGACATCAAACCTGTTCATCAGATGCGAGGTTTCCAAACATAGGTATGACATCATTCTTCAAATACTCCAGTTCAAGAACACGAGCGAATTCACCCAACTTGGAAGCAGCGGCACGGCGCACCATGGGGGTGTCGTCACCACAGAGGTTACGAAAGTGCCTGTCAGTTGTACGATCATTCATTAATTTTACATGAAGCAAAATATAATATATGACTAAAAGAGAAATGATTTATTTAATCTCTCTTCAGGACAGTGAGTGAAGACTTACTGCCGTAACTCGGCCTTCACGGTGCTTGAGACCCGAGGGTAGGCAACAGCAAATAGACCGCAGGCAGAGGTGCGCGACGTAAACCAGTCCCCGCTTGCCAAGCGCTTCACCAGAGGAACAAAGTGCGCCTCGAGATCAGCCGGCGTGTGTTCCGCAGACACGGCTCGAAGAGACTCGACCGCCTTGTCTCTAACCACGGTCTCCTCCACCGTGGCCAGCGATTCCAATGGCGGCTGCAAGAAGAGTATGGATGTGGTGATACTGCGAAAGATGTGGTGCATTACTAATCTTCAAACTCTCATCTTTAAAAGACCCCTCCGTCAAGAACCTTTCTTCAGCCCAGCACCTCTAGCAACAACAAAACAATGAAGCCTCTTTTTTTTCTTTTTCCCCCTTCTACAACATCCACGCACACCCCACAATACCAGCAGGCAGTAGACGTACTCGGACCCCCCAACGAGAGCAGTGAAATTCCCCAGTTGTTCAGCGAGGGCCAACAGAACCTCATCTTCATCGTAGATTGTATCTGCAAGGTTAAAGTTCAAAACAAAGACTGAACATAAGAACAGGAAAAAAAGACCCGCCCCCCCCAAGTGGTAATCAAATAGTCCAGCACTGTGCTTGCTAATGTTAGCATCCATACCTGCATGTACACAAATTATCACATACCTGGAACATGCCTTTAAGGTAACAATGACCAACTCTCTCCCTCCAGAAGTACGAGCAAGTAAATCTCCCAATATTGCGCTGGGATCAGGTCCTGTAAGAATTAGTCTTTGCGGATACTGGGCCTCATCATCGGCTGTAAATCAGTCCATCAGATACCTTATCTTCAAGTTGGAATCCAAAGTAACAAACTGCCTCGGAAATTTCCACGTTTATCCTGCCATTCTCAGCCAAGAATGGTGCGCAAGGCCTCATCAAAAGGGCCATTAAACATGGCTCCCCAGTGTGCACCAGTGCTGTCATTCTAAGCTTTCCCTCCTTTAGGCATGTTTACGCCACGCCAAGCAGGTACTTCGGATCAGGTGGGTACAACAGGAACGTGGCTGGCGTTCACACCATACCGAGCCACCACAAAATAAAACATTACACCTGTTTGTGCATACTCCCATTCCACCTGCAAGGCAAAATGGCTGGACCAAAGTCTGTTGGTGACATCACACAAAAGGAAGTGAAGTATTGAGGTCCGTCGCTCACTCAGCATAGGCCGGTCGGTGACGTTGCAATCTTTCACGAGCTCCTTACTTTTGTCTTGCTTTTCCTGCCCTCTTGCTGATGAGTTGCTGTGTTGTCATGATTTACACCAATCATAATACAAACAATTACTTTGCACAAATGTATTTGTTGTGTTTGTGATATTACATTTTTATAGGCAATTTAGGTTGAAGATTTAGGTTGAATGTTTTTTTTTCAAGAAAGAACCCCTCAGCACATACATAGGGGAGGGGTAGGTGCAGACTGGAAGTTTGGGACGATTACACCTCACCACCACGTAATTCAAAACACCTCACCACCAAATAATTCAAAACACTGCACCACCATGTAATTCAAAACACCTCACCACCACGTAATTCAAAACACTGCACCACCACGTAATTCAAAACACCTCACCACCACGTAATTCAAAATACCCCACCACCAAGTAATTCAAAACACCTCACCACCATAAAACACGTAATAAAAACACCTCCCCACCACGAAAATAAAAACACCTCACAGCCATAAAACACGTAATAAAAACACCTCACAGCCATAAAACACGTAATAAAAACACCTCACAACCACGAAAATAAAAACACCTCACAGCCATAAAACACGTAATAAAAACACCTCACAACCACGAAAATAAAAACACCTCACAGCCATAAAACACGTAATAAAAACACCTCACAGCCATAAAACACGTAATAAAAACACCTCACAGCCATAAAACACGTAATAAAAACACCTCACAGCCATAAAACACGTAATAAAAACACCTCACAACCACGAAAATAAAAACACCTCACAGCCATAAAACACGTACTAAAAACACCTCACAACCACGAAAATAAAAACACCTCACAGCCATAAAACACGTAATAAAAACACCTCACAGCCATAAAACACGTAATAAAAACACCTCACAGCCATAAAACACGTAATAAAAACACCTCACAGCCATAAAACACGTAATAAAAACACCTCACCACCACGAAATTAAAAACACACCACCACGAAATTAAAAACACCTCACAGCCATAAAACACGTAATAAAAACACCACACAGCCATAAAACACGTAATAAAAACACCTCACAGCCATAAAACCCATAATAAAAACACCTCACAGCCACAAAATTAAAAACACCTCACCACCACGTCATTTAAAAACACCTCATCACCAACTAATTCAAAACACCTCACCACCACATAATTAAAAACACCTCACCACCATGTGATTTAAAAACACCTCACCACCATGTGATATTAAAACACCTCACCACCACGTCATTTAAAAACACCTCACCACCACATAATTCAAAATACCTCACCACCACATAATTCAAAACCACCAGAACATTATTAAAAACACTTCACAACCACGGAAACAAAAGTTTGTGGGAGTCGTTAAGTGACAACACTGCCCAGATGTGTAGATATATAGATAAATGACTGTACCCGAGTTGCCGTTTTGTCATGGTTTAAACCAATTATAATTCAAACAATTATTTTGCACAAATGTATTTGTAATATACGTGATATCACATTTTATAAACAATTGAAGTTGAAAACAAAAAAAATTCCCAAAAACATTCCCCAAAAAAAAAAAAAAAAAAAGTAAAATGTTTCCAAAAAAATACCCTTAGAACATACCGACGGGGGAGATAGGTGCATACCAGAAGTTTGGTACGATTTCACAAAAGTTTGAGAAAGTAGTTCAGTGACAACACAACACAGGACAGGACAGACGCAGCACAAATATATACATATACCACCTTTAGAGGCCATTTTTCCCCGCAAAGCGGGGGTTGGCCTTTTTCGGGCACCGTGGTTGTTGTTGTTTTTCTGGTCCCCTTTTTGAAGCAATGTTTTACGGCCGGATGCCCTTCCTGCCGCCAACCCTTTTTGTCGCCTTTTACGACAAACAGGGAATTACCAGTGAACTGGTACTCAATTTGCCGACCTCGGAAGGATGACAGGCTGAGTCAACCCCCCTGGCGTTAATTCAGCGATCGACCGGGATTCGAACCCAGGATCCTGGGATCCTAAGCTGGCACCCTAGCCGCTAGCCCAACACCAGACAAATATATACATAGATATATATATATATATATAAATATAAAATTATATACTACCGGTCAAAAGTTTTAGAACACCTCAATTTTCCCAGTTTTTATAGAAATTTAAGCAATTCAAGTCCAGTGAATAACCTGAAATGGTACAAAGATAAGCATTAAACTCGAGGTTAAAAAAAAAAGTTTCGGTTAGCAAAAACGGAAAAATAATGTAAATTGCACAGTTATATTGTTCAAAAAAGGCCTTCTTCAGGGAACAAGTAATGGCTTAACAACTTACAGCTGTTCTGCAGCAATGCAAGTAAATTAAGCATTGAAAGTTGATGCAAACAATTCCTACAGGTGTCCCAACCTCAGCTGATTACTTGATTACAAACCCCCTGTCTGTATAAAAGCAGTATTGGAACAGACTGTTATTACACCCTCTGAAGCATTATTTGGACAATATTACACTGAAGGAAGTAGTATATTGCTATAATAATGGCGAGAAAAAGGCAATTAACAAAGGAAGACAGACAGACCATTTTAACCCTTAAAAGTGTAGGTCTTTCCTTTAGAGAAATTGCAAAGAAAGCCAAGGTGTCAGTGAGTACAGTTTCCTACACCATCAAAAGGCACTTGGAAACTGGAGGAAACTCTGACAGGAAGAGGTCTGGCAGACCCAAAGCCACAACAGAATCAAAAGACAAGTTTCTGAGAGTCAACAGCTTGCATGATAGGTGGCTCACAGGACAACAGCTTCAAGCACAGCTTAACACTGGTCGAAGTAAGCGAGTCTCAGTTTCAACTGTGAAGAGAAGACTTCGAGCTGCAGGTCTGACAGGTCGAGTGGCAGTAGGAAAGCCATTGCTAAGATGAATAGAAATTGAGATAATAAGAAAAATTGCTAAGATAATAAGAAAAAGAGGCTTGCCTGGGCCATGAAGCCCCGCCAATGGACTACTGAAGACTGGAAGGTCTTATGGACCGATGAATCAAAATTTGAAATCTTTGGTTCATTACGCAGGGTTTTTGTATGCCGTCGAGTAGGCGAAAGGTTGGTTCCTCAGTGTGTGACACCAACTGTCAATCATCGAGGAGGAAGCGTGATGGTCTGGGGCTCTTTTGCTGGATCCAGTCGGCGACTTGCACAGAGTGACTGGCACCCTGAACCAAAAGGGCGACCACAGCATTTTGCAGTGCCATGCAATACCCTCTGGTATACGCCTAGTTGGTCAGGGGTTCATCCTACAGCAAGATAATGACCCTAAACACACCTCCAGGCTATGTCAAAACTACCTTCGAGGAAAAGAACAAGACGGTAGGCTTCAAATCATGGAATGGCCAGCACAGTCTCCAGACTTAAACCCCATCGAGCTGGTTTGGGATGAACTGGACAGAAGAGTGAAAGCAAAGCAACCTTCAAGTGCAACACATTTGTGGGAACTTCTGCAACAGTGTTGGGAAGAACTTCCCGAACAATATTTGATTTCCATTGTAGAAAGAATGACACGAGTGTGTTCGGTGGTTATATCTGCAAAAGGTGGCTACTTTGCTGAGTCAAAAAATTTAAATTAAATTTTGTTAAACAAAATGATTCTGTGATTTCTTTTTTTATCTCCAATTGTTTATTTGTTCTTTGCTTAATTTCAGAGTACATTGAGAAATTAAACTGCGTAAATTTCAATAAAAACTGGAAAAATTGAGGTGTTCTAAAACTTTTGACAGGTAGTGTATATATATATATATATATATATATATATATATATATATATATGCCTAATGTGTGTATATGTGTGTCATACCAGTAAGGAATGGAATGAGCTCACTTCGAGTCCTCTCCACACCCAGTGCCAATGCAATGGTGGAAAGCTTCTTGATGCTATTCAATCGCAACTACAGAAGGGAGGAAAAAAATAACAAATTAAACAATTTTAACGAAGTGGTTATAAAGGCGATACATTGCAAAGTCCACAACGATGCAAGTACTACAAGGCGCGTATCGAGGAGTCCAGTTTACAAATCAGCAACGCTCTGTCCGACCAGGAATTTCACAAGCCTTTATCAACACTGTAAAACAGGTAAGTTGAACTCTGACGTCATAAGCACACGTCAAAAAGCCGGCTGGCTTCGAGGTAGGTATTTCACTGGAGGTACCATGGGTACTTTTCCCAGTTTCTGAACCACTACCTCCACCACCTCTATCTGACTTCACCAGCACAACAGCAAACCACAACCCATCCTCTCCCCCAATAGAACAGTCAACAACCTCTCTCGAAAACTGTCACCTCCTCTTTCCACCACCACCACTAGTCACTACTGCGCAGGGAGTAACCTTCAAGGGCAAGCAATGTTTGACAAAATAAATGCCGATATCAAACGATCTCTGAAAACTTGATACACCAAGTCCGAATGAGGGAAACTAAACAACCAGGAAAATGACACTAACACTAACAAATAAACTCACCAAAGAACGGGTAAAAGGGAGGTAAGTAGGCCTCAACCACTCCCCCGGAGCCAAACACACACTCGCAGTACTGGAACACGCACGAACGAACAGAACCTCTCTCCTCCAGGTTATCAGAGCGCACTGACACACTCACCTGTACATCCTCATTCCGAAGCTCGTCGATAAGAACAGCAATAGGGTACAGGGACTCATCGCTATCCGAGGCCGCCATCTTGATGCCTCTGTCTCTGAGGAGCGCGACGGGGTTTCCCAACATTGCGAGCAGGGGCCATGAGCAAAACGTTTTTTTTTAGTGTTGTTGTTGTTGTTGTTGGTTTGACAATGACAAGAATAGCGATGATAATCGTGTTTGTTGCTGCTTATTTGCTGCGGACACGTTGAGGTTGTAGTGTGATTATTAATTCCCGATGTAAGCAGCCATGTTCATCTTCGCATAATACGACGTTTCATGGGACGGTGATGATTTCCTGTGACGGTGAGTGATCGAGATTGCGGCTGTGCTTGTCACGGCGACTGAGGCCGCTGTGGGCGGGGTCGAGTGAGACCGCTGTGGGCGGGGCCGAGTGAGGTCGCTGTCACCGTTGCCTGGAATAAATATGGAGCTTGATCCCATCTGCGTGTCCGCATATTTATAACAAAGACATTACATTACCCCAATTGCAACCACACTTCACAGAGTTACCCCATAGTAGTTGCAATGTTACCCCATTATAACCGCAATTACCTCCATTGTTATCAGTTACCTCCAATGTTTAATGCCTGCGTTACCCCCATTGCAAATGATGTTACCCCCACCGTAATTGCAGTTATCCGCATACTAGAACCATACCTCTCTGGCCTTGCTCCCCCAGCTCTCTCTGGGCTCTGTCCCGCAAATATTCCTACAGGTCGCACAAGATCTGCCTGCAACCCTCTTATGGTTAAACTGCCAAAATCAAGACTCTCTGCTCACCTTCACTCCTTCATTCCTCTTTTCTCCCGCCTCTGGAACAAACTCCCTCACTCTCTTCAATCCCACTCCACCCTCCAGGTCTTTAAAACAGCTGTTCACCACCATCGCTTATCTTCCCCCATCCAAAACCTTGATGTTTTCTACCCCCGCTAATTTCACCCCAATTCCACTTTTTTGAAATACCAACTTCTGTCCTGGAAATCCTTGGTGTCCTTGTGTTTTATACTTCTCCCTCCCCCCCCCCCCCTTCCCACGCCTCCTCCCCCCAAGCCCTCTCCCTCCCACACATCTCCCTGTTCTCAAATGTTTTGTGTTCTCAAGTGTTTGTGTGCTTCCCTTTCTCTCCCCATCTTGTCTTCCGCTCCCTCTTTTTATATATTTTGTTTGTCTGGTTGATTTGTTTGTGAAGTAAATGTCAGCTCTTTCACGAGCCTCGATTCAGTATAACAAAAAATATATTGAGGGAGCTGCGCTCCAACGCGAGTCGAAGGAAGTGACGCGACCAAAGACGGAATTCGTCCGAGTTGCTTTATTAAAACAAAACAGCTCAGGTATTCTGACAAAAGCCCGTTTATCGGGCAGCAATATATATACACATTTATGTCGGGAAGTTTGCCCGGCAAAAGCTATACCGGGCATGCCCGGGTGTCAAGGGCGAGCCTTGGAAAGGCGAGTCTGGACCTGCCCGGGCGTGTTTGGCTGCGGCCTGGCAAGTCGAGGCTGGGCGTGCCCAAGCGCTCTGGACAAGCACTGGAAAGGCGAGAGCGGGCATGCCCGCACGCTCTGGGCGAGCCCTGGAAAGGCGATAGCGGGCATGCCCGGACGCTCTGGGCGAGCCCTGGAAAGGCGATAGTGGGCATGCCCGGACGCTCTGGGCGAGCCCGGGAAAGACGATAGCGGGCATGCCCGGGAGGTTCGGGCGTGCCCGGGAACAGTGAGTCCGGGCATGCCCGGGAGAGGCGCGTCTGGCCGTGTTCTGGCCGGTGCAAGGCGATTGTGTGCATCCAGCGGTAACCGCTACACACGCCCCTCCAGAATCGACCTGCACCGGCAGGGTCAATTTAAGGGGGGTCCGGATGACCCGGCCGAAGCGACCCCTGGAGGGTCGTGGGGAGGGGTCCGACGTGGTGGTGGGTGGTCGAGCGGGGGGAACTGTGGACGGGGGGCGGCCTCGCCGCGGAGGAAGGGCCAACCGTGGTGGTCAGTCGACGTCCATGTGCGCCGGTTTGAGGCGGTCCACAGAGATCCGGTCCGACCGGCCGCCAACGTCGACGACAAAGGACTTGTTGCCCCGTCGCAGGACCCGGAAGGGCCCGTCGTACGGCGGCCGGAGTGGCCCCCGGTGCGCGTCATGACGCACAAAGACGTACTCCGCTGTGCGAAGCGCCGGGGGGACGTAGGACTGGGGGCCACCGTGGCGGGACGTTGGCACGGGGGCAAATCGGCGGGCGGCCTCCTGGAGGTCCGAGCGCTGGTGTGCGGCGGACCAGGGACTGGTAGCGTCGGGCACGAACTCGCCCGGGACGCGGGGCAGCTAGCCGTAGACGAGCTCGGCGGCGGACGCCCGGAGGTCCTCCTTGGGGGCCGTGCGGAGCCCCAAAAGGACCCACGGTAGCCGGTCCGTCCAACCGTCGTCCTGAAGGCCGGCCATGAGTGCGGCCTTCATGGAGCGGTGAAACCGCTCGCACAACCCGTTGGCTTGGGGGTGGTAGGCCGTGGTGCGGTGCAGCGTGACCCCCAACGAGTGGGCGACCGCGCCCCAAAGTTCGGACGTGAACTGTGGGCCGCGGTCGGACGAGATGTCCGCCGGTGTGCCGAAGGGCGCGACCCAGGTGGCGATGAACGCCTGCGCCACGTCGCTGGTGGTGGTGGAGGTGAGGGGCACGGCCTCCGGCCACCTGGTGGTCCTGTCCACCATGGTGAGCAGGTGAGTGAACCCCCGCGATGGGGGCAGGGGACCCACCAGGTCCACGTGGACGTGGTCGAAACGCCGTGCAGGCACGGTGAAAGGTGCCAGCGGGGCCTGGGTGTGGCGGTGGACCTTGGCCCGCTGGCAGGCCGTGCAGGCGTTGGCCCAGTCGCGGACGTTCCGTCGAAGGCCATGCCAGACGAAACGCGCCGACACCAGCTTCTGAGAAGCTTTCCGGCCCGGGTGAGAAAGGCCATGGATGGAGGCGAAGATGCGGCGCTGCCAGGAAACGGGCACGATGGGGCGAGGCTGGCCCTGGGAGACGTCACAGAGCAGGACGGTGCCCGCGGAGGGGATGTCGGCCAGGCGGAGGCCCGTGTCCGCCGCCCGGAGGGCCTGCACCGAGGTGTCGGTGGTCTGGTCGGCCGCCATGAGCGCGAAGTCCACGCCGAGGTGGACCGCGTTCGCGCTGGCCCAAGAAAGACAGTCGGCCACGGCGTTGTCTTTGCCGGCGACGTGCCGGATGTCCGTGGTGAATTCCGACACGGCAGAGAGGTGGCGCTGCTGGCGGGCCGACCACGGCTCCGTGACTTTGGCCATTGCGTAGACCAACGGCTTGTGGTCGACGAAAGCCGTGAACGGGCGGCCCTCCAGGAGGTGTCGGAAATAGCGAACGGCCAGGAAAAGATCGAGCAGCTCGCGGTCGAACGTGCTGTATTTTAACTCGTTTGGCCGGAGCTGCCGGCTGAAAAAAGCGAGTGGCTGCCAAACCCCGTCCACCCATTGTTCATGGACGGCGCCCACCGCGTAGTTGGAGGCGTCCGTAGTGAGGGCGATGGGCGCGTTGAGCACCGGGTGAGCCAGCAGCGTTGCGTCGGCGAGGGCCCGTTTTGCGCTCGCGATGGCCACGGACCAAACGATGTCATGCTTGGCCGGCTTACCCCGGAGGGCCTCGTAAAGGGGCCGCATGAGCTGAGCAGCGCGGGGCACGAATCGGTGATAAAAATTCACCATGCCGAGGAACTCTTGTAGGGCCTTGATGGAACGGGGACGCGGGAACGTGGTGATGGCCTCGACCTTGGTCGGCAGCGGCACGGCCCCGGTCTTGGTGATGCGGTGGCCCAAAAAGTCAACGGTCGTCGTGCCGAAGTGGCATTTGGCCGGGTTGACAATTAAGCCGTGCTCGCTGAGGCGACCGAACAGTGTTCGGAGGTGGAGGAGGTGCTCGGCGCGGGACGTGCTGGCGACGACGATGTCGTCCAGATAGACGAAAAGAAATGGCAGGTCGCGCAGCACGCCGTCCATTAAGCGCTGGAACGCCTGGGCCGCGTTCTTGAGGCCAAACGGCATCCTCAAAAATTCGAACAGGCCGAACGGCGTGATGACGGCCGTCTTCGGGACGTCGGCCGCCCGGACAGGTACCTGGTGGTATCCCCGTATCAGGTCAATTTTGGAAAATATGACCCGTCCCGCCAAACGGGCGGAAAAGTCCTGGATGTGCGGGATCGGGTACCTGTCGGGGGTGGTAGCGTCGTTGAGGCGGCGGTAGTCACCACACGGGCGCCATCCGCCCCCCGGCTTTGGCACGATGTGCAGTGGTGAGGCCCACGCGCTATTGGAGCGCCGCACGATGCCGAGGTGCTCCAACGCGTCGAACTCGGCCTTTCCCACGGCGAGCTTGGCCGGGTCGAGGCGGCGGGCCCTGGCGTAGACCGGCGGGCCCGTAGTGGGTATGTGGTGCTCGATCCCATGCCGCACTGCGACGGCCGAAAACGTCGGCCGTGTGAGGGCCGGGAATTCCGCGAGCAGGCGAGCGAACTCGTTCGCCGTCGGGAGAGCGCACGCCAGTTCGGTTGGCGTGGAGCTGCTCATCGTGCACGCCAGGGAGCTGAAGGTCTCGGCGTTGACAAGGCGACGACGTTTGACGTCGACCAGCAGCCCGTGCGCGCAGAGGAAGTCGGCGCCCAGCAAAGCCATAGGGACGCAGGCGGTCACAAAGGTCCACTGAAAGCGCTGGCTGCCGAAGCAGAGGGTGACGTTGCGCGGGCCGAAAGTGCGTATGGCCGAGCCATTAGCAGCGACCAAAGAGGGGCCGCAAACGGCGTCCTGCCTGTCCTGCTCGGAGGCGGGTATGACGCTCAGTTGGGCGCCGGTGTCACAAAGGAAACGCCGCCCGGACACTTTGTCCCGAATAAAAAGCAAGTTGCCCGAGTGGCCGGCGCTCATGGCTGGGAATGAACGCCGGCCCGGCCGTTTCCCGACTTGCCGAAAGTGCACGGGGGTCGGCACGTCCGAGCCTTGTGTCCGAACCTGGCGTGGTAATAACACCACGCCTGGTCAGGTGGAGGCCCCGTCCGTCGTGTCGGAAGCGGTCGGTGCGGCGTGGCGGCCGCCAGTTTCACCGGCAGTTCGGCCTCCAACCGCGCAGGGCGCTCGGGCGTCGTGGGCGTCGCCTCGGACTGCGGCAGGCTCCAGGTAGCCGCGCCGATGTGTTGGCCCGCCGAGGAGATCTTATCGGCTTCCCTGGCGAGGGCGCGGGGATCAGTGATCGACGTGCCAGCCAGGGCGAGGCGTACCGGGTGAGGCAGCTGGCGAAGGAACAACTCGCGGAACAGAAAATCCGGAGAGTGCTCACCGAGCAGCGAGAGCATATAGTCCATGCGCTCGGACGGGCGCGTGTCGCCGAGCTCGGGCAGGTCGAGCAGGCGCCGTGCGCGTGCCGCCGGTGAGAGGGCGAAAGCATCGAGGAGGAGCGTCTTCAGCGCGTCATACTTGTCGGCAGCGGGCGGGTGCTCGAGGAGGCTCAGGGCGCGGGCCGCGGTGGCGGAACCGAGCGCTGCCACGACGTGGTGGAAGCGGGTGTCGTCCGCGGTGATGCCTCGCAGGGCGAACTGGGAGTCCGCCTGGGTGAACCAAACAGCCGCGTGAGCCTCCCAGAAGGTAGGCAGTTTAAGAGTCACTGCCGTGTCCATGTCGGTAGGTCACCAGTGAGGGAGCTGCGCTCCAACGCGAGTCGAAAGAAGTGACGCGACCAAAGACGGAATTCGTCCGAGTTGCTTTATTAAAACAAAACAGCTCAGGTATTCTGACAAAAGCCCGTTTATCGGGCAGCAATATATATACACATTTATGTCGGGAAGTTTGCCCGGCAAAAGCTATACCGGGCATGCCCGGGTGTCAAGGGCGAGCCTTGGAAAGGCGAGTCTGGACCTGCCCGGGCGTGTTTGGCTGCGGCCTGGCAAGTCGAGGCTGGGCGTGCCCGGGCACTCTGGACAAGCACTGGAAAGGCGAGAGCGGGCATGCCCGGACGCTCTGGGCGAGCCCTGGAAAGGCGATAGCGGGCATGCCCGGACGCTCTGGGCGAGCCCTGGAAAGGCGATAGCGGGCATGCCCGGCCGCTCTGGGCGAGCCCGGGAAAGACGATAGCGGGCATGCCCGGGAAGTTCGGGCGTGCCCGGGAACAGTGAGTCCGAGCATGCCCGGGAGAGGCGCGGTCTGGCCGTGTTCTGGCCGGTGCAAGGCGATTGTGTGCATCCAGCGGTAACCGCTACAATATAATAATCTATCTATAATTCCAGTAATCTCTGTCTGTCTGTCTGTCTGTACGTTTGTTTGTCTGTGACCGCTGTTTCTCGACAACCACGGGTCCGATATACTTTTAACTTGCCAGGTATATTGCTGGGGACCCGAGGATGTGCCTTTTCAAGGTTTCATATTAATCGGACAATTACTTACCGAGCTATGTCCAAAAAACGATTCAACCAATCAGAGAGCAGCGAACTATCGCGTGTGCCGAACGTGGCGGGCACACTCTGCCTCGGATGGCACATTTGAGAGCGTATTCATTTATTTCACGTTTGCAAACTATGTTGGCGTTAAACTATGTTTTACAACTAATAAAAACGAATTTGCGATTCATTCGCTTTCCTACGCGTTTGTGCATGCGATGGCGATTTCTTTACCAAACTCCGGAAGCCGTTCGCTTTGGACCAAACCATTGCATGTAAATAGAGGGGGGGGATTGTCACCACTCGCAAGCCGTTCGCTTTGGACCAAACCATTGCATGTAAATAGAGGGGGGGGATATAATTTTAGATATAGATATAGTACGGGCATGCCCTAGTAATAATAATACGGCCATACTTATATCCAATTGTAACCGCAGTTACCTCCAATGTTTCATGCCTGCGTTACCCCCATTGCAACTGATGTTACCCCCACTGTAATTGCAGTTATCCCCATACTAGAACCATACGGCCATACCTATATCCAATTGTAACCGCAGTTACCTCTAATGTTTAATGCCTGCGTTACCCCCATTGTAACCAATAACCAATGTTACCCCGCTGTAATCGCAGTTAGTTATTCACATTCTATAACCATATTTAGCAGTTACCCGATTGTAACCGCAGTATTACCTCCCTTGTAGCCAGTGTTATCCGCATTGTAACAGCAGTTACCCCCATTGTAACCGCAGCTACCTCCATTGTTTAATGTCAATGTTACCCCAAATGTAACCAATGTTCACCCCGCTGTGATCGCAGTTATTACCTTCGCCACCAAAGGTGGATGGAGGTTATGTTTTCACCTGTCTGTCTGTCCGTTTGTTTATTCGTTTGTGAACAAGATATCTCAGAAAGTTGCGGACGGATCTGGACGAAATTTGGTGGACAGGTTGAATGTCTGACAAGGACGATTCGATTCGATTTTGGGGAAGATCTGAATATGGATTCGGATATGAGAATTTTTTTTTTAAAGTGATTCTTCACCATTGGGAGATAGGGCCAAAAACGATACATAGCAGGATATCTCAAAAAGTTGTGGATGGATTTGGACGAAACTTGTGGACAGGTTGGGTGTCTTACAAGGAAGAATCGATTCAATTTTGGTGAAGATCCGGATCCAGCTGGTACAATTTTAAAGTGATTCTTCACCATTGGGAGATAGGGCCAAAAACGATACATAGCAGGATATCTCAAAAAGTTATGGATGGATTTGGACGAAACTTGTGGACAGGTTGGGTGTCTGACAAGGAAGAATCAATTCAATTTTGGTGAAGATCTGGATCCGAATCCAGCTAGTACAATTTTAAAGTGAATCGTCACCATTGAGTGATAAGGCCAACCAGGTGGATGTATGCTGTCCACTGAGTGCCGTTCCAGTTCACATTCCATAACAATATTGGTTGTTTCTTTCCTTCATGTACGTGAATGGAATGGTCTTAAGGTGTTACTCCATTGGTTCTTATATCTCCATCCTGCATATGCAGGTTTCAGAAGGTTTTCAGAAGGCCCTTCCAGGTCTGGTGTGTGTGTGTGTGTGTGTGTGTGTGTGTGTGTGTGTGTTTGTATATACTGTATTAAAGCGCGGCGTTACGCGCGCTGCTTGTGAGCAAGGAGGAAGCGGACAAGCGGTAACATATAAACGTCTTTATTGTAAGACTACACTGTAACACTGAACTCCTCCGGGCTGGTCGCCCGGTGTAAATCATGAGGCCACGCCTACCCCTCGGGCGTGGCCACCGCCCACTTGGTGCGTGGAATGATGTCACCACGCCAGTGGGCTTTTGTGTCCGCCACACGCGCCCCCCCAGAATTCCCGCGCACCTGGAGGGCCAGTTTGCGGGGCAGACGAATGACCCGGCCGAAGCGCCCCCTGGCGATCGGCGGCGTCCGGGGTGCAGGGATACCAGGTGGGATGCCCCTGGGATGGGTGCAGGACCGGGGGGCGCCGTGGCGGCGGGGCTGGGCGGTGCCGGGGGTCCGCCCGCAGGAGGGCGGCCCCGACGTGGGGGTCGGGCCACTGGCGGTGGATGGTCCACATCGAGGTGGGCCGGCTTGAGGCGGTCTACCGAAACGCGGTCAGGAGTACCGCCGATGTCCAGGGTGAAGTGCTTCGCCCCGGTCTCCAGCACGCGGAAAGGCCCGTCGTACGGGGGCCGCAGTGGTGTCCGATGGGCATCGTGGCGGACGAAGACGTACTCCGCCGTGCGAAGCTCCGGGGCGACGTGCGTCGGTGGGTGCCCGTGGCATGCCGTTGGCACCGGGGCGAACCTCTGGGCGGTCTCTTGCAGAGCGGAGCGCTGCTGTGCCGCGGACCATGGTGCCGTGGAGTCGGGGAGGAACTCACCCGGCACCCGCAGCGGTTGCCCGAAGACCAACTCCGCCGCGGATGCGCGCAGGTCCTCCTTGGGCGCCGTCCGGAGGCCCAGCAGGACCCAGGGGAGCCTGTCGACCCAGCCGCCGTCGCGGAGGGTGGCCCGGAGCGCGGCCTTCAATGAGCGGTGAAATCGCTCACACAGGCCGTTAGCCTGGGGGTGGTAGGCCGTGGTTCGGTGCAGCCGGACCCCGAGCCCCTGCGCAACCGCCCCCCAGAGCTCCGAGGTGGGCTTCGGCCTGGACGAACCAGACTTCGGCCTGAGCCTCCCAAAATTCCGGAAGTTTGACGAAGGCGGCCATGGCGATGGCGTCGCGTGTGGAAGGATCGCTCCGGCAGATCCAACGTCGAGGGTCACCAGTAAAGCGCGGCGTTACGCGCGCTGCTTGTGAGCAAGGAGGAAGCGGACAAGCGGTAACATATAAACGTCTTTATTGTAAGACTACACTGTAACACTGAACTCCTCCGGGCTGGTCGCCCGGTGTATATCATGAGGCCACGCCTACCCCTCGGGCGTGGCCACCGCCCACTTGGTGCGTGGAATGATGTCACCACGCCAGTGGGCTTTTGTGTCCGCCACACGCGCCCCCCCAGAATTCCCGCGCACCTGGAGGGCCAGTTTGCGGGGCAGACGAATGACCCGGCCGAAGCGCCCCCTGGCGATCGGCGGCGTCCGGGGTGCAGGGATACCAGGTGGGATGCCCCTGGCTGCCCCTGGGATGGGTGCAGGACCGGGGGGCGCCGTGGCGGCGGGGCTGGGCGGTGCCGGGGGTCCGCCCGCAGGAGGGCGGCCCCGACGTGGGGGTCGGGCCACTGGCGGTGGATGGTCCACATCGAGGTGGGCCGGCTTGAGGCGGTCTACCGAAACGCGGTCAGGAGTACCGCTGATGTCCAGGGTGAAGTGCTTCGCCCCGGTCTCCAGCACGCGGAAAGGCCCGTCGTACGGAGGCCGCAGTGGTGTCCGATGGGCATCGTGGCGGACGAAGACGTACTCCGCCGTGTGAAGCTCCGGGGCGACGTGCGTCGGTGGGTGCCCGTGGCATGCCGTTGGCACCGGGGCGAACCTCTGGGCGGTCTCTTGCAGAGCGGAGCGCTGCTGTGCCGCGGACCATGGTGCCGTGGAGTCGGGGAGGAACTCGCCCGGCACCCGCAGCGGTTGCCCGAAGACCAACTCCGCCGCGGATGCGCGCAGGTCCTCCTTGGGCGCCGTCCGGAGGCCCAGCAGGACCCAGGGGAGCCTGTCGACCCAGCCGCCGTCGCGGAGGGTGGCCCGGAGCGCGGCCTTCAATGAGCGGTGAAATCGCTCACACAGGCCGTTAGCCTGGGGGTGGTAGGCCGTGGTTCGGTGCAGCCGGACCCCGAGCCTCTGCGCAACCGCCCCCCAGAGCTCCGAGGTGAACTGGGGGCCGCGGTCGGATGAGATGTCTGAGGGGGCGCCGAACCGGGCGACCCAGGTGGCGATGAAAGCCTGCGCGACATCGGCCGCCGTTGTCGACGCCAAGGGCACGGCCTCCGGCCACCGGGTGGTGCGGTCCACCATGGTGAGGACGTAGGTGAAACCCCGCGAGGGGGGCAGAGGTCCCACCAGGTCCACGTGGACGTGGTCAAACCGGCGTTCCGGCACCGTGAACGGGGCCAACGGGGCCTGGGTGTGCCGGTGCACCTTGGCGCGCTGGCACGCGAGGCACGTCCTGGCCCAGCCACGGACGGCCTTCCGGAGGCCATGCCAGACGAACTTGTCGGCGATCAGCCTTTGGGAGGCCCTCGCGCCCGGGTGGGACAGGCCGTGGATGGCGTCAAACACCTGGCGCTGCCAGCCCGCGGGTACAATGGGGCGAGGACGCCCGAGGGAGACGTCGCACAAGAGGGCCGCGCCCGCGCCGTCGAACGGCACCTCGGTGACGCGGAGGCCCGCGACGGCGGTCCGCAAGGCCTGGACGTCGGGGTCAGCGGCCTGGTCTGCTGCCATCCGGGCATAGTCGATGCCGAGGTGGACTGCGTGGGCGACGGCCCGGGAAAGGCAATCCGCCACCGGGTTGTCCTTCCCCGCGACGTGCTGGATGTCTGTCGTGTACTCGGACACGGCCGAGAGGTGACGCTGCTGCCGGGCCGACCACGGCTCGGTGACCTTGCCCATCGCGAAGATCAGCGGCTTGTGGTCGACGAAGGCAGTGAACGCCCGGCCCTCGAGCAGATGGCGGAAGTGCCTGACCGCCAAGTGAAGTCCGAGCAACTCGCGGTCGAAGGTACTGTAACGGCGTTCGGGCGGGCGAAGCTGCCGGCTAAAGAACGCCAGCGGTTGCCAAGCTCCACGCACCCATTGCTCGTGCACCGCGCCCACCGCGTAGTCCGAGGCATCGGTGGTGAGGGCAATCGGTGCATCGGGCGCCGGGTGCGCGAGCATGGTGGCGTTAGCCAAGGCGAGCTTCGCGCCCGTGAACGCCGTGTCCATCTGCTCGGTCCAGGTAACGTCGCCTTTGCCCGGCTTACCTCGGAGAGCTTCGTGCAGGGGGCGCAGGAGCTGGGCGATACGGGGCAGGAACCGATGGTAAAAGTTCACCATGCCCAGGAACTCCTGCAGCCCTCTGATCGTGCGGGGGCGCGGAAACCCCTTCACCGCCTCCACCTTGGCCGGCAGGGGGACGGCGCCGTGCCTGGTGACACGGTGCCCCAGAAAATCGATTGTGGCGGCGCCGAACCGGCACTTTGCGGGGTTCACAATCAGGCCATGCTGGCCCAGGCGTTCGAAGAGCGTGCGGAGGTGGCGTAGGTGCTCTTCGCGGGACGTGCTGGCGACGAGGATATCGTCCAGGTAGACGTAGACAAAATCCAAGTCGCGCAGGACGCTGTCCATCAGTCGCTGGAATGCCTGAGCCGCATTCTTCAGACCGAAGGGCATGCGCAGGAACTCGAAGAGTCCGAATGGCGTGATGACCGCCGTCTTCGGGACGTCCTCCGGCCTGACGGGGACCTGATGGTAGCCGCGTATGAGGTCCACCTTCGAGAAGAAGGACCTGCCCGCCAAACGGGCGGAAAAGTCCTGAATGTGGGGGACGGGGTAGCGGTCGGGAGTCGTGGCGTCATTGAGACGGCGATAGTCCCCGCACGGTCGCCATCCCCCGCCGGGCTTCGGCACGATGTGCAGCGGCGACGCCCAAGCGCTCTCTGAGCGCGAACGATGCCGAGTCGCTCCAGGGTAGCGAACTCCGCTTTTGCCACCGCCAGCTTCGTCGGCTCGAGGCGGCGTGCCCGGGCGTAGACCGGTGGCCCGACGGTGGGGATGTGATGGGCCACCCCGTGCTTGACGGCCCCCGCCGAGAAGGTGGGCCGCGTGAGGGCCGGGAAGCTGGCGAGGAGGCGGGTGAATGCGTCCGCTGCCGGAAGCGTACAGACCAACGTGGCCGGAACCGAATCGTTCGGCAAGCCGCTTGGCAAGCCGCTCGTTGAGCTGGGCAACGCACACGCGAGCGAGCTGAACGTCTCGGCCTGGACAAGCCGTCTGCGCTTGACGTCGACCAGGAGCCCATTAGCGCACAGGAAGTCCGCGCCAAGCAGTGCCATGGGCACGTCGGCGGTGACGAACGTCCATCGGAAAACCTGCCCTCCAAACCGCAGAGAGAGGCAGCGTTTTCCGTACGTACGGATGGGCGTCCCGTTCGCGGCAAGCAGCGCGGGGCCCCCACCCACGGCGTGCTTGTCTGACGTGCCGGCGGGAATGACACTCACCTGCGCTCCCGTGTCGCACAGGTAACGGCGCCCGGAGAAGGTGTCCGTTATGAACAGCAGGCTGCTCGAACGGCCGGCGCTCATCGCCACAATTGAGCGCCGGCCCGGGCATTTCCCGACCCGTTGAAGGAGCACGGCGGATGACACCGCCGAGCTTCGTGGCCGAACTTGGCGTGGAACCAGCACCAGGTGGTGGAGCTGGAGGAGCGCGGCTGGCTCCGCCAGGCCGGTGGAGTCGACGGGTTTCCCCGCGGTGGCGGTTTTCGCCGAGGCGGTGGGCGGGGCGTGGCGGCGTTCACGAGGTGCGTATCAGCATGCTGCTGAACTTCAGCATGCTGTAGAAGATGATGCTGTGGAACATCAGCGTCGAAGGCCGTGACGGCCACGCCAACGCTCGCCCGCGTGTCCGAAGCGGCGAAGTACTTGTCCGCCTCGGCCGCCAATGCTCGGGGTTCCGTTAGCCCGGTCCCGGCCAACGCGAGGCGAACCTGCGCTGGAAGTTGGCGACGGAAAAGCGCCCGGAATAGCGAACCGGGGGCTTCGTCGCCCAACAGTGACAGCATATGGTCCATTCGGACCGACGGGCGCGTCTCACCGAGCTCGGGGAGATCCAGGAGGCGGTCGGCCCGTGCATCGTCCGTGAGGCTGAACGTGGCTAGGAGTAGCCGCTTGAGTGCCTCGTACTTGTGGCCGTCCGGTGGGTGGCGAAGGACGGACACAACTCGAGCGGCCGTGCCGGGCCCGAGGGAGGCGACGACGTGGCAGTAGCGCGTGTCATCGCCGGTGAGGTGCCGAAGCTGAAATTGGGCTTCGGCCTGGACGAACCAGACTTCGGCCTGAGCCTCCCAAAATTCCGGAAGTTTGACGAAGGCGGCCATGGCGATGGCGTCGCGTGTGGAAGGATCGCTCCGGCAGATCCAACGTCGAGGGTCACCAGTAAAGCGCGGCGTTACGCGCGCTGCTTGTGAGCAAGGAGGAAGCGGACAAGCGGTAACATATAAACGTCTTTATTGTAAGACTACACTGTAACACTGAACTCCTCCGGGCTGGTCGCCCGGTGTATATCATGAGGCCACGCCTACCCCTCGGGCGTGGCCACCGCCCACTTGGTGCGTGGAATGATGTCACCACGCCAGTGGGCTTTTGTGTCCGCCACAGTATATTGTTATGTCTGGTGGGAAATGATATGTAGTGCAGATAGAGCTGAGTAGGTAACATGCTTCGAGGTGTTGCGGTAAGGAAAACTACCTGTAATAGGTTCATGTGTAGGCGTTTTGTGGGGTAAGCAGTATACTTGTGAACCTACCAGGAGGTTCGTGTGTTAAGTAGAGATAGGGATTAAAGAGTAGCGCCCCTGTGTGTCCTCACCTGGTTAGCCAAACTTTTGTCCATTTTGGCACTGCACACCACATAGACATTCCGACAAGTCCTTAGTGCAACACTAAATAACGCCCTCCTCCCTGACATGACTTAGTAAGAAACCAGGCCAGGACACCGCCGCATGGCCGCCGCCATTTACACCTCCGACAGGCCTATATACCTTGAGTACCACGCGCTATGACCAAGGAACAGAGAACGAGTGTTGGGGTGGCGCGGTGGGCGTGCACCTGGACGAGCCGGCGAGTCGGTGGAGGAGACTGATTGGTTGGCAGTGCGCCAAGGCTGACGTCACCAGCCAGCAGATATTAACGAGCGCCAAACGCCATTTCGGGCAGTTGGTTTGAGACGCGGCAGGACTTTAGTTGGAGTGAGCGAGTTGGTCGAGAGGAGTTGCGCAGCACGAGTTAGTTGAGTGCAGATTCCTGGCCCTGGCAGTCCCGGTGCGATCTCGAGTGGGGAGAGTCCTGTCCCTGGTTGCATTGGTTCGCAGTTCACGGCCTGAGTTGACGAGTAGTTGAGTTACTCTCTTGGTGTTTGGACATCTATGCTCGTGCTCTGGCAGTCTCTAGCGGCGCTCGGTTTTCTTCGTCTGGCGCAGCCCGAGTTGGGTCGTGGCCCGGGTGGAGTTCACTTGCTTTTGACCTCGTTTGGAGTCGCCGGCCTGCGTTGGATGCACGGTGCTTTTTTCGTGGTGCTGGGAGCGGTGCTCGGTGCTTTGGAGTTTGGAGCGAGCGACCTCGTGGTGTGCGATCGGCGCTTGTGGAGCTTGGAGCGAGGCCTCGTGGGTACATCGGGGCCGAACGGGGCCATGTTGGACGGCAGCCAAAGACAAGATGACAAAGATGATGAATATATTTTTTAGACAGTATGTAATAGATGAATCAATGTCCATAAACTTTTGTCAGAAGAAGAATCACAAATTTTAATTCCCGAGGAGGATAAACACTTTTGTTTACGAGGGAATAAACAGTAAGGAACAATAACCTTTATCAACCAAGAAGAGCATACAACAATTCACGAAAGCACATTGCAAGATTCACAAAAAGTCCCAAGTGAAAATCCTGGTACAGTAGAGATGAACATCAAAGGAAACATTATAAGGATACACCAAATAACAGCAGCATGCACAGTATACAGTCAACATACAGTGTAGACAAACCAAGTAAAATCCTAAGTACAACATATACAACATTTTCAAACCTAGTGAAAATCCTAAGTACAACAAACCAACATTTTACAAACCCAGTGACAATCCTAAATATTTGGACCTCAGTCCTGACCTTTATACAAGTTGAAAGTGGGAGGAGAAAGTGGAGAGGGAGGAGCGAAGAAAGGGGAGGAGAGCAGTAGGATTGGTTAGGCAAAGTGTAGGGGGGAGGGAGCAAGGATCGAGGGATACAATGTGATTGGTCGAGTGAAATGTTCGAGCAGAGGGATATCCCGCTGATTGAGGAATGCATATTAAAATATCCTGAATGAGGAAGATATGTTCTTCCAGACTCTGCGGCGCCAAGATTCTCCCAATTCTGCTTGGAGATTTTCAAGGACCTGTAAAGTCCTTCACTTCATGTGAATGTAACTACAAAAACTATATATATATTTACTAATTAAACTTTAAATATTATCTTAGAAACAAGCATATCAAATTCATCTTTGTCAACCACAAAACTCATTTTAACATTAGTAAGTCGAATATAATATAACATTACATTACAAAACCAATATATATTTTGCAGTGTAAGAAAAGTAAACATATATATTGTTATGGTTTTCCGCCGCCCTTCCTACCCTTACCAAGGGGAGATTAAGCCCCTTGTTCTTTCTGGGCCGGCGTAACCGAGACTTGAAATGGCCCTTCAGGGCAAACGCAAGGTAGGGTTTCGGGACCAAGTCTCACACATACCTAAATACCTGCGCCGCCACGGCAGCGGGGAAGCAAGCCTCGCACGAGCGACATGTAATTTGAGTACACCGAGCGGATTGCGTACCACATGGTCCGTGCAGTTTTCCAGTATTGGAACCCGATTCGAGTGGTTCTATTCGTACCACGCTTAGTCAATGATGGAAGGGACGAAACGGTCGAATAAAGGAATAACAGGATTTAATTATTATTTACACTTATACGTACAATTCGGTAGAAAGCAGACACAGAGCAGAACTTAAGCAGTCTTATACTTAGGCCCAGACACGGGCCCGATCACACTCACAAAGGGGAAATGCAGGCAGGATGATGTTCACGCGCTGCCTTGGTCGTCCAGGAACAGCGGCCCGGCGTGCTCTCCATGGTCCCAGCACGTCCCGCGAAGATGGCAAGCAGATGGTGGAAAGGATGCTCGTAGCGCATCTCTCGAACAAAAGGGGCAGATGAGGCAGGAAGGTGGGAGGGAATGTTCGCGTCTCTCGGCGGCTTTCCACAGCGCGTTGAGTCACCAGCGTGCTATCACTCGCGTAACCCAATGCAATAGAGGCTCAGCCTCAGGCTCAACCGAGCGTCACTTTAATACGAGCGCTTATACATGGTTCATGCGCGTCTTTCTCCGAACTCGTAACTCTCATCAATACGCGCCTCTCCAATAGCTCAATGCACAAGCTCACCTCTCCCCGAACTCCACTCAACACACTCTTCAACTGCCAACTCTACTGCCAACTCTCGTGGGGGCTTTGCGCAACGGGTTATATTGACATGCCCTGAGCCCTTTCGAACGTTCCAACCATGCCCTGTGACGCATTGCTGCAGCCACTCCCTGTGAGCCCTGATTGGCGGCTTGCGCTTACCGTCAGCTTCTTCGCCGCCATCATTCGGTCCCGACTCGACCCGCCAGGCCTGCCTCATGTTAATTCGTGCCAAAAAGCCAAAGGCAGCATAAGGAGGCAATGGAGGCATAAGGCAATGGAGGCGGCATAAGGCAATGAAGCAATGAAAAGGACCTAACTCTCATTATTCTACTCAACGCAAAACTAACACAGGAAAAGGACTATGCTCACAAATACTAAGAGATAACTGCACTATCGCCAGGCTACATGTTGTAATGTGACTAACTATGAGGGGGAAATTTAACCTCTATTGTACAAAACTCAAAACCGCAACACTACCCCTCTCCCTCGTCAGACTCGTCCCCGAGTCGAACCCAACAAAATTGGAACGACCGGTTTTGAGAATGATCTGGAAAATTACTTTTACTTTTACATGTGACATATAGATGTGGTTCCCCCTAGCATTTACTCTAACCCGTGTATGCGACAGTTTTAAAACACTAAATATGTCCCCCCTATTGCGTTCAGTAGCTACTCTAACAGAATCATGCCCACAATTAACCGAATCCGGAATTTGTCAAATTAAACATATAGCCGGTGGGCAGCATTTTATATACAAGCACAGAAAACTTACTTATTTACAGTTCTATGACCCAGGACCTGTCCTTTTTGGATAGAAGATTGGAGGGGAAAGAAAGCACAGCAAAGCACAAAAACACACTCATCATCATCACATTTGCTGCTTGCTTCTTGCGTCTTGCTTCTTGCATCTTCTGTGTGCATATATAAAACCGGCTAGCCCCCGGACCGGCATACAGGCCATTCCTGCTCTTCAGGGCTAACTAAACTTACAAATCTTCTCG
The DNA here is from genome assembly GCF_964187855.1 of Myxine glutinosa. Lineage (NCBI taxonomy): Eukaryota > Metazoa > Chordata > Myxini > Myxiniformes > Myxinidae > Myxine > Myxine glutinosa. The sequence continues at coordinate 28,407,617 of NC_136274.1, forward strand.
TCCCTAGCACACCATAATAAAAATGTACAACAAAATGCGTTCCATTTTATTTCTCTGACAGGCAGGGCCAACCCTATGTGGTCAGACTGCGTGACATTCATGCCACTCAAAACAAGTGGTCAGAAGATGTAAGGTGATGCTGCAGCAAGGTGCTGTACAGCAGAGGTGTAAGGCCACAAAACTTGTGGTCCATAGTGTGTGTGGTGTGCAGCAAAGTGTTTGTGGCAGCAAATTTCTGCACAGGTGCAGCAAAGTTACAACAAAAGGATATGGCAGCAAAGTGCCATGCGGTTCGGCTGCACATATGTAGCAAAGTGCAGCAGGGATGCTGCACAGGTCGATGGTGCTGCACAGTTCCACCTCCAAAATGGTCCTGGGGTGGGGGGAGAGACAAAGCACGACCAGCAAAGCGGAAAGGGCGCAAAGGTACACAGTAAAACAAGGTAATGCAGCACAAGGGGCGCGGAAGAGCAAGCAGAGCAGGCTCGTCCCTAGCCGTCCGCACCCACCAACGTCGGCTTACACTACCCTAGCCCTTCCTTGTATTTACAAATTAGTCTCTACGTCTTGTCTCCCATATCCCCCTCTATACCGAATTCGTCTCCCAATCCCTCCCAGGAAGGAAGGAATGGAACAAACACAATGTCCCATTACGCCATGATGCATCTTACACTCAAACAGTTCACTTGGTCCTGGTGTGGAGTTTCGTCCTCCTAGGGGCATGGCTGTGGATGGCGCGAAGGGATTTCTCTCATCCTAACTACTCTAATGACATTTACTTTTAACCTACCCGGGGTTGTACCCTGCCAATCATCTTTAAACTATGTGGTTCTAAAAACCGAATTCCCATTGCCCACTCTGTGATGCCATCCGAATTTGGGTCTCACTCCCCAATTTTTCTCTCTGTGCCCTTGAGCAATTTCGGGGCTGGGTCGTGTGGCTCCACTAGCAGGTCCAATTACCTGCGCACCTCCGCCACTGAAGTCGCCACCTGAGCTTACCTGCTCCTGCGACTACCTAAACCGGGGAAGGCCACTCCTGGCACTTTACCCCCTGATGCCCGCCTTGGCATTGGGTAACCCGGGTCCTTCCTTTGGATCCTCGGGCCCCACTGAACAACTCACAACTACTCTGACTGGATCCCAGAGCCTACCTGCGGCCTCACCTGGCCGACAAACTGCCAGTGGCGGAGTGCCCCAATAACCATACGCACCAATTAAACCACACGCCCAGCCATTTCACTGATTCATGCACCCTCCAAAGCACTACTTGCCACTACCTGCACCACAGGTGTCAATATCCATACAAACTTTGCCTTCGCCCTCTACCTGGCTTTACACTACCCCCCCCCCCCGGGCATCCGTGAATGGGTTCCATCTCCCCCCCATTCACTCCTTCACACCATGCATTCCACACCTTCTATTCCCACACCAAGCATTCCACACCATTTATTCGCACACCATTTATCTCACACACCACTTGTCTCGCACACCTTTTGTGCTCACACACCTCTTCCCATACACTTCAACACAATTCCTTTTGTTCTCCATACACAATTCCTCAAACACTACTACACAACTCCTCACACACACAGCATCATCTAGCTAACTGTTTTTCCCCTAAAACTCGTGCTGCCCGGTCGTCCCGTTACATTATGCACTTCCTTCGTCATTATCAACCATCTAAACTACCTATGTCCTCACTATAGGTACAATGTCACTACTTAAATCTCATGTCCTCTACAGTCTGCTAAATCCCTAACAATTATCCTAGCCCTCCTTCGGCTAGCTTCGGTGCCCCATGGAGGTAACCATTGCTGGCCCCCCATGTGCCTGTCACTGCCATCCCCCTAATCTAATGCTCATGGGCCCTGGAGCGTGTGAGGAATGGTCAAACTACCATTCCTCCACGTAGGGTACATTCCTCTCATCCGTCCGCTACACTTGAGCCTCTTCGTGCGGAAATACATCATCACAGCTCGACTTTGAAAGGCCGACCGATCCATTTGGGTGGTTTGTCTCCTGTAGGTTGGGTCCGTCCAGCTTTTTCGATCCAGGGGAGGAGACATGGATGGACCGAGGTGCAGGGGCCCATCTCTGCGCGGGGCCTCGCGGTCGCACGCACGATGGCCCAACCGCCCACAGTCGGAGCACCGCATCCGCAAAGGCGTGCGGCTCCGAAATCTCCTACCTCCCCTTGAACCTCACCGATTGCCTTTGCCGCCACGGCGCGGCACCAACCATACAGGGCGGGGGCCGGCACAGGTCGTGCACGGCGGTCCTTGTGAAACAGCCACACCACCGATCCCGGCCGGTCCCTGCCGCACACAACTCACCGAGGGCTCACGTCAGCTATCCATCGCGCTAAACGCTACCCCGGTCGGTGTCGATGCTTGAGCCGCATTCTCACCACTCGTGACCCACTCTGCACTCGCACACCGAGGCATCCCTGCGCCTCCCATACATTCTGTTACACACTCTCCTTCCACATCCTCTGGTGTGCATTCTCACTCACACACCGTACTCACACCTGCACACCTAGGCACACTCACACCTTTCACAAACTCCGTTACACACTCTTCCCGCACACAGTCTGTAACACCCATTGGTGTGCACTCTCCTGTTGCACACCCAATCCTCGCACACTTTTTCTCCACGCACTCTTCTCGTGCACATTCCGTCATACACTCTCGTTCGTACTTCGGCGCACACTTTTCTCTCTCACACCCGTGCTCCGGTGCACACTTTTCTCACATGCGCACCCGTCACCCTCGTACACCGCTCCCCCAACACTATATATCGCTCCCCCAACACTATATCTCGCTCCCCCAACACTATATCTCGCTCCCCCAACACGATATCTCGCTCCCCCAACACTATATATCGCTTCCCCAACACTATATCTCGCTCCACCAACACTATATCTCGCTCCCCCAACACTATATCTCGCTCCCCCAACACTATATCTCGCTCCCCCAACATGCTATCTCGCTCCCCCCAACACTATATCTCGCTCCCCCAACACTATCTCTCTCTCCACAAACACTATATCTCGCTCCCCCAACCCTACATCTCGCTCCCCCAACACCATCTCTCGCTCAACAAACACAATCTCTCGCTCCCCCAACACGAAATCTCGCTCCCCCAACACGATATCTCGCTCCCCCAACACTATATATCGCTCCCCCAACACTATATCTCGCTCCACCAACACTATATCTCGCTCCCCCAACACTATATCTCGCTCCCCCAACAATATATATCTCGCTCCCCCAACACGATATCTCGCTCCCCCAACACTATATCTCGCTCCCCCAACACTAGCTCTCGCTCCACAAACACTATCTCGCTCCCCCAACACTACATCTCGCTCCCCCAACACCATCTCTCACTCAACAAACACAATCTCTCGCTCCCCCAACATTATATCTCGCTCCCCCAACACTACATCTCGCTCCCCCAACACTATATCTCGCTCCACAAACACTACATCTCGCTTCCCCGACACGAAATCTCGCTCCACAAACACTATATCTCGCTCCACAACCACTATATCTCGCTCCACAAACACTTTTTCTCGCTCCAAAAACGCTATCTCATGCTCCATAAACACTGCATCGCGCACCACAAACACTATATCTCGCTCCACAAACACGATCCCATGCGCCACAAACACTATATCTCGCTCCACAAACACTGTCTCTCGCTCCACAAACACTATATCTCGCTCCACAAACACTATCTCTCGCTCCACAAACACTATATCTCGCTCCACAAACACTATCTCTCGCTCCACAAACAATATATCTCGCTCCACAAACACTATCTCTCGCTCCACAAACACTATATCTCGCTCCACAAACTCTATCTCTCGATCCACAAACTCTTTCTCTCGCTCCACAAACACTATATCTCGCTGCACAAACACTATATCTCGCTCCACAAACACTATATCTCGCTCCACAAACACTATCTCTCACTCCACAAACACTATATCTCGCTCCACAAACACTGTCTCTCACTCCACAAACACTATATCTCGCTCCACAAACACTATCTCTCGCTCCACAAACACTATCTCTCTGTCCACAAACACTACCTCTCGCACCACAAACACTATATCTCGTGTATCACCACAAACACAAACACTGTCTCTTGCTCCACAAACACTACATCTCGCTCCACAAACACTATCTCTCACTCCACAAACACTATATCTCGCTCCACAAACACTATCTCTCGCTCCACAAACACTATCTCTCGCACCACAAACACTATAGCTCGTGTATATACTGATACGGCAACTCCCTGCTCATAACTCGGGTACAATGTTCACAATCCGTCCTCCCCTCATAACTGAGGTGGGGGCATCGCGCAAGGGGTTATATTACCACGCCCAGCGAACCCTCTGGAATCTCCAGCCACACCCTATCAGGCGATCTTACTCGAGCCCTGGTTGGCCGGTGATGTCTTACCGGCTCCGCCTTGATGGTCGCTTGACGTGGCCGCACCTCCACCCTTGCACTCCGCCCCCTTTTTGGGCCTTACCTCGTGGCTTTTGGGCTGGTTCGAGCGAGCAACTGGCAGCTAACGCTGCCGGCCCAATGCGTAACAAACTGCGAGGGCGATGGAGTACAGACAGGGCAGCGCTTAATGGCGTCGCTTGGAGGGAGGCTGCAAAATCGACAAGGGTGCCTACTCTTATTTGTTTTACGCAATGCAGATGCAACTATTGGGAATGGCCTTATCCTAAACACATACTATGAAATAACTGACGTCCTAAGGTGACCTACGTGTTGCTTGTGGCCTACCTATGGGGTGCAACCTTTAACCTTTAATGATGTTACCTGTGCTGGGTTCTCAAAACCGCAACACTATATATATATATATATTGTTACCGTTTTCCACTGCCCTTCTTCCCCTTATCAAGGGGGGATTAAGCCCCTTGTTCTTTCTGGGCCTGGCGGAACCGAGAGACTTGAAATGCCTCTTCCGGGCAAACGCTAGGTAGGGTTTCGGGACCAAGTCTCGCTCGTACCTAAATACCTGTGCTGCCACAGAAGCGGGGAACCAAGCCTCACACGAGCCACGTGTGATTTGAGTACGCCGAGCGGATTGCGTACCATGTGGTCCGTGCAGTCACCGTTGATATTGGACCCCGATTAGAGCGGTTCTATTCGTACCACGCTTAGTCAATGAGGGAAAACACGAGAACAATCGAATGGAAGGAAGAATACAGGTTTAATCATTATTCCCAATATTATGTACAATGATCGGTAGAAGCAGAGACACAGAGCAGAACTTAATCAGTCTTATCCTTAAGCCCAGACTCGGGCCCGTTCACACTCACACAGGAAATTGCAGCCAGGATGATGTTCAGGCCAAACGCGCCGACTTGGTCATCCAGGAACGGCCCCGCCCGGCTCTCCTCGGTCCCAGCACGTCCCGCGAAGATGGCCAGCAAGCGGTGGAAGGATCCTCGTAGTACGTCCCTCGAACAAAAGGCAGCCGATGAGGCAGGAAGGCAAAGTACGCATCTCTCAGCGCGGCTGGCGGTTCCACAGCGCGTTTTGCAACCAGCGCGCCATCACTCGCGTAACTCAATGCACTATAACAGCTCGGCTTCAAGCTCAACCGAGCGTCACTTTCATACGAGTGCGTATCCTGGTTCATGCGCGTCTTTCGCCGATCCCGTATCTTTCAAAGTCCTTTACTGCTGACCGCGCTCCTTCCACTTCTCACTCAATGCCAACTCAGTCCTCGTACCTCAATTGCTGGTGGGGGCTTTGCGCGACGGGTTATATCGACACTCCCTGAACCTTCTCGAACCTTCCAACCATGCCCTGTGACGCAGTGCTGCTGCCACACCCTCTGAGCCCTGATTGGCGGCTCGCGCTTACCGTCAGCTTCTTTGCCGCCCTCATTCTGTCCCGACCCGACCCTCCAGGCCGGCCTCGTGTTAATTCGCGCCAAAAAGCCAAAGGCAGCATAAAGAGGCATGAGGCAATGGAGGCAGGATAAGGCAATGGAAGTACGAGAAGGACCTATTCTCCTTACTCTACTCAACGCAGAACTAACACAGAAAAAGGACTATGCTCACAAATACTAAGAAATAACGGCACTATCGCGAGGCTACATGTTGTTTGTGTGACTAACTATGAGGGGGAAATTTAACCTTTATTATACAACAACAACAGGCATTTTAAGGCCATTTTCCCTGCAAGAGCGGGGGTTAGCCTTGCGGTCCCCATGACAATGTGACAATGACAATTAACCTTTATTATACAAAACTCAAAACCGCAACAATATATATATATATCTATCTATAATTCCAGTAATCTCTGTATGTGTGTTTGTTTGTTTGTTTGTTTGTCTGTGACCGCTGTTTCTCGACAACCACGGGTCCGATATACTTTAAACTTGCCAGGTATATTGCTGGGGACCCGAGGATGTGCCTTTTCAAGGTTTCATATTAATCGGACAATTACTTACCGAGCTATGTCCAAAAAACGATTCAACCAATCAGAGAGCAGCGAGCTATCGCGTGTGCCGAACGTGGCGAACACACTCTGCCTCGGACGGCACATTTGAGAGCGTATTCATTTATTTCACGTTGGAAAACTATGTTGCCGTTAAACTATGTTTTAAAACTAATTAAAACTACTATCTATAATTCCACGGGTCCGATAAAAAACACCGTACTCGCAAGCCGTTCGCTTTGGACCAAACCATTTCATGTAAATAGAGGGGGGGGGATTGTCACCGTACTCGCAAGCCGTTCGCTTTGGACCAAACCATTTCATGTAAATAGAGGGGGGGGGATATAATTTTAGATATATATATAGTACGGGCATGCCCTAGTATATGTAAATAAAAATATTTTATATATGTTTATTTATATATAATTTTAAAACAAAAACTATGGCACTTAGGTGGAATTTGTTTTGAAAGCCATTAATTAGATGTATTGGTCGATGTATATTCCTAGCTTTCAGCCAGTTTTCAGCTAGCTTCAATGCCTTTTCATTTTTATATGAGTGCCAACACATTTTGGGCGGACAGACGGACAGACACAAACATTAATTTGAGAGTTTTCTTAATAAAACTCAAGGATGTGGAAACGGATGTTGCTGAAATTTGGAACATATTACCTCAACGTACAAAGCATTTACTTCTGAAATTTGCAGCCGATTTCGTCCAGTAGAAGCCAAGAAACGTGTTTTCAGTCCCCATATTAAAGCTGCATACAGAGAAACGATCCCTTCTAATGAAATAATATAAATTATAATTATATATATAATATAAATAATATAAATTATTTATAATATATAATTAATATAATATATATAATATATATATAATTAATTATATATATATATATATATATATATATATATATATATAAATATATAAATATATATATATATATATATATATATAAAACCTAATTATATATAATATAAATTATAATAATATAAATTATAAAATAAATCTTACTATAATTCACCAAATGTCCGTCTGTCCGTTCGAAGGTACCGCAAAAACGGCTGAACCGATCGCAACGATATTTTGGGTGGGTATTCCTGTGACCCCTTGGAGTAAAATAGGCTGTATTGTTTTTCCAATTTTTTCCCAATTTTCCAATTTTTCCAATTTTCCAGTTTTTCCAAACACGAGGGAATAATATTTACCGATATGAACAGTGATGTGGCTTTTGTTGAAATTCTACGTACCAGGAGAGAGTAGATCGACTCCTGACGAACTCTTCCGATATAAACGTGTGGCTCCGAAGTAACATGGCAGCGTGTGCAAAGCGACTGAGAAACAGGTGTAGCGGCCGCTTCCGTGTTACAGATTCGATGCGCACTCTTCACACATAAACGTGCGACTGAGAAAGACCTGTAAAGGCCGCTTCCGTTTTGCAGAATTCAATCTTTTGTTCAAAATGGGCGCCATGTACTGTTTAGATTTTGATGATTTGCGTGTGATATGATTCAACGGATGTTTATATGAATCGTTTAAAATAAAAAAAGCCTTCAATTGCTGATATTTTGTCTTTTCATTTGGGCTTCCCAATTGAAGCCCCGCCCATAGGGCGGGTACCGTTGCTAGTGGTGCAAATGTGAGAAACCAAAAGAGAGCCTCGGCCCACCGCGAAGGAAGAAAACCTAAAGAGGGCCTTGGCCGACATTCCACAACATGGTCAAGGATGGATGTGGATGCCTTTTACTAGTAATTAAAATATAAAGAGTCGAGCGCTTTGCGTCTCCCTTTGATTTTACGCCACGACCAGTGCTCAACCACAAGGCCCTAACATCTTAAGCCAACCACCTTAACCATTAAGCCAACACGAGGCTTAGATATCCCATGGATTTCTCTTCACGTTTCCCTCACAGGTGTGTAGCCATGACCGCACCACTCGGACTCATCCAGTGGCGACTTAATGACAGATTCCAACCACAGGAACGAATCCGCCCTTAGAAGATTTCGCTGTTTTATCAGAAAGCAAAGTACAAATCACATTTTGAATGTTCTATTTTCAAATGAAAGAAAATGTATCGTGTTTGGTGATGGTGACGCCGTGAAAGGTTAAAGGTGGGGGAACTTGGACAAGGTGGGTTCAGAGGTCGTCAAAATGGCGGAACTAGGACTGCTCGGTGCCTGAGGCCGGAGGGTGAGATGGTCGTCACATGTTTGTTGGACGGATCTGTGGCCGATAAATTAATGGTCGGACTCATAAGTGTACAAGACGAAGACAAGAAGGACCCAGCGGACAGGACAGGTGCAACTGCGACGGTTGTTCCATGCACAGGTAACCAGAAACACTTCATGGAGCAATATGAACCAGTTTATTTTTTCGTTACTTGTCCAAACCATAAAAGATAAACACGTTCCAAACACAAAACCGACAATATATGCACAAGTAAAACCCGAGAGCACAATGTTTTTAACGTTTCACAAAATGAAGATTAAACACCACACAGTACAATGAATGAATGAATGAATGAATGATCGATCGAATGATCGTTTTAAGGCTATTTTTCCCCACTAGAGCGGGTGTTAGCCTGAGTACAATCAATCAACATCAATCAACAGTACAATCAATGAATTAATTAAAATTAATTAATTATTCAATTAGGCCTACAATCAGAATTGAACAAGAGAAAGTGAAACATGAATGCGTCAGAAAAGTGAACTGATGAAGAAACCCATGAATGATGGAATGTGAGTGTTGAACATTCTACTCAGTATGGAATCGATTGATCTGATTACATGTTCAGGGATGATTATGTATATTGTGAAACGTCAAAGATCACTCACAAAGGTACCCAGTTTACCTATTGTTAAGCTAACCAAACATGGGAAATTGTTGGGCCTACAGTATTAGGACTGGGCTGGGATCCCAGGCCTGAAAGAAGGTGTTTAGGTCGGGAGCGACAGAGCCGTCTGGAAGTCGAGTGTTTCCTCCTTCAGTTCCGTCGTAACTCCCACATAGTCCGCACATCTCTCCAGAATAAAGTTCCTCGCTCTCCAGCTCCACCTGCAAGCGGCGCCAACCTGGGGAGAACGAGAGTACATGAGATTAGGCTGCAGGGTGAAGTCAGGTTGGGGTGTGGGGATGTTAATTCATTCCTAACATTCCTTCCTGTCCCACACTTCAATTTTGGATGGATTTAGGGTTTTCCTGAGCTCTATTGTTGGATTTATGGGTTCAAGTGTGAGTTTAAGTGATCCGCTCCGGTAAGATGGTACTATAGTGAGGATATTGAGTTGTGAGTGTCAGGTACCGTTGTATTTGACGGTGAAATAGTTCTTGGTGTGCAGCACAGAAACAGGAAAATTTTCATACAAGATGTGGAAGTCCCCACTTGGGTCATAATATGGCAGCTGAACAAAAACTCCATCAACCTGAAAGGGAGAAATCCAAGTAACATTTCCAACATTGATGAGGATGCTTAGGAGATGAGAAAATGGAGGAAAAAATAACTGTAATAATTAATGTAGTTAATGTAAATGAGTATCTACCCAGGGTAGAATCCCATCAGTACCTCAGTGCCCTTTCCATGGATGAAACTGATGTTCTTGCCGTAAACTATGATGTCGGCTCGGGTGGTGGATGAGACAAAGGGATTGGGTTCACGATCGATGTGTATGAACACCTCCCATGTACGTGGTTGTCCGGTCGGGCAGTGTGCGGCCAAAAGCCTCGTTCCGATGCCCATGGACGTGAAGTGGAAATTTTGAAAGTTTTTGAAATGCGGATCACCACTGGCATGGCATTCGGCTGCAATGAGAGGGGGTTAAGGGGTGAACCTCGGGCGACAAGCTTGCGGCTGTAAGTCAAGATGCACAAATGTTTATGTCATGGAGTTGAGAATCTTTAATGTGGGAAACAGGACATCTTCCAATGTGAATCCTTCAGCAAAAATGACGGATAGGGAAAGAGGATGTGGAGCTGGGTTGGTGAGAGGAGAATATTGGGTTTGACCACGTATCCTAAAAACATTTTCCACTGTGTAAAGTCCAGAACCATATTTTTTGCTTCGTGTGTAAGTTTACTTCACAGACAACTCCAGTTATTACTGGGAAGTCCCCTGTGTATGGTGGTGTGTATTATAATAATTAATTTATTAAGTTTATGCAATGTGTGTCTTGCACAACACCACGGCGGTCGTCAAACTCTTTTGAGTATTCAATGGTACGGTGATTCTTTTGAAGGAAAATAAACATAAGGGCAATACCCCTGATGTACGCCTGGTGGAATAAACAGGATACTGCACTGACTTGACCAAAGTTATTTTAAACCAATTTCAATGGTTGCTAGAAGACGGGGCAGCAAGTCGAATCATACTAACATAATCATAAGACTTTAAACAAACAAACAAAAAAATACTTATTTTGGGGGGCAACCCCCAACCCCCGCCCTCCCCCAACCCCGTATACCTCCTCAGACCACAATTTTTCTTATGCCTTGAACGAACATTGGTACATCATGGGTGATGAAGATTGCGGTGAAGTCTCATCAAAATTGTGTGTGTAGTTTCTGAGAAGAAAGCAAATACCTATTTTAGGGGGCAACCCCCCCCCCCCCCATAGACCTCAAAGGGGCAGATTTTTTTTCATGCCGTGAACAAACTTTGGTACAGCACGGGTGGTGAATGTTGTGGTTAAGTTTCATCGAAATAGAGTGTGTAGTTTCAGGAAAGAAAGTAAATATCTATTTTGGGGGGTCAAACCTGAACCCACTTTGACCCCGGTAAACCCCCTTAAACGGCGATTTTTAAAAATGCCGTGAACAAACTTTAGTCACAATACAACAAATATAATTTGTGCCAAATTTGGTCGCAATCCCATCAGCAGTTTCGGAGAAGAAGTTTCAAGTGTTTATGGATGGACTGACAGACTGACGAACGGACGGACTGACAGACTGATGGACGGACAGACAGACTGACGGATGGACTGACGATGCACCATCACATAAACTCCCCTGAACTTCGTTCCAGGTGAGCTAAAAATGAGAATCAAACCGCCATCTTTTTTGAATCACATATTGTGCATCTTTTGTTTATCTGCAATCTCGACATTTGGTTCCAGCAACATTGCCCCAGGAATGTCATTGTAGTTGTTAGTGCAATGGCGAGCATACCGTAGGCTGCTCGTGGAATGATGAATGGCTCGTCTGTGAAGTTGTATCCCTTACAGGTGAGTCCACTCATAGACTCGACCACGCTGTCATCCACGGTGATGTGAACTTGTTGTCCACTAGGCAAGGCACGTCGGGGAAGACTGAAGGCAAGGGTCACGAGGTCACCTTGGATGTCTGTTGAGGATGCAGCGACTTTGGTAATGAAACGGGATGAGCGAGTTTCCCAAAAACGGATAAATCCTGACATGGAGTTGGGACGAAGCTAAGGATGGGGAGGGTAAAAGTGAAGAAGGTACAGTCACTGAAATTGCTTTGTTTTCTTGACTTGACTCTTTGATTGAAGTGATTAGTAATGAAGAAGTATTTGTAAGTTTGAGTGAGGGAAACACAGCCATAAGAAAAATGCAACAACAGTGTCAAATGTACACTTTGATTTATCAACCATCATGCTGTCCTACTCTTCGAATGCACACCTTGTCCATCCTTCTTACTGGGACTTTGAAATTAAAAATACAGAGTCGAGGCTCGTGGAGGAGCTGGAACATAGAACAGATCAGAATGCAACACAACAAACACACAACAGCGGGACTGAGGGACAAAACAGAGAAAGACTTTGAAGAGATGGGATGTGGGGAAGAATGAGGACTAGGGGAGGTGGACAAGATGGATACAGAGGCAAACTCTCAGGAAGGAAAACAGGAAAGCTGCAAAGAGGTGGGCTTGGGGAAGGTTAACGAGGGTAGAAAACATCATGGTTTTGGATGGGGGATGATCTGAGTTAGTGCTGAAAAACTGTCCGGAAAAACGAGATTGAAGAGAATGTGGGAAGTTGATTCCTCAGGTGGGAGAAAAGAGGAACAAATGAGTATATGTGAGCAATGATTCTGGATGCTGGGAGTTTCACGAGAAGGGGGATTGGTGGCAGACCTTGTGCGTCCTGCAGAAACCCGTGGGGTGGGGGGAGGAGGGGGAAGCACAGAAAGATTGAGTCATCAAATTGAGGCCTTGCCGGCCTAGCATTGAGTGTGAGATTCATTGGGAGTCGTTGATCCTTTGCGTTTCGATTGAGCAGATTCCATGATTGTTCAATGTCCGGTAGTTAATTCCTGCTTCGTCGCAAGTTACCAAATGAGTGATAAAATCAGCTAAATCTACAATGAACTGATTCAAGAAGGTCGGGCCATGTTGCCAGGCTTTGTGAGGGAGGTTTTAAGAGGGTTTTTTGCTTGCCTTCTCAAGTCTCGTCTTTCATTCATCACATTCTCCATGTCCAACTGAATTGTTCTTCCGCAGTTGTTTCTTTAATTTCTCTCTGAACATGTCAACAATCCAACTTCAAACCTTTTATAACAATGCATCGGTGAAGTTATCTCTGTTCTTGTAGATGTCCCCCCCCCCCCTATTCTTTTCAATCTCTCCAAAACACCTGCTTTCTCTCCACTTATCTCAACACAGACAATGTTGGTCTCAAATAATCCTGCACCAACATCTTCAATCCAGCTCGCTAAATAAACCTCAGACGCTGAATCGTCTCCCTTTTTCGTTCAATAACTTGTCTCCCATCCTTGATGGACACAATCTCACACTCCCCTCTGCCCTCACCTTTCAGCTCTGCCCACTGCCCTCTAACTTCACCAAATCTGTCCATGCATGACACAGGAATATCATACATTATTTACACTCTGAACATCCTGTCTGCTACTTCTGAGGCTCTGCTCCAACACCTTACACAAGCCAGATCAAATTGTTTCTTAGCCCAGACCACTTGACATTGTGCCTCAGGTCTTCATTCCTATAGGATGGATTGTCCTAAACATTGGGGGATGATTGTAGTGTGGTTTACATGTGCTGGCTTGGTTTTGCTTGAGCTATGACAATGCACCACTCGAGGTTATTGTTTTCTCTGGCATAATGCTCATTATGCTTCTCTTTGTAGTCCATTACCATCTTGAGATCATGCACTGAGTCCTCCACCAACATGTTGGTGCTGTCTCAAATTGACCATCCTTAATCCATCATCATCGGATGAAAATGGTAGAAATTTTTCAGATAAACGGTTGACGGATAAATGCAAACATCAAGTCGAGCAAAAAAAAAAAAAAAACCACCTTTGAGGCCATTTATCCCCGCAAAGCGGGGGTTGGCCTTTTTCGGGAACCGTGGTTGTTGTTGTTTTTTGGTCCCCTCGAGTCGAGTCGAGTCGAGTTTTGGTCCCCTCAAGTCGAGCAAGAGAGATGATTTTCGATTGAATGAAATTGGGAGAATTTCAAATGGAGGAGAATATGATTTTAAATATGTTTCAGAATGATTAAAAAATACCTCACAAATGCAGATGATAAAAGGTGTTGGCAGTGTGAAAAACGTTACCTATGAATGCGGTGTTATACAGATCACTCATTATATTGAATCTTGCTAATCCAAGTGAGTAACGTAATGGATTACAACAGCACTTTACCAAAACTTTGACTTTTTTGTAACTAAGTGGAGTATGGGGTTGGAGGGGGCAGAAAGCTCTGCATTGTACAGGTGTGGACCTGTGCCCACAGTCATCTCATTGCAGTAGCAGATGCAAATCCTTGGCTTACATTATTGTTGAAGGTAATTGACCAGATGATCATATCCCCGTTGAAGTCTTTGGGGCTGTACGAATATTTCATTGGCTTGCATTCTGCACAGGAAACAAACGAGACGATAGGTTTATCGAGATTAAGTTTAAAATAAGGCTTCTTACAGAAAAAAAGATCATCTAGATGTTATCTTAATACAGTAGAATGGAGCTAACTTCTGAGAATGGAGCTAACTTCTGTATCTTCACACTCAGCCTTGACAACTTTGACTAATTACGTGCAAAAACCTTCATTTATCTATCTATAATTCCAGTAATCTCTGTGTGTATGTATGTATGTATGTATGTATGTATGTATGTATGTATGTATGTGACCGCTGTTTCTCGACAACCACGGGTCCGATATACTTTAAACTTGCCAGGTATATTGCTGGGGACCCGAGGATGTGCCTTTTCAAGGTTTGAAATTAATCGGACAAGTAGTTACCGAGCTATGTCCAAAAAACGATTCAACCAATCAGAGAGCAGCGAGCTATCACGTGTGCCGAACGTGGCGAACAGACTCTGCCTCGGACGGCACATTTGAGAGCGTATTCATTTATTTCACGTTGGCAAACTATGTTGGCGTTAAACTATGTTTTAAAACTAATTAAAACTAATTTGCGATTCATCGTAACTGCGATTTGCGACCTTCCGGACAGTGAAGACTTCACTTCCGGCAGCCAATCACAGAACGAGCCGAGCCGAGCGCGTGCGCCATTACGGTTCGTAATTCGATTTCTTCCGGAGAAAATAATAATTTCTCGATTTCTTATGCGCATTATTTCTCCCAATTCAGTCAGAGCGAAGGGCGGAAGCGAAGAGCGTTGTTTTTTTTGTTTACGGGCGTACGGGCGGGGTAGAGCGTACGGGTAGCGTTTTTTTTTTTTTTTTTGGCAAGGAACGGGCACCCACGTACGGGCATGCCCTAGTTATACAAATTGCTCATCCGTTTATTTGTGTGGTGTTTTGGCTAGACCGCTGGCTCGATAGATCTCAAAAAGAAAAGCCGCACCTGTGTCTGAAGGAAGCGGTTCAGTTTGGAATTTTAAATATGAAACAGGCAAAGCCTAGAAACAAATGAAACCCTCTATAATTACCCTTTAGCACCCATTAGAATGACCCTTTAGAACACTCGAGAATTGAGAATTACCCTTTTTATTTTGTAAAAATTTCCATTTAAAAAATTCCACTCTGTTATTATATGGGGTATTATGTGTGGATCAGTGACGAAAAAAATCTCGATTTAATCCATTTTAAATTCCGGCTGTAACATAACAAAATGTGAAAAAGTCAAGGGGTGTGAATACTTTCTGAAGGCACTGTAATGTAACATGCCTAAAATGAAACTTACCTAAAATGGGAGAACTGAACATCCAAAGTGCTATTGTTCTGCAGTGGTAAAACATATATGCATAGAAATACCAAGAAATAAATAAATAATAATAAATATACATATATATATATATATATATATATGTGAGCCTGCTTGCTTGTTCTGTATATGTTTCCAAAACTTAGCTTAGCCAAAACCTAGCAAAACGTAGCTCAGGGGCCCCCCCTTATAATCAATCTGTAGTTATTTCGTCAGTAGAACTCCCTCTTGTATACTCATCTCCCCTTCCTTCTGTAAGCACCTCTGAGATTTCTGCACTTAGAAATTCCTCCAATCGTTTTGCAGACGGTGCCTTGTGCACACGTGTAATTCTTGCACTGAACTCCTGCAAGTGTGCACTCGCACCACATATTGCAAGAATTCTGCAAGAAGGATTCTCCAAGCTGCGAACAAAGACATTGCCACAATTAGCACACAAAGCACTGTTGTCTGAAATCAAATCAAAATATTTTGAATGAGAACAACATCGACCATCGAACGTTGGAAATAAGCATACAACAAATTATATATTTTGCATGATGAGGAATGTTTTTGTGAGTTTTGTGCGTCAATTGGTATTGGAAGTCTTCCTGGAAAGTATTGGTTTCCTGTGAGTCTACGTACCATGTAATAGTGATTTTGGTAAGTACAGCCACACGATTCCACTGGGACACAATCTTCTCCATCCAAGACGTAGCCACAATCACACACACAGCCCTCCAGGCAGAGGGAAGAAGAGGGACCAGCAGCAGGTTGTTTGTTTATGCAGGAAGGAGGGACAGTTGGGACGCAATTACTGTATGAGCTGAAGCTTGGGCACTGGATAGCTGAAAAGAGAGAGAGAATATGAGCGACAGGGAAGGACAGACACACCCAGAGAGAGGTCCACAGTGCATTGCCATGGACAGTCATCCAAAAGAGTTGTTTTTATTTAACACTTCAGATCCCAAAGCTTTAATCAGTACTAGCATTAAATATTTACAATTCAGAACTTTTGGATTGTCGGTGGAACTCAGTCCAACTATGTATCGATATGGTGTTCAAGTAGACATATACACATAGTATTGATTTTGCTCATCTTACATGAAGGATGGGACCACAAGAAAAATGAATACAAGACAGGTTAAGAAGAAGGGATGATTTGTCCAAATTGTCCTTCAGACATAATGTAATAAATAAATATAAGGAAATGAATTGACAAGAAGTAAAATTGTCATGGAAATATATTGAAGACTCACGGCAGAAGTCGTCTTTCCGCCATCGTGGCATCTTCACACCATCGGCCACACAGGCGTCGTGGTAAACCGTCAGGGAATCGCACAGTGCTTCGCGAGACATGTTCCGCATGGCCATGTCGAAGGCACAGTCTTTCACCATTGGCTCTGGGTCCATTTTAGAGATACATTGTTCAAAAGGACCGGTTGTGTCGAGCATTTTCCCACAATTGTCTCCTTTCTCAGCCTCCTCCACATCGTCAGGATCTGGGATTGTAGCTCCGCCGTCGTCATTTCCTCTGTGCAAAGGTAGAAGTTTCAAGTCAAAACAAGGTTGGCTTTTCAGAAACGTCATCAAAGTCATCTTTACCGTTGCTTTGAGCAGGTGGCAACTGAAATGAATGAATGAATGATCGTTTTAAAGGCCATTTTCCCCGCTAGAGCGGGGGTTGGCCTTGCGGGCCCCATGAGCTCATGGTTCCCTGTTTGAGGCAATGTTTTTATGAATGAAGTGGCAACTCTATGATGCAATATGAAAGGAGAATTGTTTGAAAGCTGTGTGATTACTGCACCTCAATCCCACATGTTGCCAATTGAAAGAATTTTCCTTATGAAGATACTCGTAAAAATATTGACATTTTTTCAATTCTGTTTAAGGGCAAAATAATTCCGTTTCATATGCCCTCAACTGGTTACCTCTGCCACCGAAGGTGGATGGAGGTTATGTTTTCACCCCTGTCTGACTGTGAACAAGAAATCTCAAAAGGTTGTGGACGGATTCGGACGAAATTTGGCAGAGATGTTGCGCATGTGACAAGGAAGAATTGAGTCAATTTTGGTGAAGATTCGACCCGGATCCGGATCAGAGAATTTTTAAAATGATTCTTCACCATCGAGAGATAGGGCCAAAAATGATACATAGGAGGATATCTCAAAAAGTTGTGGACGGATTTGGACGAAACCTGAAAGACAGGTTGGGTGTGTAAGACGGACAAATCGATTCCATGTTGGTGACGATATGAATATGGATTCGGATACGATAATTAATAATTTATTAAATGATTCTTCACCTTTGAGAGATCGGGCAAAAAGCGATATATAACATGATATTTAAAAAAAAGTTATGAACGAGTTATGAATAAACTTGGTGGATGAGTTGGTTAGGTGACAAGAACAAGCCGATTCGATTTTGATTCAGGTCTGAATCCAGAACCGGCCTATCAGTGGGATGCAAAACAAACTGTTCAGCCTGGCGGAGGTATGCGCTCTACCGAGTGACGTTCTAGTTCTGATATGTTTCTGAGTTTGCACTCTTTGAGCTGAAACATTCTGGCAAAGTCACATCAAAACAAATGGCCAATGTCTTTTGTTTCCATTCGTGTTGATATTCTATTAGTACGAGGTCCACGTTGACCAGCCAGAGTGCCTATGTCACAGAAAAGGACATTAAGGAGAGGGCCCACCTCCATCTCATCGGGACAACTTGGAATAGGTGCCAAATGGTGCCTGGAAACAAAATCAAAGCTAGGCCAATGGCCTTTTGTGGAGGTTTTGTCATTGTGGAGGCATCTAATCAGTTGGATACCATTATCTTCAAGGACTCTATTTGTCCCTCAACCCCACTGTTGTGTGCTTTCCCCTCTCCTCCTGCTGTTTGGTTCGTTCTATTGCGTCCTCATGCGTTCTACGTTGTACCTCGTCCGCGAGCCTCGACTCTGCATTACATTGGAACCACTACATGGACTGCTCCAGAAAGAATCTGTCTTCGAGTGCTGACTGCTGATCGCAACAAGGCATTCAACGACGTCAAGAATATTCTCATGTCACCACCGATCATGACCCATTTTGATCCAAAGTTACCCACAATGCTTCAAATGGATGCATCACGGCTATACGGCCTTGGTTTTGCTTGTTTGCAGCAACACGGTGATTGTTTTAGACCGGTTCAGTGTAGGTCACGTCACATTTCTGATATGGAATCCAAGTGTGCTACGATCTAACTGGAAGCATTGGCTGTGGCCTAGGCCATGCCCTGTCTAAATGTGAGCAGTACCTCATGGGATATTCGTCATTTGATCTCTTGATGGACCAAAGGCCTCTGGTGCCTACCCTCAACCGATATGCATTGGATGCCATCAAGAACACTCGCCTCCAGTGCATTGTATAAAAACTGACACGGTATAACTTCACCATCACCTGGTAGAAAATTGTGGAACACTCGCTTATGGATGCACTTTCACGTCATCCGCTGGATGAACCACAGCTTCAGGATCTACTGAATGAGATGGACTTTTCCATTCATCGCATTGTTGCCACCACTCTGCAGCAATTCAAAGATCAACCATTATGGCACCCGTTTCAGGATCCCATCCTCAATGTGATCCTAAATGTGATAAACTTGACCTAAATGTGATCAGATCTTCATCTAAGTCCTAATAATAGATAAAGAGAACCTGATTTAACAAATAGCGCACAAAAAATCTACTTTTTCATTTATTAATTGAGCAAAATGATCCAACATTCAATTTCTTTGTTGGAAAAAAGTATATTTCCCTCTCTCCCTCATGTGACCTTTAATTTTCACATTAACTTTAATGGGTTGATATCAAACATAACAGTGGATTGACATCAAATGTTAGTGAAGGCATATCCATCGATGCATTCACATAAATTATCTATTTTCTCGTTGTTCTTTTTACACCAGACTTACCCTTGCTCGTCTTCAACCTTCCAGCTGTTGCCAAAGTCTACAGGGTCCTTTGTTGAAGATCCGTCAGGTCTTTCAAAGTCATTCCTGCGATTCTTGTCCATGTCTCCACACAAACCGCATATGGTGTCTTTATATGTGGATGGTAAACGGATGCGGACTTGTTGATGTCGATTAAACATCATTTCAAGGCCAAAGTCTGTCTCCGCGTGGTGATATGTGCCCCATTGTTTCACCGAAATACGATGGCTGCCGTTTGACCAAGAAAAAGGGATGTTTACCATATTCCCATCCCACTGTGGAAAAAGAGATAATCATCGATTAGAAACCAAGATATTCTTTCAGAAACTAATAATATCAGGACCGTTATGCTGTGGCACATTTCAACCGAGGGTGGCAGTGGTTGCAGCTCCATCACTGTGACAGCCACACAAGAAAATGTGGAGATAATCACCACAAAAGCAACCAAAGGAGATTTAGGATGGCTACGAAAGTGTGTATGAGAGAAGGTATGGAGATAGAAGGAGAAAGGTTTGGCAGCAAGACTCACCATGAATTTGCAAGATTTGACGAGAGACACGGTATGTCCATACACCTCCATTGTGACCTCCTTCGCATACGAGACTCGATGGTTGTTGTACCTGTTTTCGTTTGTGAGAAGCACTCGCCAAGTGCCATTATTGCAAGGCTGCAGTGAGAAAGAATGACAACGACAGATATATGTCTATGATATGATATGGATATATATGATATATGATATGGAACGGATGCTGTGGATTGCTTGTTGAGAGCCACGAGCAACAGAGCACCAATCCACCACAATACGTGCACGTCATCTGAATAAAGAATGGTGTAGTGTCACACCTGGTGTCCTATCCACATCAGCATTAGGTGCAAGGTATACAGCAGGTAAGTGAAATATAATTAAGGAATCAATTGAACAGTTGCAAGTGAATAACCCCATAATCCCACATCCTTATCCTTACTGCATGAAGACCTTGGATAAAATAGTGTATTTAGTGTGTGACATGTTACAACTCTTTTATTGTTCATTGTTTATTCCTGGTGGAGGTGTAAGGACATCATGAATCAGCATTTCAGAAACCACAGTACATGAAGAATTCAATTGAATAAAGAATCCAAAATCATCACCTGCGTCATCACATAGGTATGTGTACCCTGGAAGTTGAAATTTCTGCCATCCCACATCCTGAAATGAGGATCACCCCAAGCACCACATTCCACTGGGGAAAACCAGCATGATCGTAAAGTTCAGTTGGTGGAACAAGGTACAGCCATGTTGGTGGGAGCAAGAAAGGCTTTGGGCGGTTGTGGATCATGAGTTAACACAGACAACGATTGCACAATTTAACCCATAAAATGCTGGATTTACTGGTTAGTAGGCCAGAGATGCTTTTTAGTCATCGGCTTTTCTCCGCCAATTAGAAGCAAGCTTTCACAAGTTATTCGGGAATTATACATTCTAAGAAGGATCATGATTCGTTTTGGGGGTTGACGTCAGTTGAAAATCATCTGCATATACGTCTCGGCCATGATCGTGG
Source organism: Myxine glutinosa (assembly GCF_964187855.1). NCBI lineage: Eukaryota > Metazoa > Chordata > Myxini > Myxiniformes > Myxinidae > Myxine > Myxine glutinosa. Next base: position 28,428,726 of record NC_136274.1, read on the forward strand.
CCCAACGCGTTTTATGGGTTCAATCCAAATAAATGTGAACTAGAGCAATGCGACTGTGTCGCCAATATGCCTCTGCATAGTCCCATAACGGGTAGATGCCCTCGTTCACTCTCCGAAAAATAAACAAGTTTGAGTTAAATCCCTTCAGCTGTTTTCAAGAATCACATTTTCACCAGCCATGACAGGTTTCACATCGATCGGTGAAGCTGTTTCAGAGAAGGCATTTAAAAAAAATTAACATTTTTGGCTGGTATACCACTTCACCTATGATGTCATCATTATCATGCTTTTGTTCCCCATTGGGAGTACTTGAAAATGTTCCAAGTTTCAAATTTTTCCATTCAGCGGTTTCTGAGAAATAAAATTTTAATTATTTGCTTTTAATCCAAGAGGGCTGCCATACCACGTGCCCTATGACGACACAAATATCATAACAACATTCTGCATGGGTGTCGCTCCTACCCTGAAAGTTTTGTCTCAATCGGATATATAAACGAGGTTTAGCCCGGACGGACAGATGGACGGACAACCAGAAAACATAATGCCTCCGGCCACTTTTGGGGGCAGCGGCATAAAAAACTCTGAGTTTTAAGAGAAGGATGATGTATAAATGTACAGGATTTTAGCTAATATTGTGAAGGTGAAGTTAATGATTATTGATTTGACTCACTTTGTTTGGGCAGGCATGCCAGCATGGCGTTGTCATCTGGTTTGCATTCGTTGTAATACAAATCGCATGGCACGGCCGAGCATGTGATCATTCCATTGGAATTGCATTCACAACGTTGTCCACAGTTTTCACTGAGGAAGGAGTCTCCGACCTGATCAGGATCACAGGAAAGGTCCGTGTGAGTGGTTGACGCCGGGTACACTACAACCCAGAGTTCATACAATGGTCATGTGTACAATTTGTGTCGATCGTCTGGCTGACTCACGTGTTGGAGAAGTTATTTCGAGAGTTATGAAGTTTATTCCTATTTTCTGGAACATTTTCCCTATCTTTTGACCATGGATGTAAAGACCATCTGAGATGCTTGCCTTTTGGCTTGCATTGATATCATCTTTGGCAGTTTTTTTTTTTTTGTATACAAGATCGAGGCTCATGTAAGAGCTAACATTAATCACACAAAAAAAAATCAAACGGACACATAAAACATAAGATAAAGGGAGCGGAAGACAAGATGGGGGGAGCGAGGGAAGCACACAAGTACAACATCTGAGAGCATCGGGACATTGGGAGATCTGTGGGAGGGAGAGGGCTTGGGAGGAGGAGGCGTGGGAAGGGGGCGGGGGGTGGGGTGGGAGAGGTATAAAACACATGGACACTGCTCGGACTTGCAGGAAAGAAGTCGGAATTTCAAAAAAGTGGATCTGGGGTGAATTAGCGGGGGTAGAAAAGATCAAGGTTTCAGAATGGGGGAAGATAAGAGATGGTGGTGAACAGCTGTTTTAAAGACCTGGATTGAGGAGTGGGATTGAAGGGAGTGGGGGAGTTTGTTCCAGAAGCGGGAGAAAAGGGGAATGAAAGAGTGAAGGTGAGCAGAGAGCCTAGATTTTGGCAGTTTAACCATAAGAGGGTTTAACCATTACGTTGAACAGACATCTGGGCCTCAGCATCATATACATGTGTATGCTTGCCCTTGGCCTCTTGTTTGCTAAATGACTATGCACGACTGGTCATTTGGCCTTGCACTCTAAGTATATGTACACACCCTTTTATGCTTGATCGATTTTTCTTTCGAATTTTTATTTGGCCAAATACTATTAAATTATAAGTTGGTGACTTGGCACTCCTCGTGTTCAGTTGTTTGAATGACAATCAGTTTCGAATTGAGAGGTGCTTCAAGATGTCCTGAAGCACAACCAAAAACCGACGTGTCATTTGCAGCTTGAACCTGCAACCCAACCAGATGTTCTATCGTGGACTCCTTAAGCATTTTTGAACTATACATGATATCTTGTTGATTAATCATCCATTCAATATTTGCACAGACTTTGTCACTCGTATTTAACTGTTTGTTCCCTTGCGACCTCTCACCTGGTAGTACTGGCTACCACGAGTGCATCCACAGGATGACGAAGGCACACACGTGTCTCCATTCCACACAAAGCCAGTGTTGCAATCACAGCCAGGCAAGCAGTGCTCCTGGCAGGCGACACTTGACAGGGTTGGGCCGCAGGATGCCTGGCATGGCGAGGTGCAGGACTTGAATACACTGTTTTCTGGGCAGGTGTGAGCTGCATAAAAACATAATCAACTGTCAAGATCAATATCATTTTATGTACATCTCATTATTCATATTGTTTAAAGCTTGGCAAAATTAAATGACAACAAAAGTAAGTTGAAGTGTAGACCACCTTTAGAGGCCATTTTTCCCTGCAGAGCAGGGGTTGGCCTTTTTTGGGCACCTTGGTCCCCTTTTTGAAGCAATGTTTTATGGTCGGATGCCCTTCCTGCCACCAACCCTGTTACTCGCCTCTTGCGACACACAGGGAATTACCAGCAAGCTGGTACTCAATTTGCCGACCTCGGAAGGATGACAGGCTGAGTCAACCCCCCTGGCGTTAATTCAGCGATCGACCGGGATTTGAACCCAGGATCCTAGGATCCCAAGCCGGCACCCTAACCGCTAAGCCAACACCAGGCAAAGTGTAGCCTAAGTGTAGCCAAAAGTAAGTTGAAGTGTAGCCTGTGGTCAATCATCCTGCCGTCATTATCTTCTCCACCGAAGGTGGATGGAGGTTATGTTTTCACCCCTGTCTGTTTGTTTTTCTGTTTGTGAACAAGATGTCTCAAAAAGTTGTGGACGGATTCGGACGAAATTTGGAAGAGAGGTTGTGTGTGTGACAAGGAAGGATCGTTTCAAATTTAGTGAAGATCAGGATCCGAATCCAGCTTGTATAATTTTCAAAGTGATTCTTCACCATTGAGTGATGGTCATTGATATTTGACATTGGTATTTGCTAATCTATTTATTCTTCATGTGATTTATGCACACGCTTCACTATGAGACTCAGATTAATGCAAGTTTAAACAAGAAAGAGCAATCAGAGATTGCAAACCCTCGCCCGGATGTATTTTCAGTGGTTTTTAAAGGCTTTTGTGTTAAAACAAATATGGCGGCCGAACCACGTGACCGATGACGTCATCATTATTTTTTGCAATGTATGCAAATCCTTTTAAAATTTCAGGTCAATCGGATGAAAATTGAGGATTTTAGAAATCTGGCCTATGTTGACCTTTTGGCCTATGTTTACCTCAAAAATACTTGGGGGTTCAATTCAGTTACCAGATTTGCAAATCCTCTTTAAATTTCAAGTTAATCGGATGAAAATTGAGGATTTTAGAAATCTGGCCTATGTTAACCTTTTGGCCTATGCTTACCTCAAATATACTTGGTGGTTGAATTCAGTTACCAGATATGCAAATCCTCTTTAAATTTCAAGTTAATCGGATGAAAATTGAGGATTTTAGAAATGTGGCCTATGTTGACCTTTTGACCTATGTTGACCTCAAAAATACTTGGTGGTTGAATTCAGTGAGCAGATATGCAAATCCTCTTCAAATTTCAAGTTAATTGGATAAAAATTGAGGATTTTAGAAATGTGGCCTATGTTGACCTTTTGGCCTGTGTTGACCTCAAAAATACTTGGTGGTTGAATTCAGTGACCAGATATGCAAATCCTCTTAAAATTTCAAGTCAATCGAATGAAAATTGAGGATTTTGGAAATTTGGCAAAGTTGGTGACCTTTGGCCTATGTTGACCTCAAAATAGTTGGGGGTTGAATTCAGTGACAATATATGCAAGTCCTCTTCAAATTTCAAGTCAATCGAATGAAAATTGAGGATTTTAGAGATTTGACAAAGTTAGTGACCTTTGGCCTATGTTGACCTATTGACCTTTTGACTCCAAAAACAATAGGCTTCTTGCTTATGACCAACTCTGCCATTTGGTGAAGTTTCGTGAAGATCGGTTGAGAATTGTGACCTGTAGGCGACTGACATACAGACAGACAGACAAACAGACAGGAGTGAAAAAACATAAACCTTCGCTGGCAGAGGTAACTACAAAAAACAATTACACTTGATGACTTCATGCTACTACACTTCACATGTATGTGTAGTACATACAAACTTGACCACATGGAAAGAGAAAAGATAACAATAGGGATATGAAAATATTTTGAGTGTGGCATTGCCAGGACAACAGTTATCCGATCATCACCAAGTTAACAAGATGGCTCTTAATAGTGCAATGGAAAAAGTGCACCCTGTAGATGAAACCATTACAGTAACAGGTGGTTTGGATAACTTATTTGCCAATATAAATTTTAAGGTTTATTCAGTGGTTGTGGATTGGTGGTTGCACTACATTTTGAGCACGATGTTGTCTTTCGTGTTTACCAATTTAGTTGCAGAAATGCGAATTCGAGTTTGCGTGAGATGAGCTGTATATTACATACGGCAGAATCCTGTCCCACGCCAACTTGCAATGCTGAGCCCCTGAGACAGGCACATCTCTTCGTATGCAGACAAAGCATCGCACAGGACATCGTCTGCACCACCGTACGTGGCTACGTCAAATGCGCAGGCATCGACAAGGTCGTCGGGTGGCAAAGCACCATGACAGCCAGCAAACGGCCCACCGGGAATGGCCATCATGCCACAGGCTTCTGGACCCCTGGCATTGTCCTCAATGGTAGGATCAGGCGTTGGCAAGCTTCCGTCGTCGTCTTGCCCTCTGGGAGAGTAGAAGAACAATCAGGGAGGGTTAGGTTGTTACAGCAATATCAATTAACATGTCCCCAAAATAATGTCCTAGAGAGATATAATGCAGGATGAAATCAGGATGAGACCAAGGCAACTTCATCTTTAACAACATGGAAAACCTAGTGTTATTCATTTTTAGTGTTTTTACAGCATATCCTGTAGGGTAATGCCGTGTAGAACAGCGTTCTTCTGTCTGTCTGATTGTATGTCCCTCACAAACATCCACCAATCAGAGATGTGGATCTGGTCACATGATAGGGTGGACAGCATTTAGTAACCATTAGTTTCATATTGTGGCGGACACGGAAGCTCACTGGCGTGGTGACATCATTCCGCGCACCAAGTGGGCGGCGGCCACGCCGAGGGGTAGGCATGGCCTCAGGATATATACCGGGCGCGCAGCCCGGAGCGCGCCAGTGCTACAGTGACCTCTTGTCAATAAAGACTCTTTTGTTTTACCCGCGTTGTCCGCTTCCTTCTTGGTAAGCAAGGAGCGCACGTAGCACCGCGCTTTAATTGGTGACCCTCCGACGTTCTGGTCAGCTGTCGCTGACCACCCGACATGGCAACCAACGCAGTAGCAATGAAGCTCCCCGAGTTCTGGGAAGCTCAGGCGGAGATCTGGTTCCTGCAGGCCGAAGCCCAGTTCAGGCTTCGAGGCATCACGGCGGACGAGACACGTTACTGCCACGTGGTCGCCTCCCTCGGGGCCAGCACGGCCGCCCACGTCATGTCGGTCCTGAGGACCCCACCGGCCGACGACAGGTACGAGGCGATCAAGAGTCTCCTCCTCGCCACGTTCGGCCTTACGGTGGACGCACGGGCCGATCGCCTTTTGGACCTCCCCGACCTCGGGGACACGCGACCGTCGGTCCGTATGGATCATATGCTGGCGCTCATGGGCGACGAAACCCCGAACGCCCTATTCCGGGCGTTATTTCGACGCCAGCTGCCGGCACGGGTACGCCTCGCGTTGGCCGGTTCCGCCTTAACGGAACCCCGGGCGCTCGCTGCCGAGGCCGACAAGTACTACGCGGCTTTGGACACGCAGGCGAGTCTTGGCGCGGTCGCCGAGGCTCCCGAGGCTTTCCCTGATGCACCGCACCTCGTGTCCGCCGCCACGCCCCACCCACCACCACCGCTGCCGCGAAGAAAACTGCGGCCTCCGCCGCCGCAGCCGCCCACCTGGTGTTTCTTCCACGCCAAGTTCGGCCACGAGGCTCGGCAGTGTCGCCCGCCGTGCTCATTCGGCAGGTCAGGAAATGGGCGAGCCGACGCTCGGTGGCGGCTTTGAGCGTCGGCAATTCAAACAGCCTCCTGTACATAACGGACACCTTGTCCGGGCGCCGTTACCTGTGCGACACGGGAGCGCAGGTGAGTGTCGTTCCTGCCGGTACGTCCGACAAGCAAACCGCGGGCCGAGGTCCCGTGCTGCTTGCGGCCAATGGTACGTCTATATGCACGTACAGAAAACGCTGTCTCTCTTTGCGGTTCGGAGGGCAGGTTTTCCATTGGTCGTTCGTTACGGCCGACGTGCCCATGGCACTGCTCGGCGCGGACTTCTTATGTGCAAATGGATTACTGGTGGATGTAAAGTGCAGAAGGCTTGTCCAGGCTGAGACGTTCAGCTCGCTCGCGTGCGCGCTGCCCGGCTCGTTGAGCAGCTCACAGAGCGGCTCATCGAGAGGCTCGCTGAGCGGCTTGCTGAGCGGTTCGGTTCCGGCCAGGTTCATCTGTACGCTTCCGGCAGCGAACGAATTCACCCGCCTCCTCGCGGGTTTCCCGGCCCTCACGCGGCCCACATTCTCGGCGGGGGCCGTCAAACACGGGGTGGAACACCACATCCCCACCGCCGGGCCACCGGTCTACGCCCGGGCACGCCGCCTCGAGCCGACGAAGCTCGCCGTAGCTAAAGCGGAGTTCGCTACGCTGGAGCGGCTCGGCATCGTGCGGCGCTCCGAGAGCGCGTGGGCGTCCCTGCTCCACATCGTGCCCAAGCCTGGCGGGGGATGGCGACCGTGCGGGGACTACCGGCGCCTCAACGACGCCACCACCCCCGACCGCTACCCCGTCCCCCACATACAGAACTTCTCCGCCCGGTTGGCGGGGATGTCCTTCTTTTCAAAGGTGGACCTCGTACGTGGCTACCATCAGGTCCCTGTCAGGCCGGAGGACATCCCGAAGACGGCTGTCATCACGCCATTCGGGCTTTTCGAATTTCTTCGGATGCCCTTCGGTTTGAAAAATGTGGCTCAGGCGTTCCAGCGCCTAATGGACAGCGTCTTGCGCGGCTTGGATTTTTTGTACGTCTACCTGGACGACATCCTCGTCACCAGCGCGTCCCGCGAAGAGCACCTTCATCACCTCCGCACGCTCTTCGAACGCCTGGGCCAGTATGGCCTCATCGTTAACCCCGCCAAGTGCCGGTGCGGCGTCACCGGCATCGACTTTTTGGGGCACCGCGTCACCAGGCACGAGGCCGTCCCCCTACCGGCCAAGGTGGAGGCGGTGAAGGGGTTTCCGCACCCCCGCACGATCAAGGGGCTCCAGGAGTTCCTGGGCATGGTAAACTTTTACCATCGGTTCCTGCCCCGCATCGCCCAGCTCCTGCGCCCCTTACACGAGGCCCTTCGAGGGAAGCCGGGCAAAGGTGACGTTACCTGGACCGAGCAGATGGACGCGGCGTTCTCGGGCACGAAGCTCGCCTTGGCCAACGCCACCATGCTCGCACACCCGGCGCCCGATGCACCGATCGCCCTCACCTCCGACGCCTCGGACTACGCGGTGGGCGAGGTGTACGAGCAATGGGTGCGTGGTGCCTGGCAACCGCTGGCGTTCTTCAACCGGCAGCTTCGCCCGCCCGAACGCCGTTACAGTACCTTCGACCGCGAGTTGCTTGGGCTTCACCTGGCGGTCAGGCACTTCCGCCATCTGCTCGAGGGCCGTGCGTTCACGGCCTTCGTCGACCACAAGCCGCTGGTTTTCGCGATGGGCAAGGTCGCCGAGCCGTGGTCGGCCCGGCAACAGCGTCACCTCGCGGCCGTGTCCGAGTACACGACGGACATCCGGCACGTCGCGGGAAAGGACAACCCGGTGGCCGATTGCCTTTCCCGGGCCGTCGCCCACGCAGTCCACCTTGGCATCGACTATGCCCGGATGGCGGCAGACCAGGCCGCCGACCCCGGGGTCCAGGCCCTGCGGACCGCCGTTACGGGCCTCCGCGTCACCGAGGTGCCCTTCGACGGCACGGGCACGGCCCTCGTTTGCGACGTCTCCCTCGGGCGGCCTCGCCCCATCGTGCCCGCAGGCTGGCAGCGCCAGGTTTTTGACGCCATCCACGGCCTGTCCCACCCGGGCACGAAGGCCTCCCAGAGGTTGGTCGCCGACAAGTGTGTCTGGCATGGCCTCCGGAAGGCCGTCCGCGGCTGGACCAGGACGTGCCTCGCGTGCCAGCTCGCAAAGGTGCACCAACAGACCCAGGCCCCCTTGGCCCTGTTTACGGTGCCGGAACGTCGGTTCGACCACGTTCACGTGGATCTGGTGGGACCTCTGCCCCCCTCGCGGGGTTTCACCCATGTTCTTCGCTCAAACCTGATTGATCTCTCCATACAGGTTGCTTCTGACAAACCAGAGGTAATCTGCTTAACAGAAACTTTCCTCCTTAAAGATGTCCCTGATTCCTTAATATCTCTTCCTGGTTACTCCCTCCTCTGGTATGATAGACCTAAGCCTCGTCCTGGTGGTGGGGTGGCTATCTTTATCAAAACTCTCTTCCTGACTCTTCTTGCACTGCCCTCTCTCCAACCCACCCCTCCCACCCCCCCAGGAGTACCTCTGGCTACGGCTTCCTCTCCGCTCCCAACTTTTGTTCATGTGTTTTGTACGGTCCTCCAAACAGCGATGACTCCATTTACATTTCTCTGTCTGACAACATGGACCAACTTCTATCCACTGATCCTAACTCTCTCTTCCCCATATGTGGCGACTTCAACTGTCATCATGCCAGCAGGCTGAGTGTGGGTACCTCTCTCATCAGCCATGGCACCTCAGCAAAAGACTTCTGCGACTCTTTGGGACTGACACAATCTGTCAATAACCCGACCCGGATCTCAGTCAATGGAGTAGCTATCTCTGTCCCCCAAATATTCCTGCAGGACACAAAAGATCTGCCAGCAACCCTCTTCTGGTTAAACTGCCAAAATGAAGACTCTCTATTCACCTTCACTCTTTCATTCCTCTTTTCTCCCACCTCTGGAACAAACTCCCACACTCTCTTCAATCCCACTCCTCCCTCCAGGTCTTTAAAACAGCTGTTTACCACCATCTCTTGTCTTCCGCCATCCAAAACCTTGATCCTTTCTACCCCTGTTAATTCACCCCAGATCCACTTTTTTGAAATTCCGACTTCTTTCCTGCAAGTCCTAGCAGTGTCCATGTGTTTTATACCTCTCCCACCCCCCCCCTTCCCACGCCTCCTTCCCCCAAGCCCTCTCTCCCCCACAGATCTCACGATGTCCCTGTTCTCTGCTGTTGTACTTGTGTGCTTCCCTCTCTCTCCCCATCTTGTATCCCGCTCCCTTCATTGTATGTTTTGTGTGTCCGTTTTTTATTTTATTTTGTGATTAATGTTAGCTCTTACACGAGCCTCGATCTTGCAGACAAAAAAAAAAAAAAAAATCGGTCACCGCTTCTGACACCAAATCCTTCCTCTTCTCCAATGGCTTGATCTCAGATCATCAATTTGGTTTCAGACCAATTTGTGGCCCTGAATGGATTTCTCGCATCTCCCCTTCCTGTTCAGGCTGGAGTCCCTCAAGGCAGTGTTCTGGGCCCTCTGCTTTTTCTGGTCTTCATCAATGATCTCTCTGACTCTCTGGAAAATCCTTTCTATCTCCTTGCTGATGACTCCACTCTCTGCCGCTCCATTCCTCATCCCTCAGATTGGCAGTCTGCAGCCTCCTCATTCTCTGCAGACTTGGAGAAAATCACAGACTGGTCAAACAAGTGGAACATGTCTTTCAATCCTGACAAATCTCACACTCTCACTTTGTCTCTCCGAAAAGACCGTCTGGACAACCCTCCCATCTACTTTCTCAACAATCCGCTTGAAGAAGTTCGGTCACTCAAGCTTTTGGGTCTCACTATCTGCCATGATCTTTCCTGGGAAAACCACATTTCCAAGCTGGCCTCCATAGCCAGTCGCCGACTGGGCATCCTCCATCATGTGAAGTCCTTTCTGGCGCTTATGAGCTCCTCACCACAAACAAGGCTTTCATCCGCAGCTCAATGGAATACTGCTCTCCCCTCTGGGCTGGTACTCCTGCCTCATACCTAGCTCGGCTTCACGCGGTTGAAACCAAAGCATTCACAATCATTGGAATCTCCCGCGATGAAGCCGATTTTGTGGGCCTTTCTCTCTCTCACCGCAGGCAGGTAGGTGGGGTTTCTGTCTTCCACTGACTCCTCTCTGGCCTTGCTACCCCAGCTCTGTCTGTGCTCTGTCCCCCAAATATTCCTGCAGGACACAAAAGATCTGCCAGCAACCCTCTTCTGGTGAAACTGCCAAAATCAAGTCTCTCTGCTCACCTTCACTCTTTCATTCCCCTTTTCTCCCACCTCTGGAACAAACTCCCTCACTCTCTTCAATCCCACTCCTCCCTCCAGGTATTTAAAACAGCTGTTCACCACCATCTCTTATCTTCCCCCATCCAAAACCTTGATCTTTTCTACCCCGTTAAAACCCCCCAAATCCGCCTCCTTAAATCCCCAACTTCTTTCCTGAAATTCCTAGACGTGTTAATTTGCTTTGTACCATGTACCCCTCCCTCCTCCCCCAGCCCTCCCCCTTCCACAGACCTACCGACGTCCTTGTTTTCTACTGTTGTTGTGCTTGTGTACTTCCCTCTCTCCCCCTCTTGTCTTCCGCTCCCTTCATTGCATGTTTCATGTTTCTGTGCATCTTTTCATGTTCAATGTGTTAGCTCTTTCACGAGCCTCGATTCTGTATTAGAAAAAGAAGAAGAAGAAGAAAAAAAGACCATCTAGAGACAAAAAAAGGGAACCAAAGCACCCACCCATCGTTCTCCTCAACAACCCTCCAGCTATTTCCAAACTCGCTGGTACTTGTGGTTTCGGTTCCATTTGGCAACTTGTAGTCATTGTACGCATTCGCATCCATGTTTCCACAAAGGCCACACACATTTCCAGTGTACGAAGCCAACAGGCGGACACGAGCAACATGGTTGCCATCATATGCAGCTCCAAGTCCAAAGGACGTGCGCACGTACAGGGAGGAACCCCAGCGTTGAACAGCGAGGAAATCGGAGTTGTTGGTGAAGAAGTAAGGAACTGCAGTTTTTATACCATTGACCTGTGGATGAGGAACAAAGAAAGAAAAACAAATGAACATTCAGAGTGCAAGAGGAACCAATAATGGTTTTCTCTGAAACTGCTTGTCCGATTGATGTGAAACTTTAAACATAGGAGGGACTCCAAATGGATAATATTTTGTTGCTAAATCTGACGTCATCGGTCACATGGTATGGCAGCCATATTGGATTAACGGAAAAAATTATCATTTTCTCCGAAACCACTCAACGAAAAAATTGAAACTTGGCATATGTCATCAACTCCCTATGCCCTATGGGGTACATAGGGTGATGATGACATCATCGGTGACTGTGGTATTCCAGCCACAATTGATTGAATTGAAATTCTTATCCGAAAAATCGAAGTCTTCATGTGTCTGATATATGATCCGATGTGAGTGAAGAATTAAATTTATGACATTCATAACCCATGCCAAGAAACTATGTGATATAATAGTGTGCAATGGATCATATGGTTTTGTGGGCCACATAGTAGTAAAGATGGTATTTCTGTTCAAAATGAATGCGCAAGGTGAGAATATGCACTCTACCAGTGCCATTCAAGTTGATAAAATGGATTATACTGGCTCTTTTTACTTACATTTCATATCACAATTAAAACTAGATTGGTCACAGAAAGACAGTGGTGAAAAGATAACCACTTTTGGTGGGGAGAGGTAACAAAACAGACATACCCATATTACATTTGCAGGTCTTATTCTTAACCCACATATAGCCAGCTGTTGTGCAGCACAACACAATGATCATCAAGATGCATCACAAGTAAGTACTTTCAAAATCTAAAATAATCGTCCCAAGCTCTTCACATGATAGAAACCTAAGCTCAACCTTAAAGAACCAGCTAAGACCATCTTTTGTTCATATATGTTCCGTACCGTCCTCCAAACAGTGATGACTCCATTTACATTTCGCTGTCGGACAACATGGACCAACTTCTATCAACTCATCCGAACTCTCTCTTCCTCATATGTGGCGACTTCAATTGTCATCATGCCAGCTGGCTGGGTGTGGGTTCCTCTCTCACCAGCCATGGCACCTCAGCAAAGGACTTCTGCGACTCTTTGGGACTGACACAATCTGTCAATTTCCCGACCCGGATCTCAGTCAATGGAGTATCTTCTCCTCTAGACTTGGTTATGACAAACTTCCCTGCAAATGTCTGCTGCTCTTCTTCTGCTCCAATCGGTTCTTCTGATCATGTGCTTGTTAAAGCGGCCATCTCTCTGGCCATTCTCAGAGAGCCTCCTCAGCGCCGACGAGTCTGGTATTTCACTCAGGCTGACTGGCACGGTCTGCAAGCAGCCATCAATCAACTGGACTGGTCTCCCATCTCCACTGCCTCTGACATCAATTCTTCCTGGGACTTCTTCCAAAGCAAACTGCTCTCTCTCATACACAGATTTATCCCATCTCGTCTTCAGTTGTCTTACCCTTCCTCCCGTCCATGGTACACTGAATTTTTTGGTGAGGCAGTTGCTCTGAAACAACTTGCCTTTGCCTCTTGGAAGGCAAATCCAACTGAAGGCAATCTCAGTTCCTTCCACCAAGCTCGGAAAAAGTGTGTGTCTACCCTCAGGAGTGCCAGGAAGCGCTATCTATCCACACTCAAGATTGAACTCTCAAACCTGTCTCCTTCCTCCAAATCCTGGTGGCGTCTGGTCAAATCCGTTTCTGGTGTTTGTTCCCCCTCCATCCCCTCCCTTACCTCAAATGGCTACACAGTTGACACCGCACGTGACAAAGCCGAATGCCTCAACTCTGTGTTTGCCTCAAAATCTTGTGTCCCAAACCCATCTCTCTCTGTTCCCACCTTTCCCAGTCGAACCCAACTGCTCCTGGACTCTGTGTCCCTCTCTCCTGACAAGGTGGAGAAGTTTTTGTCAAACCTCGACTCTGATTCTGCAAACTGGACCAGACGGCATCAGCCCACGGGTCCTAAAATCCTGCTCGGCCGCTCTAGCTCACCCTCTCTCTGTTCTTTTCACTCTCTCTTTTGCTCAAGGTCATCTGCCAGCATCTTGGAAATCAGCAAACATCACCGCTTTACACAAAAAGGTGCAAAAACAGATCCTTGCAACTACAGACCAATCACCCTGCTCCCAATTACCAGCAAAGTCATGGAATCCATCATTGCTTCGGATATCAAATGCTTCCTCTTCTCCAATGGCTTGATCTCTGATCATCAATTTGGATTTGGATTCAGACCAGGTCATTCTACTCTGGACATGTTGCTTCTGTTGTCTCACCAATGGATGGAGGTCCTCAATGCCAAACAGGAAATCAGAGCTGTCTCCCTTGACATATCACGTGCCTTCGATACGTCGGTCTGGCACCCAGCTCTGCTCACCAAACTCTCCTCCTATGGTATCCATGGAAATCTCCACTCATGGCTTGCAGACGTCCTCTCTGGTCATACGCAACGTGTGGCCCTGAATGGATTTCTCTCATCTCCCCTTCCTGTTCTGGCTGGAGTTCCCTAAGGTAGTGTTCTGGGCCCTGTGCTATTTCTGGTCTTCATCAATGATCTCTCCGACTCTCTGGAAAATCCTCTCTATCTCTTTGCTGATGACTCCAATATCTGCCGCTCCATTCCTCATCCCTCAGATCGGCAGTCTGCAGCCTCCTCACTCTCTGCAGACCTGGACAAAATCACAGACGGGTCAAACAAGTGGAACATGTCTGTCAATCCTGACAAATCTCACACTCTTACTATGTCTCTCCGAAAAGACCGACTGGAAAACCCTCCCATCTACTTTCTCAACAATCCTCTCCAAGAAGTTCTGTCGCTCAAGCTTTTTGGTCTCACTATCTGCCATGATCTTTCTTGGGAAAACCACATTTCCAAGCTGGCCTCCAAAGCCAGTCGCCGACTGGGCAGTGGGCATCCTCCGTCGTGCGAAATCCTTCCTTGGCACACCTGCGCTCCTCACCACATACAAGGCTTTCATCCGCAGCTCAATGGAATACTGTTCCCCCCTCTGGGCCGGTGCTTCTGCCTCACACCTAGCTCGGCTTCACGCTGTTGAAACCAAAGCTTTCAGAATCATTGGCATCTCCTGCGATGAAGCTAACTCCGAGTGCCTTTCACTCGATCACCGCAGACACGTTGGTGGTCTTTCTGTCTTCTACCGACTCCTCTCCGGCCTTGCTCACCCAGCTCTCTCTGTGCTCTGTCCCCCTAATATTCCTACAGGTTGCACAAGGTCTGCCAGCAACCCTCTTATTGTTAAACTGCCAAAATCTAGGCTCTCTGCTCACCTTCACTCTTTCATTCCCCTTTTCTCCCGCCTATGGAACAAACTCCCCCACTCCCTTCAATCCCACTCCTCCCTCCAGGTCTTTAAAACAGCTGTTCACCACCATCTCTTATCTTCCCCCATCCAAAACCTTGATCTTTTCTACCCCCGCTAATTCACCCCAGATACACTTTTTTGAAATTCCAACTTCTTTCCTGGAAGTCCCTGCAGTGTCCATATGTTTTATACCTCTCCCACCTCCCCCCAAGCCCTCTCCCTCCCACACATCTCTCGATGTCCCTGCTCTCAAATGTTGTGTTTGTGTCCTTCCCCTTCTCTCCCCATCTTGTCTACCGCTCCCCTTATTTTGTGTTTTATGTGTCGGTTTGACTTTTTGTGTGATTAATGTTCGCTCTTTCACGAGCCTCGATCTTGTATCCCAAAAAAAAAAAGTAAAACAAAAAGACGTTTGATACTTGGGTAAACAGGTGGATTGCTCAAGTTAGATTCACACACATAAAACTTACACACACACACACACACACACACACACACACACACACACACACACACACACACACCAAACGTACACACACACACACACACACACACACACACACACCAAACTTACACACACATCTAGCTTACACACACACATCTAGCTTACACACACACACACACACACACACACACACACACACACACACACACACACACACACACACACACACACACACACACACACACACACACACACCAAGGTTACAGACAAACACACACAAATGTGGATGAATCAAGACCTGGGAGGGCTCGGTTCCACATTCTGAAACCCAAATTAGGAGATAACGACCAACAACACACACAAACACATGCACGCAGACAGGGGCATTGCAATAGTCTCGCATCCCCTTCAGGGTGAGTCTAATGAGTACCTGCTTGTGCTACCTCTGTGAATATCTTCTGCATTGTTTTGCACAACAGCTGGTTGCATATGGATTATTAAATAAAACTGTAAGTGGAAAATTTATTTGTTTCGTTCTTCGATTGATATCACAATTAATGAACTGTAATAATATTCAGTGCACTTAAACATCAGTGGGTGGGCCTTTGGGTTAGAAATTGGCTGTTTAGGGGAATGGGAGGTGGTGCTTGGTGGGGGGAGGGGTGCAAAAAAGTTTGAGAACCACTGGCTTATATGTACGCACACTCATCTCAAAGTTTTCTAGTCTGGGTTTGAATCCCAACCCATCTATAAACGGCCATCCTTCGGATGGATGTTAACCAAGCCATCTCATCTATGGACATTAGTTGGTGGATGTTAAAAACTCCATGGAGTCCGTCACGAAGATTGGCGAGTATTCCCCGGCACCATGGCCAAATAAATTAAATGGCCAAATAAATTAAATGGCCAAATAAATTAAATGGCCAAATAAATTAAATGGCCAAATAGA
Source organism: Myxine glutinosa (assembly GCF_964187855.1). NCBI lineage: Eukaryota > Metazoa > Chordata > Myxini > Myxiniformes > Myxinidae > Myxine > Myxine glutinosa. The sequence continues at coordinate 28,444,574 of NC_136274.1, forward strand.
TTAAATGGCGAAATAAATTAAATGGCCAAATAAATTAAATGGCCAAATAAATTAAATGGCCAAATAAATTAAATGGCCAAATAAATTAAATGGCCAAATAAATTAAATGGCCAAATAGATTAAATGGCCAAATAAATTAAATGGCCAAATAGATTAAATGGCCAAATAAATTAAATGGCCAAATAAATTAAATGGCCAAATAAATTAAATGGCCAAATAGATTCAATGGCCAAATAAATTAAATGGCCAAATAAATTAAATGGCCAAATAAATTAAATGGCCAAATAAATTAAATGGCCAAATAGATTCAATGGCCAAATAAATTAAATGGCCAAATAAATTAAATGGCCAAATAAATTAAATGGCCAAATAGATTAAATGGCCAAATAAATTAAATGGCCAAATAAATTAAATGGCCAAATAAATTAAATGGCCAAATAAATTAAATGGCCAAATAAATTAAATGGCCAAATAGATTAAATGGCCAAATAAATTAAATGGCCAAATAAATTAAATGGCCAAATAAATTAAATGGCCAAATAGATTAAATGGCCAAATAAATTAAATGGCCAAATAAATTAAATGGCCAAATAAATTAAATGGCCAAATAAATTAAATGGCCAAATAAATTAAATGGCCAAATAAATTAAATGGCCAAATAAATTAAATGGCCAAATAAATTAAATGGCCAAATAGATTAAATGGCCAAATAAATTAAATGGCCAAATAGATTACATGGCCAAATCAATTAAATGGCCAAATAAATTAAATGGCCAAATAAATTTGTGTGTGTATTGGTGCCCTAATCAGTAGGGGGCACTGCAATAGTGGCACAGCCTCCCTTCCAGCAATGATGCTACATAGTGATGTCCAAATACCTTTGTGAGATTCTGATAAGGTGAAGAGGTAACAGTCTGTCTGGATGGACATTGGTCGTTGAAGCATTCATCTTGCTCACATTTAAAACATTTTACACAGAGTTTGAATGGAAAACTTTTTCAACAAGTCAACGTGAGCAAATTTATCAACATTGTTCAACTAATTCAGACAAAACTTCTGTGGACATGTGAATGTAAATATCAGTGATTTACAACAGGAATGGCTGCTCGGTTATGAGCCAATCGAGCAGGTACTCTTGTTATTTGTAACAGTCTTACCCGGAGCTTGCGGCCCTTAAGGAACTGAACTCGCATTCCGAAGGCATCGACAGTGAGCTCGCTGGTGTATGACACTCTGTTGACTCTGCGACGATGCTCGTTCTTCACAAGCACCTGCCATTGAGGATCCTTACATGGCTATGGGAGAGAAAGATGGAAAGTTGGAATAGTAGATGAGCATAAAAATGGAATATATATGTAAATAAATAAATAAATATATATATATATATATATATATATATATCTATATATATATATATATATATATATATATATATATATATATATATATATATACGTATGTGTGTATAATGTATATACAACAACAACAACAACAACAGGCATTTTAAGGCTATATTCCCTGCTCGAGCGGGGGTTAGCCTTGCGGTCCCCATGACAATCTTCTCCATTTTGCCCGATTTTCTGCATCTCTCCTTGTTAACCCCCTTGCCCGCATTTCTTCTTCCACCATCTTTAGCCAAGTCTTTCTCGGTCTTCCCCGTCCTCTACTTCCTTCTACATTCATTTTCATCATTCTTCTCAACCAGTCACTTTCATCATTCCTCAACACATGACCAAACCATCTCAACCTGTTTCTCTTCACAGCATCCATCACAGGCTCTATTCCCATCATCTTTCGCAATTCATCATTTGTCTTCCTCTCTCTCAACAACACTCCTCACATCCACCAAACCATTCGCATTTCCACCCTTTCCAACCTTCGTTGCTGCTCTACGTTCATTACCCATGTCTCGCTCCCATAAATCATAACACTTCTCACACATGCAGCATACACCTTTCCCTTCAGCTTCAACGACACTCCCCTCCTCATCACCACGCCACTCAGTTCCCGAAACTTCTTCCATGCACATCTCACTCTAGCAACCGTTGCCAAGTCTGATCCACCTTCTCCATTCAGCATGTCTCCTAGGTAGCAAAATGTTTTCACACCTTCCAGGTTCACGCCGTCTCCAAGATCCAACTCAACATTTCCTCCATCTGCAGCTCCCTCTGTGCACACCTTACATTTGAATGTAGCTGCCACACTGGTTAATGACCCTCTCAGACCACTACATTTTCGATGAACCCACTCAGCGCACATTGTACATTGAATGGAGTTCACTCCAACACCGTTCCTGCACACAGCACATGGCCACTTCCCAGTTCTTTCCACCTCACCACATGCTTTACCACTTGCCATCACCTTCGTCTTTCCGATATTCACCTTCAGACCTTTTGTCTCCATACATTCCTTCCACTTGTTCATCTTTTCCTTCAGTCCATCCATACTTTCCACAATCAACACCAGATCATCTACATACAACAACTCCCATGGTAAACCCTCCTTTACGTTCTGAGCCAGCACCTCCATCACAGCTACAAATAGTAGTGGACTTAGTATCGACACCTGATGCACTCCCACCTTCACCTCAAACTCACCACTGTTCCCGTCCTTCATCCTTACAGCTGTGCGCACTCTTTTATACATTGCCATCACTACTCTGATCAACCATTCCTCCACTCCTAACTTCCTCAATGCCCATGACACTACTTCGCGTGGAAGCCTATCGAATGCTTTCTCGAGATCAACAAACCCCAAAAAAAACTTCTTCAACTTCTTCTTCTTCTTCAACAACAACTCCACTGCTTCTTCTTCTTCTTCTTCAAGAAACAACTTCTTCTTCTCCTCTTCTCCATGTACTTCTCCTGCAACTGCCTTACAATAAAAAGCACGTCTGTCGTTCCTCTTCCTGGCATAAATCCAAACTGCATTTCGTCGATCTTCACTTTCTTCCTTATCCTCCTCTCCAACACCCTTTCCAATACCTTCATTCCATGCTCCAATAACTTTATCGCTCGATACGAGCCACACTCTAGACTCTACATTTCTCTACTCTACTCTACATTAGAGTCTAGAGGGTCACCTTTCCCCTTGTATAGAGGGACGAGGGTACTCAGTTCCCAATCCACTGGAATGCGGCCTTCTTTCACCACCAGATATATATTATATATACACACACACATATATATATATATATATATATATATATATATATATATATATATATATATATATATAGATATATATATATATATACATACACACATGAGGATTATGAACAGGATGCAGGCAGACGAACACAGGCACAGGGCCAAGGCAGGCAGGTAGGATGACCTCCTTTGAGCTCTCCTCACTCCCAGAACTCTCCCACTTTTCCTCATGAAAAAATGAGCTCCTCAACACACTCGATCCAGTCTCCCTGCCATTCTCCTCAGAACTCTATCAATACTCGTGTGTCACAAGCTCCTCCCCCTTCTCCTCAGACTTCTTGCAATCCTCTCAGAACTGTACCCACTTCTCTGAGCACACGGAACCGAGATACTGGCTCCTCCATCTTCTCCCTTGACAATCCTCCGCCCCTCCAGACGTTGGGCTCCACTTCTTCAGGAGGTGATCATAGCTCCGCCTCCTCTCTCATTTCCCTGGTAGAGTCCCATTGCTATCTGCCTCGTTTTTCTCTACTCTACAGAGCACCCGGTGACCCAGTGCACCCAGCAGATGTTTACAGGGAGGTTTGTACGCACATTTAATTAACTTAATCCCCGTCTATTTATTACAAAGCACCACCCTCCGTGTGGTGCACATTTAAACAGACAATCCTTAAGCTGCCGTGTCCCTACTTCTTACATCAAGATTGGTTTCCTACTCAAAAAATGGACCATACTACTCTGTACAGTTTTATCTCTTCTTAGGTAATCTCTTACACCTCCCCCATAAACATAATAATTATTTTATATATATATATATATATATATACTATATACTATATATGACACCTACCCGAGTGAACACGTATGTGCGTGTGCCCATGAAGGTGAATTTCCTGCTGTCAAAGTTGATATAGTGAGGATCTCCCCAAGCCGCACATTCCACTGTGGAAAGAAAGACTTTTTTATAGCTTCTATTGAAAACCAGTCTGTAGCTCAACACCATTTCTGCTCAACAATGGATCAACTACAACCAATATGCCATTCTTGCAATATACACACAGTCAAAACATCAATCATGACCATGAAACTCTAAATAACCTAATTAATCTTCCACTAGGCAAATAAGAAAAGCAGGAGTGAAATCGGGAGTGAAAACTCAGCAATCAAATCAACAGGAGGATTTAGGTTTTTCATACAAGAATGCAATGTCCTCTGTATTCAAAAGTTGCATTTTTTCAAATCTCTAGGCCAAACTCTCCAACCAGTCTCCTTCCAAGCCATGGTAGTGCATTGTCAAGTCTGTCTCTGGCGTATGCTCCCCATCGATTCTGTCCCTAATCTCAAACAGGAATACTACAGACTATGCCGGAGAAAAGGTAGAACGCGCAATCTCTGTCTTTGCCACCAGATTGCGTCAACCCCATCCATACCGTTATGTCCCCATCTTACCCCCAACATATCCACTGTCTACTGAACTCTGCGTATTTCTGACCCGAGCAGTTAGAGAAAGTTCTGTCTGATTTGACGCTGCTTCAGGGACAGAAACAGATGGCATCAGTGCCCATGTTCTTAAATCGTACTCTGTCGGTCTTGCTTCCCTTTATCTGCCGTATTAGTCAGGTTCACTATGTCAATAAATTATATTTCGTTCAAAATCATGGTAGATTAGCAAACCTATACATTTTTGGAAAGGTTATAGCATAAGGAAACTAAAAATCAATGTTTACATTTGGAGAGATACCTTTATGGCGGCCATTTTGGATTTTCAAAATGGCCACTGTAAAATACATATTTTGTTCTATTTCTGCCTCTAATTACCCTAAAAACTTTTTAAAATATACTAAACCTATATTTTCAGGGACAAGGAATCCAATGAAAGTATCAAATTAGAGCTATGGGGAATGGTAAGACACGAATCAAAGGTTTTGAATTGCAAAATACTGTCTTTATATTCGCGATAAGTTGCATAATCAAATACATGTTATCATTTTGTACAGGCAGTTAATAACATCAAAATGTGTCACAATAATTCATATCACCAAACATACACAGGCAGTCAGCAAAATCATATACACAGGCAGTCAATGACAAAATATTGTTGCGGATATGAGGACTGTATATTTTTTTGATTGTGTGAATTATTATTATTGTTTATTCTGCGCCTCCTGCCTCCGGAGCTGTGTAAAGGTCAAAGGGCATCCCATAATTAGTCCATAAAGCATCCACACCACAGCCAATCATAGAATACCCCTGTTCAATAGTTATATCTTATTATGTGTTTTAGGGTAAGGCTGTGTCTCCCATTAATTGAAATACTCCATTGCACCAGTGAAAGAGATAAATTCCCTTCATTCCCACTCCCAACACTTCCATTCCCCCCTTTTCGTCAATTGCAATTCGCATTGCCAACTGCATGTTGGGCGGTTTTCCCTTCATCCGCCATTGACCACGAGGCAGGGTTGGGGAAGAAAGGCGGGTCCCCACCTCGTCATAGAGGGGAGGAGTGAGTCAGCCCCACTCAACCAACCACGAACAAGGGGTTGGACTTGGAGAGGGTGTGGAGAGAAACATCGAGGAGGTTCGCGAAGGTTGAGGGGCGGGGCCTATATAACCCGCAGGCAGGGCGTGTCCAAGGCAGATGAGCTTTGACGGGATGAGCTACGACAAGAGCGGAGTGTGTGGTTTTTTTGGTCAGAGCTGGGTTGGTCGTCAGTGGTGGTCAGTGTTTGCGTAGAGTGGAGGGGTTGCGTTGAGTTGTCGGTGGTGAGGAAGAGTTGGACTAAGCAAGAGAGAAAGAGTCCTGGAGTTAGTAAGAGAGAGAACCCGTCACGCGAGAGAACCCGTCACGCCAGACCCCCCACCAGCAGCGTTGGCTTGGCTCCACCAAGCAGCTCCGACCTGCTACCCCGCGCACATGACAGGATCGGTGGCATCGGCGGCCGTCGAGGTCCAGCCCGACGTCCCGTGCGGGATCAAACGCCAGCCAGCTCCGGGCCTTCCTCCAGCCACCCACCTCCTGTCATTCCTGCCTGCAATTTCCATCCATTTGCGTACGTGAGTTTGTTTTGTTCGTGCTGTCCTGGGTAGTAACAATAAGTCTGTATAAGCTAAAGATTGCACTGTGTCACCTGCGTCTCATGTCCCTGTAAATAAACGTGACTGCTTGCTTCCTACTTTTATGTGTAAATAATAAATCCAATTACTCTTCTGTCCGTCTTCTCGTCTTATTCCTTTTCCTCTTTGCATTCGGTCGTTTTAGAGTTTTCCAGATTGGGCAGCTGCGGTGCGATACGGCCAAAGTTTGGGTGGAATCGGGTTCTAGTCGGGGAATAACTGTTCGGTCGCGGTCATACCAACCGCTCTGTCAAAATAACATCTTAACCGCGTCCGCAACAATATACACAGGCAGTCAATGGCATCAAACATACACGATTACAGAATATGCCATTTAGAGTTCGTCATCACTGTCCTGTGTGTCGATTCCGACAATATAGTCCGCATCGTTTTCACAGTCCGTTCCACACAAGCAAAGGTCGGTCAAATTGATTGGCAAATCGAATTGGTCGAATGGTCGATCGAATCGAATTCGATGAATCGAATCGAATCGAATCGATCGAATTGGTCGAATGGTCGATCGAAGCGATTGGTCGAATTGGTCGAATGGAATTGGTCGATTGGTCGAATTGGTCGAATTGAATTGTTCGGAATTGGCAAATGTAAACATTGATTTTCAGATTTTCCATGTAATAACGTTTCCAAAAATGTATAGGTTTGCTAATCTACCATGATTTTGAACGAAAAAACATAGTGAACCTGACTATATTCAGCATGTCCTTCTCCTTTGGCTGCCTCCACTTGACATGCAAGTCAGAAACATCATTCCCGTTCACAAAAGGGTGCAAAAGTAGACCCTACCAACTACAGAACATTGAACTTGATTTCAATTTCATTTTTGAATTATCATTTTAAAAGTGATTTTTCACCATTGAGTGATAGGCCTCAAACTGATATAAAGCATGATATATCAAAAAGTTATGGATTGGACGGATTCGGATGTAACTTGGTGGATGAGTTGGTTAGGTGACAAGAACTAGTCGATTTGATTTTTGTTCACGTCCGAATCCAGGTCCGGCCTATCAGTGGGATATAAAACATAAATTGTTCAGCCTGGCGGAGGTATGCGCTCTACCGAGTGCCGTTCTTGTAAAATCATGTCAAAGTCCAGTGATGTCCCAAAATGTCCACTTCCTACATGGGATTTTATGCCTCCACAGCCGAAGGCATTCGTCTTTGGTTGGCTGTCCGTCCGGCTGTGCATCCGTCGGTGCTGACGTCGCAGATTTCCGTGACCACAATAACTTTTGAACCACTGAAGAAATTTTGACCAAACATGGTACAATTATGCAAAGATGAAGTGATTCCATTTTTGGTTCAACAGGTCAGAGGTCACGTGCCCTTTGAAAATCATTTTTCAGATCATAACTCGAATTAGAAGCATGTGACTTTTTCTCTTTTCTCTGTCTGTCTCTGTCTCTGTCTCTGTCTCTGTCTCTGTCTCTCTTAATTTAATTAAACGCTTAGCTTTGCTCTTGATGTATTCATAGCTCTTGCATGAGCATTTCCTTTAAAATTGTTTGTGGTTTCGTTTGTGTTTTCACCTTTGGTTTGTAAAATATTTTTATACTTGCTGGTTTCCTTTAAATATCCTTTGCTTTTTTGGTGTATTCATGATCCTTATGCAATGTTTCTTTAAACTGGTTGCTTTGTTTACAACTGCTTTGTGGAATGGTTTTACACTTTTATAATAAAAGGACACAAAAGTCAAGTCTGTCTGTCTGTCTGTCTGTCTGTCTGTCTGTCTGTCTGTCTCATGTGACCTTTAATTGACATCAAACATAACAGTGAGTTGACAAATAATGTGGGCAAAGGCATATCCATTCACGTATTCGTCTCAAATCATGTGTTACTACTTGTGCAAGCTCCTCCATGAGTCTATGATAAAAAAAAAACATAGGGGCAATACCCCTGGCGCTCACCTGGTAGAATAAACAGTATACTGCACTGACTAAAGGTATTTTAAACCAATTTCAATGATTGCTAGAAGACAGGGCAGCATGTAGAATCATACTAACATTATCATAATAAAAAATACCTATTTTGGGGGCAACCCCCCTCCTCCTCAGACCTCAGACCTCCTCAGACCCCAATTTTTCCAATGCCTTGAACAAACATTGGTACATCACGGATGATGAAGGTTGTGGTGACGTTTCATCAAAATTGTGTGTGTAGGTTCTGAGAAAAAAAGCAAATACCTATTTTGGGGGGCAACCCCCCCGTATACCCTCATAGTGGCAGATTTTTTAAATGCCTTGAACAAACTTTGGTACATCACGGGTGGAGAAGATTGTGGTGAAGTTTCATCGAAATAGTATGTGTAGTTTCAGAGAAGAAAGTAAATATCTATTTTGGGGGGTCAAACCTGGACCCAATTTGACCCCCCGTAACCCCCAAAGGGCCAGATTTTTTTTAATGCCGTGAACAAACTTTGGTACATCATGGGTGATGAAGGTTGTGGTAAAGTTTTGTCAGAATTGTGTGTAGTTTCAGAGGAAAAGGCAAATTCCTATTTTGGGGAGGGGGGGGGGGGGGTCAAACCTGGATCCACTTTGACCCCCAGTAAACCCCCTTAGACCCCGATTTATTTAATGCCGTGAACAAACTTTAGTCACAACACAACAACTATAATTTGTGACAAATTTGGTCGCAATCCCATGAGCGGTTTCGGAGAAGAAGTTACAGGTGTTTACGAACGGACTGACGGACGGACGACGCGCCATCGCATAAACTCCTCTGAACTTCGTTCCAGGTGAGCTAATCAGGATAAAAACAGCTTGCAAGTGTAAGAACACGGTGCTTACATGTTCGTGGAACACAGTCGTAACCTCCTAGTTCTCTGGCTTCACATGAGAAGAGGTGGGAATTGAATTTTTTCTCTGTGCAATGCATTTTGGGAGTTTCACGTCGACATTCACATTTCTCCTCACATCCTTCCTTGAAGAATGTTTCACCCAACTAGGGAATGACAGTAAAGTGGATCAGAATCAGAAGTGGAGCTTTGAATGCAGGTGAAGGGAAGAGGGAACATATTGGGCAGGAAAACTTGCACAAATGGAAAGACTATTTCAGAAACAGAAAGACAATTATTGACCAACCTCGTAATATCTTCCATCTGCATCTTTGCAGCCACACTCCTGTTTAGGGACACATTTTACACCCTCCCAGACATGGTCAGATGCATCACACTCACACCCTTCAGCACATTCGTCCACGCAATTTGTGTTTGCTTTGTCATTGTAGCACGTAAGGGGACATGGTGATGTACACAGCTCGTAGTGTGATCCAGATGGGCATTCCAGAGCTGCGTGAGAACAAAAAGGTATTAGAAGACAAGTGGAGGAAGTTTTACCTGTGGCCCTCAACAATCATCATTTTATGAGGTGCCGATGGCTGTTTTGTCTCAGTGTTTAAGGGTTCCTCCTGTTTAACCGTCTTACAAAATCAGTGAGAAGCCGCCACCTATCTGTGAAAGTATAAGGTGCTGTGACAGTACAAGGTGAGCTTAAACTCGGTGCTGTGAGGAGAGCTCGACAGAATGTGCATGGTCAATGGCAACAATTTTCATTGTAACTTGCAGATAGCCAAACAAATATGTCGATGAACTTTAACAGCTTAATCAAATGTCCCACCAAAACGAACATTCCGGGTGAGATGAGAACTTACGACAAGAGATGTAGTTTCGCCAATTCGTGGTGACATTAACTCCAGCTTCTTGACAGTCGGTCATAAATGCCTCCACGGATTTGCAAAGATCTTCCTTGTTGAAACCCGAGAGGACGTAGTCAAAGACGCAATCGTCAAAATAGTTTTCCGGGTCAATGGGACCAATGCATTCTTTCAGAGGACCCGCCTTGTCTTTCATTACCCCACAGTTACGTGCACTTTTTGCTGTGGCCTCATCTGTTGGACTCATGGTAGGATTAACTTGTCCACTTGGATCAGCGCAGGAGCTGCGTCAGCACAATAAATGTCACATTTTGTGCATCAATACATACATCATCCTTCATTTGCCTTGCTCAATCATTGTTCATGTTCATTCACAATTGCCATAAACTCCGTATCATTTTCTGATGTATATTTTCTTTTCCTCCAAAATCCGTCTCGAACAATGATCAAAAGAAGGACATGCTTCCCATACCTGGTCCCTTCAACCTTCCAGCTCTTTCCAAAAGTGATGGCATCTGTCGCTTGCTGTCCGTTAGGCATGGCGAAGTCATCTGCCGCCACTCCATTAAACTGCCCACAAAGACCGCACATCTTCCCGGAGTACTCAAAATTACTCTCGAGTTCCACCTTGACGCGTGACCAACCTGAAGGGAGGCAGACAGACAAATCAATAAAAATAAAAATAAAAACACCTTTAGAGGCCATTTTTCCCCGCAAAGCGGGGGTTGGCCTTTTTCAGGGTTTTCAGGGTTGGCCTTTTTCAGGGACCGTGGTTGTTGTTGTTTTTCGGTCCCCTTTTTGAAGCAATGTTTTACGGCCGGATGCCCTTCCTGACGCCAACCCTTTTTGCCGCCTTTAACGACAAACAGGGAATTACCAGTGAACTGGTACTCAATTTGCCGACCTCGGAAGGAATGTTATCAGGCTGAGTCAACCCCCCTGGCGTTAATTCAGCGATCGACCGGGATTCGAACCCAGGATCCTAGGTTTATCCTAAGCCGGCACCCTAGCCACTAGCCCAACACCAGGGACAGACAAATCAATATTTATGGTAAATCTGATTTTGACAAAACCTTATCCAAACTAAATGGATAAAATGTTGGAATGATGGGACATGTTTGAAAAAGAAAAGGAGCTCGTGATAGACTCGCAGCAGGAAAATCGATAACAAAATGGCAGCAGCTTCCTGGGCTGGACTAATATAAGGCCTTGTTTTTACAGACAATAACAACGTTTCATTAAGTCAGGAGATTATGTCGTATATTTGTTTTTGTTTTTATTGATATAAGGCTTTTATGCATGTTTTGTATTTCATCGATCTATAATATTGCTTTGATAATTAAGGAAAAGATGAAAGCTGTCGATTATGCAAAGAAAGTGAAATGAGGGCAGATTAAAGGAGATGCACCATAAAGTGGAAGATCTCTTCCACTAGGGCTTCATGTTTCAAGCATGTGGTGCACCAACCATCTCATGTCATCCTGCACCTTATCCACGATCTTTATTACCCCCATTAACCCTTCCTTACCCAACACTCTTACATACAGATTGCTGTTTCCTCCCCTTTTCCTCTTTTCCTATTTGTTCATCCCCTTGCTTCATATTGTATCCAAGAGTTGCCTCGCTGCCCTCCTGTCAATCTGTACCCCCCTCAACTTGCTGTTCGATGAACCTCAATCTTGGAAAGAAAACTAATCAAATTTTAATTGTGAGGCAGGCAAAAAGACAATTTGAGGAAGATATCGAAAGGAATATTTGGCAAAACAGAAGCCTTTAGAAAACATACGTGAGAAATACAGGATTATAAGATGGTGTAGGACTAGTTATAAATGCTACAGGTCAATTGCATCATATAATATTTATCAGAAATGGCCCAGATTTCATTTCTTACTTTTTTCAAAACTAGCAAAAGTATCCCTGCATTTCCAGGCAACGCAGGGTCCCTCATCCCACCCCTTCTCCTGCCTCCTCTCACTCAACCCCCTTCCTCCGAATTCCCACCCCACCCCTTCCCCTCCCTTCTCCTCTCATCCCACTCCCTCCGGACTTCCACACCACCCCTTCCTCGCCCTCCTCCCACCCCTCCCTGTCCTTCCTCTGATCCCACCATGGCCCATCCTTCCGGACTCCCACCCCAAACCTTCCCTCTCTCTCCTCCAGACTCCCACCCCCCCCCATTCCCTCTTCCCAACACCCTCTCTCTGGACTCCTACTCCACCCCACCACCCTCCCTCCAGACTTCCACTGTTCCCCTCCCTCTTCCGACCGCTACCTTTCCCTCCCCCCACCCAACCACAGCCCCTCCTTCCAAACACCCACCCCAACCTTTCCCTTGCCCCTTCAGACCTCCACCCACCCGTTCCCTCCTCCCATGTCCTTCCTCCCACACCCTCCCTTCTTACTGATGGGAATACTAAGAAAGGCGGGCAGATGAGTTCACTCGAGCGTATGAGCTCTTCAGGATATTTCTCTGTTAACTCCTCTTGTTGGGATTTAAGGAGTTCCTCCACCTCTTCCTCTTGCATGTCCTCAAAGCCCTCTTCTCCAACATCACGTTCTCTTCCAGGCAACACTTGAATGTATATTGGACTCACTTTAAAGGATATAACGCACAGTAGACTCTGATACCGTAATGGCGGCCCACTGATGCCGCGCTTTCACTTCAAACCAAACGATCGAACAACTCGATCTTTTCGCCTAACGTCATCACATTTCTCTGTCTTTTGGCACAAATAACTTTGTCAATCGCTTTACATATTTTGCGCCATTAAAAACGGTGCGCAAGAGACAAGAAAAGGCTCATAATGGGAGCTATGTAATCGTACATGCATGGGACGGACGCAAACAATGACTCATCTCAGCTCGAAAACCACAATTGGTCAAAATGAAATTCTACGATAACAGAATCGTGACCAAATAGGTTGCCTGCGATTGGCCCAAACCCACGATATTAGAACCCGTGATATTGGAAGGTTTACTGTACAGCGATTTGTAGGTATGAAGATCAGACATTCGATGATGTGAGTGAGGAAAGTGAAAAAAATAAATTTTGAGCACCTAATCGTGCAGAAACCGTAGTGGCCTTTTCCAAGGCAAGGCATTTTTCAGCAGTCCGATACAAAGCTTAAGCCCCCTGTGAGGGATAGTGGGCTGATGAAGGATAAAACCTGTTTTGGTTTAATTTAATAAGCCAGTTAATTATCTTCAAAAGGGGTGTTTAAATTTACCCAAATGCTCAGATTTCATTCATGCACTCCATTAGAGTTCCCCTCGTATGCATGAAAAGTTTTGGGATGCTAGGTTTCATGGTTTTGCAGTTATGGAAGAGACACACACACTAACTTATTAACTGACTGACTGACTGACACACATTGTTATTATAGATACAGGAATCATTTCAAACCTACTTTTCATGGAGGAATAGATTGTTGGAGAGAAAAAGTAGTTTATATAATACAGTTGTCTATTTATTTCATATGCAAAGAAGGGGGGGGGGGGGGGAATGGGGGAGTGTGTTGAATGGTGACTAGTGTGTATAGGGAGAAAAGGCTGGGAGGGGGAGGGAATCAAACCTTCTGCCTACTTGTATATGTGATAGCTGGTCCCATGGAAAGCAAATAGGACGTTTGACAGTACATTACACACTGGAGGGTACTGAATGAAGTAGGGAGTGAAGTTGGATCAATATTCGCAGATGTATTTGAAATCTCAATGACAGGAGAGTTACAAGAGGACAGGAAGATTCATCAAAAAAGAGAGGAATATTGTGGGATTGTATTGATCTACTTAAGGTAAACTAGAGGTTCCAGGGAACCTGAACTCAACTGGTCTATATCAATATGGTTAGAATATGCATAATAGAACCACAAACTATATAGTTTATATGTGCTAAAAATATATGACAAAAATTGATTTTTCAATATGGCCGCCCTGCCACGCCCATTTTTGGGCGTGCAACGCCCAAATGCAATCCCAAACTAGTTTATGTCTTAAAGATGCTGCATAACAAGTTTCATCAAATCTAATCAATATTTGTGTCTTTTAGAGCGTAGACGTCGAATTGTTTACAGACGACAGACAGACAGACGGACGACGGACGACGGATACTGGGTGTCAACAAAAACTCAGCTGGACATAGTCCAGTTGAGTTAAAAACAAAAACAAATCACCAATACAAATTGTTGAGTCAATGAAAAGACAGAAAAAATGGAAAAATACAGATGGCTCCAAAATTTATGCAGATTCGATGTGTTTAAAACTTGTCTGTCAAACACACTCTTATTCTGTAATTAACCCCTTCTTTCATTCCTTCTCAAATGAATTGTCCTTCTTTCTTCAAATATGCTTTGTTATCCATTCCTCAGCTCCGAGCTTCTTCAAACCAGAAATAATGAACGAGATAAGTAAAAATAAATCATCCAAATTATCCATGTTTACAGAGTTCATCTGTACAATGAGACCTTGTAATGTGCATTGTCACCTTGCTTCTCCATCTGTACATCGCCGGCTTATAAGGGCAGCAGAATGTAAGGGGCACAAGATCTGAATGTGTATCCTTATTAGTGCCCCACCGGTTTCACTGGAGAGGTTTGCTCTCCGTCCGTCCATCCATCTGTCCCACCTGTGGTTTTCCAGACTTTCCCCCCCCCCACCCCCCCATACACTTTAACATATTCAACTGAAACTTTGTACTTGGCTTTATTATGATAAGTTGCAGAACACGTTTGTTTCAGGGCATTTTGTAAAATTTTCACAGTTGTGCCCTTTTTGGACTTAGAAAACATCACACCTATAGGAGACTTGTATTGCAAAGCGTTTCTCCCTCTTGTTGACGTACACTTACCATCATATGAGACAGAGAAGAGGGAAAGTGTCCGCAGGATAAGTAGCTTGGACGTCTGGTAAATCTCAAACCTCCCATCTGGGTGTTCGTAAGGAAGGCGAATGTTTGAGCCATTCAGCTAAAGAAAGTCCGGAAGTGTAGGAAATAATGTATTGTAAGAGCAACACATAATTGGTAAAATCAAAAAAAGGAATTGATAATAAATCACTAATAAAAGCAGCAATTACACCAAATTGTACATAGGAACTACGCCAAATGATAACTCAAGAATAACAACACCCACCTGTACACCGTAACCCTTCAGAAAAGAAACACGGATGTAGTCCACATCTATGTGCACGTCCCTTGTCCAAGAAATAGATTTCTTGCCTGTGCGGTGGTCGTTCTGAACCTGGACGCTCCAGTTGAGCGTGCTAGAAGCACATGGAGCAGCCAGAAGCAGCGGACAAGTTCCCATGTAGCTAAAGTGTTTCCCATCAAAGGTCGAGTAGTGTGGGTCACCAGAGCCAGTGCATGTTGCTGGAGAACAAAGGAGGTAATGTACTCGCTGTTACAATGAAACAAAGACAAAACAGAGTGATCCGCTACATTTGCAACTCTGCGGCACTGCAGATACACTACAAACAACAATGGGTGCTACCTTGTTTACAAAAGCTTGTCTGAAATCTTGCCTTGAACTGGTCGCAGGCTTTAGCCAAATGGACATCAATTTTTTTCATACAAAGACAGACAGAAGAAGAAGAAGAATAACCACCTCCAGAGGCCATTTTTTCCCCCCCGGTTGGCCTTGTTTGGGCACCGTGGTCCCCTTTTTGAAGCAATATTTTATGGCCGGATGCCCTTCCTGCCGCCAACCCTGTTAGTCACCCCCTTTTTGAAGCAATATTTTATGGCCGGATGCCCTTCCTGCCGCCAACCCTGTTAGTCACCTCTTGCGACACACAAGGAATTACCAGTAAACTGGTACTAAATTTGCCGACCTTGGAAGGATGACACGTTGAGTCAACCCCCCTGGTGTTAATTCAACAATCAACCGGGATTCGAACCCAGGATGCTAGGAATCCCAAGCCAGCACCCTAACCGCTAAGCCAATACCAGGCTACGCCAGGATGCTAGGATCCCAAGCCAGCACCCTAACCGCTAAGCCAATACCAGGCTACGAAGCCTGGTGACATTCATACAAATACAGAGAGAAGATAAAAAAAATTCCAGAACCTTGATTAGTCTTGTATTAAATATCCATTCTCATAATCACATGGTTCACAGGATAATTCAGGTGGAAATTCTCAAATTCTGTGTGATGCCCAAACCAAAAGGATGTTTGTGTGTCAACGTACCATGCAGGTGCTTCGGGACTAAAAATATCCACTTGGAGTAGGGCCAGGTGAGACTCAGGAAGCCCTCGGCTGTGCTTGCCACACCAGCATCAAGCGTCACGTAGTACGTCCTTCCAGAAAATTCCGATGGTGACGTGGTGATGGTCAGGCGCCCGTTCGAGTCTATTTGACCGGTACCTGCATCCACTGACAAAACCTCGGTCCCCATCTTGTAGTCGTGGAATCGAACGTATGCGCCAGCGTTAGCTCGTACCACCTGATGGACCACGCAGAGTAAGAACCAACAAATGATCACACGAAAAGCAAGTAAAATAGAGTGTAATAAACAACTTGCATAGCTTATTGATTTGTTAGGTTACAGGTAAATAGGCTGACTATGTGGTCTTGGAGTTGTAAGAGATGTAAATGAAGTCTCAGTAACTTTGTGTACTCGATCACTTTCAATATCCAACCGAGACACCAAAATCTTACCGGCAAACTGAAGGAAAACGTCCATGTAATGCTGCGAGAGAAATCCTTGGGGCTGAATTTAAACGCTGTCGCCACACACATGCCTAGAGAAACATACAAAAGAAAGAATTGGGGAACTTGGTAATAAAATCGTACTGGAATATCGTTATGGCACAGAGAAACAGGGCAAAAATCAGTCTTTTGATACAATATAGCATGTGTTGTTGGGAGATACAGGGCAAGCTCGATGGGCAGAATGGCCCTTTCATACACCTAACTTTGTTTGTCCGTATTAAAGTTGGGAAGTACATTTTTCAAAAGAACATTTAATTTCAAAACCAAACTTTCAGAGGACAATCACCTGAATGAATGAAACCAGGGGCATGGTTATCTACTCAAACCTTTTACTTAAGAGAACTAGCCGCAGTCTCCAAAGCCTTTGGCTGTAGCTCAATAGAAAACTGCTTTTCCCTATGGGCTGGGGCCACAGCATCACACCTGTCTGTCCTTGATTCTGTGGAATCTAAAGTTCAAATAGTATTGGAATTTTCCACAATGAGGCTGAAACACGAGGCTTGTTACTCTCACATTAGAGGCAGGTCAATGAGGCCTCTGGGTGCTATCATCTCTCCTCCATTCTTGCCTTCTCAGTCCTCTGAACCTCCCCAGAAACTCCAGCACGCGCTACTCCAGTAACCGCCTCATATAGGTCATTCACAATCACTCTTCCCATATTGGTTATAATATGGCGATGCACCACCTCATATCATTTTCCCTTTCCTAACCAAGATCAGCTCTGAGCTCACCATGTTTCAATGTTTTGCACCTGTTCCCCACTTGTTGTGTGCACCTGTTCCCCACTGGTGCATTGATTTTTAACCCTTTATCACCTCACTCTTCTATCAGCCTTGAGTTTGTATGCATGTGTGTATGATATATCATATACGTATATCTGTTTGATGATCGGCGGCTCTGTTTGATCAATGTCGACCAAAGAATCAAATCCCTGTCTGATGACAGAGTGGACGGGCTGATGCCTCCAGGACAGAGGTGGCGCTTTGGTCTACGCTAGGACTTCGGTCCATAGGAAATTGGAACAGTGCTTGTCACGTTGTCTGCCGTTGATTGTTATCTCCGCAGATCACAGCACACACCCTGGTTACCCTCGCCAGAGGAGAGGGTATTGCATTTGAGTCAGTTTATCTGTCTCTCAGTCTGTCTGTTTGTCAGTCTATCTGTTTATCTGCACAGAATAAGTATGCTGTTCCCTGCAACCGTTGTTGGAACTTTAAAACACCATACAAAGTGTTTTTTTCATTCCCCAAATTTATGCCTCCTCGCAAATCTATCTCAGAGTTATATGGACAGTTCCTTGGACTTCATGATAGAGTTTCTGCTCTGACGTGCACTGTCAACTGTGGGACCTCATACAGAAAGGTGAGTTTATTTCTCAATCATGTCCATTCAATTGAATTTGCCACAGGTGGACTCCAATCAAGTTGTACAGACATATTAAGGATGCTCAAAGGAAATTGGATGCACCTGACCTCAATTATGAGTGTCATAGCAAATGGGTTGAATACCTACTGACTCGAGACATTTCAGCTTTTCATTTTTAATTGATTTGTAACAATTTCTCAAAAAAAAAATTCCACTTTCACATTATAGGGTATTATGTGTAGATCAGTGATTTTTTAAAATATCAATTAAATCAATTTTAAATCCAGGCTGCAACACAACAAAATATGAAAAGGTCAAGGGGTGTGTATACTTTCTGAAGGCACTGTATATGAATTGCAGTGCGACTCCAAACTGTGAGTGGTGAAAGCACCCCGGAACTAAGTCCGATACAGCCCTTGCTGCACGGTACCAGGAGTGATAAGTGCCACCTTCCACGTGGAACATTATATCGCACTTCACCAAGCACAAACCGGAGACATCATTGGATGTGGTCGGGAACAATGATGATAAATATTGCCGTTCTCCAACGTGTGTGTGTGTGTGTGTGTGTGTGTGTGTGTGTGTGTGTGTGTGTGTGTGTGTGTGTGTGTGTGTATCCATAGCAATTCAAATGTGCCACTCACTATTGATTGTGAGAATGATGCAACGCAGCTCAGTTTCTTGTCTGCATAGACACACAATGAACATGATATAGCTTCATATACACGTGACATCGAATGCCAGAGATGTATTTATAACGACAAATAGGTGAAGACAATGAGGAACAACAAAAATGAATGTCTGAAAAGTGAGCAGCAAAAAGTGAGAAACAAAAACATGAAAAGGAAAAAATTAAAATGGAACTCCGAAAGGCCTAAAACAAAGAAATTAAGAAATATAATGACTCAAAGACAATGGTAGAGAGGATTATGAGTAACTAACCCCGAGGATTCTGTAGCAAAGAAGCAGATCTGCTTTTGCCCGGAGGACTCTGCTTGTGGAGTCACAGTCAGGCCGGTGTGGAATAAGCGGAGAGAGGACGTATTTGTCGTGATATTTTGCTGTGTTGTGGGTTCAGAGACAATTGTGCTGAGCGAAACGATACTTTCACTGGGGGAGAAACATAAATGGGACATTGGTTAGGGGTATAAAGTGGAGGAGGGAGAGTTGGGGAATGGGGTGGAGGGGGACAAGGAGACCACGGAGTTGGAGGAGGAGGACAGGTGTGCAGGTCCGAGGAGGAAGCACACAGGTGTGCAGGTCCAAACAACTTGAATTTGTCAAAGTGCAATCAACTTTGGGTTTTTAAAAATCATGCAAATGAGCAACTCCTAGCAGTTACACAAGGCTTCATCTATTTATTATGTACACACATACTCTGGAATCCCCACTCCCAGTACATATGTAACAAATACATGACCTCTCAACTATATTTGATTTGTTAAGAAACCTCAGTTTACCGATTCTGTGAAGAGCTACATTGGCATAAAGATTTTTTAAAATCATTTATTTATGGGGTACTTTCAACTTCAATTTGAGAATGACAAGCAAGTTGTGTGTGCCCGCACGGACTCTGAATGGGTTAGGCTGGAGAGGCAAAAATGCAAATGGGGTCTTCTGTCATTTATTGCCACCTCAAATGCAATGTAAATGCTCTAATGGTGGCGTGTTGCTCCATTTGAAACTGTTTGTTCGAAATACAGTGCCCTCTATAAGTATTGGAACAGTAAAGTCAAATTTGTTATTATTGCAATATACTCAATAAATTTCGATTTGAGATCAAAAGATGAATGTGCGGTAAGAGTACAGAAGGCCAGCTTTTATATCTTGGTATTTCTATGCATACGCTGTATGTTGTATCATTCTAGAACAATAGCACTTTGTATGTTCAGTTCTCCAATTAAGCTAAGCATAAGTATTGGAACAGATTAACTTAAAGTAAATTAAAGTTGTATAATAGCTAGTATTTGGTTGTGTATCCCATAACTGCATTGAGCCTGTGACCCATTGACATCACCAAACTCTTGGTTTCTTCCTTTGAAATACTTTACTTTACTGCAGACATTTTCAGTTGTTGTTTGTTTTGGGGGTTTCTGACTTAAGCCTCCTCTTCAGCAAGTGAAATGCTTGCTCCATTGGATTTAAATCAGGAAATTGACTTGGCCTGTCGAAAACCTTCCTTCCCCTCCCTCCCCCCCCCCCCCCCCGATTAACTCGAATACCTTGGTTGCGTTGGCCGTGTGCGTTTGGGTCATTGTCTTGCCGCATGGTGAAGCGCCGCCCAATGAGTTTGGAGGCATTTCTTGTGCAGAGGCAGACAAAACGTTTCTGTACACTTCCGAATTAATACTGCTGCCATCATTAGTTACATCATCAATAAAGATGAGTGACCAGTTCCAGAGGCAGCCATGCAAACCCAAGCCATGACAGTACCTCCACTATGCTTCACAGATGAGTTAGTACATTTCAGATAATTTGCAGGTCCAAATGCACATATCTACACTCACAGACAAGCTACCCCCTACAAACCATATATCACTGGAAAGCTGACAATCTGGAGAATACAAAAATTGAAGAATTGAGACAATACACCTTCAAATAAGGAAATTACATTTATTTTCCTCAACTCAATTGAAAATTTACATTTTTGCATTTTGTCAGCAAAATTGTAACCCCATACAACGAACTCAGGCAATCTACTTTTTTCCCTCAGTTTTACATATTATAGGGATGCGCTAATATTTAAATGATGGCTTTTCTTCAAATCAGTTTATTTCAGCTGCACACTGATTATTTTTTGTAGAAACAGAAAAAGGTGACATTTTACTTCATACATTTTTTAAAGTAGGGGTATCTATCTCTAAAAGCCATCATTCATTCACTCAACACCTCAAACCTGACATCTGACCAAATTTGAAGAAATTCTGATGATTCGTTTTTGAGTTATAACAAGTTTATGAATATTCATGAGAGCACAGATGTTTCTGAAAGAACATACATCATCGAGTATTTTGACATGAAAAAATAAAAAATAAATATTTTACTCAAATTTTACCCCAATCGACCCCTTAATAAGGTGTGAATGGAGGTATTTTGTGGTTACACTCGGTTATATTACATTTTACATCAAACCATAACTTCCTGGAGCTTTCCATGTTGATGACAAGTATGTGTTATAACTTATAACTTCATCTGTGTGGATTAGTCTTTATCTTGTCTGTACCTTGATGAACTGGACTCTATGTCGATGTCGAAGCTGAAGGATTGTCCGCTGTTGATGCTGAATTTCTTGTTGTTGGTTGGTGTACGCCCGACAAACATGGGAGATTCACATTTGGCCTTCTTTTCGACTGTAGGAAGGGGTCACAATTAATGAGAAGCATTGGAAGAGGCAAATCGAGCATATCTGGCAATGAATGTATGATCGGAGTGTGCATAAAATCTGAGTCATTTGGGCCAAATTTTACCATTGGAGGTCATGGGGGTTTCCCACAAGTCTTGAGATTATAGCTCATGGAGGATTGAGTGACAAACCATAAACAGAAGAGAAGTTACAGAGAAAACTGCACAGGTGAATTATGTCAAGGTAATACAAATAAACCAATGGAAGAATTTGTGCCTTTTTTTGAAAACCCGACATACCCAATATTTGAACTGGTGAAAGATATTCGAAGAGATTGAATACTCATCTATCTATAATTCCAGTAATCTCTGTGTGTGTGTCTGTATGCGACCGCTGTTTCTCGACAACTACCGGTCCGATATACTTGAAACTTGCCAGGTATATTGCTGGGGACCCGAGGATGTGCCTTTTCAAGGTTTTAAATTAATCGGACAAGTAGTTACCGAGCTATGGCGATTTCTTTACCAAACTCCGCAAGCCGTTCGCTTTGGACCAAACCATTGCATGTAAATAGAGGGGGGGGGGATTGTCACCGTACTCGCAAGCCGTTCGCTTTGGCTTTGCGAATGGACCAAACCATTTCATGTAAATAGAGGGGGGGGATATAATTTTAGATATATATATAGTACGGGCATGCCCTAGTTGATGCAATCCTTGGTTAGGAAGGTACACGTGACATGGACAATGAAAATGGCCTTTTATAAGTCTGTGGGAATAAGAATTAATCTGTGGGAATAATTAATCATTGGAATCTCCCGCGATGAAGCTGATTGTGAGGGCCTTTCACTCACTCACCGCAGGCAGGTTGCTGGTCTTTCTGTCTTCTACCGACTCCTCTCCGGCCTTGCTCCCCCAGCTCTCTCTGGGCTCTGTCCCCCAAATATTCCTAAAGGTCACACAAGATCTACCAGCAACCCTCTTATGGTTAAACTGCCAAAATCAAGGCTCTCTATTCACCTTCACTCCTTCATTCCTCTTTTCTCCCACCTCTGGAACAAACTCCCTCACTCTCTTCAATCCTACTCCTCCCTCCAGGTCTTTAAAACAGCTGTTCACCACCATCTCTTATCTTCCCCCATCCGCAACCTAGATCTTTTCTACCGCCGTTAATTCACCCCAGATCCACTTTTTGAAATACCGACTTCTTTCCTGGAAGTCCTAGCAGTGTCCATGTATTTTTTTTACCTCTCCCACCACCACCCCCCTTCCCATGCCCCCCCAAGCCCTCTCATTCCCACAAATCTCCCGATGTCCCTGCTATCAAATGTTGTACTTGTGTGCTTCCCTCTCTTTCCCCATCTTGTCTCCCGCTCCCTTTATGTTATGTTTTATGTGTCAGTTTGTCTTTTTGTGATAAATGTTAGCTCTAACACGAGCCTCGATCTTGTATACAAAAAAACAACAACAAAAAAACACCAAGTCAATGCATCAGGGAAGGACAAAGTGGTAAGATTGGAATGAAAACCAAACTCACATTCAATGATAACCTGCAACGGTATGGAGGAGAAAGGTCCAGTCATTTGACCATTTACTGTGGCAAAGTCCTCCAGGGTGAGGGCGAGCACAAAAAGGTCTTTCATTTTAGGAGGAGGGTTGAAGTGCAAGATACATTTTGTCTGTGGAGGGATGTAAGTAAGAGAGGTATGAACAGGTGAGGAGGAATAGGTGTTGTTTTTTTCTGACAGGTGCAGGTTTTCCCATTAAATCTGACATTCCAAAGTCAACATCTTCCAAAACACTAAAATGAACATTCAAATTACAAGTCAAAATTGTTTTTTTTGTATATCTAAATGAAAGTTCCATGTTTTTCAATCACAGAAGTCGCGAAAGTTAACTCGGACTCACCTCGTCCAGAGTACCATAAGGGACAATTCCACAAACTTCATTGCACTCCTGTCCAACAGCCAACCGACAATGAACGTCGTCCCCATCAGCGTCCGAAACCGCCAATGGGATGGAAGTTTTACATCCAGACTTCACTCTGTGGAACCAATCAATGTAACTTCCTGCTCCGCAAGCATCATTTCGAAGTAGCGAGCATGTGCGCTGACTGTACAATTGCTTTTTGTAAAACCAATCATCAAGTGCAGTATAATTTCCAGTCGTTAAATCAATCATTGATGTTTGCTCCAGTTCCTAAAAACTTATTACACTCCTGCTTGTGGAAGTCCAAAATATTTCCAAAATTAAAACTGCAACTCCTCATTCCAATTGCTTTTCCCCATCCCCATTTTAGTCATGTGCCTCCTTAATGCAATGGACTCTCTATTCGACGTCGCACAAAGACCTTGTCTCCAAACTTTCCATTCCCCCTTCACCAAATGACCTCCTCTACTCACTCTCCACTCTCATTCACAAAACAATCTTCTACACCGACTCTCCACCCACTTAAAAAAAACACCCACAGACATATTTTCCTTTCTCACTTGATGAGCGGTTTTGAGCTGGTGACTGGAGATGAATTTGGCTTCCCGGTGTCCTGTCGGGTGCCGATGTCGATGGTGGTTCTCAATGTCCAATCATACTTTTTGCTGCGTTTGGAATTGTAATTTTTCTTCATCACGTATGAATTGATGTAACAGCAGTCGTCATACCTGTACGAGATTACAGAAACAGGAATTTTAGAGGTAATCAACACTCATAATTATCCCCAAAATAATACGATCCCAACCCGATACCCGAATGAATCCCGAATTTTGGCCAAATACAAAGTTTGTGTTTTTATATCCCCGTTCAGTGAGCATAAAGTGGCCCACATGTTGTTACATCACCCATATATTGAGGTCATGTCTATCTTTTGTTCTTCACAACAGCCTGGATTCATTCGCTCACTCTACAGACTCCTCCGCCCCTTGAGTTCGTACGCAGATGATCCCATCTACTGCACCTTTACCCATTGGCCAAAGGCACAGACTTGTCTTGGGGAAATTGAACATGTCTGCTTTTACTGTGTATAACATAATGGTAGGCTACATGACATGATGTGGGATTGCATAGAATGGCCATCCTTGTCCCACATGACAAAACAGATTTTTCACACAAATTGGGTGAAAGTTAAACAATAAATGTCCACCATTACAATAAGATATTGGGTCCTGACAAAATTATCAGCAAATATCATGATTTAACTATAACGGCACTCAGTAGAGAGCATAGCTCCGCCTGGTGAACAGTTTATGTTTTGTATCCCACTGATAGGCCGGATCTGGATTCGGACCTGAACCAAAGTCTAATCGGCTTGTTCTTGTCACCAAAGCAACTCGTCCACCAAGTTTATTCATAACTCGTCCATAACCTTTTAAAATATCATGTTATATATCGCTTTTCACCCGATCTCTCAATGGTGAAGAATCACTTAAAAATTAAATAATTCTTGTAGCCGAATCCATATTCAGATCTTCACCAAAATCGAATCTATTTGTCCTTGTCACACACACAACCTGTCCACCAAGTTTCGTCCAAATCCGTCCACAGCTTTTTGAGATATCCTGCTATGTATCGTTTTTGGCCCTATCACTGAATTGTGAAGAAAAACCACCGTTTAGAGGCCATTTTTCCCCGCAAAGCAGGGGTTGGCCTTTTTCGGGAACCGTGGTTGTTGTTGTTTTTTGGTCCCCTTTTTGAAGCAATGTTTTACGGCCGGATGCCCTTCCTGACGCCAACCCTTTTTGCCGCCTTTAACGACAAACAGGGAATTACCAGTGAACTGGTACTCAATTTGTCGACCTCGGAAGGATGACAGGCTGAGTCAACCCCCCTGGCGTTAATTCAGCGATCCTATCATCAGCGGGATCAGCGGGATCGAACGGGATTCGAACCCAGGATCCTAGGATCCTAAGCCGGCACCCTAGCCGCTAACCCAACACCAGGGTATAATTGTGAAGAATCAGTTAAAAAATTGTACTGGCCGGATCCGGATGCGGATCTTCACCAAAATCGAATCCATTAGTCCTTGTCACGCGCGCAACCTGTCCACCAAATTTCGTCCAAATCCATCCATAACTTTTTGAGATATCCTGCGAAGTATCGGTTTTGGCACTATCACTCAATGGTGAAGAATCAGTTAAAAAATTGTACTAGCTGGATCCGGATGCGGATCTTCACCAAAATCGAATCCATTACTCCTTGTCACACGCACAACCTGTTCACCAAATTTCGTCCAAATCCGTCCATAACTTTTTGAGATATCCTGCTAAGTATCGGTTTTGACCCTATCTCCCAATGGTGAAGAATCACTTAAAAACTTCTAGTAGCCGGATCCGAATCCGGACCTTCACCAAAATCTAATAATTTCGTCCTTGTCACATACGCTACATCTCTGCAAAATTTCGTCCGAATACGTCTACAACTTTTTGGGATATTTTGTTCACAAACGGACAAACAGACAGACAGGGGTGAAAACATAACCTCCATCCACCTTTGGTGGCGAACGTAACTATTGAACAAATACAAAACTACCCATTAATTCAATCATGAAACAAGAATACATTGTCAGGGAAGTACAATGTTAGAGATAGGTAATACTTTCAAATACGTACTCAACAACGCTGGTTCCAACGCTGTGAATGTGCATTTCAAAGCTGGCAGTCCCAACCATCCATTTACTGCGCTTGTTGTAACCGATACATCGGTAATTCAGGGCCACTTGTGAATTGCAACCTTGTATACAATTCCATGATCCGGGACCTTTCACAAGTTTCTGAGACGTCACAGTCTTGTCCTTACAAGATCCACCGTGGGATGAGTCTCTGCGCCAACCGACCAAGTAGTCAAAACGCACCTGCATGAGAACACAAAGGGTAGTCAATGTGACGTCATTGCAAAGTTAGCAAACTGAACGGACTAACTGGCTTTGTTCTGGAGTAAATGCTTAATGGGAAAATTTATTATGCTTAATGGGAAATTTAATTGGGAAATGGAGATTAAATGGAAATGGAAATTTAATTGGGAAATGTGAAATTTAATTGGGAAATGGAAATGAAATGGAAAATTTAATTTGGAAATGGGAAATTTAATTGGGAAATGGAAATGAAGTGGAAATGGAAAAATTTAATTGGGAAATGGGAAATTTAATTGGGAAATGGAAATGGAAAATTTAATTGGGAAATGGAAATGAAGTGGAAATGGAAAAATTTAATTGGGAAATGGGAAATTTAATTGGGAAATGGAAATGGAAAATTTAATTGGGAAATGGAAATGAATGGAAATGAAATGAAATGGAAATGGGAAATTTAATTGGGAAATGGGAAATTTAATTGGTAAATGGGAAATTTAATTGGGAAATGGAAATAAATGGAAATGGAAAAATTTAATTGGGAAATGGGAAATTTAATTGGGAAATGGAAATGGAAAATTTAATTGGGAAATGGAAATGAATGGAAATGAAATGAAATGGAAATGGGAAATTTAATTGGGAAATGGGAAATTTAATTGGTAAATGGGAAATTTAATTGGGAAATGGAAATGAATGGAAATGAAATTAAATGGAAATGGGAAATTTAATTGGGAAATGGGAAATTTAATTGGGAAATGGGAAATTTAATTGGGAAATGAAAATGGAAAATTTAATTGGGAAATGGGAAATTTAATTGGGAAATGGAAATGAATGGAAATGGGAAATTTAATTGGGAAATGGGAAATTTAATTGGGAAATGGGAAATTTAATTGGGAAATGGAAATAAATGGAAATGAAATGAAATGGAATATTTAATTGGGAAATGGGAAATTTAATTGGGAAATGGAAATGAATGGAAATGAAATTAAATGGAAATGGGAAATTTAATTGGGAAATGGGAAATTTAATTGGGAAATGGGAAATTTAATTGGGAAATGGAAATGAAATGGAAATGGAAAATTTAATTGGGAAATGGGAAATTTAATTGGGAAATGGAAATGAATGGAAATGGGAAATTTAATTGGGAAATGGAAATGAATGGAAATGGAAAATTTAATTGGGAAATGGAAATGAAGTGGAAATGGAAAAATTTAATTGGGAAATGGGAAATTTAATTGGGAAATGGAAATGGAAAATTTAATTGGGAAATGGAAATGAATGGAAATGAAATGAAATGGAAATGGGAAATTTAATTGGGAAATGGGAAATTTAATTGGTAAATGGGAAATTTAATTGGGAAATGGAAATAAATGGAAATGGAAAAATTTAATTGGGAAATGGGAAATTTAATTGGGAAATGGAAATGGAAAATTTAATTGGGAAATGGAAATGAATGGAAATGAAATGAAATGGAAATGGGAAATTTAATTGGGAAATGGGAAATTTAATTGGTAAATGGGAAATTTAATTGGGAAATGGAAATGAATGGAAATGAAATTAAATGGAAATGGGAAATTTAATTGGGAAATGGGAAATTTAATTGGGAAATGGGAAATTTAATTGGGAAATGGAAATGGAAAATTTAATTGGGAAATGGGAAATTTAATTGGGAAATGGAAATGAATGGAAATGGGAAATTTAATTGGGAAATGGGAAATTTAATTGGGAAATGGGAAATTTAATTGGGAAATGGAAATAAATGGAAATGAAATGAAATGGAATATTTAATTGGGAAATGGGAAATTTAATTGGGAAATGGAAATGAATGGAAATGAAATTAAATGGAAATGGG
This sequence comes from Myxine glutinosa, assembly GCF_964187855.1. NCBI lineage: Eukaryota > Metazoa > Chordata > Myxini > Myxiniformes > Myxinidae > Myxine > Myxine glutinosa. The sequence goes on from NC_136274.1 coordinate 28,472,605, forward strand.
AAATTTAATTGGGAAATGGGAAATTTAATTGGGAAATGGAAATGAAATGGAAATGGAAAATTTAATTGGGAAATGGGAAATTTAATTGGGAAATGGAAATGAATGGAAATGGGAAATTTAATTGGGAAATGGGAAATTTAATTGGGAAATGGGAAATTTAATTGGGAAATGGAAATAAATGGAAATGAAATGAAATGGAATATTTAATTGGGAAATGGGAAATTTAATTGGGAAATGGAAATGAATGGAAATGAAATTAAATGGAAATGGGAAATTTAATTGGGAAATGGGAAATTTAATTGGGAAATGGGAAATTTAATTGGGAAATGGAAATGAAATGGAAATGGAAAATTTTATTGGGAAATGGGAAATTTAATTGGGAAATGGAAATGAATGGAAATGGGAAATTTAATTGGGAAATGGGAAATTTAATTGGGAAATGGGAAATTTAATTGGGAAATGGAAATAAATGGAAATGAAATGAAATGGAAATGGAATATTTAATTGGGAAATGGGAAATTTAATTGGGAAATGGAAATGAAATTAAATGGAAATGGGAAATTTAATTGGGAAATGGGAAATTTAATTGGGAAATGGGAAATTTAATTGGGAAATGGGAAATTTAATTGGGAAATGGGAAATTTAATTGGGAAATGGGAAATTTAATTGGGAAACGGAAATGAATGGAAATGAAATTAAATGGAAATGGGAAATTTAATTGGGAAATGGGAAATTTAATTGGGAAATGGGAAATTTAATTGGGAAATGGAAATGAAATGGAAATGGAAAATTTAATTGGGAAATGGGAAATTTAATTGGGAAATGGAAATGAATGGAAATGGGAAATTTAATTGGGAAATGGGAAATTTAATTGGGAAATGGGAAATTTAATTGGGAAATGGAAATAAATGGAAATGAAATGAAATGGAAATGGAATATTTAATTGGGAAATGGGAAATTTAATTGGGAAATGGAAATGAAATTAAATGGAAATGGGAAATTTAATTGGGAAATGGGAAATTTAATTGGGAAATGGAAATGAAATGGAAATGGAAAATTTAATTGGGAAATGGGAAATTTAATTGGGAAATGGAAATGAAATGAAATGGAAATGGAAAATTTAATTGGGAAATGGGAAATTTAATTGGGAAATGGAAATGAATGGAAATGAAATGAAATGGAAATGGAAAATTTAATTGGGAAATGCTTAATGGGAAATTTTTTGGTTTTCTCTACTTAGGGGACACTGAAAGACAATTCATTCCGATTCTCTTTGATGTTCCAGGACAAGATAATTAAATTTGATTTTGTGCAAACGGAACATTCTGTGGCTCTTCATTCCACCTTCATCAACACCTTAGTGAAAGCTTAGACAAGCAACGTTACAACCTGTGTGTGAACCAGAGATGTGTTCAGTCACCAAGTTTCTTGTGGAGAGCTCGCCAATTGGCTTTGCCACTCAAGCGAGCGCTCCACTCGAAACCCTTGATAAGTAACGGCTGTCTTGGCTAGCCGCTTGGTAACTGAACACACCCATGTTACCTGTGAGTGTGGATGAAGAATGCGAAACAATGAATATTGTTCACCTCTGTTGTGTTAGTAAGAAATCAGATCCAGACAACAGATGAACAATAACAGCCTTTACTCAATCGCTGCCATAGTCACCCTCCTTATCTCCTTTCTCCACCCCCTTCACAAGTGCCCTGTCATGTCCAATCACCGCCATATTCACCCTCCTCCTCTCCTTTATCCATCCTCTTCACAATTGCCCTCTCATGTCCAATCACCGCCATATTCACCCTCCTCCTCTCCTTTATCCATCCTCTTCACAATTGCCCTCTCATGTCCAATCACCGCCATATTCACCCTCCTTATCTCCTTTCTCCACCCCCTTCACAAGTGCCCTGTCATGTCCAATCACCGCCATATTCACCCTCCTCCTCTCCTTTATCCATCCTCTTCACAATTGCCCTCTCATGTCCAATCACCGCCATATTCACCCTCCTCATCTTCTTTCTCCACCCCCTTCACAAGCGTCCTCTCATGTCCAATCACTGCCATATTCACCCTCCTCATCTTCTTTCTCCACCCTCTTCACAATTGCCCTCTCATGTCCAATCACCGCCATATTCACCATCCTCATCTCCTTTATCCACCCTCTTTACAATTGTCCTCTCATGTCCAATCACCGCCATAGTCACCCTCCTCATCTCCTTTATCCATCCTCTTCACAATTGCCCTCTCATGTCCAATCACCGCCATAGTCACCCTCCTCATCTCCTTTATCCATCCTCTTCACAATTGCCCTCTCATGTCCAATCACTGCCATATTCACCCTCCTCATCTTCTTTCTCCACCCTCTTCACAATTGCCCTCTCATGTCCAATCACCGCCATATTCACCCTCCTCATCTCCTTTATCCACCCTCTTCACAGGTGCCCTCTCATGTCCAATCACCGCGATATTCATCCTCCTTATCTTCTTTCTCCACCCCCTTCACATGTGTCCTCATGTCCAATCACCGCCATATTCACCCTCCTCATCTTCTTTCTCCACCCCCTTCACAAGCGTCCTCTCATGTCCAATCATCGCCATATTCACCCTCCTCATCTTCTTTCTCCACCCCCTTCACAAAAGACTGAGGATCCAAAAGATCCTGAAGACTGTTAAGGACCCAAAATACCGCAAACACCCAAAAAGATCCCAAAAACCCTTAAAGACCCCAAAGTCCCAAAATATTCTGAAGACCCTTAAAAGATGGTTAAAAACCCAAAATACCCCAAATACCTCGAAGACCCAAACTCCATAAAATACCATGAAGACCCAAAATACCACAAAGACCCCAAGACCTTTAAAGAGCCAAAAGACAACAAAACCCCAAAAGACCCTAAAGACCCAAAATTCCCCAAAGACCCATAAAGACCCCAAGACCCAAAATACCACAAAGACCCTGAAGACCCAAAATACTCTGAAGACTCTTAAAGACCACGAAGACCCAAAATACCCCCAAATACCCTTAAAAGACTGTTAAATATCCCAAAAGACCCCAAGCATATCCCAAAAGACCCCAAGCAAAAGACCCCAAGCATGAAAAAAAGCATTTCTGACGTGAAGGTGTATCGTGATGTCTTTACAGGTATGCTTCATCAACTGTTAAGGTGAAATAAATTTACCTAATTGAAGACACTTATTGCAGGAAACCCCTTTTCCGTAGTCGATGACAAATTCCACTTTTTTGAAATACCAACTTCTGTCCTGGAAGTCCTTGGTGTCCTTGTGTTTTATACTTCTCCCTCCACCCCCCCCCCCCTTCCCACGCCTCCTCCGCCCAAGCCCTCTCCCTTCCACACATCTCCCTGCTCTCAAATGTTGTGTTTGTGTGCTTCCCCTTCTCTCCCCATCTTGTTTTCCGCTCCCTCTTTTTATATATTTTGTTTGTCTGGTTGATTTGTTTGTGAAGTAAATGTTAGCCCTTTCACGAGCCTCGATTCAGTATACAAAAAAAACCAAAAAAAAAAACCTCAAAGACCCAAAAGACTACAAAATCCATTAAATACCCTGAAGACCCAAAATTCCCCAAAGACCCATGAAGACCACAAGACTCTTAAAGACCACAAAGACCCTGAATACCCAAAATACCCTGAAGACTGTTAAAAACCCAAAAGACCACAAAGACCCAAAATACCCCAAATACCCTTAAAAGACTGTTAAATACCCAAAAGACCCCAAATACCTCGAAGACCCAAAAGACTACAAAATCCATTAAATACCATGAAGACTCAAAATGTCCCAAATAACCCAGAGGACTTAAAAGACCGAAAAGACCATGAAAACCCAAAAGACCCCAAAGACCCAAGACCCTTAAATACCCAAAATACCACAAAAGCCCACAAGACCATGAAGATGCAAAACACCCCAAAGACTCAAAATACCCCAAATACCCTTAAAAGACTGTTAAACACCCAAAAGACCTCGAAGACCCAAAATACCCCAAAATCCATTAAATACCATGAAGACCCAAAATACCCCAAAGACCCTGAAGACCCCCAATGACCCAAATGACCCAGAGGACTTAAAAGATCGAAAAAGACCCTGAAAACCCAAAATACCCCAAAGACCCCAAGACCCTTAAAGACACAAAATACCCTGAAGACCCAAAATTCCCCAAAGACCCATGAAGACCGCAAGACTCTTAAAGACCACAAAGACCCTGAAGACCCAAAATACCCTTAAGACTGTTAAAGACCCAAAAGACCACAAAGACCCAAAATACCCCCAAATACCTTTAAATATCCCGAATACGAAAAGACCCTGAAAAAGGAGACGACCCAAAATACCCCAAAGACCTTTAAATACCCCGAAAACCAAAAAGATTGAAAAGACCCTGAAGACACAAAAGATCCCGGTTACTGAAAGAATCGAAAAAAACCCAGAAGACTGAAAAGACCCCAAGGCCCAAAATATTCCAAAGACCCTTAAAGACCCCAAAGACCCAAAATACCCGGGATACCCTAACAGACCAAAACATCCCCAAAGACCAGAATTTTTGATGGGCTTTATTACTGGTACTAGTACCCGTCATTTTTGATGGGCTTTATTACTGGTACTAGTACCCGTCATTTTTGATGGGCTTTATTACTGGTACTAGACCCATCATTTTTGATGGGCTTTATTACTGGTACTAGTACCCATCATTTTTGATGGGCTTTATTACTGGTACTAGTACCCATCATTTTTGATGGGCTTTATTACTGGTACTAGTACCCGTCATTTTTGATGGGCTTTATTACTGGTACTAGTACCCGTCATTTTTGATGGGCTTTATTACTGGTACTAGTACCCGTCATTTTTGATGGGCTTTATTACTGGTACTAGTACCCGTCATTTTTGATGGGCTTTATTACTGGTACTAGTACCCATCATTTTTGATGGGCTTTATTACTGGTACTAGTGTCAGCCATTAGGGTTTAAACCCCATGACTCAATTGATCATAACATCTGAAATTATATATCGTGCTTCTGAAAACTGATTTGAACTCAACTGCAGGCAGAGGCGAGTGGACAAAATGTGGTTTCGAGGCTCGACGTGCAGGGTGGATCCTTAGCCTAGTAAATTAGTCCTTGAATGAATGTGCCAAACAGTAGATAAAATGTTCTCGACCCACGTACAGGAAAAAGATGTCATCCAAACGCCTCCTTCACAAAGGGAATAATTAATTATATATCTTCGTAGTGTTTAGTATGTCTCCTAAACCAAGGACGTATCCAATCTTCATCTACCATTTAGCCTAGTGTATAAGAATATTTACTTCGGCCTGCGCTCGGGTCTGATATGTTTAGATAGATAGCCAAAAAAAGCGTAGCCTATCATTATGCTTACATCTTGTTGTCTAAATTTGACCTTCTATAGGACGGGACAATGGGAGGTGTTGTCCTTATGGTCCAGTAGTGCTATGTCTTCAGCGCAGATTCTTGTCTAATATTTTGCTATAAATGAAATGCCTTTCCACTTATTTTTTAGCGAGTGTCTTGAGGAATTGTCCGCTGCGTGTAGGCGGTACATTCTCGAGCCTCGCTCCACACGTGTGTATATAATCGATTTTATTAAACATTGTTGTTCTTCTTCCTCTGATTCTTCTTCTTCGTCCTTCCCTTGAGGTCTTCGATCTCGACAATTTTGGTGTCAGAAGTGGGATACATCCAAGTGTGCAGACGAGGTGGATCCTCACGTTCCAGGTCGGGAGGGAGGCCTGCCGGCATCTAATTTGGTGGGTACGCATTTTTGCACCTCGAAATTGAAGCCTCCCGCCTTACTTTGGACGTATGGACCTCTGTCGGCTGTACCACCTGGCTTGCATTCCGAACCAAATTTAGTTTAAACCAGAGCAGCAGTGGGTAATGAATCGATTATACAGGGCGCCCGGGATAAGGAGGTAAGCTTCCTGCGTGGGAAGCAGGTAGACCCATATGTGGGTGATAGATAATAGGTATTAAGTTACTCCGGCGTGAGAACTGCGTTTAAGGTTAGGAATCGGGGGGCGACCCGATCTTAGGACTACCAGGAGGGACTAGCCCAAGAAAGGTAGAATAATGAGTATTTTAAGTTAAGCTACGCACTGGATGTGTTAGAGTTCACAGGTAAGTAGGATTGAAGTGTGCATGAGTGTGCATGAATTTATACTGTATTGTATGGAGAATGAAAGGTCAGTCACATGGTATTTGTGTATAAGGGAATGAATGATCTGTCATTGCAGCGTGTATTTGTGTTTATTGTGTGTGTGTCATTGATGTGTGTCATTGACTGACAAGGGGTTCCCCAAATTGCCTACGGGCGTTGGGCAATCCGGATGAGTAAAATTGGCAGGGAATAATGAGAATGTTATGGAGAGCATGTGTAGACAGGGCTTTAAAACAAGTGTTCAATTACATCCCCACATTAACGGCTCTCCAGATGTAGCAAGGGAGAATGGGAGTGAAAGTCAAAAATAATAGGCTGTCAACCGACAGGGTGTTTATTCAACGGCATGGCCGGGGCTTGTATTTGGCCGACGTGGGATGACAGAATGCGTTGAATGAAGGCAAGAATGACATGTGATGCTGACGTGAGTCCAATCGGAAGAATGGATGGTTATGGTTTCACCGGTCCGTTTATCTGTCTGTCTGTCCGGACACGGAGCTCTTGGGGAGAGCCAGAAGGGGTTGGGGTGACCAAGATGAATGTGGACAATATATTAATTGTTCATATTAATCTATTAATCTCTGTATATTAATCTGTAAAAATATATTAATCTCTGTGTGTGTGTGTCCGTATTTGTCTGGCTTTCTGGCTGTCTATGGAGTCATGTCTCTGAACACTGATTTTGAGGGAGTTGCTGGTGCGGACCAAAGCGGTGTCCGCGGTATCTACTGGGGGTCGAATGTCACTCCCTCAGTGTCTGCGAACTTGTCGTTCGGCAGTGTCGAAAGACAGGTTCGATTGTCGGTCTGTCTGCTTGATTTTCGGGTCTCACTCTGAGTATATGGCATATACTCTGAGTATATGGTCGTTTTCTGTTTTGTGCTTTAATGGTGGTTGATTTGACTTCCCTGAAAGGGGGACTGAAAATGCTTTGATTTTTTCGTGGATTGCCCATTGGGCATGTTTAGGATTTAATAGAGTGGTGGAGTTCTGTGAAATATGATGACGTTGTCTTATGGACACTTTGTGAGTGACTAGACACGTGCCTGGAAGGGGAAATTGTATTCATAACTCATGTGGGTTGTGTCTGAAGAAAAGGTTTAAAGTAAGTGTGAAGAAGGTCATGGAAAGTGCGAAGATGTTAAAGGAAAGTCGAATTAGATGGATCATTTGTCAATGACAAGTGACTTTGCAAGGTTTGCTAAGAAAGGGAGGGGAAAAGATTATAAAAGTTGATGGAAAAGACGGGAAATAAAGAAAAGTGGTTAGTTATGGACTGTTGTTTTGTGATAAGAAGGTGATTGGGGGCTGGTGAAGATTGGATCACGGCTCTGCAGACCAGGTGAACAGAACTCCACCAGGAGTGGGTATATGGGAATCACACCAATTAAATTATTGCTCAAAGGGAGGTGATAGAGCAAAATAAAAAAGATTGTCATGTGGACCGCAAGGCTAACCCCGCTCTTGCAGGGAAATGGTTTTGGGAGGCTAGTTATTTTTCAGATAATTTTTCCAGTGGGTTTATACTGATGTGAAATTCGCGTATCTAGAAAGGAAGGGAAAAAATTGTCCAGGTATTGATAGGATAACAGTGAAATTTTGAAGTGAAGTGAAGGATAACAGTGAAGAGTTAGTGTGTTCGTTGCGATTTTTGGGAATGGCAGGGTACTGTCGTACATGGATGATGGACCGACTGCGGAAAACGCCAGTAAGGCGTCGATACAATGTTGAACACCGAACGGTCCAGGTGTTGGACAACAATGAAGGGTTCATAATTAATTTGGCACCTCAAGACAGACGTTCCGACATCCGCACCTACAGAGTTCGATGTAATACAATTACAAGCCGCGGCCTCAAACGTAGAACATCAAAAATTGGATTAAATTGGGAGCTCAACGCCCCGCAGAAGGACAAATGTGGACGATTAATGACAAACCCGTGGCACCGCGAGCTTTATTGCCATGGTTGGCACGCATGGCGCATCCAAATGGCCATGTGTGCCATAGGGGGGTGAGGTGATGAGGCAGGTCACTTCCACCTGGGCAGCACCAGGCCTTTCGACTGTGGTTACCATGGTCTGTCGCTCGTGCGCTATATGTCATCGGTATCAGCGCCAGTGGATATGGCAGCCCTTGAATTACCTATCATGGATGACATGTTTTTAAAGTTTTGCATAGGTCTATCCCATGTGGCACGCAGCATACATGAACGCGTTCGGGAGGCCCTACCGGAGCCAACAAGCAAGCCTACCCACACCGTCGAGGCAGGAGATTACGTGCTGGTGAAGCATTTCACCCGTAAGACTGCGCTCGAACCAAGGTGGACGGGGCCATACCAAGTTCTTCTGATCACACCAACAGCAGTGTTTTGTGAGGGCAAGTCGTCCTGGGTACATGCCACACATTGTAAGTTGGCCATACCCACAAACACAGACACCTCAAACGCACCACCACAGATCGAGGATGCTGCACCACCGCCTGTTAGGGGTGGCAATCACACTTAGTTTAATTTACAGCTTTGCCAGCACTGGGGACACGAGGGCATGGGCGAACATGGAGACATATGTATATGGCGACCAAACTGTTAAGGTCTACCGGCAGAGAGTTATCTGGGGTCAGAGGATAAATATACCCTGCTGCCATGTAAAGGAAGATGTATGGACACGGATAATGTGGAGGGTGTTGTACACAGACTCACATGGAAGGAAGACAGGTTTTGCTGCCCTCAGTCGTTTGAAGCAAGCGCCACGACAAGGCGGCGCACCAATAGTAAACATGGCCAGGCCGGGTTACAAATGGGGAAAGGACTCGAACAATTTAACCACGCATGTATTACTGAACAGCGGCACTACTCTATTACTACAATGTGAATTCATGACCTCCCCCTACGATGATAGGCCACCATGCATTTCACACATATTAATTCCGCACCCACGGATCGAAAGCAAGAAAAAGCCAAAGGAAAATACGTATTGGACAGTGACCCGTGCAATGGCGGAGGTACAGAACCGATCACGGTGTTGGGTGTGTATGCATTTTCCCCACACCAGTACGACAGGGATAGAAATGGTAGTGCTACCCCTGTCCCTACGAGATATGTGCTCAGGACCCTTGCGTACCCCATGTCTGACCACAACCTTGGAACTGATAGGCCCAAATCTACCCAGCAGTGTGTTCCCGGGAGTTTCGATATACCCCACCCATTAAGCAGGCTTTGTTAGACAAACCACCTGATCCAGTCTGGGTGACAGAGCAAAAGGGACGGGTGTGTCTTATAGGAAAGGGACACGTTCAGATGGGAACCTCGGAATGTACCCATACCCTGCCATCCGATACCAGAGGGAGAGAAAAGGGAGGCCCCCTTGTAATAACCATAGATGACCAAGCCCAGCATAACGTAACCAAGCTAACCATATCTTGGGGGACACCAAGCGCCACCCGCGTTGAGATCGGTAAATGCATGGCCTCGGCCCTTATCCCACCCCATGGAGTAATGTTTATTTGCGGAAATAAAGCATATCCATACCTACCCGAACAGTGGGGAGGGACTTGTTATCTGGGATCCATTTTTCCCAAGGTAAATTTGGTAAATCATGTATTATTAAATGTAGGGAAGATGATTAAAAGGAAGGAATTTTCGGAAATTGGTGAAAGTAAATATGGCATTTGAATTTCCAGACACGACACAGGAAATGCGGCTATGAATAAGCCAACCATCTGAGAGATAAGGTAACTAAATGCCAATTAGTGGGACGGGGGGCTAGGAATTGATCATGGTGTGTGTAAGAAAGTATTTTTCAGGATGGACGATGAAGAAATCGCCGTTGGAAAACCATGATCTTGACCACAGAGGCCGTCGATCTGAATGGGTCCTTCAACAAGGCAGATGTGACCAGCGCTTCAGAATTTTGTATTGATTTTTGTGATGACTGTGAAAATCCCTTGTGGGAACTGGCTACTGGCTGATGCCTGCATCGATGTTTGAGATGATTGTAATACTTGTGTTGAAAATCCCTTGCGTGTACTGGCTAACGCCTCTTATGTATTATGAATGATTGGCAAATAGATAGTCTCGCATTAGTAATGGAACGAATTGGAAACGAAACCTGAATCGCAGAACTACAATTGGAAAACGAATTAATGCATATGCAAACGATGGTGATGCAGAATCAAGTGGTTTTGGATATGTTGTTGGCAGAAAAGGAAGGAGTATATGGGGTGATCGATGAACCTATTTGATGCTTGGGATTCTGATAATGATTATGATTTTAGTTGGGATGATTATATCTGTGATTTAGAAAGTGTACGTTCTTTTAAAAATTATTTACACCACCCAGCAAATCACATTCACAGGGCTTGATGGCATTTAACGTCGATTGTTTGCCCTGATTCGCGAGGACCTCACTTGCATAAAGAGGGCCCCTTAATCTGGCTGGCAACTGGGTCGCACCTATGCCGCAGCGAGGGTGGATTCGGAATCTGGCGGGCGGCAGCAATCTCTTAAACCAGGCGCCGTCGTCGCGAATCATGGCTAACAATTTATGCGTTGAATGTTAGACGGCCAGTTAGGGCCGATATCTTTCTTGAGCATGCGTGACGCTATGTCGTGCCTAGCATGTGACTAATTGGGATGCTAATCACTTTGTATACGGTGTCTTTCCAAGGAGTTGTCTTGTAAAGACAAAGGGAGGAACTGTCAGCCATTAGGGTTTAAACCCCATGACTCAATTGATCATAACATCTGAAATTATATATCGTGCTTCTGAAAACTGATTTGAACTCAACTGCAGGCAGAGGCGAGTGGACAAAATGTGGTTTTGAGGCTCGACGTGCAGGGTGGATCCTTAGCCTAGTAAATTAGTCCTTGAATGAATGTGCCAAACAGTAGATAAAATGTTCTCGACCCACGTACAGGAAAAAGATGTCATCCAAACGCCTCCTTCACAAAGGGAATAATTAATTATATATCTTCGTAGTGTTTAGTATGTCTCCTAAACCAAGGACGTATCCAATCTTCATCTACCATTTAGCCTAGTGTATAAGAATATTTACTTCGGCCTGCGCTCGGGTCTGATATGTTTAGATAGATAGCCAAAAAAAGCGTAGCCTATCATTATGCTTACATCTTGTTGTCTAAATTTGACCTTCTATAGGACGGGACAATGGGAGGTGTTGTCCTTATGGTCCAGTAGTGCTATGTCTTCAGCGCAGATTCTTGTCTAATATTTTGCTATAAATGAAATGCCTTTCCACTTATTTTTTAGCGAGTGTCTTGAGGAATTGTCCGCTGCGTGTAGGCGGTACATTCTCGAGCCTCGCTCCACACGTGTGTATATAATCGATTTTATTAAACATTGTTGTTCTTCTTCCTCTGATTCTTCTTCTTCGTCCTTCCCTTGAGGTCTTCGATCTCGACACTAGTACCCATCATTTTTGATGGGCTTTATTACTGGTACTAGTACCCATCATTTTTGATGGGCTTTATTACTGGTACTAGTACCCATCATTTTTGATGGGCTTTATTACTGGTACTAGTACCCGTCATTTTTGATGGGCTTTATTACTGGTACTAGTACCCGTCATTTTTGATGGGCTTTATTACTGGTACTAGTACCCGTCATTTTTGATGGGCTTTATTACTGGTACTAGTACCCATCATTTTTGATGGGCTTTATTACTGGTACTAGTACCCATCATTTTTGATGGGCTTTATTACTGGTACTAGTACCCATCATTTTTGATGGGCTTTATTACTGGTACTAGTACCCGTCATTTTTGATGGGCTTTATTACTGGTACTAGTACCCGTCATTTTTGATGGGCTTTATTACTGGTACTAGTACCCATCATTTTTGATGGGCTTTATTACTGGTACTAGTACCCGTCATTTTTGACGGGCTTTATACGATCGTATAAAGCCTGTCAAAAATGAAGGGTTGGAACAGTTTTTGACGGTACAGCCACGTGAGCATGCCAAGGTCTGAAGTCTGGGCCTAGTGTCCGCGGTGTGCTTATATCATCTTTATTTGTTAGACATCCTACAGACGTAAATGAACACTCATTTTACTCTGTGCGCATTGCACATCACGTGCAGAAAATTTCACCTTCCTGTGTGATGAAATTATGGTTGATACCTATTGCAGTTTCAGCTTTAACCGGTGACGGCTTATAAAAGGGGCTGAGTTGTCGGGAGAGGGATTGTCTGCATTCGTCCGGCTTCAAGTTGGTAAGAACGATAATGTGCCTTTATATGACTGGCTTTATATGATGCATTGATGAACGCTGGCTTATTCGATTACTATTCTTTTTAATAGATGCTGTGGAGTTCTATCGAAATAAAACTCACGATGTCTGGAGTCTTTGTGGTTTCACCACACCCTGTGCCTTGTATTTATTGTGATTTAAAAATACCGCTTCTGTACACAGATATTGATGCTCAGTTTGCAAGCCACCGTCTACAAATCCAATATAAGAGGCATAATTACTCTTCTTTTGAGTCTTCGGAGTCCTTGGGGTCGTTTGTGTCTTTGGGGTCTTTTGTGTCCTTGGGGTCTTTTGTGTCTTTTGGGTCTTCTAGTTCATCGGCATCTTTTGGGTCATTTGTCTTTTGGGTCCTCTCGGTCTTTTGAGTCATTTGAGTATTTTGGGTCCTCGATCTGGATCTTTGGGGTATTTGGAAACTCAAAGGTTGGTGTATAAGGACGAGGGGAGACGGGGCTCCCTTGACTTCACAGGTTTTAATGGAAAAGATTAAGGAATATTCGAATGTGCAACGATCCTCAAATTAAGGATGTCCTTAAGGGGAAACGAGGAAATATTTCAGTAAATCCTCAAATCTTTCCTTAAGGATGATTCATGCAACTTGGCCTAATTTATTTGATTTCGGTGACGATCCGGATCTGGATACTATAATTACCTCCATCACGAAAATCGAAGGTGGACGAAGGTTATGTTTTCATCCCTGTGTGTTTGTCTATTTGTCTGTGAGCAGGGTACATCAAAGAGTTATGAACGGATTTTGACGAAATTTGGTGGACATGTTGGGAGTGTGACGAAGACTAATTGGGTAGATTTTGATAATGATCCGGATGCTATATCTTTTTTTAATTTTTGAAGTGATTCTTTACCATTGAGTGAATGGTCCAAAAACTATTTATGGCACGATGTCTCAAAAGGTCATGGACGGATTCAGACGAAACTTGGTGGACTGGTTGGTTGGGTAACAATGATGAATTGTCTAGATTTTGGTGAAGATATGAATAAGAATCCAACATTTTTTTAAAAAGTAATTCTTCACCACTGAGAGATGGGGCCAAAAACGATACTGCACGATATCTCAAAGTTGTGGCTGGATTCTGCTATATCTCCTCTATATTTCCGAAAGCGCTGAATAGAAAAAATTGAGACATGGCTCATTTTAAAGAACTCTCCATGGGGAATAAAATTTGTTAATGATGATAGCGTAGGTGCCTCCATTATGACGTCATAATTCGACAAGTACAAAACTTCATCCTATCAAGATGAAATTTATTCAGCACCATGGAGGCATAAACTGGTGGAGAAAAAGAAATAATGATGACGTCACCGGTCACGTGGTTCGGCCGCCATGTGCTTCTTAACACAAAAGCCTTAAAAACCACCGAAAATACATCCTGGTGAGGGTTCGCAATCTCTGATCGCTCTTTCTTGTTTATTTCTGTTTCTTAAATTTCAGGCAAAAGTTGTGCATTGCAGTCAACTTTGCATATGGTCGTTGCTCAGCACTTACAATTGTTACGAGCACCCTAACACATTCATCTCACCGATTGTAGATCTGCTCTTCCATGAGCCTCGACTTCTGTTAAACAACAACATTTTTTTCTTGTAAGCCCTATTGTGAGTAAATACATGGAGTTGACTATGAAAGAGATTTGAAAAAAGTGTTATCATTGGTTCACGAGTTATCAAGTGACCACTATATTCGTCATGTGTGTGCGTCTGTCTGTGTGTGTGTGTGTCTGTCTGTCCGCAGCATAACCACCCGATGATATCATCCGATCTTGATGAAACTTGGGTGGGAGGTTGATATCATGATCTAGTTGTGTCCTGCCTGGAGTGGGCGTATTGCGCCCATTGTGGGCGCAGCCACGCCCGAAAAAGATGTCTTTTTAGGGGGTAATCGAGTTCAAGCTACATCTTCTCCGAGGGAGTTGGTGGAATCTGACAGGGGTTTCGGTATTTGGTTAGGCCAATGTCATGTGTCTAGCCCCACGGAGCTCGATTTTTCATTTTTTTATATTTTTTAATTCATTTCATTTTTCACCGAATTTTCGGTATTGTGTCGCTAACTAACCTCATAATCATAACTGATTATACATTATTTTCTATCTCATTTCAAGGTCAGTAACCATTTTGACATTTCCGGTCATGGCCTGTCTGGGCCTGTTTCAGTTATAGTGCTGACGGGGAGGGGAGTGTCGTTGAAGCTTAAGGGAAAGGTGTATGCTGCATGTACGAGAAGTGTCATGATTTATGGGAGCGAGACATGGGTCATGAATGCAGAGCAGCAACGAAGGTTGGAAAGGGTGGAAATGCGAATGGTTTGATGGATGTGTGGAGTATTGTTGAGAGAGAGGAAGACAAATGATGAATTGCGAAACATGATGGGAATAGAGCCTGTGATTGATGTTGTGAAGACAGTCGAGACTTCACAGCATCCATCACCGTTGTCATTGAATACCGCTCCCTCTTGAACCATCGTCGTCTCCTAACTTGTGGAGGTTATTTTCACCTCTGTCTGTTTTTTTTTTATGTTGAAGGCTCCAATCAAGGACTTTATCATCCTCATTGAGGCCTTAAATAAAAGAGCTGCATTGATAGAAAACTGAAGAAAGAGAAAATAGTCAGAGTTTTTGAGGAAGTAAAAAATCTGCTTTTTGAAAAGGGGAAGGTCGTAAGTGTTTGGAAATACATTGGAAGGTAAAGAAGTCCAGAGTTTGGCAGTGGTGGGAAAGAAACAAATATCATAATGGCCCATCCTTGAGTTGCCAACGGTACACAGTTTATTATGCGATGTAGTGGCTTGTCAAGTATTTTGTGGTCTCGCTAATGGTGGAAGTACACAAGCAGCAAGTTCTTAGAAGCAGAAACCGAATAAATATATGTAGAAAAGAGAAAGAGCCAACTTTGCGGCGTAAATCAAGCAGGTCGAGTTTTGAGGTCAGATTGGGAGAGTTGATAATTTGGATTACTTTGGATTAAATTCTGTCCAGTTAGTATGTGGAACTACAACCGCCCCAGATGTGCGAGCAGTACTCTATACAAGGGTGAATCAATCCTTTATATAGTTGAAGCAACTTTTGAGAGGAGAAGAATCTTCGACATCTCAACAGGGCTCCCAGTTTCTTAGAGGCAGACTTAGCTATTTGTGTAATGTGTGGATTGAATGAATGAATGAATGAATAAATGATCGTTTTAAGGCCATTTTCCCCACTAGAGTGGGGGTTAGCCTTGCGGGCCCCATGACAATCATGGTTCCCTTTTTGAGGCAATGTTTTTATGGCCGGATGCCCTTCCTGACGCCAACCCTTAGTCGCCTCTTACGACGCGCAGGGAAACGGTGTACCTATTCTAAACCGGGGTACACACCGGGATTCCTGGTCCTGGGATATCACCGGGATATCCTGGTGGATTCCAGGATAAATTTGATGTTAGGGTAATACCTAGTAAGTTTATTGTATCACTTAGTGTAACTGAGGAACTTTGAAAGGAGATTGGAGAGTTGAGAGGAGTTTTAGAGAGAGAGATGGGAAGAAATTGAGTTTTAGTAGCATTAAACTTAACTTGATTGCATTTGCCCCACCTGGAAATCTTGTCCAAATCCGAAAAATTGTCTGGCTGTTTGGTTTTGAACAGTATATCTCAAAAGGTTGTGGACAGATTTGGGCAAAACTTGGTGGACAGGTTGGGTGTGTGACAAGGATGAATCGATTTGATTTTGATGAAGATGCGAATCCGGATCCGGGTACGATAATTCTTTCAATTCCTAAATGATTCTTCACCATTGAGTGATAGGGCCAAAAACGCTATACAACAACAACAACACACATTTTAAGCCCATTTTCCCTGCTAGAGCGGGGGTTAGCCTTGGGGGCCCCATGACGACCTTCTCCTTTTGCCCTATTTTCTGAATCTCCCCTTATTAACCCCCTTGCCCGCATTTCTTCTTCCACCATCTATAGCCAAGTCTTTCTCGGTCTTCCCCGTCCTCTACTTCCTTCCACATTCATTTCCATCACTCTTCTCAACCAGTCACTTTCATCCTTCCTCAACACATGACCAAACCATCTCAACCTGTTTCTCTTCACAGCATCCATCACATGCTCTATTCCCATCATCTTTCGCAATTCATCATTTGTCTTCCTCTCTCTCAACGATACTCCACACATCCATCGAACCATTCGCATTTCCACCCTTTCCAACCTTCGTTGCTGCTCTTCGTTCATTACCCATGGCTCACTCCCATAAATCATAACACTTCTCATGCATGCAGCAAACACCTTTGCCTTCAGCTTCAACGACACTCCCCTCCCCGTCAGCACGCCACTCAGTTCCCAAAACTTCTTCTATGCACATCTCACTCTAGCAACCGTTGCCGAGTCTGATCCACCTTCTCCATTCAGCATGTCTCCGAGGTAGCAAAATGTTTTCACACCTTCCAGCTTCACGCCGTCTCCAAGATCCAACTCAACATTTCCTCCATCTGCAGCTCCCTCTGTGCACACCTTACAGTTGAATGTGTTCTTGGCACACCTGAGCTCCTCACCACATACAAGGCTTTCATCCGCAGCTGAATGAAATACTGTTCCCCCCTCTGGGCAGGTGCTCCTGCCTCACACCTAGCTCGGCTTCACGCTGTTGAAACCAAAGCTTTCAGAATCATTGAAATCTCCTGCGATGAAGTTAACTCTGAGGGCCTTTCAGTCACTCACCGCAGGCAGGTTGGTGGTCTTTCTGTCTTCTACCGACTCCTCTCCGGCCTTGCTCCCCCAGCTCTCTCTGTGCTCTGTCCCCCAAATATTCCTGCAGGTCGCACAAGATCTGCCAGCAACCCTCTTATGGTTAAACTGCCAAAATCTAGGCTCTCTGCTCACCTTCACTCTTTCATTCCCCTTTTCTCCCGCCTCTGGAACAAACTCCCCCACTCCCTTCAATCCCACTCCCCCCTCCAGGTCTTTAAAACAGCTGTTCACCACCATCTCTTATCTTCCCCCATCAAAAACCTTGATCTTTTCTACCCCCGCTAATTCACCCCAGATACACTTTTTCGAAATTCCAACTTCTTTCCTGGAAGTCCTTGCAGTGTCCATATGTTTTATACCTCTCCCACCTCCCCCAAGCCCTCTCCCTCCCACAGTTTTATGTGTCGGTTTGACTTTTTGTGTGATTAATGTTAGCTCTTTCATGAGCCTCGATCTTGTATCCAAAAAAAAATAATGTAGCTGCCACTGGTTAATGACCCTCTCAGACCACTACATTTTTGATGATCCCACTCAGCGCACATTATACATTGAATGGATTTCACTCCGACACCGTTCCTGCACACAGCACATGGCCACTTCCCAGTTCTTTCCACCTCACCACATGCTTTACCACTTGCCATCACCTTCTCCGATATTACCCTTCAGACCTTTTGTCTCCATACATTCCTTCCACTTGTTCATCTTCTCCTTCAGTCCATCCATACTCTCCCCAATGAACACCAGATCATCTGCATACAACAACTCCCACGGTAAACCCTCCTTTACGTTCTGAGCCAGCACCTCCATCACAGCTACAAATAGTAGTGGACTTAGTACCAACCCCTGATGCACTCCCACCTTCACCTCAAACTCACCACTGTTCCCGTCCTTCGTCCTTACAGCTGTGCGCGCTCTCTCGTACATTGCCATCACTACTCTGATCAACCATTCCTCCACTTCTAACTTCCTCAATGCCCATGTCAATACTTCGCATGGAACCCTATCTATCGAATGCTTTCTCCAGATCAACAAACCCAAGATATAAAAGTGATTGCCAAAACGCCGTTTGATGATAAAGTGATTTTGTGATGAAGTGATGAAGTGAAAAGATAAAGTGATTCGCCAAAAACGATATGTAACATGATATTTCAAAAAGTTGTGGACGAGTTATAACAAAACTTGGATGAGTTGGGTAAATGACAAGAACAAGCCGATTAGATTTTGGTTGAGGTCCAAATGCAGATCCGACCTATCAGCGGATTATAAAACCTAAACTGTTCAGCCTGGCGTCGGTATGTGCTCTACCGAGTGCCGTTCTAGTTCCAAATGTGACTCTAACCATGAAACAATTGAGAGACAAAGTGATTCGCCCAAAATTTTGCACGAATGTATCCTGGCATTTAACTCAGTCACTGAAGTCAGAAAATTCTCAAACCTTGTTTCCACCAATGTATTCCCAGCTGATGGTCCCACCACGAAAGTGGCTTCCAAGGACCAGATGGCCAGAGCACAGCAGTGCAATGACTAGGAGGAAGAAGCTTCTCCCTGTCCTCTCCATGACTCCAATTGCCCTTCAGTTTGCGGGAACCAGAGGAGGGTAAAGTAGTGGTGTCTGGACGAAGCCAGGTGCGGTTATGAGAGTTTGGTCGCTTTTATACAAGTAGTCACATCTCTACTGCTCTGTTTGCTGTGACATCACCCACCTCTGCCTTTACCCCAGCCATCGAATTGAAATACTTGAATTACGAGTTGACATTTTCAAATACGTAATTTACAAATTAAATAATAATTTACAAAGCACAGGTGATACAAAATTGACAGCACACAGATACTTTATCTGGGTGAACCAGATTCTCAGGGAGGGTGTGCCTCACAATCTGATGAATCAGCTTTGCCTTTGAAACCCCAAAATTCTTTCATTACCGAGTAAACCTGATAACTGAAAGACATCAACTGATATCGTTTGGACGAGTCAGAAGTGATGACAAGTGAGTTTTCCTTATCAGAATATTCATTTTCCAAGGACAAGTGACAAGAAGTTTGTTTTTGGACCTTGAATCACATTTACAAGCACAAACGCCATAATTCATATTGCGTCCGACTCGACATCACAGGTAACCTGTTTGGCGATGCCGAAGGCCAAATATGTTCTCCCCATTACCTTTCATTATATGAGTCACTTCAATATAAACCAATTATTCATACAAGTACAGATACATTCAAAGTACACCGCCCCCATGCCAAATAATTAAATATCCTACAGCGCGGAATTTCCGGGGCGCCTCCGGCGCCCGGCAATACCGCAGTGCAGCTCATTGAGGCTGCATTGGGAGGGAGAGGTGTACAATAATTGATTGATTAATTGTATAATTAAAATCAATAAAAGATCATCACAAAATATTTTCTTAATCAATTGGCTAATAGCATAACTAAACCACTAGTGCTTCATCCGAAGATGTATCTTTTAGAAATTTAATCAAATAAGTCATAATAAAAAATTAAATAATTAATTGATTAATCAATAAATAATTGATCGATTAAATGATTAATCAATAAATCAAAAATATCCTTGATAGCCACATCACTTGGTCACTCATGTCCAAATATTATCTTCTGAGCTCAAAAGGTGCCTGAGATATTGGCCAAATGAGAAAGAAAATTAATAAATGATTAATAATGAAAATAAATAAATAATAATCATTAAAAAATTAAATTATTAATCAATTCGGTCATGGAACACATAAACCACCACCATTTCATCAGAATCTGTAACTTTAAAAAAAAAATCGTCATAAATCGAATAATTCAATAATTAATCGATTAATCGATTAATTGATTAATTAATAAATCAAAAATAGCCTTTGCAGCCAAATCCCCTGGTCATTGGCATGTCGAAATATCAGCTTCCTAACTCAAAGGTGCCCGAGTTAATGGTCAGAAGAGAAAGGAAATTTGATTAATTAAATAAGTACTTAATTAATCGCTAATAATTAAATAACTCCTCAATTAATTGATTAATCAAAAAACAAAAAATACTGTTTTTGAAAAAGGACTTGCTCACTATTGTGCCGAAATTTCAGCTTCCTAGCTCAAAGGATGGCTGAGATATCGCCTGGACAAACAACCAAGAAAACAAACAAACAAACAAACAAGAAAGAAAGAAAGAAAACAACCAGAGTGAAAACTGAGTACTCCCTTTCAACGTGCGTCACTGCCGAGCCCCCTACGGTGCCCGGCAATGACGTTATGCAGCGCCTGGAGATGGCATTTAATTGGAAAGGTGCGGTGGACAATAGTTTGAGGTTAATACAAATTCCACACCAGTTAGTCACGTTTTCATGATGCATATCTGTACACAGTACACATTCAGGTGTTCACAAACAAATTAATGAAACACAAATTAATACTGCAGCTTTGGAACGAATGATTCAATAAGGGAATAGTAAAATGGTAAAAAAAAAAAAAAAAAACTCTCAATGCAGGCTGAGTGTCAAATGTCCCTCTTTCCACCCATGTGTCTTCTTCTGTTGACCCGCTTTTCTCCCATGTGTCTTCTTCCTTTGCCCTTATTTTCTCCCATGCATCTTCTTACTTTGTCCCTCTTTTCTCCCATGCGTCTTATTACTTTGTCCCTCTTTTCTCCCATGCATCTTCTTCCTTTGTCCTTATTTTCTCCCATGCGTCTTCTTACTTTGTCCCTCTTTTCTCCCATGTATCTTCTTTCTTTGGCCGACTTTTCTCCAATGCATCCTCGTCCTTGTCCATCTTTTCTCCCATGCGTATTTTTCCTTTGGCCTTCTTTTCGCCCATGTCTTCCTGAGGCTTTTCATTCCCATAACTCCTCCCTCCATAGCTTCAAGTAAGGTGATGCACCAACATCTCATGTAATTCCCCATCCTGACCAGTGATTTTTTTTCTACCGCCACGAAAGTCAACCCTCCATTGTCGTCACTCCTCTCACCTCTCCAGGTACACTGGAAGCATTTCGGAATTGAGGTGTGGTTGAGGATTCGGTTTGTAATGGAGCATAATTGTATCTTTTTTGGGGTGACCTTTGGAGTCAGGGATGCAATTGCAAGATTATATTTGTGGTGGGAAATATTTTATGGGTACACCTACTTGTGTTGTAAAACAATTTGGGGGAAGGCATTTATTAAAATTTGGAACATTAAGATTAGGATAGATGTATTTTCTCAACAATCCTCTCCAAGAAGTTCTGTCACTCAAGCATTTGGGTCTCACTATCTGCCATGGTCTTTCCTGGGAAAGCCACATTTCCAAGCTGGCCTCCAAAGGCAGTCACCGACTGGGCATCCTCCGCCGTGCGAAGTCCTTCCTTGGCACACCTGAGCTCCTCACCAGATACAAGGCTTTCATCCGCAGCTCAATGGAATACCGCTCTCCCATCTGGGCCGGTGCTCCTGCCTCACACCTAGCTCGGCTTCACGCTGTTGAAACCAAAGCTTTCAGAATCATTGGCATCTCCTGCGATGAAGCTAACACCGAGGGCCTTTCACTCGATCACCGCAGGGAGGTTGGTGGTCTTTCTGTCTTCTACCGACTCCTCTCCGGCCTTGCGCCCCCAGCTCTATCTGTGCTCTGTCCCCCAAATATTCCTGCAGGTCGCACAAGATCTGCCAGCAACCCTCTTCTGGTGAAACTGCCAAAATCAAGATTCATTGCTCAACTTCACTTTCGTTCCCCTTTTTCTCCGCCCCTGGAACAAACTCCCACACTTTCTTCAATCCCACTGCTCCCTCCAGGTCTTCAAAACAGCTGTTCACCACCATCTCATATCATTCCCCATCCAAAACCTTGATTTTTATACCCCCGTTAATCCACCCCAAACCAACTTCCTTCAAATTCCCTGTTTTCTTTCCTGAAATCCCCTGTAGTGTCCATCTTGTTTATCCCATGTACCCCTCCCCAGCCCTCTCCCTTCCACAGATCTACCGATGTCCCTGTTCTCTACTGGTGTTCTGCTTCCCTCTCTCCCCCTCTTGTCTCCCGCTCCTTTTATCCTATGTTATATGTGTTACCTATTATACGAGCCTCGACTAAGTATACAAAAAACCCACCCTCCCATGATCGCACCCACCTTACCACAATTACACAGTTCTTCCTTCCAACCTGCCATCCCACTCAATCCCTCCATCCATCACACCCTCCCTCCCTGCCTCCATCAATCACACACCCACGCCCCCTACCTTGTTGATGCTCATCTTTAAAATTTGACATGAAACTGTCTGTTCTGATGGGTAATTGCCTCCGCCACCAAAGGTGGATGGAGGTTATGTTTTCACCCCTGTCTTTCTGTCTGCCTTCAAAAGTTTGTCCTTTTGGTATGCATAGGCCATAACATTTTTATCATTTGAGCTTTTGTCATTGAATTTTCAATAAACCTTCATTATGATAATATGAAGAGGACTAATTAATAATTTGGTCAAAGTCACAGTTATTGCAACAAAGCTTTAACAAGGAAATTTGACACAGGAGGCCATGCATCCTTTTGCCTGCAATACACCGACACCAAATGAAATAAATCTGTCAAGCTCACGACTTAATAATTTTACAGGGGATGAGAAAAGTATGGCCAGCTCAGAGATATCACCAAGGTGTTAAAAATAAAATAATTGTGTGGAGGTGAAAAAGAAAATAATTGTGTGGAGGTGAATGAGTTGGGCAGGTGACAAGATCAAGCCGATTAGATTTTGGTTCAGATCCTGATCCAGATCCGGCCTGTCAGTGGGATAGAAACCATAAACTGTTCACCAGGTGGAGGTATGCTCTCTATTAAGTGTCGTTCTAGTTTCCTACCTGGAACTCCAATGAAAGCCCTTCCTTACCCCCTCCACCACCCATTAAAAACTACTAGTCTGGCTTTTTTAAGTGGACATAAATGGTTGTCCTTGGTCTTGTTTCGTATTTGTGGTTTTGCCTGCGGTTTTTAAAGGTAAAAATGCTAAACATCTCCCTGCACCTCAAACAAAGATACACCATCTGAAACTTTTTTTTTTGTTTTCATTGAATTGTCACATTTATTGAAAACAAAACTTGACGACTGTGCAAAATGGCAAGATTAGTTGAAAGTACAATAACCCACACCTTTTGTGGTGAGGGAAGAGGGAAGATAAAGGTGATGATAGGTGAACAAACAAGAGATACGGAGCGATCTGTTTTTGCTAAAAGTATTTAAAGATAATTTTTGTGTGACATTCCTCAAGATTATCACAGGTGAAGAAACATTATATATTGCGGAACAACTTCAGCAAACTGGACGTGTTCGTTGACAACAAACGCCTGGAGTTCCAGCAAGCCCCAAAGTACCTCGGTGTACGCCGAGATCGGATACTGTCCTTCAAGCAACACCGAGAATAAGTTAAGGCCAAGGTGACATCAAGAGTCTCGCTTATCCGACATCTCGCTGGTACGACCTGGGGAGCCTCCGCCAAGACCCTACGAATATCCACGCAAGCCCTGGTCTTCTCTACAGCCGAATACTGTGCCCCAGCCTGGAGCAGAAGCCCACACGTGAGAAAGGTTGATGTTGCCATTAACAACGCCCTCCGCATTGTAGCTGGTTGCTTGAAGCCCACCCCGGCATTCCACCTGCTAGTCCTAGCGGGAATCGCCACGGCCGGCCTCCGACGGGAGGCTGCTACCCTCGCCCTGGCAAGGAATGCCCAGAAACACGACTGGCACATCCTGCACAACACCACAACGATAGTGGCGCCTCCAAGCAGACTCAAGTCCCGCCATCCCTACAACAAGGTGGCACAAGAGATGCTCAGTTCTATCCCTGAGGACCTGTCTAGAAGCGCATGGATGGTGGCATCTTGGAAGCAGGTGTGGGAAACGGCCGGGCCCACCCGCATCCACCGCTACATCTGGGACCCAGGAGGTGGCGTCGTAGGAGAAGACCTACCACGCCTGCAATGGACCTTGCTGAACCGTCTACGTACGGGGGTCGGCCGTTTCAAATCATCGCTGAAGATGTGGGGCCTGGCAGACAGCGCCGCGTGCGAGTGCGGCGAGCCTGAGCAGACTGCCGAACACATAATTACCACTTGCCCCCTATACAGACCACCTTCAGAAGCCGGCCTCTTCGATGTAGGACCAGAGACGAGGGCATGGCTGCACGACACTGAGCTGGCCATCTGATGATACACGAAAGAAGAAGAAGAAGAAGAAGAAGAAGAAGAAGAGGAAGAAGAACTTCAGCAAAAACAGGAATTATCCAGATTTGTCAAGTTTTTATCAAAGTATTTCCTTTTGAATGAACTTTTGTACCATTACAGAGATTGTCTCGAATCATTGATGCTGCGACAGCCGTTTGCTTCAAATGGATGACCACATTTTAAACATGATGAGCCATCCGAAAAGAAAAAAAAAACAGGGAACTTATTGGAGCGATATAATGAACTAGTGCAGTGATTTTTATGGTGTTTTGAGCTGCTTCGACTAATCTTATCAGAGCAACGCCGAAAGCCTAGTGGCAGTTAATGATCTTGGCAACTCACGAAGTGCCAATGACAAGAGATATAACATCTCTGATGATGCTGTATCGTTAATGATAATACTGCAATATATTTAATGAAGCGTTTTCATGCTACAACTCGTGGGGTTCACTTGTTTACAAAGCTGCTGGGTTATCCCGTGAAACTCTCGCTTATAGTGCGGCTAAAATTCCCGGCCGCGAAAGCCATGAAAACGCGAAGCACATGGCCGCGAATGTAGAAGCAAGTCATGCTTGCGGCTCCAGATGGTTTTTTTGCATGTGTCCAGCTAATTTGTGCATGGCTGGTGAAAAATGGGTTTTTATAAATCTGTGAAGCTTGCAGCTCATGAAAATTAATTTTTTTGTGCCGCCCACGGTCGGAGCACCGCACCCGCCAGGGGGCGCGGCTCCGAACTCTCCTCCCTCCCCTTGAACCTCGCCGATTGCTTTTACCGCCACGGCGCGGCACCAACCATACAGGGCGGGGGCCGGCACGAATCGTGCACGTCGGTCCTTGTGACACGGCCGTGGCATCGATCCCCGCCGCACACAACTCACCGAGGGCTCACGTCGGCTGTCCGTCACGCTAACCGCTACCCCGGTCTGTGTCGATGCTTGAGCCGCGTTCTCACCACACCTCGCGACCCACTCCGCACTCGCACACCGAGGCGCCCTCACGCCTTCCATACATTCCGCTACCGCACACTCTCCTTTCACGTCCTCTGGTGTGCAATCTCCCTCGCACACCGTACTCGCACCTGCACACCTAGGTGCACTCACACCTTCCACACAATCTGTTACACACTCTCTCGCTACGTACTCCGTAACGCCCACGGGTGTGCACTCTCCTAGTACACACCCAATCATCGTACACTCTTTCGCCACGCACTCGGGTGTGCACTCTCCTGTTACACACTCTGTAACACACTCTTCTCCGACACACTCTTCCCGCACACATTCCGTCATACACTCGTGCTCCGGTGCACACTTTTCTCTTACACGCGCACCAGTCGCCGTCGTACACCACACAATGGACCTTCCATGACCGCCCGGGTTTCGTCCATGTCCCAAGCGCGCCAAAACCCTTTTCGCGCCAAACACATTCACGCCATTATATCTCACCTTGGGGATTCTCTTCTCTGCCAGCAGCACCTGCAAACTTTTATTGGGGTTAGCATGCCCGACCTCACGATGCGAACACGAACTTTGTGTGCATTCCATTTCTACCTCCCGTGATTCATTTTCTATCTCTGCCGTCTCTTCGGCCCCAATCATTTCTTTAATTTGAATTATTTCTTCGACGACTGCCGGCGCGCATAAATTTTCCTTGTCCAATTCGGCGGCCGTCGGCTCTTCTACACCCCGCGTCTCGTCCCTTATAGCCCTGGTCGACTTGGCTACCCTTTGCTCAAGCTCACTCTCCCCGCGTTCCTCGCATTGCTTCACCTCATCGCGCACCACCGTGACCTTCCCGCTCAACCCACGCCTAATGTCTTCCATCGCATTTTATTGTCCCTTTTTGCCTCTGCTATCAGTTTTTCCACTTCACCCCTGGATTCGTCCCTCACTTTTTCGATATCACACCCGGAATCGTCTGGCATGGCATCCTTTTTTGCATCCATCATTTTCCAGCTATACATTGACTCTTCCATAGAGGCCCTCATTTGTGCCAGAAACAATTGCATGTACCTTGCAACCGTGGGCTCGGCTTCTGCCGCCACGTGCGAGGTGCTGCCATTTTCTTTGCCAGCTGCCGCACCTATTTCTGCTTCCACTACCATTACCAACTGTCTCTCTTGTGAGCCCTGGGTCATTAATTATTTTTCATTTTCTACCCCCACCGGCATTCGACCGTCTTGGCTAGTGTGGAAGAATTTTGTGTATGACTCACAAGACTCCAATGACCGCACACAGGTTTACAAAAGGTCTTGTTTATTAACTGTATTTACTTCATTCCAATTACCAAAATGATACCGCATAATATAATGGATCAGGTTAACTCTTTTCGCTGGTCCTTCTCGTTCATCCGACACTCCCGTTCGGTCAGCGCTTCACGTAGCAAGTACTGTCGACTCCACGTTTGCTCTAGTTTATATGGACAAACTGGACTTAATCCTCTGTCCGCTGAAACGTTAATCCTTTCTCCGCTGATGCCCCGAGGTCATGCATTGCACCGAGTCCTGGCATCAGCTCGCTCCCCTCCTGCTGTGATTTCCATTTACACAGTAGGGGGGGTGCTCTAGCCTGGGGCCTTGACCAGGTGTTTCAAGAGATTACCATGTTCATGCACATTCTGACACTCATTTACAAACTCGTCTTTAACAGAGTTTGCATGTAAAATGTATCTGCTTTGTTACCAGGTTAATTAATAAGTTACCAGTGCCAATTAATAAGTTACACTGAGTTACACTTCCACAATTCCCTCATTTTTTTGTTTTTGTTTATATTAACCATTAATCTAAACATCAATATAAGTAAACAGTCAATCACTACAAGTAAACATCATTACAAGTATAAGTAAATAATCATAACTTTGGTAATCAAATTCCCTTAGGCATACACCGTCATCCTGCAAGAATCACAAAACATTTCGTTGGTCATTGACTTCTTCCATATTGTTCAATCTATTGCATTTGCATCACAAATATATTTTCAAAACAACACTTCACCATCACCAAGATACAACAATTTCGCTTCATTTTCAAGTTTTGTAAAGCATCTGCACCATCTGGAAAAAACGTTTGCCTCCACACACATGTTGACTTTGTTTGAAAGGAAGGGCTGATCACTTGTGTTTGAATCCAGGTATGAAACATTTTCTCCTAATGTCTTCATAGCTCCTGCACTACTTCGTGTAGGATTTCGCTGTTGTGGTAACACTGCGGAGTCATAGACTGACCCTTCTCTCCATGTAGCATTCTTGCCACTTTTTGCTGTGAACCATAATGATTCCTTGAACAAGGCCTTCGCCCAGTTGTAGTCAACTTGCCTCCTCCCTCATTATGAGTGGGCAGCAAGTATTGGTGTGACGTTGATTGGCCAGCAAGATGTGGAACAGGGATGCCGGATGCATCCACAATGATGTTGGGACCATGGTGTTCAGGTCATCCATGGTCCATACCAGGCGTGGCCCGCAGAATCGCGCACAGCTGTTGTGAAAAGGCACAGCCATTGGTTTGCAGCTTCATGCTGGCTCCCCGGAAGTTGGTGAAGTAATAACATATGTCCCCGCATTTCACAGAGGTTGCAGGTAAAATGTTGTTGTCCTGCAACTTCTGATGTGATGAATGTTCGAAGCCTTCGAACAAGAGTAAGTGATCGCCTTTCTTTCATATGTTGCAGTGTGATCCAGGCAAATGGTCACATAAATTTCCTTGGTGAAGGTAAGCATTCATCTCCAAGTTACATGGGAGAATGTCTTCATCATTCTTTGAGAAAGAGGGTGTATGCCATGATTAACTTCATTTTTTAGCCACAAATTTTCTTTCTCGAACTTCTTCCCAATTCCGTTAGCAATCCCTGCAAAATGTGATCTCGTCCTATCTTTATGCTCAGTCACATCTGAATCTGCTTTCCGCACACACTGGATCAGATAGGGTACATCTTACCATGAAATCAGCATAATCATGTATATCTTCCGACAGTTTCACATTCAACAATTTGTTGTTTTTTTCTTAACACAAAAAGTTATATTCATTTATATGCGTCACACAAATAATATTCAATCGGGTATGTATTTTATTACTAAACTAAGAATAGCATTGTATATGATTACAATCACAAACGGGATTACCTAATTCCCAACAACAATTTTCCCAAACCAACAAATTAAGCATAATGTATTATTACCATAATTCCTCTCCACTTTTTCTTTTCCCTCTTTTTTTTTCCTAACAGTGTGTCACTCGTGGTGATATGAGTTCATTGATATTGTAATTGACACAACTCATAACATTGTCGTTATGCCATTATCTTAATTCTACTGTTTATGTCGCCATAAAAGTCTTCCTTTTCTGGTTCCACATTTCTTTCCTCATTTGTCACTTCATGCGTTATCATCGTGTTGTTGGTTACCTTATTCAAACACACCGTCACTAAGGCTTTCAAGCAAGCCACCACTAAAACAATTGCCAATATAACTACTAAACCAACAAACAAGTCTGCTACTCCTTGTATATATTCATACCTATGACATAGTTATATGTCGATGACATTTAACATTATATACCAAACTAACAAGCTCCCTAAAAGGTAAATAAAGAAAATCCCTTAATATGTAACATAATCAGATTATTTGTCTTACCCTGATCCCCCTATCTCCCGGGGTTGAACTCAATCCCCTGATCATGAGTGTAGTTGTGATACATTTTTCACTCATGCTGTATTAATATCAGCAGGTAATTGTATGTCATGTAGGCAAATAAATGTCACTATTCCAAGTAGGAATATCACATGTTGAAAATGTAATGTTTATCAATGCAAGGGGTGTTAAAATGTAATTCAAATGACTGTAAATCACGACTATCATTTATCTACCACTGAATGTTCTGCTGGGTTGCTAGGTGCAGCCTCATTTTCTGTGGGATCGTCCACCTTAGCCCCATGTGCTTGTTTGCAATGAGGGGCATGAATCCAACTTTCTATTTTGGGTCCATCTTTTTTTTTTTTTATTCTTATCAATCTCCTATGGTTTATCATTTCGTTCCAAGATACCGCAACCAAAGGTTTTAACCAAAGCTCTACCAAACTATTTCCAATTTGAACAAAAATGCCAGTGAAACAATGATTCGAAGAATTAACTTCAAGGGGTCAATAAATTTATTCTATAGCCAGATCTAATTTTCCCATCCAATAGTTTGCCTTGCCACATGTCATATTATAACACCTTAATAAACCTTCGAAAAAATGTTTCCCATCTCAACAAATTTCCTTTTTTACAAATAGCCATGTGTAACTTACGTATTTAACTACAATTTCCTCTCAATTTGTTTGGCCTAACTGGCCGCAAAAGTGGCTGCCAGCATGCAGTACCGTTTTTTATCTACCAAGGAAGTGTTCCACACAAGACCTCTACCAAAATGTTGTTTGTAAAA
Source organism: Myxine glutinosa (assembly GCF_964187855.1). Classification (NCBI taxonomy): domain Eukaryota; kingdom Metazoa; phylum Chordata; class Myxini; order Myxiniformes; family Myxinidae; genus Myxine; species Myxine glutinosa. The sequence goes on from NC_136274.1 coordinate 28,502,372, forward strand.
AACAAACCTGGGATTTCTGATTACATGGATGCACACTCTCAGGACATTTTCAGGCTGCTGTTAACAATCCACTACGATAAATTAATTCCTTTACCCACAATCAAATAATTAGTACAAATTGAGGATATTATCCCTATCACATTCTTTTATCGATTCATTATGTTGGATCTAATTTTTCCCAATAATTTTCCACTGCTGTAAGGCGGAACAATAGCTCTCATAAGTCTTAGTAATATCGTACTTAATTTGCCCAGCATCGAATAATTTATTTACTATCCTTTCTCATCTGTTAACCAGTGACTTTGTTTAAACTCCAGAACTGAAAACCCACAATAGTTCAAACCAGCAAAATTTTCTTTACTATTTTCCCATATCATCTATGCCTAAAACACATCCATACATACAGCACAATTTATATGCTGATAAAATTCAAGTTTATATATATAAAATCCATGAGCAGAGTATTCTGGGAAGTCAGTGTAAGACCTCTCTCAAATTTGGATGATTTTGTACTTCCTCATTTCCTTTTATGAAGCTCATATCCATAAATAGATGTTATTCTCATATACATTCTATCAAAAAATGGAATCCCAAAATTACTCACAATTTTACTATTAATTAATGGCTGCTCATAACCCAGCACATCAAATTTTTTATATTCCATTTCCCTTGACAAAAGAGATAATGTTCATAATCAAATTATATTTCTATTTTATTTTACGGATTCTCTGGATATTCAATCCCATCCACATATCCCAATCCCATCCACATATAACTATCCATTTCCAGACAGGCACACTGTCGGTGTCAACAATCTTGTAAGATTGATACACAAAAACACACACACACATGCATTATGCATATTTGTTTGCGTTGGAACCATTATTTACAGATCAGATGGGTGTCAATTTTATTTCAATTTCATAAAATTTGTCAATCAAATTCAAAATGCTTATAGACAAATAAACCAAAAGTCCATTCTTAGAAAACCCTTATGATGTCACATTGAAATTACCCTTTCTGCCTTCACAATAATCTATCCAAATTTTGACTACACACCCATTTGCATGTCAGTCGACCATTGACCTATCAATCGTGCGGAACAATAGTCCGAAATTCCCACCTGATCATCATGTGACTCTTGTCACTTGGTTTGCCAAAAAATTGCAACGCAATTGTTCCAAACTTTGTAAATTTAAAATTGCTGTGCCCAAAATAGAAGATCCAATTTTGGCATTTGATCAATTAATTATTAATTTGTTAACAAGCAAAAAAGAAAAAATGAATCATTCTTGCTCTGAAAACTTTTCAGACACAAGAATCATCGACAGTTATTCATGTTTGTCCAGTAATCGAATCTGTTGAGGCCAATCATCATTTGGGATTTGCAGCAATGAAGGCCTAATCATTGTCTGAGGTACCGGTAAGCACTGGTACCCTTGATCTTGGTTTGCCCCATGACCTTGTCTTCCTGTTGACATACGGACATCTTCTTCTCCAATGTCCCATCTTTCCACACTCGAAACACCGGTTTCTGTCGTTGTCTGATCTGTGCACCTGTGCACTTGTATTGCTGGGCTGCATCTCTACATCCCTGAGTTGCCACTGCAATCTCTCGTTATCTCCTGAAACACGAAAAAATTCTCTGTACCGTCCTTTTTGGGGAGACAACTGGAAATCAGATGGGACAACTGTGACTTTCATTCCTAATTTCGAGGGCAGTTGTGCATTTGTCTCCTCCACTGTATCCTGTATCCTTTTTATTTTAAGTTCTAGTTCCGTTATCCGTTCTTGCTGTTCCCGTTGTCTGGATTCACCATCCCAAAGATGGAATGCAAGCCAGTCTACCGTTAGATTCTGTCTCTTCCTGGCTTTCAATCTTTGTTCCAATCTTTCCAATCGACTTCGCTCAAATGTACCATCTCTTGGAAACTCCTCATCATGTCCCTTTGTCCACAAATACCAATTCTCGACCTGCCTTATAGCTTCTGCACCATAACGGTCGTACATATGATGTGTACAAGTACCTTTTTGTGGAATCTCTGGTTGTCCTTGTGTATTCTTGCAGGCTCCATTTCCCATTCTGCCTTTTATCAAAGTAGCGTTGGATGTGTTGTAGTTTGTTCCTCTAAAGCTTCACTCGTACCTCCAGGAAGGGTCTCTCCACCTGTTCGCACGGTGATTTCCAGAGAATCTCCCTCAGCCGTGGCTTTTGCACAATCCAATCTCACAGATCAGTATTTGCAGATGAGCCGGAGGGTCAGTATGAAATGGGTGAATCCTCAGGTGTCCGCTCTGTTGACGGGGAAATCACACAATGGTAACCGCACATATATATCTGTATATAAACTCACCACCTTGCTCAATATTCCCAGGTTGTCTCCACATTGTTAATATCACGCAAAGATATCAAAGCTTCTTTCTTGAGACCGCATTTTCATCAATCAAACAATCAATATATTCAATTCAATTTATTCAGTTAAATTTATTCAATTAAATTCAATCAATTAGATTCAATCTCAATTAATTCATCAATATTCATCAATAAATTAAATTAATCATTTTGGATGACTCCTTGCATAAGCCCTTTCCCCAATGATGTCAGGACAGGTCCATCCATTGACCGTCACCTCTGGTTCGTACCTCATGTTAATTGATGAATCACCGTCCTGTCCTAGGGTCATATCTGACATATTTCCCCATTTTGCCTGGTCTCCACAAATTTTCTTTGCAACCACTAAAGGCAACTCATCCTTCATTCGTGAGACAGCCAAAATGGATGGCAGATATTAAAGTTCATTGGGAAAAATATCTCATCATTTTCCTTTTAATAGTATCCAAAATCTCTTGGCAATATAAATTTCGTAAAACTCCTGAAATAAGACTGTAAAATTTCTTCAATCATGCTAAATTTTGAAACTCCATCGCTTGTAATACCCAATTTATCCCATAGGGCTTGAAAGTTCTTTCCCAAGTTCATGCAGCATTCTGCATTTGAACCCTATGATATCATTCATAATAATCATCATGATTTTATAGTCATGGTCCTATCATAATCATCTATTTAAACGAACATTTCCTTTATCACCACAGCTATGTGGTATAATCAACAATAGAATAAAACTGCACATAGCAACAGGCTACCTCATGGCCACTTAGTATACCTATTGACAATAAGTCATAACAATATCGAATAATCATTGAACAATTCAAAAATCGCTTCCCCTGCTCCAGCCGCAGCATCCGTGATATTTGTTTGCTCATTCACTATTCCTGATTCGTCATCAAGGATCTCCATCATCACACAGCGTACTTAATTCCGCATTCTAATGAGAATTCAACAGGAATTTACGACTCAAAGGAAAAAGAACGAGCAGACCTTTTGCAGGATGATCGTTACAAAAATCGTTACATATATTAAAGTATTTATGATGTCGACAAATCATATCTTAATTCTTACAAGATTTTGGTTCTTTGAATAAATCACAGCACCGGGAGAACCAGCTCCAAAAATGGATCTTTGTGTTTATTCAGCACCCTAGTAATTGGTTCTTTGTGTACTAATTACACAGCACCCAGGCCCCGCTCATATGGATCTTTGTGCAGCGCTACACAGCACCTGAGCAAAAGGGGTTTCATCTACATTTTCCCTATCTGGTGTACCATCCGTGATATTTGTCTGCTCATTCACTATTCCTGATTCGTCATCAAGGATCTCCATCATCACACAGCGTACTTAATTCCGCATTTTAATGAGAGTTCAACAGGAATTTACGACTCAAAGGAAAAGAACGAGCAGACCTTTTGCAGGACGATAACTGGAATTAGTCGTGAAAATATATCCAAATACACAAAAATACACACCCACACAAATAAACAACATTTATTCCGTTTAACAGAACAAACATTTCCTCTATCATGACATGCATGTCTTCAAAATTATATGCCCAAGAGAAAAAGTAAAATTAATTAAAACTGCGGGCAGTGATGATCCGGGGACCATACCGCTCCATCCTGATTGGACGAGTGCGTGCTAGAGTCGTTAACAACGACAGTCCAGATCCGATTGTTCAAAATTTCAACTCAATCGATCGAAAATGAACGCAGGGATGCATTTTAAAGGTGCAGTGGCACTAACTGAGTTGCCACGAATATGGCCATGAAATTGCCAATATGGCCATCACAAAATATTTTCCTTAATCAATTGGCTCATAGCATAACCAATCTGCAAGTATTTCATCCGAAGATGTGTCTCTGAGGACTTTTAATTAAATAAGTCATTTATAAATCAACGAGTTAATTTATTAAATGATTAATCAATAAATCAAAATTTTCCTTGACAGCCATATCACTCGGTCAGTGTCATGTCCAAATATCAGCTTCCTTACTCAAAAGGTGCCTGAGTTAATGTAATGTAATTACTGTAATAAGATTACTGCAATTACTGTAATGATTACTGTAATTACTGTAATTACCGGAACTGTAATTACTGTAATTACCTCAGGTAATTACTGTAATGTAATTACTGTAATTTAATAAGCAATGTAATTAATTAAATAAGTACTTCATTAATCGCTAATAATGAAATAATTCCTGAATTCTTATCCGATTCACTTAACATTTTGAGTGTCCCCAAAACGTTGGAGCAAAACGTTGCAACAACGAAAGTGAAACGTTGTAGCGACGTTGTGGAAACGTCAGCAAAACCCAACAAACAAGAACAGTACACATTTCCTGTAATTATCTCCCATAATCACAACAAGAACAGTACACATTTCCTGTAATTATCTCTCATACTCACCAAACAAGAACAGTACACATTTCCTGTAATTATCTCTCATAATCACAACAAGAACAGTACACATTTCCTGTAATTATCTCTCATACTCACAACAAGAACAGTACACATTTCCTGTAATTATCTCTCATAATCACAACAAGAACAGTACACATTTCCTGTAATTATCTCTCATACTCACCAAACAAGAACAGTACACATTTCCTGTAATTATCTCTCATACTCACAACAAGAACAGTACACATTTCCTGTAATTATCTCTCATAATCACAACAAGAACAGTACACATTTCCTGTAATTATCTCTCATAATCACAACAAGAACAGTACACATTTCCTGTAATTATCTCTCAAAACCCAACAAACAAGAACAGTACACATTTCCTGTAATTATCTCCCATAATCACAACAAGAACAGTACACATTTCCTGTAATTATCTCTCATACTCACCAAACAAGAACAGTACACATTTCCTGTAATTATCTCTCATAATCACAACAAGAACAGTACACATTTCCTGTAATTATCTCTCATACTCACAACAAGAACAGTACACATTTCCTGTAATTATCTCTCATAATCACAACAAGAACAGTACACATTTCCTGTAATTATCTCTCATACTCACCAAACAAGAACAGTACACATTTCCTGTAATTATCTCTCATAATCACAACAAGAACAGTACACATTTCCTGTAATTATCTCTCATACTCACCAAACAAGAACAGTACACATTTCCTGTAATTATCTCTCATACTCACCAAACAAGAACAGTACACATTTCCTGTAATTATCTCTCATAATCACAACAAGAACAGTACACATTTCCTGTAATTATCTCTCATAATCACAACAAGAACAGTACACATTTCCTGTAATTATCTCTCATACTCACAACAAGAACAGTACACATTTCCTGTAATTATCTCTCATAATCACAACAAGAACAGTACACATTTCCTGTAATTATCTCTCATACTCACAACAAGAACAGTACACATTTCCTGTAATTATCTCTCATAATCACAACAAGAACAGTACACATTTCCTGTAATTATTTCTCATACTCACCAAACAAGAACAGTACACATTTCCTGTAATTATCTCTCATAATCACAACAAGAACAGTACACATTTCCTGTAATTATCTCTCATACTCACAACAAGAACAGTACACATTTCCTGTAATTATCTCTCATAATCACAACAAGAACAGTACACATTTCCTGTAATTATCTCTCATACTCACCAAACAAGAACAGTACACATTTCCTGTAATTATCTCTCATAATCACAACAAGAACAGTACACATTTCCTGTAATTATCTCTCATACTCACCAAACAAGAACAGTACACATTTCCTGTAATTATCTCTCATAATCACAACAAGAACAGTACACATTTCCTGTAATTATCTCTCATAATCACAACAAGAACAGTACACATTTCCTGTAATTATCTCTCACTAGGGCATGCCCGTACTATATCTATATCTAAAATTATATCCCCCCCCTCTATTTACATGAAATGGTTTGGTCCAAAGCGAACGGCTTGCGAGTGGTGACAATCCCCCCCCTCTATTTACATGCAATGGTTTGGTCCAAAGCGAACGGCTTCCGGAGTTTGGTAAAGAAATCGCCATCGCGTGCACAAACGCGCAGGAAAGCGAACGAATCGCAAATTCGTTTTTATTAGTTGTAAAACATAGTTTAACGCCAACATAGTTTGCAAACGTGAAATAAATGAATACGCTCTCAAATGTGCCATCCGAGGCAGAGTGTGCCCGCCACGTTCGGCACACGCGATCGTTCGCTGCTCTCTGATTGGTTGAATCGTTTTTTGGACATAGCTCGGTAAGTAATTGTCCGATTAATATGAAACCTTGAAAAGGCACATCCTCGGGTCCCCAGCAATATACCTGGCAAGTTAAAAGTATATCGGACCCGTGGTTGTCGAGAAACAGCGGTCACAGACAAACAAACGTACAGACAGACAGAGATTACTGGAATTATAGATAGATAATCACAACAAGAACAGTACACATTTCCTGTAATTATCTCTCATACTCACCAAACAAGGACAGTACACATTTCCTGTAATTATCTCTCATAATCACAACAAGAACAGTACACATTTCCTGTAATTATCTCTCCTAATCACAACAAGAACAGTACACATTTCCTGTATCTATCTCTCATACTCATAACAAGAACAGTACACATTTCCTGTAATTATCTCTCATAATCACAACAAGAACAGTACACATTTCCTGTAATTATCTCTCATACTCACCAAACAAGAACAGTACACATTTCCTGTAATTATCTCTCATAATCACAACAAGAACAGTACACATTTCCTGTAATTATCTCTCATAATCACAACAAGAACAGTACACATTTCCTGTAATTATCTCTCATACTCACAACAAGAACAGTACACATTTCCTGTAATTATCTCTCATAATCACAACAAGAACAGTACACATTTCCTGTAATTATCTCTCATACTCACAACAAGAACAGTACACATTTCCTGTAATTATCTCTCATAATCACAACAAGAACAGTACACATTTCCTGTAATTATTTCTCATACTCACCAAACAAGAACAGTACACATTTCCTGTAATTATCTCTCATAATCACAACAAGAACAGTACACATTTCCTGTAATTATCTCTCATACTCACAACAAGAACAGTACACATTTCCTGTAATTATCTCTCATAATCACAACAAGAACAGTACACATTTCCTGTAATTATCTCTCATACTCACCAAACAAGAACAGTACACATTTCCTGTAATTATCTCTCATAATCACAACAAGAACAGTACACATTTCCTGTAATTATCTCTCATACTCACCAAACAAGAACAGTACACATTTCCTGTAATTATCTCTCATACTCACCAAACAAGAACAGTACACATTTCCTGTAATTATCTCTCATAATCACAACAAGAACAGTACACATTTCCTGTAATTATCTCTCATAATCACAACAAGAACAGTACACATTTCCTGTAATTATCTCTCATACTCACAACAAGAACAGTACACATTTCCTGTAATTATCTCTCATAATCACAACAAGAACAGTACACATTTCCTGTAATTATCTCTCATACTCACCAAACAAGAACAGTACACATTTCCTGTAATTATCTCTCATAATCACAACAAGAACAGTACACATTTCCTGTAATTATCTCTCATACTCACAACAAGAACAGTACACATTTCCTGTAATTATCTCTCATAATCACAACAAGAACAGTACACATTTCCTGTAATTATCTCTCATACTCACCAAACAAGGACAGTACACATTTCCTGTAATTATCTCTCATAATCACAACAAGAACAGTACACATTTCCTGTAATTATCTCTCCTAATCACAACAAGAACAGTACACATTTCCTGTATCTATCTCTCATACTCACAACAAGAACAGTACACATTTCCTGTAATTATCTCTCATAATCACAACAAGAACAGTACACATTTCCTGTAATTATCTCTCATACTCACCAAACAAGAACAGTACACATTTCCTGTAATTATCTCTCATAATCACAACAAGAACAGTACACATTTCCTGTAATTATCTCTCATACTCACCAAACAAGAACAGTACACATTTCCTGTAATTATCTCTCATACTCACCAAACAAGAACAGTACACATTTCCTGTAATTATCTCTCATAATCACAACAAGAACAGTACACATTTCCTGTAATTATCTCTCATAATCACAACAAGAACAGTACACATTTCCTGTAATTATCTCTCATACTCACAACAAGAACAGTCCACATTTCCTGTAATTATCTCTCATAATCACAACAAGAACAGTACACATTTCCTGTAATTATCTCTCATACTCACCAAACAAGAACAGTACACATTTCCTGTAATTATCTCTCATAATCACAACAAGAACAGTACACATTTCCTGTAATTATCTCTCATACTCACAACAAGAACAGTACACATTTCCTGTAATTATCTCTCATAATCACAACAAGAACAGTACACATTTCCTGTAATTATCTCTCATACTCACCAAACAAGGACAGTACACATTTCCTGTAATTATCTCTCATAATCACAACAAGAACAGTACACATTTCCTGTAATTATCTCTCCTAATCACAACAAGAACAGTACACATTTCCTGTAATTATCTCTCATAATCACAACAAGAACAGTACACATTTCCTGTAATTATCTCCCATAATCACAACAAGAACAGTACACATTTCCTGTAATTATCTCTCATACTCACCAAACAAGAACAGTACACATTTCCTGTAATTATCTCTTATAATCACAACAAGAACAGTACACATTTCCTGTAATTATCTCTCATACTCGCAACAAGAACAGTACACATTTCCTGTAATTATCTCTCATAATCACAACAAGAACAGTACACATTTCCTGTAATTATCTCTCATACTCACAACAAGAACAGTACACATTTCCTGTAATTATCTCTCATAATTACCTCTATTTATATATACTAGGGCGTGCCCGCACGTACGTGCTTGCCCGTACGTGCTTGCAAAAAAAAAAAAAAAACACACATGCGTGCAAGCAACAACAAAACTTTGAAACCACGTGGCAGTTACGACCACAGAACCCCCCTCCTATTTACATGCAATGGTTTGGTCCATTCGCAAAGCCAAAACGAACGACCACAGAACCCTCGCCATTAATATCTATTGTAAGCGTGCCAAATCAATAAGTATCAATTTTTTTTTTCTATGAGCCTCGACCAGAGAGTGGTTGCTACTCACAAAACACTCGTCGCTAGCTGTTCCATTGTCTGCCGATTCCCACTCTGCTGTTTTTGTCTCATAATCAGGATAAATTTGGAACAGCCCTTAAACTAACATCAAGCAGATCAATTTTTATATTTAGGTTGAGGTTTCACACAAACTGGTTAACTAAATAATACAGAATTATTATTATTATTATATCTCCGCCTTGGTGACCAGTTTATGTTTTGTATCCCACTGATAGGCCGGATCTGGATTCGGACCTGAACCAAAATCCAATCATTTCGTCGTGTAGTGATGGACCTGGACAAAATTTTATGCAATTTTTTTTTTCCCATCGCCAACTTTCATCATAATTCTGGACCGGCATGAGGGGGGGTTGTCTGTCATGAATTTATTTGTTGATCGAACGAGGTTTAATTTGTCTAAATCCGACCAGTCGTTTCCAAAGATATAAGCCTTTTTGTCGCAATACCATAAATTGGAATGAGGTAAAATATATATATATAAATATAATTCCCTTTCCCGGTTCCCTGTCGCTCGCCGAGCGCCGAGTGCTTTGAACAAGTGC